>NC_053452.1:83340471-83983466 GCF_015227805.2 Hirundo rustica
CCAGGCTTCTTTCCCAAATTCAGAAGAGATATTAATGAGTCTGTATTTTTTCATCTTTTAATTATTTAAGTTATTACACATAGACTGTTGCTGGGCTGTTCCATGGCTGCATGGGCAGTGGGTCCCACAGGTGTGAAGCTTTCCTGTGTATCAGGTGGGTTCCCTTTAGAGGGCACCATTGACATCCCTGAAGCCTACGTTGATGCTTGTGCTTGCTGTTAATGAGGCTTGTTACCCCTCTGAGGTACGTTTCAGTATTTTTTGCTCTAAATATTTTGGATGCTCTAGGCTACTGTACATTATCTACTGTGTGCAAATAATTGACATAAAATCCACCTTGTATTAGACTTCTGAGGCCTTGGCTATGATAACTTTCTCAGTCACCAAGCAAAATGCTGGAAGGAACACACACTCCAGGATGCTCAACTGTGTCTTCTCACGAACACTTTAAGAGGACTGGAAGGCTCAGCTTCAAAACATAGAGGCCAGCACAAAAGTGAGTCTTCACTTCTACTGCGTGGTCTGGGAGATGCAGGTTCTCCCATCCTGTGTGACTAGATCTGTAGAGATGTAGTGGATTCTTCTTCCCTGCAAATGTAGCTGGTTTACAGCAGATAGGATGTTTCTGTAGTTAGATGTTTCATTTCATCTTCCTCTCTCCCATGCTCAGTTCCTTTCTTTGTGTGCTGTCCCTAAGGTGGGCAGGACATGGCTGCATGGTCATCTTACTTCATAAAGTGGTACCAGATGAGCACAGCTTTAGGAGGTTGTTTGTGACATGAGTTACTTTCCAGAGTGAAGTAAGTGGCTTTTAGATTTTTTTAATCTACATTCCTGCTTCTTATCTTTAATGAAGAAGTACAGATATTAGGGAGGTATAGAAAGTGCCTACTGTAGTCTCACATCTTCAGGCCATGCACGATTCAAGGGAAGTCCACAGTGATGTAAGCAGGATAATTGTGAAAATAAATGTCTGCTCTGCAACAAAAAATGAGATTTAATTTCAGAATTGAACACTCAAAAGGATGTAACTCATTTTTCCAGACAATTATTGTAATTTTATGAAGAACATCCAACAAAATAATCATTCAGATGCTTACCTGGTCTCTCACTCCTTATTATTGCTTATATCCTCTTCTGTGCAATTGCATCAACATGGTCCTCATACTGTGGATTTATATTTTCTATTTATGCAGTTAATTAAGTGCAGGGCTGCCTGAGCCTTTCTGTAATATTGCAGATGACTGAGGACTATTCAGCATTTGCAGCATCTGAGCCGGATTTTTGACCATGCTCGTAACGTTGTCTTCTTCATTGGCTGAAAGGGGCCCTTGGCCCACAGTGGGAGCAGCTGACTGGTACAGGCAGAGGGGCAGGGCTGGGTTGAAGGATGAAGAAAACCTGGGTGAGGGTGTAAAAGCCATCCTTTGGAGAATTGCCAGGGGGTATGGCAAGAACCATGGAGCTCTCATAGGGCAGAAGCAGAAGCTGGAAGGCAGCCCAGAAGATGTCCCCAGGTGTGTAATCCTGTGAATCTCACCAGCCCATCACTTACCTCTTCTTCCATCCCTGTCACGGGTGATTTTCACAGCACCCAGAGGATTAAGCCACTTATTCAGCAAACTCAACATAAATTTATCCTGTGTTAGTGGCACCTACTGTTACACTGTTGCACCTCTATCCCCAAAAGCTTTTCAACTTCATTCTTGCAACACACTGAAAACATCAAATCTCTTCTGAAATATTACAAAATATCTTCTTTTTGGGGGGCTTTTTTTTTTTTTTTCCCCCCTAGTGAAATCGGCAAGTTGGAAGAAAAATCTAGTTCTACCAAACTTCTAGTTTATTTATGTAGTCATTGATGGCAGGCATGTTTACATCTCTATGATCCTAAACCTTAGGGAATTGCATTTCATTTCAGGGCTGCTGGGTCTGCAAATCTCATGAGATTTTTAGCTTTGATTTAAAAATAAACAGGGTGGGTTTTTTTCCTATGGTTGTGGAACAAGCCTTGAAAATAGAAGCTGGAGACCTCAAAGAAAAAGGAAAGAAAGTGCATTTAAGAGCTAAAAATATATGGTTGAATAATAAAAGTTTCCAAGTGCATATTTTACCTTGTGCCTTAAAAAAAAAAAAAAAAAAAAAAAAAAAAAAGACAGAAGGTGTCAATTCATGGTTTTGAATTTCCTTAGAAAAATGTTTCTTCAAGTCCCCACCGAGATGATGACAATTTTCAGGCTGGAATACACCATTACACTGAATGCTGTGCTCTTCCTACATAAGAGAGGAAGTATCTGATTAAATAAATATTTATTATTGGTATCTCCAGCCTACAGGAAGAGAACAAATATGCAGAATATGACTCTTCCACAGCTCCTGGCTCCCAGGTACCTTGAAGGAGCCATGCAGTCACTCCACCCACTTTGTCCAGTTTCAGACTTGAAGGGCCATATTTTAATTTCAGCTCA
This sequence comes from Hirundo rustica, assembly GCF_015227805.2. Classification (NCBI taxonomy): domain Eukaryota; kingdom Metazoa; phylum Chordata; class Aves; order Passeriformes; family Hirundinidae; genus Hirundo; species Hirundo rustica. Next base: position 83,342,940 of record NC_053452.1, read on the forward strand.
CTTGAGGAGCTAGTGGGGTTGGTGACAACCTCTCTGAAATCATGCAGTCTTTGTACATTTATCCTTCGTTCTCCAAAAAGATGAGCACATTGGTGTGTCTCAAAGTATTACCAGTTAACTTAGAAGTAATTGTAACCCTTTCTGAGATCTTCCTTCGCTCACAGTCCGACGGTCGGAGACACCTCAGAGTTGAAAGCATTCCAGTTTGTAAAATCCAAATTCAACTGAAATCAGTTACCTGCTGATCTCAGCTGTTTTGCCTACTCTGTTTCAAAACCATTTATAAAACACTTGCCTTTCAAACCAAGTTCAAGATTGGGCACCTGATCTGCAGGGAAAGCATTGGACAGTAGGTCCTGAAACACTCCTGAGGCCACAAGTGTAGAGCACCTCTGAGTGAGAAGGGCCCAGCAGGCTGCAGCAATGTATGGGTGAAACACGGATGCTGTATGTGATATCTTGTGTTCATCTCATTACCTTGTTGCTCATGCTGATCCTTCATGGGATGAGCTGGTTCTCAGCTGTCAAAAAAACAGAACTAGCGAAGCAGAAGGTGACTGCAGACAAAAACAAAACCTCAGACTGGTGTTGGTTCTTGCCCTTTCTGGGCAGTTCCCTGCCACAGGCTCAGCTGTAGCATAAAACAAGAAAAATACTTGGCACCCTGGATACCTTGGAGGCTCCAAATTCACCTTTCTACCACAAAATTGCATAGGTAATTCTAGTCCTCCAGTGAGTTCTCATAGCAGCTGATAGAGAAGCTTTCAGCAGCAGAGGAGGATACTTCTCTTCTCACAAGTACACATTTGGCTCTCATTTTTCTGGAGGCTTGTCCCAAACAGAGCAGCACTTTACCTGCCTCAGCCTGAGAGAGGTTTCCTACAAAAGGTGTGCTCTCCTGATCTTCCTCTTCTGAAGTTACTGTCAGTGCTGTCCCTGGATGGTCGGCAGCCAGTGATGCAAAAAACCATGAAATTGTTCCTCGAACACTATGTCTATAACTGGTTCTGCTTGAATTTTAACCTAGACTTACATTTCCAAGACACATTGGCTTAATCCCTGGAAACTCCAAATTCAGCAGTATTTTCTTTATTTAAATGGAGACTGTAGTTAATACAGTAACAGAGTTGCAACTTTCACTTTTTTCCTGAAGATTTTCTTTTTTACTCCATTTTATGGTCTTTTATATCTTTCATACAGTGTTTAGATGACCAACATCTAGACCTCTATTTCAGTGTAACAGCAGAGAAGCAGAAGGCAGCTCTTCATCATAAAACCCAGTCCTGCAGTCAGACAAAGAAACGTGTCATCTTGTCCTTAGGTTAAGCTGAATTATCTCAGTCTTAAGACTGTGTTGTCTCTGTTGCTTGTGCTGCCTTCTAGAAAGCTATTCTCACAGCTTTAGTGACAAGAAAGCCTCTGATTATCAAAATTACTTCAATAGTACTCCTCTGTTTCCCCACTCACTCTAAGTATTTCTGAAAGAAGCTACTCTTGCTTTGCTTTGTGATGCTAAGTAACTTGGGTTCCCCTTATCTCCTCTGAAAACACGGCTCTGTATCCCCTTTACTGTCCATATACCCTCCAAAATCGTATGAAGTCCTTTCCCTATAACCTTTTCAGGCAGAGGTAAATTGGTGCAGGTGTCGGCTAGAATCATTATTGAATATTATTTTGAGTTGAATTTGATACATGGATTTGACCAGTCTTCCAAAAGACCCTGGCATGTGATCTGTGCTTCTTCTCTTAATAATGAATAATTATTATGTATTATTGATTTATCAGTTATTGTAGTTTACAGTATTTTGCTCAAAACACTAATGAACATGTGGCTACAGCTATATTAAAATTCTGTGCCAGTTATTTAAATATAATTAAATTTGTCATCCAATGTATTGCTGATAATTGATGGGACCTACACAATCCCTGTAATTTTCAGCTTCGTGGGCTAACTGCCTTTCACACCTAGCAAACATGGAGAGAAAGGATGGACATGATGACAGACAACTTCCCATTGTTTCTGTTGAGGACAGGAATGTTCTTATTTAAGCAACTGGTATTAAATACAAAAGGCATAGAAGCTCTTGCTCCTACTCAGTGTGGCATGCCTTACACATTTAAAGACAGTGTTAATCTTTTAAACCATCACTTTGCACTGAAGCTTCGGGATTAGCTCACCATCTAGTGTGACTCTTCAATTTGTTTTCCTTTCCCGAGGATGCAATCTCTGCTCCCATAAGCAGAAATATTCTTTTTCCAAGTATGTAACTGTTTGGCTTCACTGTAAATTAATTCTGTTTTCTTGTTTGTGCTCAGTTTATTGCATCTGCTAGAGGGAACACCAGTCCTTTTTTTTGTTTTGTTTAACAATCCTCCTGGTCTTGTTTTATGTACAAACTTTACTAACAGTATTATATGCGCTCCCACTTCACTGATACAAGTTAAATAATGGGAAGACACAGGGCAACACACTAAAAATATGCTTCCTTAGTAAGGATTTCCCAGGAACGCTTATCTTTGAGATCAGTCAGTTAACTGGTTTTATCATCTACTGCCCTAGTGATGATTCAGCACAGATATAATCTACAATAATCAAAATTTCCTATATATATACATGTATTTGATACATTGGATTGGCATTTAGGCATTTATCAACAAAATCTGTGACATGACTAAAAGGATATTGAGTTACTTTGGAAAAAGGCTTTGTTTTCTTATTTTCTTACTGATATTGATTGTATGCCTCTCCTGTAATTTGTTTAATAATGAAATCCCATATATACCCTTCTGTTAAATTTGCTAGAGCTGTTATTAGGCTGACAGAAGAATGGGTAATTTGGTAATCCTTTCAATGCCTTTGACATACAAAAACACACTGAGAGCAGTGCTGTGGAGAAAGATTTAGTTGTTCTCATGAATGAAAAACAGGACACAAGCCAACAGTGTGGACTTGCAACCCAGAAAACCAACGACATCCTGGCTGCATCAGAAGAGGGATGGCCAGCAGGTCGAGGAGGGAGGTGGTTCTCCCCCTCTGCTTTGGAGACACTACCTGAAGTGCTGCATCCAGGTCTGAAGTCCTCAGCACAAAACAGACATGGACCCGTTAGAGCAGGTTTGTAGAAGGGCCACAAAGACGCTCAAAGGGCTGGAACTTCTACGCAGACAGGCTGTGAGATCTGGGACTCTTTGGCCTTGAAAAGAGAAGGTTTCGGGGCCCTTTACAGCAGCCTTTCAGTACCTAAGAGGGCTTGTAAAAAAGACTGAGAGTGACTTTTTACACAGGCAGTGAGTGATAGGACAAGTGGGAAAAGTTTTAAACTGAAAGAGAAGATATTTAGGTTAGATGTTAGAAAGAACTTTTTGAGTGTGAGGGTGGTGATGCCCTGGCACAGGTTGCCTGGTGAAGCTGTGAATGCCCCACCCCTGGAAGTGTTCAAGGCTGGGTTGGACAGGGCTTGGAGCAACCTGGTCTAGTGGGAGGTGTCCCTGACCATGGCAGGGGGGTTGGAACCAGATGATCCTTGAGTTCCCTCCCAAGCCAGACCATTATATCATTCTATGATACATGCTTGTATGTTGCTACATTTTCTTTCTTCTTGCTTGTCTTACTTTTAAAGGCAAAAAATATATCTCAATATATAGTTGTTGTTGGCATAAACCAGCATATTTCCTATTGCCTGCTTTTCAGTTTGAGAGAGGATAAGACTATCAAAATGTTTTTCTAAAATCAGATGCAAAAACATAAATTAGCTATCCAGAAAGAGCAATATGTATTTGCATACTAAGTCCATCTATTTCCAGGGAGCATCCTCTAGTGATGAGAGAATTAATTTCTTTTGCTTGTCTTCATCTTGTGGGTACAATTGTTGCTGCTGTTCTTTTACACTGATGCTTCTCCACCGTGACACACTCTTCTTTCTTCATTAATTTCAGGTGACTGCTGCTCCTGTCTCTGTTCTCAGCATCTTTTGTAGCTATTTACAGACTGGGAAGGTTGGTTTGCTCTCTTCAGACTTACTTTGGCTTGTTCTAGCAAGACCCCATATTTGTTTATCTGAGGAAGTATTTGGGATCTCATTGTTTTTCTCATCAAACCATAGTGAGGTTTCCCTTTCACATATAAATGTCTCAGACACCTGAGAAGCTGAGAACTAGAGATGGGTAAAAGACAGTTTGCCCTTGCTGCAAAATTATTTCAGATTTCAAAAGCTGTCCTGTCCTATTCTGGGACAAATATTTTTCCAGATACTTTATGTTTACAGACAGGTTAAGAGAGCTGGAAGTGGTTTGCAGTACGACACATGTATGCAGACTCTGCCATCCTCACCCAGGGCAAGAATTTGGTCTGTCCTCTGCAAAGCCCACAAGTCAGCTCTGAGGAGAAGGAGGTATAGGTTAATGTGGTGGTGCAAAAGTTATTTCATTAGGTTTTTAAGTGTTTTATAATTAATTTACAGCTTTTTATAAGAAGTTTTGAAAAACTGTTCTTTCCCTGTAGCCCCATTCTTCCCAATGGTTCTTACCCCTTATATTTGTTATATATTGCTGTCAATCCCTTCTCTCTCTCTCTCCTTGGGCCCCCTGTCTGTCACTTCGGGACCCTTCCCCGGACTCTGGAAAGTTCCAGGAAGGGTGTCAAGAGATTGGCTGGTGCCCGGGGAGTCCCCTTTCCCTCATCGTGGAGTCGTTCTCTGTGGGGTTTCTTTATGAGACCAGACGACCACCAATGGCAAAAGGAAAGAGCCTGCTCTCTCTCACTGGGGGGATATTGGCTTTATTCTGGAGTCCAGCCCCATCTTGCTCGAACTACCTTACAAACGCCAATATAAAAATGAAACACAATATAAACCCAATTAATGTGTTACAACAGTTCTCCTGTTGAAAGTTCACATCCCTGGTTCCACCCCGAGTTAACCTGGTTGGTTAATCCTTTGTTACCGCCTCTTGTTCCTCTCCCGTTTAAAAGTTACTGCCCGACCATTGTTCGGGGTCTCTCCTGAGCAGCAGTGGTCAGGTGTGAAGCTCCCGTTTGGTCTCCCCCTCAATAAAACCCTGTTAACCCTGCTCAGAGAGTCGCCTTTCTGTCCGTCACTGTGGTCATGACTACCATCAAGTCCGTCGCAGGGTGTGGGGAACCAAGATCCCACAGGGAGGAGAGAGCCAGTCGAACTAGCGACTCTGACCTAAAGCGCGTGTGCTGCAGTGTGGGACTGAGCCAGCCCGTGCGCCTGCGCTTCCACACGCACAGTGGACACCGTGACGGGTTAAGAAAGTTAAGTTTAGGAATCTGACTGTAGGTTGTAGAAGCATGTCAGACACCTGAGCTTCTTCAGCTAGTGGGTGTCAAGGGAGCCATTTCAACTCCCTTTGAAGCAGCTGCCCTGTGCCAAGTCAGACAAACTGTGTTGATCCCCTGCTTGATTCAGTCACCTACACACGGGGCTTTGAAATGCTCTGTTGCCTTGCCTGGCTTTGCAAGGTGCACATCTCTCCTACCTCCTGTGTCAGGTCCACGAACTCTGTGTAACTCTTGCATTAAATAAACATCCCCGAGTGGCATTGGGCAGGAACTTTGACCTGAATCCATCACCTCTAAGTCAAGTAAAGAACAGATTGCTTTCTCTGGTTGGTAGACATGTCATTTATACAGAGTGGAACAGCCTGGGTAGCTGAGGAGAATTTGATAGAGTGAGAGAAGAAGAAGGATCGGAATGAGCAACGCCTGCATCCCAAAAGCTATTGACTATTGCCAGAGGAGCCATTGCCATAGTTATTAATAGTAGAATAATGGGGGGGGAATGTTCAATAGCAGACAAATTCCAGGAAAAACAAAACAAAACAAAACAAAACCCCAAAAACACAAACCAAACAAACACACACAGACACACACAGACAAAAAAAAAAAAAAAAAAAAAAAAAAAAAAAAAAACATGGAAAATTCATGACCTGATGTTCCCGACCAACACACTTGGAGTACAGTTCATGCTTAGAGCAGTGCTGGGAGTCTGGTTTCCTTTCAGCCACCTGGCTGTTCTCATGGCACGTGAGGTTGAAAAGCTGGGCTTGCATTTATCTGCCTGCCTGGACTGCAGGTCTGCCTTTGGGGGAATTGCTGAGCTGTATCCCTTCCTGCCTCTATCCACTGCAGCTGGCCCTGCAGCAGGAAGCTCTCCTGCAGAGGAGTCCCTCCAGGCAAGCAGCACTTAAGCCTCCACAAGGGAAGAACACATACAGGCAGTGGAGGATGATGAGGTGAGTCTGCTTTGGCACACAGGTGTTCTGTCAAGGAGGTAAGAAGGCTCCTTTTGAAAGACAAAGTTGAACTGCTCACCCCTGTGCCCCTTACAGCTCCATGGCTGGCACATTTGCAGACACCATCTGACTCCTCTCTCTGCTTTCTGTCTCCATTTCTCCATTTTACTATTTAAGATGGAATTATTTAGACAAGTCTTATACTTCTAAAATCCCACTTAATGTATTATCATCCTTAGAAATGTTAGTGTGTTTTCTCCGGCTTAATTACACTGTGAAATGTACAAGACCACTTCTCCTCACATCCTCTTACCAAGCATGATTATTTTAATGGACAAGGAGAAAATGCAAACATTTTTTTTGGATTGACAGGGTGTTGAAGTGATCTCAGATTTTCTCTGTTGTGATTCTTTAGTAATTAGGCAGTGATTTCTGTAAGCAATTCCTCAGGTTCAAGACGATTCTTCATCCCCTGTTGAAATTACTCTGTTTTTGAGGCTTCTGAGTCCAAAATTACTTAGGTGCTGCAGGTTAGGGTACCTCTTTTTTCTCTCTCCCCTCCACCCCCCCCCACCCCCCCCCCCCCCTTCTTCTTGTCTGGGATGAAAAGCTTTGGATGAAAATGTCTAGGAAGTTATCAGCTCAAACACACTGCTATTATATATCCCCCTGCCCCACTGCAAGTCCTTTCAATGTTACTACTTGGCTTCTGTTCTCTGTTATCCATAAGGACAGCTTTGGTTTTCTTGTTTTGAGGGTTGAATAAACTCATCATCTTCCTACATCTATACCCCAGCAAATCTGGGATTTCCACTTTCAGAAATTCTTTTTGATGTCTTGGCTGACAAAACTGCCTAATGTCTGTTTTTATTAACAGGGAATATTTACAGAATGCCAAATTTCTTTCAAGGTCCTTCATTGAAGTTCTTCATTGATATTGAAGCTTGGAAGACGGCATGTGCTCCAGGTCATCCAGTGTTCAGAGTAATTGATAGCCTTTGAAAACTAGAAATTCAGGAGCTGTCAGTCAGTGCTTCTAACAGAAGTATGAGCATCTTTTCATGCTTGTTAAAATGACTCCTGGGAGGTATTCTCTTTTGGGTTGTGGGTGGCTGATGAGACGGTACTATGGTTTTGGCAACTGTTTTCTGCATGCCATTTCCCCCTCTCCCATTTAAGAAGTATGCTATTTAGATATAGCCTAAAGGCATATCCTCTGTACTGAAAAGAGCTGAAATTTTCCAGTTGTTTTGTTCTCCCCTGACCCCATTCTATATACACTTTATCTCAAGGGCAGTAACTACCTGTACTGTCCCCTATTGGTGGAGCCAGTTCATAATAACAAGGACAAACCAGCACCCCTGCAGATCCACTGGGAAAAGGGAGAATGATATATTTGAGCCAGGCACAAATACCTGGAAGCTGATTCAGCAGCTGCAGGACCCAAACAACTCTCTTTGCAGAATAAATACTTCCTTCTACAGAGAGAGAGAGAGAGAGATACTTTTCTTGTTCTCTCCCGCCTTCCAGACCTACCCTTAACTGCCTCTCCATCTGTGTCTCAAAAACCTTAAAATAATTACAGGCTGTCTTCTTCACCCATTTCTCTTTCTGGGATGCCCCGATGGAGCTCCACTTCTGCTTCTTTTCTCTCCTTGTGTAACTGCTGGTCGATCCCTTATACAGCAAATATCTCTGTGCAAGTGATAGAAGTGGTTTAACCTCTGTGCCTCTCTCCTCTGTTCAATCCTGTCCTGCTGGCTGCTCCTTTCTTTGTGGGGGAGCCCACAAAGTGGACAGGTCAAACAGCATTGCCCAAGTTTTGGAAAGGTAAAAATTCAAGGTCAGGCCCTACCCAAGCCATGGCACTAATGATCTCTGATTTGTAACAATTAATGGCTTTTTTGTTCTGGCTTTGCCTCATGCGATGAGGTCATGGTCCCTGACTACAACTCCTATGCAATAAAATAATACTAATAAATAAATAAATAATAGTAATAATAATAATGAATGGAGTTTTATTACGTGTCTTGCACTGCTTAAAATCCCCTGTGAGCACTTCCTGTCAGTGAGTATATTTATTATCTTGATGCAATTTGAAAATGTAGTGCAAATGACAGTATAATAAAACAAAGAACTTCATCAACTTCTGATTGAAATTAGTGAGGAGTGAACTTCTACTCTGTGCATAAAAGAAGAGACTTTTCCTCTGGCTTTAAAAGCTGTTGGCTCCAGGAATGGCATGACTCAATTTGAATTATCTTCTTTTTCTACCTCGAAAAGATTTTACTGCAGGAAACTAGTCTTATTTCAGACAAACAGTAGATATCATATGGATTAAAGAGTTAGACTTTTCTCTCTATTCCTGCAGAAATGTTTTCCCTATATATTAGCAGAGCTGTAGGAAATCATAGCCATCTGTATTTTGTGAGACTAGGAGCTGAAAATACATTCCTTATCTAAGAGACTATTTTCTACAATACTATTTCAGAAATTTATACATAGACCAAATCTTAACAAAAAAGACTCTGTTATTTCAAGGTCATTTTAAACCTCTGTGGCAGAGTTATGAAGATTGGAATCGTCATCAGGCAAAAGCAGAGTGCACTGAGGCATGCCAGCGTGTTTGTCAAAATGGCTGTGGAAGCCCTTTTCCCATCCCCTGGCAGCAGAAGGGGATAACAGAGATGGCTGGAACTGGCCATTGCATTTTATTACCATGCAATAAGACAGGCAAATATAATTCTCCATGCTAACATTTGGCACTGGTACGATTTCACAGACCCCTAATGACTGCAGTGGAGCACAGTCCAAGCCACTCAGTTCCAGGTAGCCAAAGTGTTCCCCGTTTTCCAAGTTATATGTAATATCTGCTTTTCTTGTAACTTTTTTTTTGTTATAAAACCTGCTAAACCAAGAATTAGTATTTTCTTTTTCCTCTTTTTTTTTAATCTTTACTAGTTTGCACAGCTTTGCAGAGCTTTAAGAATGTCAGAATTGCTGCAAGCTTTAGCACAGCCATTTAGGTCATTCCACGTTGCTGTACTGCAGCTGCTTGCATTACGTCTTGTGGGTCACTTGTGAAGGGAAGAGTTGTTGTGATGTACTGTACTTGCCAACAGCAGGCACAAATCAGGAGAATTGTACTTGGAGGCATATCATTAAATTTCAACAAACAGGTTTACTGGAGAAGTCATTCTTCCTGTGAGATCACTAAAGCTGCCATTGTCCATAAACTATTTAGAAGACTTGAATAAAGGGCTACTTAAAGTCTTCAGCTGATAAGGCTTAATGCTGTGTTTTCTCATTCCTTTGTTTATGATTCTCCTACTTACCAGTAGTTTCTTCTCAGTGCCTAAATAATTTGTGTTCATGGGCACCTACTTTCAGGATTGTTGGAAACATATGATATTTAAATTCCAGCTCCATCTAGTACCTACAGAGAGACCTAAAGGTCTGTAAGTTTTTTGGTGCCACAACATAAATGGATGGTTAGCTTGTGACAAAAGCATGCCACACAAGCCTCTAAGAAGGTGAGTTCAAGTGACAGTTTTTACCTCAGATACTGTTGGTTTATTTCTTTTCATAGCAGTTACATACACTGCTTCTAAAAATATTTTTTTTCGTACACCATCACTCTAACTCAAAGATGGTGAAGAAAATGGGGATTATTCTAAGCAAAGATAAAAAAAAAATCTCTATAAATAGAGTAGAACTTGTGATATTTTGTTCTATTTTACTTTAACCAAATGTGAAGATATAAAAACTATAACTTCAGTTTTCTGAAAATGTGATTAGTCTGCACCTTCCAGAGACACAGGAAGCAGTGCCCAGAATCTACAAACGCTTCTCCAAAATGGTTATTCTCTTGGAACAAGAAACAGCTTGTTAAAATCCTATCTTTTATAATAGAATTTGCTACTTCTTGATGGAGAAGGATGCTTTCTGCAGCAGTGTTTTACACTTACAAGGCATGAATCAATTTGCATTTTAATCATGGGGGGCCCATACCATCCACTGGTGAGAGTGCTTTTAATTTACCTGAACTCAGTCATTGGGTCGATCCCAGCAGATTTGCCTCTCCGGCAACACCAGTTTTTATCATGACATCTCTTGAGTATTCAGCCTCCATACAAATAAACAAATTCTCCTGAAAGTGTGCTAAATTCCTTACCAATGAATCTTCTTTCACTATATGAAATCCTAAATTAAAAAAAGACAGGTTTATTTTAAGCTTTTAACAGACTGTTGTAGTTAATCGTGTATATCAGGCAAGAGGCTTGGTTGCTAAGAAAATCTTTGGCATGTTTCCATGGGATTTGTGTGTTATTGACAGAAAAAGTACCAAATGATAGGAAACGCATCTGCTAATTTGAATAGTGAAACAACAGAAAAAGAATAGAACAATTTTCTGCCCAACTTTTGAGTTAATGCAAGCTCAGGCCGAAAATAACATACTTCCCATCAATTTACAGAGAAGAATCTTGGCTTCAAGGATTTGATTAAGATTATTAAAAAAAAATAAAATCTCCATTTCTCTGTGGACAGAACATATGGATCTCTGGTTGTCAGTGCTCCGCAGAGGTTCCTAGGAGGAGCTCAAAGCTAGAACACATTCTGGAGGTGATCTGCAGAAGCACCTGGTGTGTTTGTTACTTCTAGAAGAACTATCAGTTGTATTCACATTGAATGTTCTCCCGTGTGCGGGTGTCTGCCATGTGATCAGGCAGACTTTTCTCCATAGTTTTTCCAGCTGTCCCAATTATCTTGGTCCAGAAGAGAGGGAGGAAAATGGCTGGAGGTGGGGAAGACAGAGTGGGGCCACCTTTAAAAAACCCTGACAGTGCTTGCTTCAGGAAAGGACACAGCAGTAAGCATCCAGGGCTTTAGTTGAGCAAAGCCTGCCTAGAGGAACAGATGCCTAGCACTGGGTCATAGCCTGGAGCTCAAAATGCTACCAGAGAGCAGCCGGGGGCAGAGAAAGCCAACAACCCCGGCGTGGAGATAGAGCCCTGCACAGGCCAGGTTTTAAAGACTGGCTGACCATGAAAAACATACTTATTTCACTTCAAAACCTTTTCTTCTTTTGTATTTAGATATAGACCAGAGTCATCTGGAAGTCAAGAATGGAGCAATGGGGTTAGATCTTATTGATATATTCTCTGAAATCATAATTTTAGGTGCTCTGTATTTAGACCCTTGGCTATGCTCCATAATCAGTGCATGACCCCATAATTTAGGATTTTGGAGAAGGAATGAGTCCCTCAGGTCTACAAGCCAAACAAAACAGTGGATGTATATTGTGGGAGGATATATTCTTTAGCAGGATAACATAATTCAACTAAGTGCTGTGGTGGCCAAGGAGCCTGCTCAGAGAACAAAGTTCCTGGGCACACTGAGAACATAGATCAACAGTGCAAAGTTCATAAATCTTGTGGAAAGTTATTTATTCTGTGGGATGATAATTTTATTTTGACTTCTTGAATTCCTGCTTGTTTTAGGCATCAGTTTTTATTCCTGGACAAGGAAAATCAACCATACTGCTGAAGCCTATAGCCACATAAGGCATGTGTGGGGCTCAGTAGTTGCCTCCTACAGAGTTCTTTACCTCATAAAAGAAACCTGGATTTGTTGTTCTCTCTTATTTAAATAATTGTTTATTTCAAATTAAACATGGGAGGATTTTAAAGGCCAAGGAACCGGGTTCCTGCCTCTGATTACCATTGAGCTAATTAAGCAGCACAGCAGTACTGGGCAAGGAGGGAATCTTTGATAGGGAAATATAAAATTGGGAATATAAGACTCTCTGTTACAATTCAGTAATAACACTGGAGAGAATGATTCATTTGTTGTGGAAGATTAACAACCAGGGATCTTTTATGTTTTCTTTCTCATTCTCTTTTTTTATCTGTTCTGTGACTTTGGGCAAATCCTTCCAACTTCTTGGTCCCTCAGTTTTCCTTTTCTGCAAAAAAATCAAACTACTTTGCTAGAATTTTGAAGGAATGGATGTAGCGCTTTATAAATATGTAACGAGTTCTATTTTTGCTAGGAGGCAAAATGGACTAACATATATATAAATTTAATGTTTGCCACTGGGTTTGGAATTTTTTCAAGACATGCCAATAAGAGAATAGACTTAGAAGCTACTCTGACATATCTCATTGAATGTCAAAGGTTTGCATCAAATATTTGATTTGAGCTTCTCTATGAGTCTGTTTTTAAAACAGCACAGAGACAAGGCACATTTGCTTAGTCTCCATATCACTAGAAAGAAATGAGATATACATTTTTAAACCATCTTCATTTACTTATGAGAAGAATATCTCTCTGCAATTCTTCACAGAGCATATGTTTTAATTTTAGTTCAGTACAATATTTCAAATTTAAACAAATTAGCCCAAGGCATAAAGTACTACTAACCATTTTTTTTCTGTTTTGAATACAAGCCAGATTTTAGATAAGCATTACTAATGAAAACAGCAGCCATAAACCCAAACATATTTTACTTAACCCTCATTAATAACACAATATACCTCTTTTTAAATTTAGATTTTCATACAGTTAAATACAATTAATTGGTAATGTCTGTTTCAAGAAATTTTGAGTTGATGGTACCATTAAAACATTGTTATTTAGGGCTATCTTCCTTCACCTTGTTCAGTTTCCATGCTCAGTAACAAGGGAACATGGATACCACGATCTCTGAACTAATTCTAAGATAACTGCTAATGATAACTAGGAAAAGCAAGTCAGAAGGTTTAAATTTACTGTTCAGGAGTCCACATTTTTAATCATGAGAAACGGTATCTATTATGTATATTGAACATGTAGTCCAGTAAATCCTCTTTCTCCCACGGAAGGCTTAGCTTAACGAATGGGATGCTATTTTCCAGTTACAAATATTCTGTGGCAACACCACAGGAAGATGTGTTGCTAGTTATATAAAATTTTATGGTGAAGCCTCTTTAACTTCATTCAGAAGTCAAGAGTACCCTCTTGAGAATCCTCTCACCAAAGGAAAATTCAGTAGTTAATATTATTGCATGTTATTGAATACTCTGCTATTGCAAACAATTGTGTTAAGTCATTTGAATAGAGAAGAGAATATCTTTTTTCTTTCCTGTGCAGCAAATGGGGCATTGTTACATAAAAGATTAAAGACCAGGTTTAAAGTCCATATAAAGCAATACATTTAAGTCTGCTACCAAAATTTATTTGGATGTTCCCTCCTTCTGTTCACAAGACCTCTTTTATCAGACATGGCTTCCTACAGGATCCTAATTTTTGGAATCTATCTATCTGACTCCTATGAGCCCTCCTCATTCATCTTAAGTGAAGTGATCTGGGATGGCTTGAGCAGAATTCATTTCGGTCTTTGACACCTTCTCAGGAATAACTTATAAGCAGCTCAGCTGTGGGGCTGAGGAGGATGGAGATCTTGAGTGCAAAGAGGCAGAGAAAAGAAGAGAAAGGGAGGTGTGTGTGTATGGAGAGGGCACCCAAAGGGGAATGGGGGTAGAAGAATTGGGATGAAAACTCTCCCATTGGCTCAGCTAGAACTGGAGGAAGATGTGCCCACGGCAGGGTGTGTCAGAAAGGGATCCAAAGGATGAATTTGGTGGAATTTGCTTTCAGGCACTCAATTAAAGTTGTCACATTCAGTGCAGCACCAGCAGCACTAACACAGAGGAGACAGTGAGTACAGCATGTGCAGCTGTGATCCCACCCTGACTCTAGCCCCCAAGGCACACACAGAGATGCTGGCACCTACAGATAACCCTCTGCAGGGACACTCCTACACCCCTTACACTCACAACCCTCTCCCTGTTTCTCACCCAGAAAGGAGAAGGCTGAGGGACTCACTTTTTCCAATTGTTAGAGTGAGAAACTTAAACTAAGGTCTGGTTCCAGATCTCTCTCCAGCCTGAGAGAATTTAAACGCCAGTCATCACTCCTCTGAGGAATTTCCAGCCCTGTATGTATAAAGGAATATTTTAACTTGATGTGCCATTTTCCAGAAATCTTCCTTTTTTTTTTTTTTTTTTTTTTTTTTTTTTTTTTTTTTTTTTTTTTTTTTTTTTTTTTTTTTTTTTTTTTTTCTTGATAGCAGCACCTAAGTACCACCCTGAAGGGTTTATGTTTCAACAGTGAGTACAGTGGGGCTGTGTAGGGAACTCAGTCTTGTCAGCGTGCATTCCGTGTGTGTTGACAATGCCTGCCAGACACACTCCCCCTTGGGGACAAACTGCCTCTTTCCTGGATGTCCTGTAGTTGAGCAGACACCACAATACTCAGCCTCGTTTGAAGCAGGGCTGCCCTGAACCAGGAGTGTGGTTTAGGTGTATAACGAACAGAAAAGCATTCCCAGGATTAGATCAGAACAGATCCAGATTTTAATTTCTGTATTAATCTTGTTTTACTTTCCTTTTTTCTCTCTCTCTCTCTGAGATCTGGTCCTAAAAGTCTTGCCTGATACCATATAAAGATGCTGCAATGGACCAAGAAGTGGAATTCTATGTCCAGCTCTCAGATTACTTGAATACCTAATTTGTGTTTCAGCACAGCCACAAGTATTCATTTATTTACTGAGAGATGCATCAGTGCAACAAAATAAACTTTTCACATGAGCTCCCACAGACCTATTCTTGATTTATGGCATTATACTAGAAGCTCAGTCAAGCTAATTTTGTTCACCAGATACCAAGGGAACAAATTTTAAGTGCTCTGTTGAAGCATTTTTCTAGTCTGAATTTTATGTGAAAACCAACAGAGTCTACTTCAACTTATTCCAGTGCAGATGAGAAGAAACTCTACGGCAGCTATGGTATATGAAAAGCAGCTTGTGTTTCAGTCATTTCTTAACATGGTAGCCACTTTCTCATTTCTCTTTGTTTCTTGATTGCCATTAATCTTTAAAAGAAGCATGGTTCAAAATTTAAATTAACTCTAAAATCTATAAAAATATAAAATTAAGTATCTGAACCCAGGCTTTTGACAATTACATTTATTACTGCACACTGACTGAACAAGATTCTGTCTTAGATACAGAAGGGCAATTTGACATCAAAGAGGGACTCAACATAAAGTGCAACAATATCTATTAGAGAGAAAAGGCATTTGTGGGGCATTTGATTAATGTACTTTTAATTGGACTTTCCTGCCTCATTGGTTTCATTCTTTCAATTTAGTTCAAGCTGCTCAAATACATAAATAGGCAAAGCACCTACTATAATTAACACAATACACTGTTTGCAAATGGCCATATTTCTCAGATTGTGTATGCACAAATAGAATATTCTGCAAATATTGCTGAACTCCTACAGAAATATAAACAGGCAAGGAAAGTCCATTATTGTCCAGAAAAAAAATCCAAACAACCAAAGAAAAATAATACCAACACCCTCCTCTTTGAAAGCTATTTGGGTCACTTGATCTTTGAAATTTGTTTTCAACGGCAAATTTAATTTTAGTTCTATATTTCAGTAAAAATTCATAGGATGTTCTGTCAATACCATTCAAGCTCGAATTTGAGTGTACTAATACTAAGTTTTGTTCCCCACGTGATGCTCTCTAATCATATAGAGAATGTGTGAGACCATACTTGTATAACCAAATTCAAGAAACAAATATATACTGCATAAAGGATGACTAGAGCATAGAAACCCAACATAAAATGCTAAGTCCTACTTCTATTTATAACACTGAAAATATTCCAGGATTTTTAAGATCATATTGTAGGTGCTATTAATCTAGGATGTAATTTAAAAACAATATTTAAATTGCACAATTGCAAATAAAACACATTAAATATTTAACAACTGAAAATCATATGGGTAATTTGGATTTGATACTTACATTCTCAGAAAATGTGAATGGCATCTGGGCAATAAAGCACATGGACAAAAATTCCATAGCCAGGATATAAGCTGAGTAAACCATTTGTGTGAATATTTGGAAGAAAAGGAACAGACTGAAAACTGCACTTCTTCCATGTTTGTTTGAGTGATCATCTAGTTTTTACATGATGTAAAAATTACAGTTCGTATAATATTTAATATATATATTAGAGGTTTTACACTTTAAATACTCTTCGGTTGCCATATTAAAAACGCCAGGGTTCTCCTTCCTCAGTAAACACTATTTAATTTTCATTTTGGACTATGATTTACCTTGGGAGCAACCTACTGTTGAACACCTACGTGTACGGTACGCAAAGGGAACACCTACAGAATTGATGTTCTGGTCAAATACACCTTAGAAAACTACACAGCATTTCATTTAAAATAAACATAGACAATTAAAGACACAAGTTCCAAAAGTTACCTGTATATTATATGAGACAATAGGGAAAGATATGATTCTTTTCCTCACACAGATTAGGTAAACATTGCTCAGGTGAAATCAAATATTGGATTTATTTTATATTTACTATTGTCCTAGGTTACAATGTAAGATGTACCCAAAGTATGTATTCTATCACCATCTCCATGAGCTGTTGAGACTAGGTTGGGCAGTGTTTCCCTTGCCCCCTCCCTCCAGACTATCTTCTGTTAATGGCCCATCAATGCCCTGCTGCATGACTCATAGATAACTCCCTCCAGGAGCTATCTCTGGCTAATGGGCAATCAAGGACCCATTGCAAGACTGATAAAATGATATCAGCCATTGTGAGATGCTCTGCCCAGGGGGAGGAGCCAAGCATTCCCACCTGGATATAATCTGGGATTTGGGACAGCACAGGCAGCCTTACCCACTGGATTCCCAGAGGACAAGAGCTACCAGACCTTTCTGCAGGAACACTGCTTCAACAAGACCACTTCATCTGGACTGCTATCACCACGGTTTCAGGTTGTATTCTGACTCTGTCAGTGATCTTTTGTATTATTGCATGTGTTTTGTTTTATTTTATTTTACCTTTTTTTTTTTTTCTCTCCTATTAAATTGGTTTTTTCTTACTTGGAGTCTCTTGCTGGTTTTGCCTTCAAGCCACTACAACTACTTTCCATCCCCTCTTCCCTAGATTTTGCCACATAAAAGTGTAAAATTCTTATTCTGTTTTTCTTTATAATGTTTTTACCATTTCACCTACAAATTTAATCAAATAAGCTTGACTAATTACTAAAATTAATATAGTTTCCCTCAATAATTACTCACAAATGACTTTATAAATATTATTGTAGTCTTCATATGATCTTTACATACAGTTATGAAAAGCTAATAGTGTTACAGTTAAGTAACACTATTAGATGTGCTAGAAGCTAAGATGTTAATATTTTCTCATTGGCAAGGAGGATTTTTGAACTTACACTCCGTTTGTGGTGCACCTAGGTATTTCTGGGGAATATCTAGGTGTCTTGCAGACTGACAGGGCACTGGGTGCTCATTATTGCCCCAAAACAAAAGGTTCTGTAATGTACACACTTAGATAAAGAGTTATTTTTATAGGGGAAGGAATTCAAATTTAATCTCCCCATCTGCGTTGCAATCATTTGTGCTGAGCAAAACAATAGCAAAGCAAAGTAAATGTCCATTAGGAGGTAAGAGCTGGAGCATGCTCCGCTACTGCTGTTTCTGCAACGATTATACAAAGCAGCTGTCAGTCAGGAAATTCCTTTGGGAAAACTGCACTTCCTTCCTCCCAAATTAATTACATCAAACGTGATGGATTACATTAGGGAATGGGAGCATGCAGGAATGGTTGTAGGAAGTTTGCTTCCATGCTATCAGAAAGTTTCAATCAGGTGTTTTCATGGAGGTTGCACAATGTAACTGAACTGTCCATGTTAGCTTCTTCTCCAGCTGGGATAAGTATAGAACAGGCTTGGAGTTCTTATTTTAAATGCGTGCACTGTTGCTGTATTTTGAAGAGAAAAAGCCTCACCTGCTTCCTTCTCATAAGCTATGTAATGATACATATTTCTGAATAGTTGCCTGTAATATGCTTCCAACACACATATTAGAGTTGGTGTTCCTCTTATTTTTTATTTAAAATTTCTTCAGACTCACAGTCTTTCAACAGAATTGCTTTTATATCTCTAAGAAATATGTTTCTCAATGGCCCAGCATCCTTTTAACTGAGGACAGCAAAAAATTGATACAACTGTTGACAAAATATTTCAAAATCTAAATGCTGACAAATGGCTCTCTTATCTCTACACCTAGCTGTCCTTAAGATAACTTCCTTTAGTATTCCCTGTTCTCTTTAGTTCCACATCTTGTGTCCGAGACACAAGGAAGATATTATAGGCTAGTTTTACTTGTGTCTACAAAATTTACCAAAGAGATTCTCAAAGCCTTCTAAAAACCACATCATCCTGATTGCTTAAATGTGGGGTGTTTTTTTAATGTGCACATTTGTTTTGAATTCAGATTGCCATAGCTATTTTCTAATACCAAAAATCACTTTTATCACTAAACCTTCTCATTAATTTACCTGCTGCTTCAGTAGTTCAATAACTACTGAATAATAATAGCTGAATAACTCTGATATTATTTTTTTTTAAGTTAGCCATTATTTTCTGATCCCTGAATGGCAAGAGGCTGGATATAAAGATGTAATTGAATTGTGTGTCGCAGTGTCCGGTTTGCGCTGACCAACGCAGCCACAGGCTAGCTCAGTGTGTCTCACTGCGGCAGCGTGGTAAGGTCGGGGCGGCAGGCAGAGCGAGCCGCCTCCTCGCTGTGGGGACTTGGATCCCAACACCAGCGATGAGCACGTGGATGGAGCAAGCAACCGCGGCAGCTGAATGAAAGGCGGACTCCTCTGAGCAGGGTGTAACGTAGGTTTATTGAGACAGAGGGAGCGCGGAGCTCTGCACTCTGTAACCTGCTGCCCAGAAGAGACCCCGAGAGCAGGCGTGCAAGAGCTTTTAAGGGGGGGTGGAAACGGGGGTGGCGACAACTGGTCAGCCAGTCAGAGAAACTGAGGGGGTAACCGGGGGTGTGAACCATAAAACCAGGAACCAACCACAACATGATGGGAGGGGATTTCCAGGGCCCCAGCCTATCACTTGACGCCCTTCCTGGAGCTTTCTAGAAGCCAGGGAAGGGTCCTGGAGTGATAGACAGGGCGCCCAAGGGGAGAGAGAGGGGATTGACAACTGGGATCAAGGGGGAAGGGGTGATTGACATATAACGAACAGGGGACACTTAGCAGTAAATAAGTCAGAACCATTACAGAAACTGGAGGGTTTCATTGGGAAACATCGAACGAACCACTACATAAGATCTGTATAAATTTACATAAAACAAATCACACACCACCACAATTGTGTGTCACTGTAGTTATTTAATAATGTCATTGTAGCATAGTCTCCACAGGTGGTTGAATTAACTCAGTCAAGTCTGAGGCCAGAATGAGTAGAATTTCACAATGTTTATCACTATATGTTAAGCTTCATCATTCTCCCAGACTGCCATTCCAAGCTATGGATTTCCTGAAGTTATGGCCTTAATCTAATGTCATGAGGTTTTTTTCTGAAGTTAGTGAATATTCAAGAGCAAGAAATGGAATTAAATATTTCAAATATACTTTCAATACATTTAGAACTGTCTGAAATCAGACTCTTCCTGCTAAAAATTTTTTATAGTGTTCTAACACTAACAGCTTTCTTGACAACCCTGAGCAAGCTGTGCAAATGTTGTCTTGTTGGAGATCTCCAGTTTCTTCACATATAGGTTCCACTCTGCAAGCACAAGAAAGCATTACTACTGTGTCCAGTGTCATCATCCAAAGTTCATAAAATTCAGAAATAGTGGAAAGAGTGGATGAAAATTCACCTTCACTGAAGATAATGTATTGACATCAGCAGGACAGGATTTCACTCAAAATGCAAGAAATAGAGGGTTTTCACTTCTTCACTATATGGTTTATGCACCTGCAGTATCTTTGAGGAAAAGCAACACTCTAACCTTAGAGCTAATTTAAGTAATCAGAATTATTTAAAGAAAATTACAGTTTCAGCTAGTGAATTGTAATAGCTATACACAGCTGTTAAAATTGCTTATGCTGCACCACCACCAAACTCACAAAGCATCTGTGATGAGAGATCAATCATTTCCTGGTATTTATCAAGACATAGCCAATTAGAACAATAAATAGGATCACACACATTTTCATGTTATAGCATCAATTCATCTTTTACAATATATAGCTTTGACTGTAACCAACATTTATCTTGCTGAATTCTGTCCAAATTGTTCTCTTGGCTTCTCAACTCAAAACTCCTTTAATGCATTCCCTCTAAAAATGTTTGAGTCTTCCTTTTTCTACTGCTAAACTCACTCAAGCCCTTGAAAGTAATTTGCAGCATATTAGTTTCTGAAATACATTATATTTGTCCTTCACATCATATGGTGAGTGCTTGCGGTACAAAGTGTATTAATTTCAATATTGTAAGTTCTTTTGGTCTGAAGGGTCACAGACAGCTCCAGGGAACACAGATGACCACTTCAAACCTTTTTAATGAATACTGTCATTTTATCTTGACTAGAAAGAAATCTTAATCAATTTCAGTGCTAGACAATCCAATCACCATTCACACTCAAAAAGATTTGTGGTCTCTAAGTATATCTAAAATTCTGACTATTGAATGAGGCTTAATTTTATTCAGTTTTAGCTCTCTAATAGAAGGAAGAGGCTTAGTCTGTGCTGGCTGACAGATTTCATCTTCTCTTGGTGAAAAGAGATAGGCTCCTCTAGAACATGTTTAATCCTCTTTCTCTCAGAAACTTGTTCTGTGTCCATGCAGAAAGAGTCCAGCACTACAGAGGCTGCTAAGGGTAAAAGAGATTGACTCCACAAAGAGCAAGCAGAGGAAGACACATTATAGAAACACTATTTCTACAGAAGTAAAATCAAGAAATCAAAGGAGACTATGTGGTGCAGCAATGCTACTTGAGCTTCCTCGCTCGTTTGTGCCACCTGTTACAACTGGCCACAGTCAGACTTTGCAGTTATATCTTTCTAACGTACTTCTGTTCACAACCACTGCCCAACATGACAGATTCCTCCCTTCTCAAGCACTACCTACATTTCTTTTGTCCCACAGCTGTACAGTTTCCTTCAGACTGTCCTGAAGTGCATGTTCAGCACACTTGAAGAGCAATCCACGCTGCCGTCTGCCTCATTCTCTCTGTTACTTACTGCTTTCACACCCTCTTGTGTCTTCTTCAAATAGTATTAGCATCAGAATTTTGTTGCAAGTTTAACTGTGGGACCAGTTAGAACCACCAGGGATTAGTGATTCCAAATTTATGACTACATTTGGAAACACCGTCAGTGAAACAGTTTATCCTTATTTTACTCCATATCAAATGCATCTCAGTTAACTGTAACTTTATGTGTATATTTTGGTTGTGGTATACCAGGTCATGCATTTTTTACTCACTCTATTGTCTTTACAGATTAAACATAATTTAAAAAAAAAAATCAACACAGCAGGATTAATTCTATGTTCAGGAAAGTCCTGTTAGCTGGTATTAATTATATCCCCTGCTTTTATTTCTTAATGAATCAAGTCTCATATCAGTCATTTCACTAATTTGTCCAGGATTGATATTAAGATGTCAGAACTGTAATTAGCTGGGTCATCCTGTTTGGCTTTAGCGTAAAAACTGGTCACACTCTTCTCAAGTTGTCATAACTAGATAATGCTCTCTCTCTTCAATTAAAAAAAAAAAAAAAAAAAAAAGTCATTAGCTATGTGATTATTGCTGTAAATCAGAATTTCTTCAAGGTAATATTCCAAAGCAGAGCTGTATAGTATTAAAGTATCACACTAATTCACAATTTTCTTGTGTCCAAGGGAAGAATTCAGGGAGGATGTTCTCCATGCTTTGACTGACAAGGACTTGGCTCTAACTTCCCTTCACAGCCTTTCTAAACATAATCACATGTGGCTCTTTGTGAAGCTGTTAACCTCATCAAGCACAGAGACTTGTCTCCTCAGCCTAATGAGAGAAGGGACAACCTCCAAAGGTACATTTCCAAACTGCAATCCAGCTGCTGCCTCAGTTATCCTCAGCTGCCAAGTGGAAATCAGAAGTTATCTCAGATCCGTGGTCTTGAATGGACAATGTTTACAGTATCATAGAAACATTGAACCATTTAGGTCAGAAAGACCTCTAAGGTCATCAAGTCCAACTGCTAACCCAGCACTGCCAAGTCCAACACTAGTCCATGTCTCCAAGTTCCTTTTAAATACCTCCAGGGATGGAGGTAATCTGCACAATCCACACTCATTGTATCACAGGGTACATGCCTGTTCATTTTCTTTACTATCTGAATCATGGAGTCATAGAATCATGATCTGCCTGTCAGATCTTTGGCCTTAATTTGTCCAGCCTCATTTGAAGCTGCTGATACCATTTGTCCCCACAGCCCCCTGTGGCAACAGAAGTTCACTACCCAAATATGTAAAGATGTACTTTTTTATATATAGGCTTTAAGATGCTCTATCACTTGTTTCAGTGGATTTCCCTAGTTCTAGTACTGCAGGTTTCAGTGATTAGCAGTTCAGTTTAACTAACACCTACAAGATTTTTTTAAATCCACCTTAGTTTTCTCCTCTCCAGATGGAAGAGTCCTGTATTTTCACAGTATCTTTAGCCTCTGGAATGGGAAGAAGGGAAGGTTTTAAGCCTGCCACACTTTATTTTGTCCCATTTCCCACTCCAGGATGGTCATCCTTTCCTCTCATTCTATGTGTGATGGAAAACCAGACAGCACAGAAGCTCCTGGGGGAACTGGGAGACAGGGGTTGATAAAAGAGGTTTGACTTTGCCTGTGGTTGTGGGACAGCTCACAGCACTGCTATGCAAGAGAACCTTGTTTCTGACAAGGCTCCTGTGTATATCCCAAGCTCTGTGCCTAATCCCTGCAGAGAACTATCCCCCCCAGGACTGCTGTTCTCACAGGAGTTGTGAAAAGGTGGTTCATTAAACCCAGAATGTTGACATATGTATGAATGAGAGCCTCAGTGCACCCGTCCCCCATGCCCACTCTGACTGCTGGGACTGGAAGCTACTCATGATGGTGCTGGTGCAAAGCAGCTTCTTCAGGGGTGACAAGTGGGACTCATCACAATAGATCATCCTTTGAAAGTCCATCAGTAGAAGATGGATATGCCTCTTTGTCTTTGCTTTTTCTTTTAAACTGTTAGTGCTTAATGCTGTCTAGCATGTGCTTCATAATATATTTTTGGCCAATTTTCCGCTTGCCAGTCTGGAAAATCAGCATACAGTCATTTTTCAATATTGAGCTTTGTACACAGCTAATGTTAATGGAAAACAGGGGACTGTTAACAAAGACAAAGAGCATGAGCTGACATTATTTCCTTCAAGCTTCATTCAGCAGGAATGCCCTGTCAAGTGGAGCACATTATTCCCAAAAGCATTTTGAGAATGAGTGGGTGAACATCCTCTATCATTCTGTAATACTTGTCAAATATCAACTGTGCTGCTGGGAGGGATATACAACATTAAGTGTGTGGCTGAAGGACTGACACTCCTGAGCAAAGAGCAGCACAATACCTTTAATTTTTTTGTTAGCTCTTTGTAAAATAAATAAAGAATCTCTTGAGTGAGTGAAAAGCTGGACAGAGCCTGGCTCAAGTTTACAGCTGAAAAATATGCACAGGGAAAATCGAGAAGAGAGTCCTCTGTAAGAAAAATGATCTGACTGTACTTGTCATTGGCTCTGCAGTACATCATTTACAAAATCAAGGGTCTTACAAATGTTTCCTTAATGGTTTCCTAATTATTCTAATTAACGAGTTTCTTGTAGGTTCCATCAGTTACTGGTGAACTCATGTAATGTGTTTCTATTGCTGCCTTGTCTTCAGAAATTCTGTAAAACAGGAAGCCCAGAACATAAAACTGTGAAGAAGAATCCAATAACTAGAACTTCACAGAAAATAATAAATAAAAATAATTATCATGATTCAAAATGTAGGTACAGTGCTGGAAAAAAGGCCAAACCCGAGGGGAAATGGTGTACTGTCTTACCAACTGCCATGATTAGCTGCACTGTAGATTTCTTCCCTTTTTGCTGGTCATAGTGACAACAGAACAAAGACTTGACAAACCCTTTTCATTCTGTATATATTAAGCTATAATCTCACATTTTGAAAGCAGCAGAGAAAAACATATTACTTGGCAACCTAATATCAAATGATGAGTAAACAATTCAGGAATAAATTAAAGCACCACTGAACTCAAATTGCTGCTAAAGCTGAACAAGATATGAAAATATAATTATGTTTTGGGAATTCATCTTGTCTTTTTGAGTAACTCTAAATATGTATTTCACAAATCATTTCATAGATTGTTATATTTTCCTTCTTTTTAAATCTTTCCTAAGTCAATTAACAAAATAGAACATGACAATATGGACAAGTATAAGAGAACCATGACACAGAGAGGCAAGTTCATGGGTTTTTTCTTAATGCCACTCTAGAAAGAGTACTCTAACATGTTACAGATTACTAGGGCACCACTGCTTTGCCATGAAATCCTGGTTGTCTGAATCAGTTAGGTGACACCTAGGATTTCCAGCTAAATGCAAATCAATACAAAAGGGGAAGATGATAGTGAAAGAAGTAGTTTTTTAGAGGGAGAAGTTTGGCTCACAGGCTTTTAGATATTGAGATTCTATTGCATAATTAATCTTAATCTTCCCAATGTAAAGCAGGAATCTGCTGTAAAATAATATTATCCATTTTTTCTTTAGAAAGAAAAACATTCTTGGTAGGAGCCAAAAGAAGCAGGGAAGTCATTAGGAGATGCTAACAAGGTGGTTCAATGGGATCTATTCAGAACAAACGAGCAGTATTTTTTTCCTTGAAAAGAGAAATGCATTTTTCCTACAGACAACATCTGAGTCCCTGAAAATCATAAAACCTAATTGTACAATCTGATCCATATTAACAGTGTTATATGAATGAAATATGCTCCTGAAATTCATTCGGTTTACAAGGGTCTAATATGCTGATCACCTTAGAGAACCTGGTCACCAAGGTTAATTTCCAATTGATCAGCTTAGGCATGTAAAAAAGATATGATTACATCTGCAGTCAGTCCAAAACGTTAGCAGCACCAATACCCTTAATTCAAAATGAAGTTATTTGTAAACAAAAGTAGAGTCTCTATTATCTGATTACTGGTGTCAAGAGGACACAGTAAGCATAGCTGAAATTTTAGAGCAGGCAATAGCTCTGTACAGCTCACTAGCTGAATTATTTTCCTCTTAATGTCAAAACTAATGTGCTGCTAGAGGATGTTCAACACAGCAACACCTAGCATTGCACTGAGGCTTTGCTTAGCAAAGGCTGAGCTTCCCAAGAAAGGTGGACAGCAACCAAGAGGTAGAATTTCTTTCTGTCTAAAATCTTTCTGTCTGTTTCTCTCCACTTCAGCAAGAGTTTTTGAATTTTAATCACTTGGTCTGAATTTCACACACTTCTTTTTAAGGTTTAGTACAGGACATGCAGTATGCAGGCTGCACATGGCTCATTCTGGACCCCAGGTATAATCCATGGTCTTAGAGACCCATGTCAGTTTTCATTTCTCTCTTTTCCTCCCATAATTACCAGTGAAACAATAGAGTGATCCTAGGAGTAAACAGAAAAAAGCACTTCATTTCTGCAAGAGCACAGAAGGAAACACTCAACAATCTCTTATCCTCTTCTCAGGCTTATATGTACCCATTGCCAAAGCTGAGGAATTTCTGTGAGGCTTCAGCTTCTAGGACTCTACTGAGATGCTATAGTTCTTATTTTTTCCTCTTTTTTTGGTTTGGGTTTTTGTTTTTGTAATGTACATTTCTCATATTGTGCCGTTTCTACTCTTGAGAACTAGACCTGATTACATCTAGCCATTCTAGAAGCCATAAATGGTTTTATAAATTAATCTCTGAATGCCTCAGACTGAGAAAATTTTAGATGTATTTGTTTAGAATTAATTACAGCTTAAATGTATGATTCTTGTTCCAAATAATGACTTCACAAAATATTCCCTAAATCCTTAGACCTCCCCTGTCCACACTGGTGAGGTCACTGTAGACAGAAACTTATCAAGATAATACTGAAGAATTTTCTCCTAGTCAAAAATGCTAAAACTGATTTCACAAAAATCAAAAACAAGGAGGGATAGGGACATCCTGTGTCTCCAAGTTCAACAGAGAGGACAGGCTGATATATATGGGTTTGCTAAGCAGAAGTAAGACTTCGGGGATGACCAGGGGCTTATAGGGAAGTCAGTTTTCTTCTACATAGTCAGAAATAAAGATGAGAGGCAACAGGTACAAGGAGCTACAGAGAAAATCTGACTGAATAAAAGGAGGAAAAAAACCCAAACAATTCACAGGAAAATGGTCAAGTGCCAAATGAAGTTGCCCAAAGTGGCTGTGGAATCTCATTTCCCAGAGATACTTTCAATTCAAGTGCACAAAAAACTGAGCAATTTAATCTAACTTTGAATTTAAAAGTCTGCCTTTGAGAAGGAAGTTGAACTGAGTGACCTTCAGAGATCTATTCCAATCTGAATTGTGGTACATTTCTTCTTATTTTGCTAAGCTACCCAAGACAAAAATTTTGTCCCCTCTCATAAAAAAGAACCTTAAACTCATTATTATCTACCATCAAAACGGTAGATTATTTTCCTGTGCCAGTTAAGAATTTGTAAAGAATGGGGTGTATTGAACAAATACTGCATAAATGTATAAATACATTTGTATTGCATAAATATAAATATTGCATAAATGCTTGTAAAAAGTACATTGTCGTGTTTGCAGGTTGATATAAAACAGAAGCTCAGTAGATGGAGACACTTCACACTGAAATGCATGTGATAGAGTCGTGACAAAGGAAGATGTTTTACTACATGTGAAGTCAAAGTTAGCCTAGTATGGGTGACACCTGCTCTGGCAGTGTGACATTTCCAACCTTGACAAGGTGAATCTATTCCTAAATCACCAGGATGAAGATCATCTCCTGTATAACTAAACAACTTTTGGTCAGGATTTCTGAATCTGAATGGATTGCCTGGAAACTTCCAAAGAAACAGTAGCTACAGGAGCTGGGATGGTGCTAGTAGGTGGCTCCCACTGTGGAACACAATATGTGAGAAGAGCAAAGAGAGAGAATCAGGGAAGAGAGGGGTCCATCTATGCTTGCAAAAAAGGGAGGACTGTGACCGGTGCCTGAGGATAGATATTATGGATTGGCAAAAGAGCAAAAGTCCCCAGTGTTTAGGTCCAGTCCCCTCTAGAGGAATCAATCATGTCCAAACTACAGACTGCTTGGCATCGAGTCTCTTCTTTATCTTACATATCTCCCACAAGATCCTGTGACATAATTATTATCTTTTGTCTTTTTAAAACTTTAATCGCAAAGTCTCTGAGATAACTTCAGAACTATCTGCCAGCCTGTCACTCTCATGTCATTGGAGTGTGAAACTGGAGGGTTTCTAAGCAAAAAGGTACAAAACCTAATAGAGGACTTTCTGGGAGTTAAACATGATAATCTCATCCTAAGTGACTGCTAGATTGGTTCCTGGATTGTGTTATACCCAAAACTGTGTCTGGGTTTTTATCTTACGGAGAATGAGATGGAGTGGTCAAACACAGAACCTGGGGTAAGCTGACAAACAATTACATATCCACAGTGGCACCTTCCCCTTAGTATCCCTAAAACTTTTAGGGACAGCCACGGGGTTTAGTGTTAAAGCACAGTCCCTGGCCCTGTGTGTTTGCCAGAGTAGAGATGTGTCTACAAGACCCAGTGTGTCTGCAAAGCAGACTGTTGACAAGAGATTGTTTTTTTCTTAAATGTTGATTTGGTACCAGTTGATTAGACAGTTGTTTTTTTGCTTCTATTCCCCCTTGCAATTGTGACATCTCCTTTACAATTGGAACTAATAATTTATATCTTTCTTTTGACTTAAGTATGATATCAAAATAACTGGCTAAAGAGCCACACCTCTTTTATTTGGCAAGACATTCCTTTAGATTGGTAACAGGGAAAACGTTGGGGTCAATTGTTTACTTAGGATTTCAACAACTGTCCAACTTTCTTAGGACAGCCAAAGGAAAAAGGGCTGTAACCCCACAGTAGCTGCGAGAGCTGCTTTGAGAGTTTGCATTACTGTGCTGATACTGTGCAAGCACAGAGGGAGCCTGGAGCAGCTCCTAACAGACAACCACTTTCCTGGCTGACTTTTTCCCTCTTCACCAAAAATCAATTAAAGCAAAACCAGCATGTTTACAAAGATCAGGAAAGGAATTCGTGTGTTCCAGTCACAACTAGAAAAGTTGTCTAGATCATAGCAGGGTAGTAGATGCTGGTCCTGAATGTCCATGTGCAGCTTGTGTCCATGCTTGTGTCTGCAGGCATCCTCCCAGAGAACCTTCAGATCAGGCATCCACAGTGCCCAGTGAGACCTCCTCAAGCACAGGCTGCTCACGCACACGCTGCACAGTATTTGAGCTGGGTGTCCTTGGGGACAGCGCAGTGACACCGTGGGTCTAAAACATCGCCTCTGTGTGTGTGTCTGTGGTGGGATGAGCTCTTAGCTCCAAGTGTAAGAATTATGCTGAATAGACCCCACCAGAGTATTGATTTTATAACAGGATAGTGAAAGTACCTATTGCCTGCTCTGGGGCTTGGTGCAGCCCAGTGGAGACTAGAGATGTCTTGAGCCTCCTGGGGTAGTGTTGGGAGAGCGTGAAGGCTCAAGGAAGGGAAGCCTGGCAACTGTCTGTAGGGAATGACTGGGACAAATGATCACCAGAATCACCCCAAAGAATGGTAGTCCATCCAAAATAATCCAGCAGCAGCTTTGCTGTATGGTACTCACACCTCCTGGAATCAAGTTTGCCTCTTCCATGGTTGCATCATTTACGTACCACGTGGTCCTCTGGTCATCTGATGAACACAAGAACAGAGATTCTTGTTCTTTGTTCCCAAGTCATATTGCTACATGCCATTTCATCCTCAAACTGTTCTCCTGTTCTCTTTTGTATCCTCAGATTCTGTTTTATACTATCAATATCCAAACCCTCTTCTACGTTAATGTTGCCTCTCAGTTTTGTATCATCATCATCACCATCTTTCATTAGGATATGCACATTTTCCCATGACAATACATGAAACTATTATTGTTTAAACTATACAACACTACTTGAAAATATTAAATTAGAGATTGATACGGACCAACACTGCTCCTGTAGGAAATTTATCACATACTTCCCTCGAGCATTATGACTGTTTTCAGCACAAACTCCTGTGATCTGTGTTCTAACTCTCCTCTTTTCACTTCTTATACATAGCCCCTCTTTATAAACTGATGATTCTCTGAGTGGACTAGAAAGTAAACAACATCCAAGTGGATTAAAGCTATCAATTTTCAAGAGAAAGATAACACAGAGAAAATATTTTTGTCTTCAAAAAGATGTGTTGTCATCATATAATATGCTTCTGGTGAACACAAGCCACATTTTGTTCCATTTATCCTGGAAATGCTGGCAAAAAAACCAAAATCAGCTTTGCTACATAAGATCTGCTGCTTTCTTTACTGTTTTTCTTTTTGTTTATAAGGATATATGTTTAATCTACCATTTTAATTGTTTTTATAAGATCTTCTTCATCTGAACATCCAGCAATTTTTAAATTTAGTCTTCATTTTTTGGCCTCCAGTAAACTGTTCAATCTGGTTTTGTGTTTCACTAAGAGTGTCTATTTTTTTCTGATATACTTCTGATGTTGTTAATTGCCCACCTTGATTCTGAAAATTTTCATACCAGTTTCTGGTTAAAAAATTCATGCCATTTTTTGCAGCTTTCACTTCAGAAAAATCTTGTTCAAGCTTTGCCTTCTCTTAAGCACTTCAATCCATCCTACCTCACTATATAATTTTCTCAGCTTATGAAACTTTGCCCATTCAAAATCCTCACTGCATGTATACAGATCACTTCTGTCAATCCTTCCATTTCATCACCAGCCTTTGCCAGAAAACAATGAGCTCCTTGGTGAATTCTCGTAGCCCAAGAGATTATAAACTTTGTTAGCTGGGGCTATGGTTTACATGTCCAGATGAATGAGCCTGGATGAAGCTGTGTTACCTGAGGCACCTGCCTTGCATTTGTTTGCAGAGAAGATGAATGCACTGCCCCTGGCCTTCTCGTCCTACCAGCATGTATAGACATTTGTTTTAAAATATAAGGTCCTGAGAAGGGAATCATGTAAATGACTCTGTCTGAGACAGTCACTGCAGGTTGCTCTTTGAGTTCCTGAAGAGAGGCAGACATTTTAAAGCTGCAAACCATAACTAAATATTTCCAGTCCTTCCAATAACTACTTTTGCATAGGGAGGCTAGGCAGTTACCACAGAAGGAGATTCTACATGGCACATAACTGCTGTTAAAGGAAATTAATCAAAATGCTGCCCTGCTTTAACCAGTAGCTTCTGAAACAAACTATTGCACCCATTTTTGTGCTAATGAGGTTGTGGATTCTTTCTGCTGCCTATTAACACTGCTGGAAACAGGATACTGGTTACTGGGGCCTTTGATATGATACAGTGTGGCTTGTTCTTATTGCAGACATTTTTCAAGATAATTATGTCACTTAGATTTTGGTTCACTGATAATTAATAGTAGTGAGATTCACTTGCTAGATAATAATTAGTATTATCCCTCAACAGTCTTTTATAAATTAAGTACAAAAGACAACGCTTGCTCAAAATGAAGGGCTGGTCTGAATACCTGCCTTGAATTATATATTAGATTTTGTACAGAATGTGGTAGTTTCTGGAGACCTCTACAAAAGGTGGTGCATATAAGGTGCTGTATAGAGGGTTATCTACTAAGGATAAGTTGATGCGCTAATAAACATACACATATTTGTCTAAAACTTTACATGCACTTAAATTTGCATGGCCACAAAAAGACTCCCGATTGCTTTGTTCACTCTGAGTCATTCTGATTAACCCAGTTCTCTTATATTCTTAGTTAAGCTGTCAATAAAAAATTGGAAATTTAACAGGTCTTCCTTCAAGCCAGGAATGGCTTTTCCTCTGATCATCCATACAAAAACTTACCACTGAAAATATTATTCTAAGAGGAAATAATGCAATTAGGTATTGGCTTTTGTTTGGTTATTTAATCATTAGGTCCAACCCATCTTTTCTGTTAATGTATGTCCTGATTTGTCATTAATCAGATATGTAAAGTAAAAAATTATTTCTGAAGAAATATGTCAACTTTTTCTGTAAGGATAAGGAGAGCAGAGAAAACTGCACTGAACTATTAGATAGTAATGAAACACCTTGACATCTGAACCACTTTATGATACTCTTATATCTTCAGGCTGACATGTAGAAGAACAATAATACCAATATTAAGCAGTATAGAAGTACCAAGTGCTACTGACATTTTGACATAAGAAAGCTTAAGGTGATATACAGACACTCAGTACCAAAAGATTCCACAAGCTCAGCCGAGGCAAAAGTCTGGTGGAGGTGAATTTTCCCAGCAGGTAATGTGCAGTGATGAAAGGAAGGAGGACCACTTCCATTTCCGAAATAGGAATTTCTGCAGCAGGAAAGTGGCTCACAGACTACTGAGCTGTACAGTCATGACACTTTTCAGGTAATAATTTCTCATCAGTTTAAGCCCTTCTTCTTATACTTGTGAATTTTTAGCAATATTCAGGACAGTATTCAGGTTGCACAATTTGCAGGGGTGAGTACTGTAAAATACTGATTGATTTTTTTTTTTTTTTCACCAAAACTGTGTCTCCATTTTTCCACAATATTATAAGCTCACTATTCTCTAGTTTTGTGATGGGTAAGTCTTTGCATCCTTTCTAATTATTCATTAGAGAGAAAACTTATAAAACAGCTAGGTAGGAAATAATGGATAGTGTGTACTATTTGGGAAAAAAAACCAGGCTCTCTGTTTATAAACACAAAGCTACATCCATGAGGAATACTACAATTGTGATGAGCATTTCAAACCCCATTCCTTCAAAAAACATTTGGATGACAAGCACAATTGTACAAGGCAATTCATTGGAATTTGAAGGTTCATAAATGTCCCTTTCTGTAGCTTTTGGTATAAAACTGGCATGAACTTGAACATTACATGGAATGAAAGCAGTCAAAACAGATGAGATTTTATATTTGGTTATATCAAAAAAGAGTTTAGTCTGAATTACCTGGCATTAACAAACAAAGAGCTATTTAACAGAAATGTGCAGCAACTCTATTAAACACATTACATGGTATTTGTCAGTAAGTGATCTTTGAAGATTGGCAGCTAGGGAACTTAACAGTCAGATGCATTAAATTCAGCTGTCAAGTAATACAGTAACTCACAAGAACTTAGAAGAAATTTAGGAGGAAAAAATCCCAAGTAATTCCAGTTCAGTACATGTGTGAGAAAAAGCAGACTTCTGCCCATTGTGGTATGGTCTCAAGTACTAATCTGAAAAATAAGTGAAAGTACTTTACAAGGCTCCTGGATAAGAACACTGGAGGGTGACAAGAAGGAAAATTCAAGTATTCTATTTTTTTTTTTTTTTTTCTCTTTGGTTTTCCTCTGTCTTAAAATATAGTAGTATTGCCCCAGGCCTTCAAGCATCCTGTCAATTGTCTTGAAATTTAACTAAACCAAACAGTACAATCAGTTCATGCTTTACTACCAGGTAGCTCGATGCATCTGTCTGCATGTTATTCCTCCCACCACTCTTCAAAGGGCAGCCAACAAAAGCAGGTGCTGACTGGGGGCAGGAGGCAGCATCCCAAACTCTGCACAGAGAATACATTCCTGACCCATCTCTTTCAGTTCTGCTGCACTCGAGCTAACACAGAATGCCTCCACGTTGCAACCTAGGCTCTCTTGGGTATTGCACATAAAGATATCCTAGGACATACTTGGCTCGTGCTATTTTTAATTTATCTCACTATGTTAGTTCAGGAGAGTTTTACTGAAGAAGACTCATGTGGATTTACCCCTAGCTGCTTGAAGACAGAAAATAATAATGGAATTCATAATTAGACAAATGCCAGTTTCATTACTTCTGACCTCCATATCTCACTTCCAGATAAAAGAACAACTGCTCCATACTCTTAGATGAAAAACCATTTAGATCAAGGCTCAGCAAGAAGCCTTGGACAAACGTGATATATCTATTTAGAGCCATGACGGAGAAGAGAAATTTATCAACATCAGCAAATCCTGATGAATGCCAGGACACCCAAGCCTCCTAAACCAAATGAGGGCTTCAACCAGGTTTTGTCTAATAATTGGTTGCTGAAAGCTGAACGCGAGGTCGGACATAATTAATTGGACTCTCCCTCCTCGCAGCACAGCAAAGCCCTGAAGTGCAGGCTGTGAAGGTTTAGGATGTCAAGCAGGAACAGGAAATTAACTTGCAGAAGATAGAGGAATGGAATTCTCACCTTCTCCAGCAGGTAAGATCCTGTGAGATGTGATCGTTTTGGATTGACTTTTCCAAGCCCCAAAACTTATTTTGAAAGTGAGGAATTCTGCACTCCACCTGCTAATCCTGATGGCCCATTTTAGCCCAAATACTGTAAAATTTTTATATCTACTCGACAGACATGAGAAATCCATATTTGATTTAGGTACTATATGATAATTAATTCCACCATAACAATGCACTTATCTAGAGATTAAAGGGATAAGGGACAATTTGGGGCTTATTAAATTAATTGATGTACTATTTTAGCTTTTGAAACAAATCAAACTTTGCTCTGCCAGGGAACAAATGCCATTTTCCATGACCATGGATAGATGTAGTGTTGGGTGAGTCATTTACACTTTATTTCTGTTCCCTCTCCTTAAATGAGAATATTTTTATTCTCATGAATTTATGGACAATATGTTTGCTAAAAACATAAAAACTGTGACTGTGCTGTAAGAGTGGACCTATGGAAGTATCTTCCAAATAGAACAGTGACACTTTTATTTCTCTCACATTTAACCAATGTACAGAACATGTGGATGAACCTCCAGCACCTGTGGCATCCGGCAGGTAGCAGGAATAAGCGAATAAGGGAGGGTCATCTTTAGATTCCTGATGTTTCCTTGAGACATAGTATAAGAAAAGAAAATGCTGGAGTCTGCACCTGATGTGTTTGGGGTTTGCCATCAGGATAAAAATATTACAGACAAATACACATAGATAACTAGAGGAAGAATTCAGAGAAATAAGTGAGCTAGCTTTCTCTTATATCATTTTCTCCTCTGCAGAGGGAAATGGAATCCTAAAAAACTAATTTTCCTTTAATTTGCCAGAAGACAGCTTTTCTGAGAAACAGGCTTCCAAGCTAGAAGGCAGACCAGCTCTAATATTCACCCACAAGTAATCCCCAGTAAGGATTATACATTTTAAAGGAGAAAGGTGTATATTCTGCGATGATCCTTTTACTTCTCAGCATTTTTCATAGTTGTTCTGTCAAAACGTACCGCTTTGAGAACACAGTCCTCCTGTAAAAGTGTAGGTGACCAAGATTGTTGATGTTTTTCAAAACCCACTGGTAAAATCCCCAAATCTCAGAAAAACTAAATCCCAGGCATCCAAGGCAATGATAGCCAAGATGCAGTTTATGTAGCTCTGCTGTCTAAAATGGAGGATTCCCTGATGTAAGATCGTTAGTAAGATAGTTACTCTCGTTCTTCAAAGCAGTCATCTTAGGGGAAAAAAAAAAAAAGAGAGAGAGAGATTATGCACAGGCAATGCAGTCAAACCTTAATGAATGCTGAATTTCCACTGACTTGTGCCAGCATGTTGCTTGTGCCAGAAAAATGGCAGAAGGTGATGTACAACACAATTAGTGCCTAGGTAGTGGAAGAAAAGAGGGATTAAAAGAGAATTTAGGGAAAGAGTAACCTATTTCTTATTTTGTGCATGAGAAAAGCCCACGGAACCTGGGCCTTGCAGCCACATATAAAGTCACTCAAAATTTGCGTATCATTGACTGCTACAGTCAGTTACAAGCGGGGCTGCTACTATTTCTGCAGCCAGTCTGTGCTGTGAGAGGACACTGACATCCTGCCATCGGGGCCTAAGTGAAACTTAGGGTGAGTCTGTCCCCTCTGAGTGGGGAACTCCCCAAAACGTGTTTGGAGCTCAGCATTGTGGCGTTCCTTCCATGATTTACATTACCCTTTTCTGGGTTCAGTCAGCTCTACAAGGCAAAAATGAGCACTTCATAGGTTGAGTAAAACCCTCTTGAAAGGGATGAATGTTACAACTACTCCACATTCAAGTTCATAGTAAGGAATTGCACAAGGAGCCTCATACCAAAACACTGCCACACGTTACCACTCTAAACAAACTTGTGTCCTGTGAGATCCCACTCAGGAATTTGAACTATCTGGGTGGAGGGCTTATATAGAGAGAGTTTCTGTGAGTATTCTTGTGGCTGTGTGGAGGTGGGACAGAGAGAAAGAAAAAGGAGATGAAAAGAGAAAGGCAGAGGATATCAACTTTTTTTTTCTTTTTTCTTTTTTTTTTTTTTTTTTTTAAGCATATGTGAGCTTGCTTTGGTTGTGCTCCAAGCAGGCACAATTTCTTGTGCCCACGCTATCAGCAAAGGCTTAGTAGCTCAGGCTTACTAACCATGGCTACACTGTTTATGGTTTGGAGCTGAGTCACACCCATCCGGAGCAAAGGCTGGCAACGGTGCAGTTAAAACCATAAGAGACCTGAAAAACAATTCCAGACACAGGCAGAATAAGCTCGTTGAGTCTACTCAGAAGAGTGTAAAGGTCTTAGACTTCCAGCAGGGCTGAAAGACTGTCCATAAAAGTTTAAATTAATCTTAGTGCTGAGCTACAGGAATTCATCTTGCAGTTCTTGTCCTTCAATCCAGTAACTTAACTGCATATACATTCTGGCAAAATTTCTCCTCTTAGTTTTGAAACTGGAACGCACTCTCCAGTTATCTGCTCCATAAGTGATTTAATCCTTATTATTAACTGGTTTTGTTGACTTCAGCTTTCAGCCATGAGATTGTGTTAGTCTCATTTTTCTGTTCTCTGACATTTCATCCATATTGTGTGATGTTGGCTAAATCCAGCTGATGTGCATCAAATCAAATACTGATGTATCCACAAAAAAAAAAAAAAAAAAAAAAAAAAAAAAAAAAAAAAAAAAAAAAAAAAAAAAAAAAAAATCAATTATTTCAGGCCTCAAATTTGGATATGTCCAAGGCTAATGAAAATCTGAAACAAATCTCTCAGCTTTCTTCTGAAAGTCTATGTGAATCTCAGCACCTATGTCACGTCTGCACCAGCTGAATTAGTAAAATCATGATGTGTCTCAATCCCTCCAAGACAAAAGGGAGAATGTAGTCAGGAAGCCTAGCTGGCCTTAGAGAAACCTCTGGGATCTGAGCTTTGCTTTGACAATTTCTGCATTTTATAAGAAATATTCAGTGACAAAAATTCATGAAGAGTTCTTGGAGAACTTTTAGCAGAAACTAAAAACCTAGATCTCCCCTCTTCTGGGTAAAGCACCTAAGGCTCTGAAGCCTAGGATCACATCTTCCTTTCCACTGGGTAGAACTCAAAGGCTTTTTAAATTTCTCTGGTGCTGATAAATTATTGCCAGCTGCAACTCCAACAGGCGGCAGAAGTTCAGAAAACACAGCCAGAAGGCCATTGATTTAAAATTTGTCAATCAGCACCGTTCATAAGAAGATATTTCTGCCACATGTCCTGAAGAGAGAAGACATCCCTCTTAAAATGTTGAGTGCTTAAGTGCCAGAGCAAAGCTGGAATTACCACGAGCACTGGTTAGGTGTAGGCAAGCCAAAACAGTAGAGCAAGCTGACTGTAACTCCTAGTGCTACCTTCCTCTGACCACACATAGCACAGGAACCTGACATGACTCCACCCAACCATTTCATAAGTCTTGCACAAAACGAAAGGGTTGCAATTTTCAATATTGTGATGTTCACTTATAAATATAAATGAAAGCTCTCAATAAAAATACAGATTTCTCAGCGATGGCGGTAACGTTGCATTTGTCCTGAGAATATGTATCATTTCAAGGGCAAACACTACAGGTCTTTTAATGTCTTGATATGTCTTAAGAATCTCTCTGAACTCTACACTGCAACAACCCTCTCCAAGGACAAAAACCTGTATCTTGTGCTTTGAAAATTTGAGCCTAATAATTCAATGAGAGGTGTGTCTTTTCTCCTTAGTTTTAATAAGGATAGGATCTCATTCTTCATATGCATCTCTTCTCCATGTCTCACAGGGTAATGGTCAAACCTGGCAATGTTTTTAGTCAGTGATGGAGAGCCTATCTATGTGCTCCCCACATAGTGAGGAGTGTTGCATTTGGCTAACAAGCAGAGCTGACTGGAAGCTGGTTGCTTCCTGCTGAAGCATGGAGAATACCCTGTGTGCTATACCGATGTTCAGGCACACTGATTCCACAACAGAGGTATTACCTCTGCATTACAAGGTAACGGTGATTATAGCAAATTTCTTTTTCATAATCTAGCTGCATACATAGCTGTGGATAAGATATTTAAAGGGAAACAAAGAAGCAAACAAAACTGCAGGGGTGAGTTTGAAGCTTGACCCCATTAATTTCCTTTTCAAGACAAACTTTCAGTTAAAAAGCCAGAGAAACCTTAAATCAACAATGTAGCTTTTTAGCATATATCTTATCTTGTATCTAAAGAACAATATTGGGATACACAACATGTATTACAATAACACACTACAATATATGTGAGGTAATGTATATTACTTTACATTTTCTATTACATGTTGTACATTTTGTACAGGTGTGCATTTATAAATAATTTTATGTTTAAATATAAAATCAAGTTTACATCCTAATTTAAGGAAAGTTTTAAACATAAATGGCACTCAGTATAGCTGAACAATCTTACCTCCCTTCCCCTTCAAATGCACGTCTCTGGCATACAGAGGTACTATAGCAAGACACTGAGGCAGTTTGACTTTATGAAGTGTAATGCCAAAGTGCTTCCAGAGTCCATTAGCATACTGCACTCCAGCAGCTTTGATTTCATCTCACAAGAGTTAAGAAGAAATTCACTTAATCAGAATGGCTAGGCTCAGTTTACCAACTTCTTTTAATACTTTAACATCTTTGTTGGAAACTGCACTGTGAACCCTCAAAATCAATCATCGCAACTTGTGCTGGCAATTAGGATTAAGGAAATTAAACCCAGGAGACACACTAGTCGTACATACAAAGCTGATCCCATGGGGGAGATTGCTTCACCTGCTCGAGCATGCCAGAAACATCTCTTAAGGCTTTACATCATCACCACACTGGAAAAAACCCCAGTTCTGTAGAGCAGCAGTGTGAGATGTGTTGATATATGTTGTAGGCTGTCGGGGGCTTTCCCCAACATTCAGGTGGTTTCAGGGTCTTTGCTCTCCTGCACAGCTCCGAGCCGAGCCGAAGGAAGAGACGGAGTTCTCAGGTTTAGATTTTTTTCAAGGTTGCATACTTCATTTATTGTTTCTTATCTTACAATTTTCTCAGAGTCCGACAAGATGTTCGCAGCTGCATGGATTCCTCACGTCTCCCCCCGAGCTGGGCTGTCCTTATCTTTTATACTAATTACTACGTATTTCTTGTTTACTATTTCTTACCAATGTCTATCACTATTACTAAAAAGGTCATCTTTACTTTGACCCAATCCTCACTAACTACTTTGTGCCACGTCAATGCAGCAATGGCGTGAGGGAAGGAGAAGAAGAAGGAGACAATGCCCCAGATTCTCCATCTTGTCCCCATTCACTTCAATGCAAGGAACCTAAAATTACTATTTTCTCACCCTGTGATAAGCTAAACTACTATTTCTCACATTCTTGTGGCCTGTAAACCTTCTCTAAGTGTAGGAAGTTTTTCCCATGGACTGAGATCAAAGCCAGTGTCTCTCTGAGCTCTGGGCCAGGGTCCCAGACCCCCCTGCCCAGGTCCCTGACCCTCCAGGGCAACCAAAGGAATGCCCTGGACTCCAACAGTAGGCCTCTGGAGTTTTCAGTTAGCTGTAACTTCAGCTTTGCCACATCAGCAGAGCCCATACCAGGTGCATTGCCTCAGCTGTGGCACCTGTCTGTTAAACAAAAATGAACAAACAAAAAGAGATCATCAACTCCAGATAACTCTCCTCTCACTGAAGTTCTGCACAGTTTAAATTGCAGATGTCTAAATTAGCAAGTGCAGGGTCCCTTCAGCTCGTCACTGGGAACACTTGTTGCTGTATTTGCTGCCTTTCACTCTTCACCCAGCTGAACAGGTTCCCCTAGGATAACAATGCCTGTGATGGATAATAGTTTAGCATTTGGGGAATAGAAGAAGCAATATGAATTTTCAGGAGGACTGGGTTCTTTTTAGTTTTAATTTAGTTTAATTAGTTTCAAGGCCTTCACAGAATGAGTCAGGCAGATTTGAAAACATTTTAAGTAGCATTCATATTTTCAAATGGTTTATGTCTTTGCAGTTGCCAGGGAAAAGACTTATTGAAGGGCTTGGCTTTGGCCTCACTTTGCTTCTATCAAAGGTAATGGCTTCAATGTTTTCAGTGGCAGCAGATAGTTGACATCAGATCTTTGGGAAATCCCACCCATGATGTCTCCTGAGTCTGAAGACAATGCTTGATGTAAAGTTTTGTCAGTTTGGGGGATGGTGATGCTTCTTTCACTTTTGTTTGGTTTTACTTATCTCAGGGTGTTAGGAGCAACAGTTGCAGAAAAAGGATGCACTAATTATATTCTCATGTATGTTTTTACTAGAAGGGATAATTATAAGACTAATTCAGAAAAAAAAAAAAAAAGATCTGTACATAACTAAAAAACTAAAGGAGGTGTGCAAGCATGCTGTAAAGAAAAAAGGTTTGTAAAGACCTTATTTGTAAAGCATTATTTAAAATGGCAAAATTGTTATAAATATATCTAACTAAGCTTTACCATGCCTGCACGCATATACAGGGGTTTTTTTGTTTGGGGATTTTTTAATAGTGACAAAATTTCACCAACAAATGCTTTTTCAGTGCAATGACTGTGTACTATACAGAGCCACACATTCCTGCAGTAATGGTTTTCAATGATGATTCTAAAACAGCACTCTTGAAATTTTTTTTTTTAAATAAATGTTTAGAAGGTGCAATTTATAAGCTCCCTAAAATTATCAATTAGCTTTATTTCCTGGGTTTCCTTGACTGCTCCTTGAGTGCTATGACTAGACTTTGATATATCAACAAACAAAGTTTATGACATAATATGTGTTTGGTTGATATGTTTACTTACCTTTTAATATGTTTACTTACTACATTATATAGCAGTTGATTTAGGATTTCCTCTTTAAATTACCCTGTCTATTTAGAGGCATTATTTGACAACGTTTCCCACTGCATTGTGTTTTTCTTCCTGTCAGGTGAATCAATAATTTATTGATATATTTTTCGTTAAATAAACGTAAAAAAACTGATAGGCACAGTTAGCCCAGGAAAACACATGCAAGGAAAATGGAA
Source organism: Hirundo rustica (assembly GCF_015227805.2). Lineage (NCBI taxonomy): Eukaryota > Metazoa > Chordata > Aves > Passeriformes > Hirundinidae > Hirundo > Hirundo rustica. Next base: position 83,383,752 of record NC_053452.1, read on the forward strand.
ATACTTATTATATATTTACACTACTTCCTTGCTACAAAATAGCCAGTAAACTAACCTCTACATCCCTAGTGCAGCCTTACAAAAGAATGATCCATATTTAACCTCTAACAGCAGATTCTTACCCAGAAGCAGATCCACCTTCAGCATAAAGGAAAGAAAAAAGAAATTTCATTGCTGCAAACTCAGGAGCTCTGAGCCACACCAGTGCAGCTACAGTTTGTGTTCTTTTGCATTCTCTCCACTTTTCTAGTTTGAGGCAGATGAACAGATTGTAGAGAAACTCAAAGCAGAGACTGAAGAGAGCTAGTAATAGGGTGTGCAGAGAAACTGCTTGTCATGTTTAGCTGGTCCAGAATTTCAACAGAACTTTAGGAGCACTGACTTGAGCTGTTCACAGTGTCATTAAATGACAAGCTCAGAAAACATTGTTCCTGTGTTGCATGCAGCAGCATTTTGTCATTAGTCAAGGCGGACTCTTCACATTTTCAATTAAGTTGAGTTTTATACAGTGTCTACCAGGAAAAAACAAACAAAACAAACAAACAAACAAAAACCACACACACAAAAAAGCCACCTCACATTTTAGGAATGTAAATAAATGTATACATACCACATTTAGGAAAAAAAAAATTAACAACTATTAAATTTTAGCTGATGTTATTTGGCTTTTTCTAGTACTAGTCCCTACATTTAAATTCTTACAGATTATTGACAGCAGGGTTTAATGCTGTGGGACAGAAAAAACTCACTAGTTTGATTTTTTTTCTCATTGTATGTTAAGAGAGGACCTACCATTAACCTAAAATTGTCTTAAAGATGTTTAATTTAAAAGTTTGAAAAACCCTCTTCCCTATTTTTGTCAATCAGATGTAGTATTTCAGAGAACTGTGATGGAAATGCTTGTCTATACTATCAGAGAAATAATATTCTAGATTTATGAATCACTTTCTTCTATTTATGTGGGTTTTACAATTTCAGAGGGTGATTCAGGACCTTAGCAGGATGAAGGATGTCTCACAGCCACCCAACTCTCTCCATGAATGAAAGAGGGTGCTAGGGATGCTGGTTTTCTGAGTACAAACAGCTGGTTGTGGCTGTAGCTAGGCTACCAGCAGCAGGGAACCTTTAGCTGCTCATTACCACCCCCACCCCAGATTTCCACCTCCCAGGTTCTGCCAGTGTAACTTGTCTGGCTGCTCCCCAGCCCGTGTCGAAATGAGCCCACTCACTTTCAGTGACAGGTCTTTGCAGGTCCATTTGGGTTTGCCCAAACTGAAATAGAGAGTGACTTTTTGAAAGACTGGGCCAGCAGAATTGGGGGCAGCACTTTTCAGAGGATATTTCTCATCAGGGGAGTGGAGGAGTCCCTTGACCTAGCAAAGCTGCCCCTGAAATGGGGCAGCACTGCAGGTGCCTTCTTGTCTGACAGCGAGAGGGCAGGACAAGTGCTGCACTCCAAGCGCAGCCAGTTCCAGCAGAAGCTCAATGATATCCCCAGCCACAGATTACTGCCCTGCCTCGTAAACTGGAGCCCGGCATTTCCCCAAACGCCACGCTGTATCTGTGATTGCTCTTAGCCTCAGTCTTTAAAGTGGTTTGATTAATTAAATACCTCCAAAGACTTGTGTTTCTAACCTAACCCACTTTCACAAGTAGTGAACTAGGGTGTGGCCACATAAATGGATGTATTGGTAGACCTGACAGGGATCTCTAGTTTCACCTGGTATAGGTGGTAGGTGAAGCAACACCTGAGACCTTTGTTAAAGCCTTCTGAAGAGCAGTCATGTCTTCTTCTGCCTGCTTGATATAAACCCCCATGGAAAAATCACTTTGGGGTTCTTCCCTTTTCTAATTTTTTTTTAGCTACTTCATTCTAGAAGTACTTGGGCATGCTAGGAATAAATGTGGAAAGCAGTGTATTCCAGGTAAGTCCCCTGCATTCATAAACCAAATACTAACATCACACTGGAAACATGAGCATATACTTTAAGAAAAGGCTGATGTAGAACTGAAGACAGGGTTACCACAAGCAGAATTACTCAACAGAAGGCTTAAGATGATAGAATCACTTCTCTGGAATTCTTGTGTAACTGAAATGAGACTTTCCCTGTCCACATAGATGAATGCAAGGTTTATTACTTTTAACACTAATTTATCTGAAAAAGTGGAATCTTTCTTGCACCAGCTTTTTTTTACACAAGGAAAACAGAAGATAAGACTTTAAACAAGGGAGAGAAAAAACATTGTGACAATGACATTTTTCTCAGCTTAATGTTCATATTGGTACTTAGAATGTCTCAGCTGGTGCTGCTGCTGAAGCTGAGACAGATGAAGGCCTTTGCTCTTGCTTCAGCAAATCATGCAAACCAATGGACTTGTATATGATAAGCAGTAAGTCACCTCATGGAATCATGTAATAGAGTAAGAGAGCTTGAATGCTGCTGCATCAAGGCCTAACAGACTTGCTAACCACTGAACCCAGATTCTCTGATGGAATTCCACTAGAATGTGAAAAACCTACTTATTGTGAGGGTGGTCAGATACTGGAACAGGTTGCAAAGGGAGCCTGTGGAGTCTTCATCCTTCCAGATATCCCAAATCCAGTCGGACACAGCTCTAAGCAACCTGCAGTATCTGACCCTGTTTTCAACAGAGGGTTGGACTAGATAATCTGCAGCGGTCCCTTCCCACTTCAATCATTCTGTGACATTAAAACTTCTGAGAGACTGTGATCTTGAATGTTAACAATTCACTGGCTGATCATAGCATGAGAGTGTTCAAGGTAGTCCAGGTTCCATGGTGTGCATGGTGTTAGCCCACCTCTACTCTGAACTTCATTGATCTGATTCCTCTTGACTTGTATGGAAACTGTATACCAGATGCTCTGTTTCTGCGAATAATCAGGAGAAATTAATGGCCAAAAAAATTTTATCAGATTTCTAAATTTAACTGCCTTTCTAATACGTGTGTGGAACTGATTGCACTTTTATTGATTAGTACAGTAGAAAAGTTGGCTTTGTTTTCTGTTTTGTAGTAACTAGCTACTAAATATCTGTTTTCTGCTATTCCCTGCAGTATTTGTGCAGAGGACTAGCGAATGAAAGTTCAAGAAGTTTAAAGTGTGGTTGTAGTACTTTGAGATGGTAGAGATGTCCCCTAAACAGTGGTAGAAGCAGCTTTGCTGAATCCTATGACATGTTCCAATAGCTTGAAAAACATTATGATGGTAGTGTGGAGTGCTTGAACATTTTTCTTCTTTGAAGATAAAATGTAAAGCTGTTCTGAAATTTATTTTAAATGGTTTATGTGAGTTTCTTCCTAACAACTGAACTGTATTATAGATTTCTTTCCAAAGGTAACTCATAGATTATTTTTGCTTACAAATAACAATTCTGAAGTAACAAAAATTTCTACACAACACCAGACATTGATAATGATGATATAAAATGATAAATATCTGCTAATGATAAATAAAAATAGTTACCAGGCTTCAGCATGCCTGCATTTGAAAGAGTGGAACAAGAAGTGTGTTGAGACTGCTTAGTTTGTATACATGTAACCCCTCAGCATCAGCATTTGGAATTATTTGCCTACAGCCACATACTCATTTATAAGGAACTGTTGACAATAATGTCTCTTTTGACAGTTCCAAGGCTATATTTCAAGGTGGCTCTGTAGTGCAACCAGCATACCTTGGACACAAAATGTGATGTAGGGCTACATAACTTTGATCTGTGTCCTTCCTAAATGTTGTTGTAGAAAAGTGGTAGTGTGTTATAGTTGCATCCTCTAATTACTTAAAAATAGAAACAGTTGTGAAGTTAAGCTATAAACTAATTTCTATGACAACCAAAAATACGGTCAAAACATGGCTTTTCTAGCACAGCCTACATCTGTGGTACGGAAGTTTGCACCACGTATTGGAAAAGAGCATTTTTGCCTTTTTCCTCTGAAATCCTATAGATCAGTGTTTCTCTTGTTAGTATCAGAGCTTTTCAGACAAGAGGCATCTTTCAACACCAGCAGGTCAGGTATGATGGAAAAAGACAACAGCTACAGAAAGATAAAGCGACCAGATAATTCCTGTGCTTTTTAACTGAAAGCTGTAGCAGCAGGCCAGCCAGCCGGAACATAAATTGTGTTACAGAGAAAGTGTCACACAGACACAAAGGGATGACTATATGGGTAGTAGAAAAACAACATGCTGCTATTCTTAGGTTTCCAGGAACTTCACCTACAACCTGCCACTGTCCAGAGATCCGACAGGACTCGCAAGTGACAGAAAGCGAACAGAAAAAAATCATATTGACACAGAAAATACTGAGGGAGTGAAGAAAGAGACCAACTGCACTCTTCTACCCATCAGCAACTTTCCCGATTGATTTCACCCTGAGGTACAATGTTTCCATTGAACCTGTATTTGGTTCAATTGAGGAAAAAAGGGCATCTGCAAATAGGTTATTAGCTCTACCACTTCTTTCTATTGCTGTCTCACTGCTAAAATTTTGCTTTTCCTTCATACTACTCATTAGTTGTAGATAACTATAAATTAAGTGTCAACAGGATTGCTTCTCCCCTTCTCATAAATCCAGGAAAAATTACCTCTTCAAGTCTACTGGATTTCCTCTCTGCCTTACCAGGCTCCTACTGCTCTCATGGAATTGTTTTTGCTGTTTCCTAGCTGCAAATTTAAAGAAACTGGAGTGACTGTGGAAATAGGGTGGGGACAGTTTTAGAACTGAGCTTATGCATATGCAGGGAAAGAACCAGCAAAGGGTGCCTGGGAAGATGATGGAATCTCTGTTTGCAGAGGCATTCTGAACTTGACAAAGTCTTCCGCTGCCTGCTTTAACGGAGCAGAGGGTTTTATTTGATGACCTCCTGAGATTCCTTTCAACCTGAATTATCCTGCAAGTCTAAAAGTAGGGAGAAAAAATGGAAAAGGAATATAATTAAATGAGGAAGGTAACAATAGAACTAATCTAATCCTCCCCCCCCCCCCCCCCCCCCCCCCAAGTTATTTTGGTTTGGAATGGGATGCAGGACTAATGCAAATTTTTTCAGATGGCATAGGAATAGATCACTGCACAGGTGCATAATTCTCCTGTGGATGATATTTCATCTGTCTTAATAGAGGGCTGACTCTGTTTTCTCTTTCTGAATGGATAGTACACAGTGAAGCTGTAGTGGGTTGCTCCCATCATCTATTAATGATTAAAGGCACCTAGGAAAAATGCTGGAGAACAGGTGGGAAAAGAAACAGGAGACAGTTAAGTAATTCTGACCTGTTTCTTTCCTATGTTACTCAGTACCTAGGCAATATACTAAGGTATATTATAGGTTATGTAGCCCTACATCACATTTTGTGTCTAAGGTGGGCCTGAACTTCTGATTAAAACAGGCATCTCCTGTTAAAGGCCATGTTTGCAGTTTTTCCGTGTGGAACTATACCACTTTGTACAAACGATTTAAATATACATGAATAGCATGCAAACTAGCGGGTGTGACTCTCTAATTTGGTGGTTTACACATATAACTGGGAGCAAACTAAGCTGAGTTCTTGCCCTGGTGAATTATTAGTATAAATTATTTAATTAGTATTTAATTTGTTTAAGTTCAACAAAGCTCTTGAAACTGTACCAAGAGTAGCACCTAACCTCTCCTGCTCCAGAGATACCGTAGTTTGTTGTCAAAATAATGTTGTGGGAGAACAAGAGGTATGAGTTCAAATGCCCCCAGGTAAAGAGGGAAAATGAGGCCTATGGCTGCTGTATGATGCTCCATGCACATCCTAACCACAGCTCTTGGCTAAAGGCAGGTGGCCAACCCCTTGGAAAACCTTTGGTTCTCGTTCGGCTTCTTCTGCAGGTACTTGAGAGGGATCGCTTAGTTTCAAGCTGTTAACAAGTCAATCACTTTTATTTTTCTCGTTAAAACTAAAAGGAAAAATAGATGGGTGGCATTTGAACTTCAAATGAAGAATTGATTACCCCACCTTGTAATGGAGCGTTTCTCTCAGCGGCACCGGTTTGTCTTGCTAGTGATTTATCAGGGTAATGTAATGAGGAGACCTGATACAACAGCACGCTTGCATCTGGAGGATGAATGGATTTACACGGCAAAACAAACCCCCGGGATGAAAAAGGCAGAAACGCTGCGGCTGATTTCAGTCGAGGAGGTGAAACCGGAACATAGGAGAAAAACGAAGGCACGCTGAAACGGTCTGAAACAGTGCACCTGTACAAGGACCACTGCAGAGGTTCGCGAGCGGATGCCGCTCGCCGCACGCAACTTGCCCGACGCGCCCAGACCCCCGCCCGGTTCGCCTTCCCGACGGCTGATGGAGAACCCCGGGCCCGTGATTAGCCGCCGCCGCCGGGGCGGGGGGCGCGGCGCCGCCGGGGGAGCCAATCGGGAGCGGCGGCCGCCCCGCTCCGCCCGCCCCGTCGGCGAGGCGGGCGCTGGCGGCGGGGGCTGCCGGGGCGCCGGGGGCGGCGGGGCGGCGCGGCGGGCACCGGGCGCGGGCGCAGCTGCGGGCACCAGCCACGCCGGTGTCGCCGCCGCCGCCGCCACCGCCGGGCGGATCCCGCGCTTCAGCCGGTGCTTCTTTCGGTCGCTTTACTTTGGCGGCCCGGAGCAGGGACATTATGCCGAAGAGAAAGGTGAGGCGCCCCGGGTGTGCGGCGGGTCCTGCCTCCCCGGCTGGGGTCGGGGGTGAGGGCGGGGGGCGAGCGGCGGCCGGCGGGTAAAACGCGCGTCAGGGGCCGGGGGCGCCCGCCGCTCTCCCGCCGCCCTCCCGCCGCCGCTCCGTGCTGGGTTCGCGGATGACTCCCGAGCCCGGGCATTTTGCTGCCTGTTGCAAGCCCCCTCCACCCCGCCCCGCCGCTCTCCGCCGCCTGTTTACTTTGCCGGTGCCGCGCGGGGCGGTGTCGCCCCTCTCCCCGGGGGGTGAAGTCGCTATCACAACTCCAGCCCCCACCTTCCTCCTCCCCCTCCGCCGCCGGGGAGAAGCGCCGCAGCAGCTGCGGCTTCGCCCCTGGCCCCCGCGGGAGGAGTTTCCTGCTCGCAAACTCCGGCGCCGCGGCGGGGAGGAGGCAGCCCCCACCCGGGGCGGCCGGATCCCGCCGCCGCCGCTTCCCGCCGCGCCGGAGCGATGGCTCCGAGGTAAAAGGGAGGAGGGGAGAGGCAAGCCATGTTTAAAACAAACTACACCCTTCTCCTCGCCTCCCGCGGCAGACCCGTATGTACCAACTCCGGTGCCCATCCGGGCAGGGCCCCGGGGGCGGGGGGCGGCGCCTCCCGAGGGAGCGCCCGCGGGCCGCCGCCGCGCCGGGGGGAGCCGTGCGGGGCCGGGGGGCCCCCGCCGCCGGCCGTGCGGGCACCTCGGGCCGGGCAGCCTCCTCCGCGGGAGGGAGCCGGCGGCGAGACCGCCTTCCCCCAGAGAGAGAAACTTGGGCGGCCGGGCTCGGCGGTGTGCGGGTTTCTGTATGCCTCCCGTGGCCGCCGGCCGCCGGGAGCGCTCCGGCGCTGGCAGAAGGCGGGCTGAGCCTGGAGGGTGGCAGTCGGCCCCTCCCGCCCCTGCAGGGCCCCGGCGGTGGGCGGCCGAGGGAGGCCCTGCTGCTGGAGATCCTCGTCGAGAACTTGCTGCCTGCCTTCCTAGGCGCTAGCAGCGTGTAGCGAGAGGCTTGGCGCTGATGCATGCGGTGACAAAAAAATGATAGCTGCGGTCCTTTAATTTTAACTAGGTCAGCCGAGGCACGGCGATTTGTGTTTTTCCCAAATGTCACCCGTGACCTCCTAACACACCGTTTCTGGGCTGAGGCTGAAATCTGTTTTAATAAAGTAACGGGTAGATGATGCCTTCCAGGTAACTTGGTGTTTACTTGTCCTTTGCTTCTTCCTTATGGGAGGTATCAAAATGTCAAATTGTCAAGTATGCTACGAAATTATTCAATTCGTAGTTGAGGGTCTGATTCTGGTTCTGAAAATGGATACAGCTGTGGGGTTGATTGGAATAACTGGTTTTGAAGTCAGTGAATGATGGGCCTTTTTTCCTCTTGCTCTTCTGTCATTGCACTCTCACGTGCTTCTGTTCTTTTAGGGCTATTGCTTGTCGCCAAGAGAAACTTGAAAATTATCTTGTGTCCTTAAGACCCCCCTAACTTTTGAAATGGTGCGAGCTTCCTACGCTCTTCTGCATTCTTACACTACAGATGTTTCAGGGTGTCCTTCTTAAGTGGGGGTAAAGATGCTCCTGTGGGTTTTTGTGGTCTGTTGTGAAATGTTTGTTAAGGGAAACTATCTTTGAGTAGTAAGTCCATAAGAGCATGTCTCATTTCTAGAAGATTCTTTTTACAAAAGTAATGAAGGCGTTGCAAATGGGACAAGAGCAATGGAGATGAATTTTAACACCGTAGTGAATTTTATTTTGGTACCATTGTTTGGGTAAAGATTTACATTTAAAGATTATATACAAATTGTCGGTTTTGGGAAACACTGGTTCCAGGAAAAGTGTATGATTAATGGCTTTTCTTTGTAAGAAAACTGTAATTGTAGTATTTTACCATAGTCGGTTTTACTCCAGAATAACATCTGCAGAGTGTGAAGTTGGTGATGCAGCAGTAACTGAATAATTACACCAGCTAGTTTCGACATGGAGACAAACCCATCACGCACAACTAATAGTCAGTTCTTCTCTTAAAATTTCTAACTTGTAAAGAGGCTTCTAACAGGGAAAATTTTCTAAGGAAATAAACATCAAAAGTCAAAATGAGAAATTGTCACTGTTACAAGAGTAGGTAAATAACTAATAATGCAGAAAGGGCTTAAATCCACCTGTATCTATTTTTGTGTAGCTGTAGTTATCTAAGCTGGCTGGTTCTTTTTTGTTTGCTTTTCTTTTCATCTCTGATGTTTCTCATCTCTGTAAACTCAAGTCACTTGCTAAGTCTCTGGCCCTATGCTCATTATGAATATTATGAACAAAAAGGCTGCCTTCCCTTCTCTAGGGGTCTGTGGCATAGGATATCGGCATATCATTACTCATTGCTTGAGGGTCACAGAGAAAAGGAAGAACTTACTCTGGGATGAGATGGTGTTAAATACTGTGCTGAAGCAAAAAGGGGTTGAACTCTGGGCTGCTCCTGTCAGATTTCTGTACCCTTCATCTGTTGTAATAACATGTTGTGGTGTGAACATGGCCTTTCTCAAGAAGAGCAGTGTGCCAGTGTGGGATAAACCAGAATGCTTGTTGTGGTGTTGATAGGAAGAACACCTTGAAATGGGTTGGGGTGCTTCGCTTTTCACTTGTCTTTGTGGAATTAGTCAAAGAATGTCTTGGGTCATATTGACAAGCTCCTTGAACTTGAAACCGCCCCAGTAAAATATATCTGGGTGTTATCCAAGAAGGATGAAGAACCATTCTGTACCTGATGACAAGGAGAATCATGGTATGGTCACATACAGGTGCATAAGCGTACATCAAGCTAAATGACATTTACATCATGAATGTGCATCACGTCTGAGGGGCATTAATAGGCCAAGTGGTGACTTGTCCAGTATTGGCTGGGGAGCCTGTCATTTAGTTGGGATTGCACTCCAAAATGACCCATTTTGTTCTTTAATCTGAATATCTGAATCTGTGCACTATCACCTGCATCTCACTTGTTGTTTTGAAAACACTTGGAGTTGAATCAGATGTGAGGACTAAATGCAATTTAAATAATCTCTTTTTAAAATAATTTATATACATGGCCATCTTTGAATATTGTTATTGTTTCAGAGCTAATAAAAAAGTATTGTGGTCTAATTAGCCATTTCAGTTGGTTATTTGCTGGCTCCTTTTAGTCAGGAATGTAATTTCTGCAGTACAATTGATGCTGTGAAGATATGCTAGAGACCATCTGGGACAGGTTCCCATTCTGCTCTGCTAATTCACTTTCTTTAAAGTCAAAGGTACTTGGTTATATTTACTGCTGAAAAACAAACCTGCAGAGTATTTTGCTTGTAATGCTGCTGCTTTAGCAGAAGTTGGAAGGGACCACATTGTTGTCCTATCATAGTGCATTTAGTTACATGGTCACACTTTTTTTTTTTTTTTTTTTGTGAGACCCATACTGATTGTTTTGCCAACCAGGTATCTAATCAATGTATTTTCTAACCTTTGGGGTTAAATGCATGTTCTTGCAGGTACTAACCCAGAGCTGTTAAATTCTCCTTGTGCCTTTTGTCTGGACCTAAACTGAATTCTCTTTGTGAAATTCTTCTGTGTGTTTAAGTTTTTATTTCTGAAGTGTCACGAATATTCAAAGAGAATATCCACCATATTCATCCACCAAACAGGGGAATTGAGGCACAGAAGTAAATTGCTTAGTTGTTGGAATGGTCCCTTTATCTTGAATTTTCAGGTTAAGATGTCTGTCCTGATGTTTTATTCCCATTAATAAGCACGTCCTACACTTTTGAGTGGCGCGTTTGTTGTTACTTTGCCAGATTTCTCTTGCTTTGTGCTGTGTACATAGAAACTGAGGAAACTGCAATAGTAACCAGCTCTCTAAAAATTTTTTAGAGCAACTTGTATGTGATCAGACAATTAACTAATGAAGCTGAGGTCCTACAGGTGACAGCTCTTTTTTGCTGTTTCTCTGAATGATCTTGCTGTTGCTCTTTGGTCTGTGGAATGAAGTCTAGGTTTGTGCAAGCATAGTAGCAGGTATGGTGCAGCAGTATGAAGTATGCTCAAGTTCTTTTCAGCTCCATTTCACATCTCTTTCCATGTCTTGATACTTCAGCTGTGATTCACTCTGCATCAGTGTGATACACTGTATGTAACATAATGGGGTTTTTTTAGAGGTTCTCTTAATTTTTAAGCTATTTGTCAGGAAAGAAGCTCCAGTGATGTTGTGGGGACCTGCATCTTCCCAATAAATTGTTTCAACGCTGGAGTTGGAAGCTCTTTCTCTGTAGCAAGGCCATTCTTTAATTTATCCTAGAACACAAGGGACTCTCTGTTAGCAGTGAGACATAGAAATGGGGGATGTTCTGTATTTAATTTCACAGTCTGTAGGTAATTATAGACTAGGAAGGAAAGGGGGGTCAGTACTAGATCCAGCTGTCTTGGCTGCTGCCCTCTCCCCCCTCCTATTCTGTCCAGTCCTTTCTCCAGATTTTTCCTTGGACTCACTCTGCCTTCATGCTGACTGCTTTCTTCTTTCTCCTGGCCCAGGAAAATTAAAAGCAAAAGTCAGAGCTCTGAAAAAGGTAGTTTCTCTTTCCACATTTTCTAGTAGGTCACTCCTAGACCATTCAGCAACTAGTGGAAAACAGCCTAAGCAGCAGCAGAAGATGCCCTTTTTTGAATCTGTCATTGACATACCCCTGACTTTGACAAACTTCTGTTTAACGTCCCAGCAGAGTCCTCAGGTGGACTTCCACCTTCAGCATGCCTTGCAGGGACTGGTAAAATGATTGCTATGCAGAGATGTGCTTTAAATTCAAGCAAGACAAACAGAACAGATGTGCCAGAGCATCTTAAAAGATTGCAGGAACTTTCTAGTAGAAGGGAGAAGGATGTTTCGCCACTAACAATTTTAGCAATTGTACTGGATTTGTAACTATTGCAGAATTTTAAACCTTGAAGTGTTTAGAAGTGATTGAAAACTGCCTAGTTGGCCTACTTCCCAGTCAAACAACGAAATCAGTTGACCAGACTGACTCAAAGGATCTACATCTTTCATAGAAAAATTAAGCAGAAAAGATCAAAAACTCTTGTCTGCACACAAAATGGTTGGATCTAACACAATGTAGCAGTGTCCAGTGGCACTGAAGAAAAAACATGCTTGAACAATGCTGCTTTGCCACGTTGCAGTAAATGAAATATACAGGGCTATTAAACATTCAGCAAATATTTGTTGATGTTTTATATTAGAGACTCTTTAACTTGGAGCTAATTATGTAATTTTTAGCTGTTGTTGTTGTTATTGAGTTATGGAGATTAAAAGGAGATTAAAAGGTCGTTGACCAATGATTTAATGATCTAAAATATTTCTGATAATTTTGTATCAGTCTGTAAAGATCTGACTCATTTATTAGCAATTGATGACAATGTATATAAATTTCCTTCTTAGACTACACTAAAATACAATTGAACTTAATGAATGGGCAACCTAAAAATTCCAAGGTTTTCATTGAATTGTCAATTAAAAATTATTCTTCATGCTTCTTGGGCGCATTAAAGCATAGCAGTACAACCTTTGTAAGTCATCAACTCTGACTGCAAAATTGACTAGGTGCAGGTAATCTTTCTGTATATGGTACTTCAACACTCAAATATGGGCAATGTTCTTTTGTGTGCTGGAGTATCAGTATTGTTAAGTTTAAAAAAGAAAAAAGCTGTGTACATGGAATATAGTTATATATGTAAGTAGGATATACCTATGTATTATTTAGTTAAAGGTTGCTTTCCTTCTGTGCCACTTGGAAAACTTCACTTTCTCTGCCGTTTTATACCCAAACAGTAGCTGTGTGTAAGAATACACAATGTTACAAGGTATATCATTCTTTTGGAGAAGTTGTATGAAGTTGAATTTTGCTTGACAGGATTGTAACTTTATTTTGCTTAGAGTGTAAGTAAACCAGATCCAAAGATTTTCCTTGGAAGTGAGCGCTTGGTATGATCATCATGGCCACCATCTACTTCCTATTCTTTACCTGCACTAAGCTAGCACTGTGATTTATCCCATGGTCCAGTGGCCAAAAGGCTGCTTCAGTATGCTTTAATTACCTTTCAGACCACAACTCTTAGAGCTTGTCTGCTGAACTGATTTGAACATGATTTGGAATTTTTTTTTTTTAATTCTGGGTCATTTTACTCGTCCAAGTTAGAGATGCTGCACAATGGCACAATGAATACACATATTCTTATTAGAATAATAGGTAACCTATTAGAAGGAGTAGGCTGGGAATGAGCAGCTGGCTGCATGCAACAAAGAAGTAAGGTGCTCTTATGCCAGTCAGCAAAATTGGCAGTGTGGGACTTCACAGTTTGGACAGCAGTTCAACAGGTACTTCAAGCTGGCATATACAGGCTGGAAGCAGAAAATCCAGATGCCCATTCTTGTCCTTATTCTGATTTAACCTGTGGGATATCATATTTGTTTAAGGTAGTTTTTGGGCAGACCTGACTGCTGATCTAGTTTGCCATACCTTGACACAAGGAGTTAAACTGGAGCTGGCAGGAATGATTAGGTAGGGAAGGGCAGACTGCTTCTTAGCAGCAGCCAGGCATTCATCTTTGATTTGATTGTCCCTAACTCAGAGTTTCTAAAGGAATATTCTTTAATTCATTAGAATAATCAGAACAACTCAGAGCTCAAATTGTATCCTTGCAGCACTGGAGGGAGGAGGCATCAGGTTTGGTTTTTATTTTGTGAGTTTTTACCCCCTTGATGTCTTTGGAAGTTACCAGTTTTTGGAGATACAGCTCCTGTCTTGCCATAGTAAAGAGTGGGTGTTCTTGGTAACAGTGAAAGCTGCATATAAAAAATGCTGTTTTTCCTAAGAACCTTGGAATCTGTCTGCAGAAAAGAATTGTGTATGTTCTCATCATTGCCAGCTTTGTTGGGACTGTTGGTATGTTTGCTCATCCCACATAGCTTTCTCCATTGACCTAATGCTACCTGAGTTAGTAGTAGCTTCCATTATTGAAAACAAAGATCTAAGGACATTTTTACCTCTGCAGTTTTGCTCCTCTCAAGAAGAGTAGAGATGTGTCAGTGGTCTATTAGTAGAAGGAAATCATCCTTTACCTCTGCTGCATCATGTAGTCTTTTCTCACCTGTACCCACTTGGAGACATGTTAATTTATTCTTCTCTTGAAGCTGTATTTTGGTTGCCTGTGGAGCTCTTCATTCTGGCTGTTGTAGTAGAACAATGCTCCTTTTAACCACATCTGTAATTATTACCAGGATGTGAGAGATGGGTGTAATCTAAGGCTTTTTACCAGTTGTGGTTTTGGTACCTGCTGTCATCATCTCAGAGTTTTGATGTTCTGTAATACCAGTTAGTTGAAACAACAAAAAAAGGTCCTTTTTCTAGATTATTGTGGGTTTTGTTTCTGTAATGTTCTCTGGCAGAAGAGAAATTAAACACCTCTTTTCAGTCCTTCATAGTATTTTTGTTTGTCAGTGTTGGCTATTTTAGGGAATCAGTTGTTATTGAAAGGAGTTATCAAAATGTAATTTCTATTTTTAGATATTTTTTTTTTTTCAGAAGTACTACGTGCTAGTTTTACTTTGCAAATCTGATCAGTTCTATTTAAATACAGATTTTGGAACACAATCTTGAAGGTTTTAAAAATTGCCTCTATATGTAGACTTGGATGAGTGCAGCAGCTTCATCTCACTTGAAGAACTGTCATCAGCTTTGAAAGTTAGAGAAGTAATATTAGGGTCTGGATTTCATCCATTATGTTTTTTGAATCGGCCTTTTTATTTTATGGTGGCAGTAAAATGGTTAAGCAAATAATAGAGACAAGAATTTACTCACTACCTAGCTGAATTTTCACATCTGGTGTTCAGGGGAAGCTGAGCAATTTCAAATGCTCGGTGCTCTCTTCTCCCATGGCTGATCTGTATTTTTCAAAATGCAGCTGATTACTTCACTGTCTGAAATGGGAACTGTCTGCCTAATTTTAAATTTCAATGCTATATTTTTTTTAAGTCTGAGCCTCTAAAAACTGCTTTTACTTTTTCACTTTGCCATAGGTAGATGTCATGTTCAAAAACTGACTACGGGGAAGAGAAACTTGGAAGGAAAAATAAAAGCCAAACCAGTTGTGATATATTTTAAAATGTCCTATCAAATATAAATGTATTGTCAATTATATTTGTCAATATTTGACCCTCTTTTCAGTGGGAATAGCAAAACCTCAATCTACAATGAAGGAATTTCCTCTTCTGGAAAAGCACTTATTCTGTCTGGTTTTGGTTATCTGGAAATATCCCAGCTCTGATTTGCTGTCTTGTCTGGAACAGCATAAAGCTCACAGAAGTCACCTGTCTTTAAGAATTTAGGAATTTAATAAAATGCATTTTCTGCACCTTCTGATTTTATTTATGGCCAGGCTTTTTGTATTCTTATTTTCTTGTATATTCTTTGAGAATACATTGCATGTACGCAAGTCACTCTGCTTGGCTTGAATCTTTAAACAAGAGTGGAAACCTTGATCAGGAAGTGTTTTCCCTGATTCTTCCCAATTAATATGTAATTAGCATATTAATACAAGGGATATTAATGCTTGTCTTTAAATTTAAACCTTTAAGTATCATTCATCTTTTCAGAGCTTTATGATCTTGACATTCTCCCCCAATGAATTAGAAAATTAGGTATTCTGATCTTAATAGATGTAAGATGGAGGGATGTAAATTCTAAAAATGACATTTTATAGTATTGTAATAATTATTAACAAAAATATTAAAATGTTATGTACTTAAAGAAGAAATACTTAAGCAGCATGGGGTTTTGTGTAGATCATGTGTTTTGGGGTTTATTTTGTGAAGGGCTTATTTATATGTATATACACAAAAACCCAACCTCATTTCTTGGAAATGAGCAAGACAGATATAATTTTGGATAAGTATTTTAAAAATCCAAACTGCCACTAAACAGTTTTAATCTGTACTTCCCCTGTGGTTCTGGCAGATATATATATATATATATTTTTTTTTTTTTTTTTTTTTAGTAGCAGCATGCATATTTCTTTTCCTCATCCGGGATTAGACTCTTGGTAGAAAAAAGAAATGAAGCTGTGTCGTAGGAAGAATACCTGATTTTTAAAAGCATTTTTTAGGGGCAATTAATTATTCTTGCAAAGCTAATTCACATTGGCTTGGCAATAAGCACTATTCTATCCACTGGAAACAGATCAAAGAGCTAGTTATAAACAAAGGTTAATGATAAGATGCTGGAGGAACTAAATGAGGAAATAATAGTTAGAAGGGTACTGCAGGAGTTGGTGTTAAATTAGTCAACATGTAGTCTTCATTAATCTAAACCAAGAAATAAATAGCATTTTAATTACATTTATGAACTAGCTCAAGATTCAGAGCTGCTCTGAGGATAAATAATTAGAAGATAGAGCATGTATGGGGAAACCATTCATGGCATTAAATTTAGTCTAATGCATAGTTCTACTCGAAAGGAAATGAGGGGTAAAAAAAATTTAAGGAAAGAGTGCAATAAACCCTGAAAAAGAGTTTGGACTTGATACATCTGCTCCTCTTGCAGCATTGGGGTTTTTTGGGGTGGGTTTTTTTTTGTGGGGGTTTTTTGTTTGGTGGTGGGGTTTTTGGTGTTTTTGTTTGTTTGTTTGTTTTGGGGTGTTTTGTTGTTGGTTGGTTGGGGTTTTTTTTGGGGTTTGTGGGGTATTTTTGGTTGGTTTTTTTTTTTTTTGGTGTTTTATTTTTGAGGGGGGTTGGGTTGTTTTGGGGGGTTTTGTTTGTTTGTTTTTGTGGGGTTGTTTGTTTGTTTGGGTGTTTTTTTTGCAAATTTTTACCTTATTTTTGGATGGTGAAAAAAATTGTAGGAGGAATGACCAAAAGCATTACATCATGGAAATTGTAGCTGCAAGAGTGAGCCAGGAAATCTATGGGCAAATCCCCTTGCAGGCAGTGTATCAAGATGTGGCTGAACCAAGCAGCTTGCAAAGGAAGGGAGGAAATGCTCTTCAGAATGCTCATGTGCTAGGACAGTTAAGGCTTTCTGCCTTTCTAATCTCTATCTTCTTAATGTGGTAGTTAGAATGAAAATTTGCATCTGCTTTTTTTTGTTTGTTTTGTTTTCATGTGGGTATGAAAGGACTAATTTCTCTCCCATCAGAGCCAAGGTGTTGAGTTTCAGCTTGTAATAAAATCCTTCAGAGAATGATCCATCTATTTAATTTTATACCGACCGTCTACTGATTGTTACTTCTCACATACTTGTATTCTCATTTTCCAGGCTTTTTAATGTACTTCTGTATAATAAATCCATTCATAATAGTGCAAACAAAATATTTATCCAGGAGTTGGACACTGCAAGTTCAAATGTGTATCTTTGGACCTCTCAAAAGACATCAGTGACTTCACTGCTTTGGGTTACGGTACTCTCATTATATACTGCTTGTATTTCAGGGGCTTGGTTTGAAAAAATGAAGCTTTATGTTTCTTTTGTGGTGCCATCTCTATCAAGTAGCCTTGCCTTAAGAATAGTAAAAACAGGAAATTGACCTGTATTTTCTAATAAATGTTTGCTTAAAACAGTTGTCTCATTTTCTGTTTTCAACCTAACAGTTCTGTATTGATGCAAATACTGCAGTATTGCTTTGGCATGTGGAGATACTGGTTCTTATGTATACGTCACAGCTGGTGGAAGAGCTGTGTATACAAATAAGCTCAATGTTAATATTCTTTCAGGGTTTTTTTAACATTCTCTACCATCTATTAATATATTCCTTTGCTTTTTTCCAATTTACTCAGTAATTGTTTAGGTTGCTCTTAAAAACAGCTGGGGTAAAAGCAAGTAAAAAAAAAAAGCCAATTGCTGATAGACAATCTTATGGTTTGGAAGTTATGCAGCTGTTACAGATCTTGCAAAGCTTAGCTACAGCTTAAGTTGCAACCTTATTGCCAATATTTAGTGCTAATTGAGATGTGACACAATGTGTGGTCATCTGAACCTAAAACTTGCTAGTAGTTCAAATGTCAAAAGCATATTTAGAGATAGCCAGTCATCTTCTTTCCTTGTGTGTGCCTCTATGAGAAAAAAAAAACAAAAACAAAACAAACAAACAACAACAAAAAAACCCCAACACAACCACTGTTGTCTATGTCCTTATTTGCCTTTTTAAATGCTTTGTTTCTTGTAGGCATCCATAGAGTATCACACACAGCAGGCCTATAGGGACTACTTTAGAAATATGATACAGGTATATGATGGTGTACAGCTGAGGAATTACTGAGGCTGGAGTGCTGCCCTTGTCAAGTGATTCAGTGCTTGTATTGGTCTCTGATTTGCAGCACAGAACTTGCAGTGTGGGTATCCCTGCTCCTGCCTGGTTTACGATGTACAGCACAGTATTCAGGGTGCATTTTAATGTGGCTGGGGTGTCATGTGAGATAATGGTGAGCCATTGCATTACGTCATGGGGAAAAATGTGCCAAGGGGAGGGGTGACTTAGTACATTTTGTTGCTTTGAAACCAGAGGTTCTTCAGTAGTTTGTCACTAGGACAAAAAATGGGGGAAAGATTGCTGTGGAAGAGTTAAGAGCAAAGGCTTTAAGGTTTTCTTGGTATCTACATAAAAGTCCTGTGACTCCACATAGTAGCGCAGTCAGTCTCTGCTTGTGGCATGCCAAGTTCTTTGGGAACTATGCTTGGCGCAAATCCATTTGTGCATAAATCTCTATTTTCCCCAGGGGGAGGAGAAAGTATTGCAAAAACTGGTGTGAAGAACCACTTCAGCTGGGACTCATCAGGACTCATAGAGGGGAAAACAAGTTTCTGTTCCTCTTTTAACCAGTACATTGTAGCTATATCTGACATCTGTATTTTTATTTGGTGTGTCTATCAGCTGCAATAGATAGACAGAGTAGATGGAGTCCCAGGCTGCCTGCGGCTGCCCCATACCACTGCATTCTTGTCTGTTGCACCGACTCAATGGTTTGTGCAGCTGTGCAGTAAGATGATTCTGCTGGAGCAGGGAAGACTATATACCTGTAATTTGCCAATATATTATAATATTTATGCAGGAGGCTATTTTTCAGGTGGATCAGTTACCTTACTCACGACATGGCCTCCCACACATCTCTGCCAGGGTACTGAGGAGCCAAGGCTGGGAGGATGAGCCCAGCTGCCAAACACCTGGACTTGCAGTGATTGCAGAGAGGAGGGAGCAGATCAGAAATGGAAATTTGAGAGCGTGTCAGAACCCCTTGCTGCTTATTCACACCTCTGAAAATACTGTTATGCTCCATGTCCCCCCATGGAGAAAAGTTATGTGGCCTTCAGAATTGCTGTTGGATTTTCTAACTTGAGAGGGAATGGTGGGCTAATTAATTATCTAACTTAATTGAAGTATGTTGTGTAATATATCACAGTAGTTAGTATACAGAGGTTGTGGTTGCATTAAGAGTATTTTAATATGATTTTTGCTCCTGTGGTTAGCCTCATGAGTAGTTTTTTTAATCTGTTGTCTAGCAGTAGTATTGGCATCTAAAATCAGACCGCCCTATCTATCAGAAATGTGGGAGACTTCTCTTTCATAAGTGCTAAAGAGAATGGGTTAAATTACTGTATGTTAACTGTGCAGTTTTGCAGGTGGAGAGTTAGCTCTTGTGCAATTCCTGCAAGGCTTTGGCATGTGGCAGTGCCATCTTGGGTTAATTTTGCCCTCTCTCAGAGCTCTATGATTCCTAAAAGTGAAGCAGGGTAAAACAGCCTGAGTATGGACTGTCAGTCAACTTCGTTTAAGCTTATGATGAGTTTTTTAGCTTGGCTTCCAAAGGAAATGGATCATGCCATCTTTCTGTCCCTACCCCTGTAAATTTAAAGTCTCTTGACCACTGTGAGAAAAGATTATAAAATCTCAGAGAACTTCCATATGCATAGGTCCTGCCCAGGACAGGAGGGATGCTATTTGAGTTCCCTCCCAGGGAAAGGGTGCAGCACAAGTTTGTTAGAATTGAGAAAATTCATATGGGAGAAACAGCTCTTATGAACTCATGGACATCAGAAAAGCTGTACCCAGAACATATCCTGTATTGTGAGTCGAAGAGGAAAGTTGTAGGATACAGGACTTGGTTA
This sequence comes from Hirundo rustica, assembly GCF_015227805.2. Lineage (NCBI taxonomy): Eukaryota > Metazoa > Chordata > Aves > Passeriformes > Hirundinidae > Hirundo > Hirundo rustica. The sequence continues at coordinate 83,403,591 of NC_053452.1, forward strand.
CTGACACGAATAATGGAATAGCTTGTTTTTTTGTTTTCTTTCTGACTTCTGATGCTCCCAGCATCACAACATCAAGCTGTAGTAACTCCTTGGTAACCAAACTGAAAGACTTTTAGAAATGCAAACCTGAAACCATCCTGCAGGTGACTGGTGAGGCTGCAATTGCATAGGGAAGAGTCAGGCTCCATTTTGGATGCCTGCCTGTTGCTATTCTGAGTTGCTCTGCGCTGTGCGATGCTGCTTAACTTCCTGCTGTTTTCAAGCTACTTACACGATCAGTCCTCGGCTTTTTTTTAAAGCAGCTGCTCTTGTGGCATGCTTCCTTTCTGTCGGGAGAGTGCACAGTAACAAAGCCAGGTTTTATTCCTGGTGGGGGGATGTCTTTCTGTTAGTATGTTAGAGCCCAGTGCCAGGAGAAGGCACTGGTCAGCTGCTGCAAACTAGCCGGTCATTTTCTCTGCTCCAAACCATAGCTCTCTAACCCCGAGACATTTTGTGTGAAAATCTGTGAGGAAGTTAGAATTAAGATTGAAATGGAAAGAAAAGGGAAAAGATAATCAGCCTGCTTCCTTACTGATTGTAAAACAAAACAACAACCAAATTGCCTTCTCTGCTGCCTGTAAAATGCCTTTTTGAAATATGCCGTTCTTGTAGTTCCCCTCTACCCGCTGCTGCTCGCTCTTTGTCCAGGAATTGCTTGATCCTACGTGGAAACACAAATGTTTGCAAAATGTGCAGTAACACTGAGATGTAAACAGAAGAGGAGCTTGATTTTACCTGCCCCGCCTTCTTTAATATAACCAGCCTTTTTCTAGTGCCTATGCAAGTTAAGTTCTACAGTGTTCAAGTGGACACTTTGTTCTTGAGAACATACATGTTTGTCTCAAGCTTTCCTGTCAATGTCTCAGTGTTTTACTGATTTATGCTCTTCTGATGGAGGAGGTGAGGTATGATGTAAGGATACTTTTAAAACTTCAGCTGAGTGAGGCTGAGAGAAGAAAGGAGTAAAGGAGGTAAAGAAATCATTCATTACGGTAATGCTGTGGGTTTTTTTAGTTCATCTCGCTGCATCGCATAACAGGTTAAGTTCACGTTTGGGAAAAATGTGTTAAATTTCTTGGGGATTTCAAAAGCCGTCATAGAGCAAACCTCAGATTTCCAGTTCCTTACTGTTGTGCTACCAACAGCTGATTAGGTGGAGCTTCCACTGGAGCCTGTGGATGCTTTGGTTAATTGGCTAGAGGGACTCTGAGGGGTGGTGTGTGACATGATATGTATGTACCTGGTGCTCAGTCCTCGGGTTCTTGCTTGGTTTTGGTAAAGAGACTGGTTTGAGTACAATGCTGCTTGTACATACTAATGCAGATTTGTCAGGCCGCTTTAAATTGTTGCAAATGAAAGAGTAGTCAGTCTTCACCATAATCTTTGTTTTGCTGTTTGTCTGCATGCTTTTAAGTCTGTAAAAAAACCAGTGATTTAATATTTTCTTTCAGTCTCCAGAGGGTGCTGAAGGCAAGGATGCAGCAAAAGTAACTAAACAAGAGGCAAGTATATATATGTGTGTATATATATATGTATTTAATTTGTTTTGGCATGTAATTCTTTAATAGGAGATTTGCATATTAGAAGATTATGCATTTCTCTGACACTTCTGGTGAGCTGTTTTCAGTGGGAATAAAGACAGTAAACCATATTTGTACCCTATCTGGCTTGATTTCATCTTGGTGTGCTGAGGATTTATACAACTTATTAGGACACCAAATAAATTTGAGAATATTTTAGGGCTTTCATAGACAAACTCTGGTGGATCTGGTGGTGAAAGTGTAGTATGTTACTGCCTGGAACTGTTGCTCTGTCTCTAGTGGGTGTGCAGAAGAGGGTAAATGCACACACCTCAGCCAGTCAACTTCAAAACTATTCTTAGCTTAAGTGACTGATGGGAGAGTGTCTTGAATTAAGATACCAGACTCTAAACTGGAGCAGCTGACACATTGTGTGTTTTCTTTGACTGGATTTGTTTAAAGGACACAGTACCTTCTGTTAGAGAAGGAAAGAAGACAGCTGGTAATATCTTGGTACCTACAATAAAGTTCACTAGTTTGTTTTTCACAGCCCTTCATGTGAATTTAAAAAACAGGTAGAGAATTCTGAGAATTTGTTTTCTTAGCTTGCCTTCCTTTGTGGCAGACAAATTTAAATCAGGACCTTGAGAAGAATGGGGGATTATTTAATTGCTCTCTTTGTAAATTTTGGAGCATATTTGATCAAGGAAATAACAAGTAATATTGACATGTGCTATAGTTTACTTGCATGTAAAGAGCACTTTCAAGCGGGCTCTTAAAGAAACTAACTAGCATTGAAGATCTTTCTAAGAATTTCTAACATATAAACTTATGAGAAAAGAATGGAGGAGTGAAAGTTAATTTTCATAAAGGAGGAGATTATCAGTGGAGTACTGGATTTCTTTATGCTTTTGCTGCTGAAAATATTTGTTAATGATCTCTAGGAGAAAAGGTACTAAAGAAATGACAAAGTTTGCTGAAGTTTACAAAAATTGTCAGGGTAGTCAGAAGTGAGGGAGGCTGAGAAGGCTGTCACGTCACTGATAAATAACCAAGTGATAAAATATCAAAAGAAATTCAATATGGAGAAATGCAAATTAATACACAGGGGCAGGGGAAGATCCAGTAGTGGTCACCAAGCTGTTAATCAGGGGAGAGATTGTAAAATCACAGTGAATAGTTTCCATAAAATGTCAGTAGTTCTAAAGAGAAAGCAACTAGAACATAGGAAAAAATGCCAGAGGACAGAGTAAGCATCAGTGTATCGCAAGATTAATTTGTTGTGCTCTCAGATGTGAGTACTAAACGAAGCTCTCCTGACAGAGGCCATGATAGAATTAAAAGGATAGTAAGTACCGTGGGACAAATAGAGGATGTAGAGCAGCTTTTTTTAAAAAAAAGGTAAACAGCCCGAACTAAAAAAACTGAACAACACAGTTTTTCCAGGATTCTTCATCTTTTTATATAATGGAGCTGTGATAAAAGAATTAGTAACAGAAAGAAAGGCACATAGGAATTACTCTTCATGAAAGCTGTAAACAAGAGGAATGTAATGAAAATAAGGCCAGAAGTTAAAAGGAGACGAGGCAGAGGGGGAAAGCTTTGCTTTTTATTTTCCACACGGTGCATAATCCCATTATGGAACTCATTGACGTAGGATGTTAGGGAAACTGAAAGTGTAAATGGGTGCTATGTTACTAAACAGATTTGTCTAGAAAATAACCCTCGGGGACTACTTAAACACGTGATGTGTATATGATATCCAGGTTGGAAAGTTGGCAACTTCGGATTGCCAGGAGCTGGTGCAGTAGGAGAGTGCAGAGAGTTGTTCTGGCTGCTCCTTTTCACAGACTCTTTCCGTAGATGTTTGCTAGCGGGCCAGTGTCAAACAGCCTCTTTGCTGACTTGGCTGTAGTTCCCTCCTTATGATCAGATAACACAAAAATACATACGAGTTCCAAATGAGAATTAAAATTACTTAGCTGTAAAGAATTTTTGGAGAACTTACGGTTCGTGCTGACTTTCTTATGGCAACCAAGTAATGGAACAGGAGGTAGGAGAGAGAATTATAACTTACCTAAATCAACATATTACCCTTTAAAAAGTAGATGCTAGCAAAACATTTCAGTTCCTAAATGTTAAAGGGATAGAAATAATTGGTTAAGAAAGCAGATTTGTAAAAGATGATACCTTGAATTAACTTTTCTTTGGTTACCTGACCAACTTTAATGCTTCCTTTATCCTGTTGTAAAATGATGCTAGGCTGCTTCTTAAGCAGTTGATATGCTAAATTGCCAAGAAAAGAGGTTTACCTTTTTGCTGTTAATGATGCCTAAATATTTCGTAGCTGAAAATGTCTTTAGGTATTTTTTTGACCTCTATTTTTCTGGATGCAGGTTTGAACTATTCACTACTGCTTTCCACTAAGAATTCTTGAATGGCTCCAATGAACACAAATTACAGCATTCTTCAGATATTAACAAGAGCTTTTTCCTGTTGCAGGATGTGCAGAGCCATGTTTTTTCAGCTCAACTTAAATGCTTAATATGTAATTAGAAGTATTTTTGATTCCCTTTATAAGCTGAGTTATGTTGGGTATTTGTTGCAGTTTAGTTCTCCCTTCATTTTGGCTGCAGGTGTAATTCTAGTTTTATGACATAGACCAGACTTTAGCTCAGTTTATTAACTATGCTGCATAACTGGGTGAATCTATTTTAATTAATACAAAAATATTGTGAACAAATTGACAAGCTAACAAGTGTTTTCAAGACTTCAGTAATAAATTTATGACAAAGAGCAGGATGAAATCAAATTTAATAGGGAAAGTGTGTTGAAGTTACAAAGAAAGCTGGAGAGAAGCAGAATATCTGGCTCGAGTCCTTCCCTTCGAGATTTGTGTTTAAATAGAAGAAATAATTTCTCTCTCTCATCCTGCAGCTGTCTTTGTGCACCTGGACTCTAAGAGCCAGCATGTGGAGAACTGAGGAAGTGGAAGGACTTAGTTTCATGTTTGGAAATTTTAGCGCACTGATATCCTCTAGAGAAGGATGTTAGCTTTATTCAGCTGTTAATCAGATGGTATTTGTGCCCACTATTACAAGTGGCAGCTGTTAAATTCTAAAAACATCATCCTAAGCGTGTATGGCAAAGGTTCAGTCCTTTGCACAGGTATTCAAGCTTACTGGATTTATGAACCTTTCATGGAGCAGGGAGGGACTCAGAAGTAGTTGTAAAAGGGATGTGTGTGTGAAGTATTTAACTGTGTGGAGATTTTGATGCCTTAGGATTTTAGCTTTTATATTTTTCATATATTTGTATTCCTGCAATTCTTTAGTGTGTAGCTCTAAACTCCCTATATAGGGTGTTAGCTACTGCCTTCCCATTTTGCTCAGGTAAAACAATTTCTCTCTAGGCCTGGAAATCAAGGACACCTTACAGTCTCAGGCCCCAAGAAATGTAAATAAAAGTGAGTTGTGGGGGGAGCAAACTCGGAGTAAATTACTTCACTACCTGAAGCTGTAATTGGAAGTATTAACTTCCACTATACAAATGGACCAGGCTTATAAAAATATGAAAACCCCTGACGTGTTGTCCATTTCAGGTGTAGCCCCTGGGAGGGCTTTGTCTGCCCAAAATGCACCTGAAGGCCTTTGATAAAGATACCCGCTTTTTATTCCCTTAATGTTGTCTGACCTCTGTTTTTAGGCAGTTCCAAGAAGGTGTCACTTTAGATGGTATAATTCCCGAACAGCTTTATTTCTAAGTTTCACATCACTCTGTCCCCTTACAATTTTGAGTGTCCATGGTGAGGAAGATGTGAATTGTGTTTGGCAATAGACACATATTTTGGTAGATGGATATTTTATGCTGTCCTGTGAAATGACTGATACTGTGTTGCTTTGGATACTTTTTCATGTAAGCCTATAAAAACTTTCTTTTTTTCTTTTCTTCTTTTTTTTTCTTTTTTTTTTTTTTTTTTTTTCCCTGTAGCCCACAAGACGATCAGCAAGACTGTCAGCTGTAAGTATGTGTAAAACCTCCTGGTGTATTCTTTTCCAAGCACATATGGTTTCTCAGACCAAACAAGTTTTTTACATTTTGCTTGATTCAATTTTTATTCTTGCTGAGGGGTATTTAAGAACTCTAGCAATGAAGTTATCTTTGTTTTCTCGGTTTCAGGTTTTCAGGTTGTTCTGAAAAAAGATAGATTTCCCCACTTCAGTGCAAAACCGTCTGTTAGGTGCGGTATTGACTTGGTTTCATTTTGCAGGCTGATGTTAGTTGTGGAAATGCAGCTGCTTCTCTGGAAAGGAGAAGGAGCTGTGTTTCGAGGACTTCATTTGATGCCACTGCTAGTACTTGGTTTTAGTTCCTCTTCTCTGTAAGAAAATAGCTGATGGGGGATTTTTTAATAGGTACTACTAGTCTCCATGTTTTACTCGTAGAATGACCCCCAAATTACTGTCACTTCTAGATGAGTGAACTAATGCAAACAGGTGTGTGCAGAGATGAGGTGCATTTGTGCAGTAAGGTTTTTCAGACTTTTTCTAGATGCATACTATTGAGCAGGAAGTAAAGGAAGGTGTGGGGGGGGGGGAAGCAGGGTGTGGAGGAGGCTGGCTTCTGTCTGACATGTTGTGCAACTAAAAATGTTTTATAGAAACCTGCTCCGCCAAAACCTGAACCCAAACCAAGGAAAACAACAAAGGTAAATACTATCTCTTTTTAGTTACCATCATTTTAGCCAGTAGTAAGCAAGCATACTCCTTCTTTATGTTGCAAACAGTTCAATTCACAGCTTTTTTTTTTTTTTTTTTTTTTTTTTTTTTTTTTTTTTTGTTTTGTTTTTTTTTTTTTTTTTTTTTGGAGGCATGGGCTTCCCTACCCTCTCTGCAGCTCCCTGCCCCCCCCCCCCCTGGAAAAAAACCCCACAAATTAGATCATTCTTTTCTTTCTGTTCCACCCCTTCCTGGCCTCATTACTGGCCCAAAGAAAATGTCTTGCCTGTTTGATATGCAGACCATGTTAGTTTGTAGTGAATTGCTAGTTTAAGAAAGATTTTTACCTTTATTACACCTTTCCTGGAAAGTACAGGCTTGATTGAGTAAAGTCTACCTGAGACCTAGCAATTTCTACAAAAGCATTTGAGGTTACTCTGTATCGTTCTACTTCCTTGTCTAGAGGTGCAGAACTTAATTTTGTCCTGAGAAACTCTTATCTGTTCTTGAAGCCTGGCTGTTGCTGAGAATGCACAATTATAATTAAAGGTGAAATTAAATATATTGAAATTGAATAGTGTGGGTTTTCTGGGCCAGTTACAGTCAAATTAAAATTTTATTAGCATTTGAAATACCTTTTCAGGATTTTTGCATATAAATCATGTACTTCAGAAACTGTAGATTTATTTGCACCTAAGGGGAATGTTGAATAAGAGCAATTGCTCTTTATTGGGGAGAAAAGCCTCCATGCTGGACACTGAGTGCAGCACTCCTCACACTTCCATTTTTCAAGTCCTTTTATTGTCATCTCAGTTGGGCAAGTGCCAGGATACAAAGTCCGCATGTGAAAGTAAAACTCTTACTTTAAATACCGTGTGATTTATCCTATAAAATTACCAGCAAAGTCTTGCTGAGTCCATCCTGCTCCCCTCTTAAAAAGAGTATTAATAAAGAAGGGAATGTGGTAGCTTCTGTAGCTTCATGTACCTGTGGGATGAGCTCTGTGTCACAGACCCAGTCTAAGTTGCATGAGAGACATTTGAAGCTTATTTCAGGTGACTCAAATCCTTTATGATATTACTGTAAGTAACTTTTTAATACTCTAATATTTTTTTCCAAACCCTAACTGGATCACATTTTAAGGAGTACATTAATCTTGGCTTCCTCAACAGAAAACAGCAAGCATGTACTCTGAACTTGCTGGTAAACAAAAGATGGTACAGATTTGAGATAATGTTTATTGTTAACAGCTTGCATGCTATGGATTTCCTTAGTTTGTTCTTTCAAAGGCGAAGAGTTACAACTATGCTCATACCACCTGTAAGCTTTCAAATTAATCTGCTATGTAACATTGAAGCTGAGGGATTGAAGGAGTAATTCAGGCTGCCCTGGAACTGGGATTACTGATGTTCTCTCCTCACTGTCCCACTCCTGTATGAGGATCAGTGGGGGAAAGGTAGTAAATGATGGAAGGCAGACCTTAATATCCCTGTTCACAGCTGTTACTGCCATTTTGCATGGAGAATTTGGAGCAAATGATTGCATGAAAGATATCCAGTGTTTATCAGAACTACTTGAAATACTAATGTAAAAGCATTAAAATTTTTATCCCATTCCACTTTAAATGCTTGAGCTGTGTCTCTGCTGACCTTTAGATCACAAACATAAATAAATACATAGAGAAAGGATTTATAAAAAAATAGTAGACTTCAGCATAGGAATTAAGAACATATCTCAAAATGAAACTGTGGCTGTTAGAATTTATCAGAAGGAACTATTCTCTGCTTTGTGTTGCTACAGATGAACTTTTATCAGTGTTTGCCTCCCTAGTGTGTTGGCTGGTTCTTTCGTTGACATGACCATCACAGATGTTATCCAAGCAACAAAAGGACAGCAAACAAAAAAAGCTTAATTTTTAAAAATTAATTTAATATTTTATGTTAATTGAAAGTGTAGCACTGGAATTACACAGTGTGGTGTTTGTGCTTGGCTGAATAATTTTTCAGTATACCGTAACTGGATTTGTTCACACAGATATCCTGTACGTACCTCATAGGACAGCTCTACCAAAGTAGTGCGATGTGGTTTTGTATCCCTGAGAAAATTAGCAGAAAAACCTGAAGAGGCAGACACCACCATTTTCTAGAAATGTTGAGTCTCTATGTAACTTATGTGGGTTTACAGTTTCCAGGTAGCCTTTAGATGGTTTTCTGTTTCAGACCAGCACATGAAGCTTGCCAAGACATGTGGTTTAGTTCACGTGAAAGTTGTTTTGATAAAGATGCAGGGTTCTGGCTACTCACATAATGTCTATGGCCATGTTTTTAATCTTCTGTCAGAAGGAACCTGGAACAAAGGCCAGCAAAGGTGCTAAAGGGAAGAAGGATGAAAAGCAAGAAGCTGCAAAGGAAGGTACTACACCATCTGAAAATGGTGAAAATAAAGCTGAAGAGGTACTTTCCACACATACCTCCTGATGATTGAATCAGTGTTTTTTAATTACCCAGACTTTCAGACATTGTTAGCATGTTCATAATGTTTCTTTTTATTGCCCATAATGTTATTGCAGATTCGCATCTCGCTCAACTCTTAGTGTTTCAACATCCAGAGGTGCCCCACCCAGCACACTGTCAGTAAAAGGGCAGATTGAAACAGTGAAAGTTGAGGGTGCGGTAGAGCATTCAGCATGTGTGCAGTGAATAGAAACAGGTGGTAGTGTGGTGCTTTTCAGTGTGAACGATGGAAGCTGACAGGTAAGGCTTGTATTGCTTTTGGAAAGCTGGGGCTGATGAGTAGAGAAAAGCGTGTGACTGTACCTGTTCCGGCTGCGTAGATGTCCTGTGGACACGGGTTTGGAGCTGTTGCGAGTAAGGAATCAAAGAAGTAAGGATAGCTTGGGTATTTAGGTACCTAATAGCCTTTCCCTACAGTAATTTAATTTCTTTCTTTCTTCTCCACAGGCTCAGAAAACTGAATCTGTAGGTGACAAGAATGAATGAAATACCATGAAAATTTTGGGTTGATTTTATGTACCTCTTGGACAACTTTTAAAAGATATTTTTATCAAGTATTTTGTAAATGCTAATTTTTTTAGGACTATGATAGTTGACATATTAAAATGTATATGAACATTTCCCTTCTCATAACAGTGCTTTTAGAAATTCCCATTGTTGCCAAGTTATATAAATATCAACTTAATATTGCAAGGTATGTGTAAAATTGGATCGGCATTCCATACACTTGCTTTAAGAAATTATGTCTTGTGCATATGGTGATGTTTTTACTGTGTGTATTTGAATTTTTCATGCAGTTTTTCTAGAGCAATAATCCGTGGTGCTTTTGTACTTAGGTTTTATGTGATTTTAATGAAACATGGATAGATGTGGCCACCTGCTGACTATTTTGGGTTCTTTTAATCGATTAAAATAAAAGGTCTCCTTGCCTGCAAAACTAAAGACTCCTAATGTTTTCTCTAAATCTGAAGGATGCCTTACTCACATCTTTGACTGTTACAAGGAAGATTAAATTATTTAGTAACGGTTGTTTTGCATGCGGTGTGTTTGCTTTTTTTTTTCTGATGTCTGATTAAAAATCACCCACATAGGAGCCACAAACTGGGTTATTCAGTGGCCTACAACTTAGGGGGCTTACAGATAAATTCTTCATAGATACATTTATCAGATGCACTGTCACAGGGTGAGTAGAGTTGCCATTCTCTGACAGGATATTTTGTCTTCAGTGAGCTATCAGAATAGAACAAATTGCTTGATTGATAGAGACGTACAGTAATTTAAAAGTAGCTTTGTTTCTCCCCCCTCTCTTTTCATTAATGTACATTGTAATCTGTGGAAACCTTTCTTTCTATCTGTAGCCTCAAATTTAATATAAATAGTAATTACTGTTCTGCTTCAGCTGAGGACAGTTGTTAATACATTGGAATCGCTGTTAAACAGTGCTATATATTTGGTACCTGGTGGAAGTGGAACAATGAATGTTGGTTTTGAGGTGATTGTGGTGATGTGGTAAATTAGCTAATGATTTTTTACTGTCCATGTTTCAACTCTGCAGCTCGTTCTAAGTACCTTTTATGATCTTTCTCCTTCTCTTTTCTCTAGGGGTCCTGGTGTTTCTATTGTTACTTCTGGGATGGGAGGGGTGAAAGAAAATATGTTCCCTGTTCTTCAGTAGCATTGATTTGTATTGCTCAAGTTGTAGCCATTATGTCTGAAGATACCTTTTGCTTGTTTAAGTCAATAAATAAATGACTGTTGCATGACCTAGCATTCCATTTATTCTTTGGGAAGAAGTCTCTTGTTGCTTTTTTTTATTAAAACCAAAAAGAAGCCAAGCATATCTACACTTAAAAATTGAAGCATAATTGCTAAAACTCTCTCTGCTAGGTAGAATAGGAGTTCAGACCCACATTGATATATATATGTCACTTACACTTTTTTGGTAGTCTTGCTACCACCACAGAAGAGAGGCTGTTCTCTGCAGCGTGAACTTAGTTTTGTTAGAAAACTTGAACCAATGCTTTGCTTTTAGTGATGGAAGGCAAGGGCTATGACAGAAACTGTAAACAATGAGAAGGCAAGTCCTTAGTGTTACCCAGTGATTTGTGTTTGGTAATCCTGCACACTACTTTTGAGTTGCTTTCTGATGGAAGCTGTTGAAAGTCTATTCGAAACTGCTTGTGGGAAGTTGAACCATCTGAACTCTTTCACAGAATCATCAAAGTGCTATTTGTAAGCATTTTTTTCAATTTATGAGTTTCTTGTTCCTCTGTGTGTGTGTGTGTGTGTGTATATATACTCTGATCATTTTGTGTGGATCACCAAGAGAGTAGTTACCTAATCCTATCCAGACACTTGAAGCTCTTGAAATTACCCTTTTGACTTAGACTTAAACTTAGGCATGAGCATGAGAAGACATTTCTCTGGACAGGCTTATTTAAGGAGAGCTCTTTTAATAAATGGCTAAAAGGTGGGAAAAAGTTGGGTCCTTAAAGCAATTGCACAATATCTTGACCTAGTAATTTTGGCATAAAATTCTTCTGTTGTCTCAACCAGATTAGGAGGTTCAGCTCAGTGCCAGAATTCCATTGGAAGCATTTAACAAAATACCCACTTGGCTAAAGTGCAATGAAACACACTACCCTGCTGATTCACTCAACATTTCTGATTTTTCAAAAGTGCTTTGTAAATGTCATGCTTACTTATATTTTTTCTCCACGTGTCAAATTCTCAGAGAAATCTTCAAGGCACTGCATCAAGTTCTAGAACATGTTTTTAAAATTAGAATGGTCACACATTCAGACATATGTAGCAAGAGTCTTCGTGGGCAGGTGGTGATCTGCACAGCACCTTCAGGAAGTGTGTAAGTATTTTAGTTTTGAAGTGGCAGTTGGAAGTGCCAGGTGTCACATCTCTGCCATAAGGAAACTATTTAATGACTGGCTGCTTCACACTTAAACACAAGGTTTGGAGGGATCCCTGAAAGCAGTGTTTGTCCTTTGTGGGATGTAACAGATGGGTAATTCAAGGTACATTAAAAAAAAAAAAAAAGTGGAGGTGTCCAACTTTCAGCGAAGGACAGGGTTAATGTTTTGCAGCAGCTGTGAGGGGGCAGAGCCTGGAGCTGTATGGGTGTGTCCAAGACCCAAACATTCAATACCATCTTACCTGGTGGCCAGGGTCCCGGGGCTGGGGAGAAGGGAGACTGTCTCCTGCAAGGAGAAGTATGTTCCTCTCCAGTGGTGGGCTTAGGGTTCATCCCTCATCCTTTAATTATCTTGGGCTTGGTGGGCATTTTGTGTGTAAATCACCCCCTCTGGGTACGCTTTTGTCAGTCTTGTTGCTGTTCCTTATCTCATTACTATTTCCAGTAAACTGTTCTTACCTCAACCTGTGATTTTCTTCTTTTGTGCCTCCAATTTTCAACTCCATCCCTGGTGTGGCAAGGGTAGAAGAAGTGAGAAGAGTGAGCAAGTGTCATCTGGCTTGGGAGAGTCTCAGTGGGGGCACTGAAATGGGGGGGGACTATTCCTAAACCATGACAGAAGGACAGACAGTTTTTTTAAGTTTAAAGGAGGCAAATACATCAGAAATTAGACATGATAAATTCTTTAAAAAACGTTACTCGTGAGTAGTTAAAGATTCCCCTTTCCTTATATATAGTTCCCCTTGGTTGTCACTTTCCACTATTTCCGTATCATTCGCTGACCTTGGGCTAATTGCATGTGTCAGCACGAGGTTACACTTGGCATTTTGTCTGTTCAATGGCAAAGGCAGCTTTTTCTGAACTGTGGGTAAGATGCAACCAATTAACAGCAATCCTAATGGAAAATTAACCCTTGTGCTAAACAACAGTGAAAATTAATTTGTTTTGGTGCATCTTGCTCAACCCTTAAAAGTTTGAGAGTTATTGAGGTTCATAACTGTGCAAAAATAAAACAAAACAAAACAAAACAACCCAGGAAAGAGAAAAGGACTAGCAAGAAAAGAAAGATCACTTATTAGAATAAATTACATGCAAGTTAAATTTCTAGTGGAATTGCAAAATTGGAAAAAGGAATAATTTAGCCCACACCACAATATCTATTTATATTAAATAAGACAGTAAGCATCTATATGTGAAATAAAGCACTAAAAATACAGGAGACTCTATAAACTACTCCAGCATGGCAAGAACTCTGTCACTCTCTGGGCTCAAGGTTTGTTATCTTTCAGGAAAATAAGAAGAATACTTTTGCTGTTTGTTAAATTGTTCCATACATAATGGTCAGGAGAGGCATTAGAATGTTCGGTGCCATTATTTTTGACAAACCAAGAATTTTCTATTCCCATTCTCTCTAATATACATACTTTTTGCTTTATTTTAGAACTGAACTTACCATAAGGCTGTTACTTGCCTAGGTATGACTAAATTAGCTTGCCAAATTGCCAGCAACTGCTTTCTAGAATGTTCAGTTCTGCATATATAATAGATCAGAATGAAATAGTTAATGATTTCCCCATAGAAAATGGACAGTAAAAGAAATAAACTGTTTTGATACATTATGCCCTTTGTGATGACAGAGACTAACAGGTGTTTGACTAATAAAGCAAAATACCATCACAAGCATCTTCAAAGTGGCTGTAAATGAGTTCTGGTGAAACTGACTTAACTAACACTATTAACTATTAAGTTAACTTTGTCTATTGATGCTAATAATAATAATATGAGTGGAAAATCATATTTGCATACCTGCTAAGATAAGGATAAAGTTAGTAAATCAAATTCATGCTCAAAAAATAAACCAGATTGTGTGAGCCAATTGTGCTTTTTTAGTACTGCATTTATGTCACAGTAGTGTAACTTGTAGGAATTATTTTATCACAGTTTCCATTCTCATTCAGAAATAAATTTCAGACTTGAAGCCCATAAAAACTGAATTTATACTGGACAATTTCAGGTACTAAGCTGTTTGATATGAATCTTCCAATAATGAAAAATTTAATGGAGAGCAATATAATTTAAGATGACAATGCAATGACTGGAAAGAGTGATCTTGTCAAAGTCCTCAGTCTATTTTTAAAATGGCTATAAAATATTATTGTAGTTCCTTGCAAAATAAAGGTTGTAGAACAAGAACTTTTGCCCCACCGTGAGACAAAGCTGGAAGGCCATTCTAAGCTTTCTTTAGAATAGTAATAATAATAATCTAATTTCTAAAAACCAAACCAAAACCCTCCTACTAGTTTCTGATGTCATATATACATATATGTCCGGCATATTCTGTAAGAAGTTGGAACATGTGAACTATTAACGCAAAGAGGTTCATAACTATTGGAGACAAAGTATGTGATGTATGGCAGGTGCATCTAGAATAACTAAAAAAAGAGTAGCAGTAGTGGAGAATTTTTGTGATTCTGTTCATAGTCATCTTATAGATGGCTGCACATTATTCACAAGAGGGAGAAGTGCTGCTGCTGCAGCAGCTGGGGGTCGTCCCAAAATGAGGTTGGAAGAAAGTTCCCTGGTGGCTGAGTGCAGGAGCAACGTGTGAATACTCTGCAGTGACTGCACAGCAGCGATGCTTTGTGGAAGACAATCTGGATGGGTGGAGGGCAGGGAAGAGAGCTGGGAATGGCAGGAGGGGAAAGTAGTCTGATCCTGTAATCTGGGTGGGTGGGTGTGGAGGAAGATACCTTGCACAACATAGGAGAAACATTTTTCTAGGAATCGGAGCAAGAGAGAAACAGCAAATTTTTTTGCATGTGCAAGCAAGCCTTGAATGTCACTAGATTTCTTTTTTCCCCTCAGGTCCTTTATCAACAATCCAGTTACTGAGGGCACAGTGTTTTTGTTTTGTTCCCTCTGGGATACATTCCTGGTAAAGCTTGTAATTGTAGGTGGGTTTTTTTCCCCCTACTTCCCTGAAGGCATTTTTGCACTTAAGTATCATTTGTGCATTGGTGCCAAATCACCACCTGCAGTATAACTACTGGTTGTGTTGATGAACTTCTGGAGTCTTTCAAGAAGCTCTTTACCCCCAAGGGAACTAGGTAAGTAAAGGTTTAAATATATGGTAAATCTGAGCATCAAGAGGCTACTGGGGAGTCTGCTACCAACCTCAGTGACAATAGATACTAGACTTTCAGGTGAGATGGGAGAGCTAGGGGAAGGCCAGGTGAGCATGGCACCTCTGCTTACCGTTTTGAGACTTCTTTATAGTGGCCATACATGAGATGAGAGTTGCTTGGCCTCAGCAGCCAGAGGGGAGGTGGGGACCTTGGATTCACAAAGTGTGTGCAGTGGTGGTTCATAGGAGGCAACAATGTGACTGATGCAAGTTATTCCGATGCGGAGTGGCACAGAAAAGGCACACTTCCAAATAGTTGCATAAGGCTAGATTTGGTCGTGACATTTTTGGCAGCTGGTTGTCTTATATGATTACCATGAATCAGAACACTGACAATAGCTATTAAAAAATAGTGAATGGGGATGGAGTTAACAGGAATTAATGACAAGTGATGGCTAGTGCTCTGTTAGTACACATGCTGTTAGGACTACAGGAAGTGTACAAAATTGGTTTTAAATATTGAGTTGCAAGTGCCAATTACAGTAGCAGTTGAATATAACTGTGAAGATATCCCCCCCAAAAAACAGCAAAAAATAAATTTGTATTTCCAAATAGATGTCACTCTCAGTGATGAAACTGCAAGATGGATCAGTGCCACACAGGTTGTAAGCAATTAATATTGGAGCACTTGTCTGGCTCTATCGAACCACAGTCCCATTCACACTCAAATGATCACAGGGGAGGTCCTAACATATTTTAAATGCGGTCTCCTTTAAGTGAAAACAATAATAATGCTCCTCATCTGATGAATGCTTCAGTATTAGCATTGGATTCATCCTTTCATGGTGGGGTAGTGTTTTAGGTTTATAGATCTCACAATGCATTAGGTAATATACAGAAAGGAGCCAGCAGCACAAATATTGCATCCTTACAAAATTCAATGACCAATTCAGTTCATCACTTATAACAACAGACTTGTTTTATACCAAGCATGGAAAATACTGGCTGTCCCTTTATTCATGAAGCAATTGGACAAAGCATTTGGTATCATATGTCTCTTAACAACAGTGCATCTGGCATGTTTAGCAGATTATATTGTTGTTAGACCATGAATAAAGGACTCAGTTATATATTACCTCTTTCAAAAAGGGGTGTTCCACCTCCTTCCCCCCAGTCATATTTTCACCAGATAACAAGCCAGTAGCAAGAAGCTTTATGGCCAAACACTGTCTGAGAATTCAGTACTTTCCGTGCACTAGTCTTCCTTGTTCCCACTAAGGTCTGACAAAGTCTTTGACAAATTAGAGGACTGGGAAATCACCCAACTGTAAGAAGTTTGAGAAAGGCAAGTGTTGGATCTGTACCTGGGATGGGGCAACCCTGAATGTACAGACAGACTGGGAATGAGATGCTGGAAAGCATGTAAAGGGACCTGAGGTCCTGGTCAATGGCAAGTTGAACATGAGTCAGCAGTGCCCCGGCAGCCAGGAGGGTCAGCCCTGTCCTGGGTACATCAGGCACAGCATCGCCAGCCAGGCAAGGGAGGGGATTGTCCCCTCTGCTCTGCACTGGGGCAGCCTCACCTCGAGTGCTGGGGGCAGGTTTGGGTGTCACTGTGTAAAAAAGACATTGAACTGTTAGAGAGTGTCCAAAGGAGGGCAATGAAGATGGTGAAGGCCCTTGAGGGGAAGCTGTGTGAGGAGCAGCTGAGGGCACTGGGTCTGTTCAGCCTGGAGGAGACTGAGAGGAAACATCACTGCAGTTACAACTTCCTCATGGGGGGAAGAGGAGGGGCAGACACTGATCTCTTCTCTGTGGTGACAAGTGACAGGACCAAGGGATGGCCTGAAGTTGTTAGAGGAGCTTTAGGTTGGATAATAGAAAAAAGTTTTTCACCCAGAGGGTAGCTGGGCACTGGAACAGGCTCCCCAGGAAAGGGGTCACAGCACAAGGCCTGATAGAGTTCAAGGAATGTTTGGACAATGCTCTTAGGCACACAACATGATATTTGAGGCTGACCTATGCAGGACCAAGAGTTGGATTTTCATGACCCTTGTAGGTCCCTTCCAACTCAAGATATTCTATGATTCTAAGATATAAGATGTCCTTTGTGACATCACTCGAGCACCTTTAAATAGATTTGTTGGTAGCAACTCCAGCCAGTGCTTGACTACCACAAACTGTAGGTAGTTATCAAGTCAGAACACTGTAGCAATAATTGAGACATACTGTGAGTCTCTCTGACAGATGTTAATTTGCTTACCTCCTAGCTGTCATCATTGTCGAGATGACCACAGCACTCAAGAGTTCCTCTTTAAAAACTTCAGGGGGCCTCAAGTATCAGTACCTAGTTACCTAAAATACCTTCTCTATATTGCAGTCCCATGTTATTTAAAAAGTCTTCCATACCTTTGCTAAGTTGCAGTCCTATGGACAACCCCACACAACTCTGGCTCTTTCTCTCCTTCTTCTCTCTGCATTTCTAGCTCACTGCTTCCTGTCCCTTCCTCCTCACAGCATGGCCAGTGGACTCCAGCAGACTCCAACCAACTGACCACTCCACTAACTCACTCTTTTATCACCCATAGCTGTGATGGCAAGGATGTTCCTACTCTTTGGTAATTAACACAGCTGCAATATATCAGGGGCAAGAGTGCCTTCAGCACTATCTCTCTCTGTTCTCCCACACCTTGTAATGTTACATTGTTTTCTTTCAACTTCTCATCAGCTTGAGACTTCCTATTTTCTGGTTTATTTTCCACATCAACTCTTCCTTTAAGGATCTTTAGCGTGGCCCTGAGAAGCTTTTATGATCATTTTAAGCACTCCAGCATTCTCATTATTTAGTGTACAGAATAAAGACTCAAGTAATTTGGAAGTTAAGCAAAAGTGAACTGAGCTGTCTTAGGGTTTGTTACAAACTAGCTAGGATTTATCTCTGCCTCTAGAACTTCCTAGCAAAGGACATTGTTGTCGAATATATTCCATGTTTTATATATTATACCTTACTATAAAGATACCCCAGTTTCAGAAGTAGAGCACAATGGCAGTTTCAGTTTTGTTTGTCACAAAAGCTGTGTCTATGCTAGCAAACCAAAATGTGCCAGGGCACAGAGCTGCAGATTTGAAGCCCACAGCTTACCCTGTTAAATTGTTGACAGCAGAGTCCCTGCACTAGGTTCAGGACAAGCAGCATTCTCCCAAACCGCCCTTGGCATGGCTCAGGGCAGCTCAGGCCCAGCGGACAATGCAGATGCAGCTGTCCTGTTTTGGAGGTTACTGAGCCCAGTAACATGGACATGGCCACTGGCATGAGCAATTGGCCAGAAACTGAGTGGGCAGTAGTGCTCTCCAGATTACTAGTATGGGTAAAATTCAAAACTGAAGAAAACAGCAGCAAGAATGCCTTATCTTCTGTGTATTGCAATTTGAAATTTTGTTGTCTGCAAATATGCCATGACCTGTCCTCTTAGAGTCCTACGCTATTAGAATTATCCATCAGTGAATGAACTGAAAGGCATACATACCACTGTCCTGGGGGAGGAGAAAAATGTAAAGGTGCTGGCTGCTGAAGAGTTTCAACTGAAAAATCAGGGTTGGGAGTGTAAGGAAACAACACCATTCAGAGGTACACTTAATGTGGTGCAATCTGGGATGCACCAGGATTGGCGTGTTGTTAAAACTGTCAGAAACAGCTATGCAGGGTCTGAGGAAAGCACTTTCAAACACATACAAAAAAAGTTATGCATGGACTAAATGGACATGGCTTTATTGTAACTATGTTAAAAATAAAGACCTATGTATTCAACTGCTCAATCTAGTTTTCATAAGATGTGTTTCCTTACATTAGCTGATTGACTTCTAGTGTTATTTGGTGCTATATTTATAACGGCCTGCCAAGAGGCAATTAGTAGTAGTCAAACTTGATGCTGAAAGATCAAGTTCATTCCTTTTTTATTCAATCTTGGATGCTGGATTAAAAAAAAAAAAAAAAAAAACAAAAACCCACGTGTGCAGAAAACAGCCTTAGGTTCATGCTCATTGCAAGAACACCCATTCAGTGATGAGGTGAGGATGTGTATGACACTAACTATAAAATAATCTTTCCATAATAATCCAATAATCTAATTCAAAATATAGATACTTAATTCTCCAACAGTAAGCTTCTGAGTGTCTAAGAAATTTCTTAGTTTGCCCAACACTGCCTGTTCCCCATGATCCACAAATCCCTGCTTGTCTTGCTTGTATACCCTATTCATGGATCATTTTCTGAGCATGCTTACCAAACATGAGCATGCTAGGTCTTAACCAAAGCGGGGTTGTGTATTTTAATATACTCTGGTGTGCAGGAGGATCCGACTTCAGTTCAAATTCTTCCAGGGAAATCAGTATTTTGTAGCTCAGAAAAGACTGAGCAAACCCCCCGGGAAAATATCCTCAAGAGAGGGTTCTTCCTAATCTCTGTTTAAAAAGCTGCTCCACTCTGCATGAGAAAACTACCGATTAGTCCATCAAGAGTGATCACAATCTTTTAATCTCGTGGTAGGGCCTCACCTGGGAAAAGGGAGTCACATGTGCCAGTCTTCATCTTACATTAGTATATAGGTTAAAAACAAGGAAACAAAAAAAAATGCAACCAGCATCATGTATATGCAGGGATCATTTGCAGTCTGATCATACTTTTCTCTGGTACTCTACAACCTGTAAAATCAAGAGTTTGGTTCAATTATTTTAAATCAGAAGTTATCTTACACAATTTGTATCTCAGTTAGTACAGCATGCCTATGTGGCTCACCGCAGCTGGGCAAACTGAAAATATAAAATAATTCTTTCAAGGCACCAAGTAGATGCTATACAAGAATACAGAATGTTGAGAAATCTGGATCAGCAGACCAGTATTTTCTCAGAATACTGAACAATAAATGGAGATCGGAATCTCAGTGATGTGTATTTCATGGATGACTGACAAATCACATATGCTACACAAAGTAGGCACTGTCAGCCAAATGGCTCAATGCTAACAGCCCTGAATTTTTACTGTAAGTGCAAATATTGGTACTATTCACTCTACATCATTGCTGTTTTGGGGAAAGTAGCTATTTCAACTGCATAGAAATAAAAATACTTGGTAGGTCTAAACTAAAACAACATTAGAAGGAAACACCTGGGAAAAACGAAGGACTGTCTTTAGGCTGGCAACAGAGCAGGCTGTGTTGGATCAGACTAACCATCTTTATAGTTATGTATCTGTGCTATCACTGGCTGTTCTTACCTGTAGAAGTATCAGTTCTTCTGAAGACTGCTAAAATCCTTGCCATTGAGAATTCTGAGGCAAATGTGAAGCCAGAATGGCTATATTTTGTTATGAGGAAAACCACAGTTTTTAATATGAAATCTTTCAAGTGTTTCAATTCTTGAACTATGCCCCAGAGTTTACAAAGGATCTTGCTTTATCTTCTCTGAAACAGAGAAAATGTATGCACTGATTAAATATTACTTCCTCCATGTACTTTATTCCTTTTCCCTGGCCTTTAATCCTATTCTTAAAGTGTTTTTCCTTGATCCTAATTTCCTCCTAACTCTAATTTTTTTTTTTGAGATAAGGTGAAAGACGTAATGCAGTATTACAACAGAAAATGTGTTATTGTTTTGTTTAACTGGCTTCATGTTAGAGTTCTAGAAAAACAATTAGCATATTCTCAATGTTGAACATGTAATAAATAGAATGGTCTTTTAAAAAGATTTACTACTGGCTACCAAATAGAGGTGTTTTTGGTTTTGTTTTTGTTTTTTCCCCTCCCCCTTATATTGGTTTGGAGCCCACAAAGAGCCTGAAAGATTCATATAATTTCTTCAATTGATTATATTGAAAATAGCATCATGAAATTTTACACACATTGTTCTGCTCATCTCTTCTCTGGGTAGATCTCACTGATGTTTCTTATGATCTCCTCTACTTTTATCTAAATTGCATATTAGCAAGTTTATCAGACAATATGTCTGATAACAATATGACAGAATCCCTTAAGTTATTACATAGATGTAAATCTTTTACAGTCTTTTGTATTAACTCAGAGAAATTCCAAGTCTATACCAAAGCTACTCATAGCCAGCACCATTTTGAAAATCAGGCAAATAACCTCTCATCTGTATTTTCAAAAGTTTCATTTCTAACAGGGTACTACAGTAAATGAAAAAATCAAATCCAAACCCCTACCTGGAAATGGCCCTCAAACTTGGTTAAACAGAAATCTAAATTTTAATTTAGAGAAATTGAAAGACAAACAGTAGCTGAAGGCCACTATTAAATTGTGCCTTAATAAACTTTATAATTTACCAATTTAAATGAAATTTGTCACTTAAGGCTTCAAGTAAGTCTCCTTAGACTTAGTACACTAATAGCAAACCATTGAAACAAATTAATGATACACCTTATTTTGAGATCTTCCCCTCAACAAAAATTGTCTTAGGATACTGGAACGCTTTAATACAAGGTGAAGTAACAGCAAACATTTTAAAAATTTTTGTAGAAGTAATATTCTAAGCAAATAATTGTCAATATACAAAGCAACAGAGTTTCTATTTTCATTAAGGAGTAGCTCTCTAAAATATACCATGTAATAATTTTTTCAGAACTTCCATTAAAAAAACTTCTACATAATGCTTAGAAGACTCAGAAAACTTTGGAGACATCAAATAGATGTGAAAATAGATATGGCAAATATCCAAGAGTCTCTGTGAAGAAAAGCCCAACAGCAAACAATTAAGTTCAGCAGTTTAATAATCTTAATATTCTCTGCATAATTGGGGAATGTATTCAGCATAGAAAGTTGAACTGTCAAACTGATCCAGGAAATGTAATTGAAAGTCTTGTACAAAACACAGGAGAAAAAATAAATTTGCTTTAAAACAAAACAAATCCAAACAGAATCCCCAGCATGAACCAGTAGAATTCCTCTATTCAGTAGGAATAACATAGGCCTTATTCTTAGTTTCTTTTTGGAAGGGAAGGTTTTGTACTCAAATATATAACGGTGAAACCAAAAGAATGTCATGGCTGGTGCAATTCATATTTATTTCGGTAACAGCATATTAAAGACGTTTTTAGGTTCATTGGATGAGCTCCAACAAGACTCATTTACAGCTCAAAATATAAATGACATATAGATCTACTTTCAAAAGCTCGATAGTAGATCTGCAGCTAATTATTTGTTTTTACACAAAAGTTAATGTTATCTTCATAAATGTCTTGATTTTGCTTTACTCTTCCAGCTGCACAGGAGGAGAATAGATAAAAAAATGTTTGGCAGAGGTTAATCTACTTGTGTGTTTTATAAAGATGTCAATTTGTCTGTGCTGATGGTGGTTTGGGTAATCAGGTGCCTGATTCTATGCTCCTCTTCACCATTGGTCAGAAGCAAGCAGGAGTAAGAGGAAATATTTTCAAAAATAGTGGAGCGGGGAGACATGCACGTTCTCTGGTAAAGGGCATACTGAAATGGGAAATAAAATAAAAAATAGAAGCATACTGTTCACTATTTAATATCAGATAAGGGCAGAACACAAAACAGCTAAGCACTCTATTAGAAACTTCATAGTAGAAAGTTCAGGTAGGCTACTGATTCAAGGTGCAGAAAAGATGCAGATGTATGCTTGGTATGAAGCATGAACAAGTGAGAATTCAAATGAATATTGATGTGAAGCTACTTAGTTAAGCTCCAAGTTATTGTTTGGAACTACAGAGGGAATTTGCTCATAGTCCTATTGTATTTTAGCAGGTGTGGTTCCTTCTGCACAAAGTCAACACAGATGATAATAAAAAAAGTTGCTGCCCCACAAGCACTCATCACACACTTTTTGCCCTTGTAAGGTTTATGGTTGGTTTCAAAAGTAAGAATCAACGAGCAACTAATGGTGATAATTTTCATCTGAGGTGGAAAAACCCACCAAAAAGCCCTGCTCAAGTAACCAACCACGCAAACCCGAGGAAAGCCTAGTCACTGCTTTATGTTGATCTCAGCCACCCCCTGCCAATATCATGCTTCAAATATTTAGCTACATTGTTCAGCTTGACTACTTA
Source organism: Hirundo rustica (assembly GCF_015227805.2). NCBI lineage: Eukaryota > Metazoa > Chordata > Aves > Passeriformes > Hirundinidae > Hirundo > Hirundo rustica. The sequence goes on from NC_053452.1 coordinate 83,426,514, forward strand.
CAAACCCTAAATACTTTTCTTTGTCTCCAGAGAAAAGGAGAAGAGCAAATTTCAAAAGAAACAGAAAGGCTTTTCATGTCAAGTACTGCTACTACTAGGGTCCAAATAATGTACTTTCTGGGCACAAGGTATAAAATCATACTGACACAAGAAGAACACTGACTAAAATATATCAGTAAGAAAACAAACAAAAACCTCCAAATCCAAAACCCCCAACCAACCAATCCCAAAAGTGCAGAAAGAAACCAGAAAATTCAAGAAGAAACCAAAGATACTATATTCTTATCTGTCAAAGGTAACCAGTATTTCAAGAGAATTTTAAAATATCTGTATTTGGACACTTATAGAGCTTATAGCACTATTTAGGGGGGAAGAAGAGGATGGAAGGAAAAAAAAAAGAAAAAAAAAAAAAAAAAGAAAAAAAAAAAAAAAAAAAAGAAAAAAAAAAAGCCAAGTCAGGGTAAAAAGAGGCATCCCAAACCAGCAACTCTTGGGATCAGTTCATTGCTTAGTATAGCTGATGTGTAAAATCCACAGCAACAGGAAAATATATGAAATTTAATTTTCTTTTTTGTAAAATTAATTTAGCAATTGTGTGTGAATATTAACATTTGAAAGTCACAAAATAAAATAATTCCATTATTATTTTCTTCTTCTTCTTTTTTTTTTTTTAACAAAGACCGTTCAGAGTAATTTCTCCCAAAAACATTAATTCTTGCTGACAAAGCAGGGCTGATGTATTTTATTTTAGAATAATATAAGGTGACAAGATCACATGAAAGAAAAGGGATTATTAGAAAGCAAAGCAATAAAGACAGTAAAAATTCAGAGATTATATTTTTTTCCACCTGTGTACATTACAAAAAAAACCCCCTCACTTTTAACTGAAAGAGTAAAAAAACCTTTTAAAATATCTCTGAAATATGAATTGAATATTTGTTACTGCTATAGGAATTTTTAGGACTCATCCTAACATGTATCACCAAACAATAATAATTAGGCATTTTCTCTTGTCTGTGACTTTCACGTTGTGCTATACATAAACAAAAAAATCCCATCAGATTTCATCTGTAAAAAGAAAGTGTAAGTATGTTTGTAAAAGCTGATTATGAAATATTACTTGTAGTACTGCAGTGCTCAAGCTCAAGTCTGAGACTATGATTTCATTTTGCTTGGTGATCTAAAAAAAATTAAATAAAAGACACGATCCTTATTTTATTGTCAAAACACCAAGAACCTTTTGATTCTGTGGGCTGTATTGTGAACTGCAACAGGAAAAGTTATGAGTTACCAAAAGAACAAGGAGTGTCAATATATCTAGGAGAGTTTTTCCCCTACTTTCAGACTCCTTAACTGTTAAAATTTCTCTATTGCTTGGTTTAGAGTTTCAGTGATGTCATAGGTAAGTATACTTTCTTTTATGTAAACATCAAGGGAAATTAAAATGTTAATCACATAATTCATGTAGCCCTTTGTTGTGAGAATCACCTATGAAAGATATTACAATACATCTTTTACATTGCTAAGAAAAGATTCGTCTCTTTATTTTAAAAATCTTTATTAGACATTAAATATTTCATTTCAGTTTCAATTATTTGAAGTGTGGACTTAAAATGAAGCCGAAACAGAGTGGTTATTGTTACAAATCTGGGGAAAGGGAGATACATGTACATTTTTAGATATATAGTGTTCATAGATACAGATACAGTGATCAAATCTAGTACATACAGTCTTGCCTTTTTTTTAAATTTTATTTTTAAGAATCTATCCTACAGAATTAATTTACCCTAATGATAACAAAATCTACATTAGGATTTTATTGATTTTTTTTTTAGGATGTGAGATAGTTGCATGTAAAAAATGCACTGCATCTAGACATCCACTATATAAATATAATTTTTATAATACAACAATGGAAATAAGTGATATTTTATCTTCTTTCTTTAACCTTTCAGGGTAACATTTCTTCAATTAATCAGAAGGGTGATTGCAGCAAAGCTTTTTCACCATGCCAAGCACAAAGCTCGAGCTCGTACACTGAGCTTGCAGGCCTTGGAAACACGGATAAAAATGCTCAACTCATGTTTCTTAGCTGCACAGAAATGCTGTTCAAATTTAATTTTGTTGAAAGTTAGATAGTTGAGAATTTCAGGTGGTTTTATGTACAGGAAAAAAAATAGCTCTTTGTCTAGTTTCCATATAATTTTAAATATACTTTCGTCTTTGCTTCAGAAGTTGCATCAGTTATTAACTGATGCAAAAGGAATATTAAAAAATGACACCCTCCCCTATTTACATTGATCCCTGTTAAATTAATTTTTATTGTCCACAGACACATTCATTCTTGCAAGGCCCCAACTCGACCTGAAAAAGCAGACACATTGCAAAACATAAAGACAACCAATTATGCTCCTTTAAAGCCCCCATCAGATATGGATTTTTTAAAAAAAGCTAATTATCAGCAGACATCTGCTTGGTTTTATTTATTTATTTTCTTCTGACCGTAAGCAGCAAAGAAACAGTTACAGCACAAACCAGAACGTTTTATTCCGTATCCTCAAGCTAGCAAACATTAAATAAAGAAACTACTTAATCGCTAAGCGAGCTCCATACAATGTTGCAGCCTTTCAGGAACCTTCGGCAGGTTATCGATCCGCTAGTGAATTACCTCCAGTTCAGCTATAGGTTGCAGGCATCACCATCCACCGCTCGTCCTCGCGTTGACAACGCTCCTCTTTGCCATCGCTCCTGGAGGGCAGAAGATTTGTCAGTCCCGCACGTCTGATCTGGCTGGCGGCAAGAACAATGAATAAAATCGTTATCACCTGTCGGGGTTTGTTTGCTTGCATCGGTGTTTTGTTGTTTTTCTTTATTTATTTATTTTTAAGGGAAGTTCCCAAAGCGAGCGCCCTGCGAGCCCTTCATCCCCCAGGGGGATCCGCCTGGGTAGCCCCGCGAACAACGGAGAAAGGCGTCTTTCTGGCTGCTTGGGGCTTGCTGGGATCTCCCCCCCGCTCCAGACCCACGGCAGGAACCCGGGCACGCTGTTGCAAGAATAAGAACCAGCAACGCGTGACACTGTGGCACTTACGCGCAGATGCCAAAGCCCCTGGCAGCGCCCTGAGGTTCCTGGCTGGCTCCGAGGGAAAGGGCTGGGCTACTGGGGAGCCGAGCCGAGCCGAGCAAGGCGAGTGGAAGCGCCGGGCCTTTCCAGCGGGGCCGCGCTCCCCGGGGGCATTTTGGCTTCGCTCGCTTCCTATTCTTGCGACGCTGGAACTCGGGAACTTCCAGCGCCGCCGCCGCCGCGAGTCGCCGCTGCCCCGCCGCCGCCGCGGCCGCAGCCCCTCCTCCTCCCCGTGCGTCGTATCCCTCCGCGCGCCGGCACCGCGCAGAGAAAGCGCCTTTCAGCCGCCCGCCCGCCGCCTTCCCGCCCACCCCGCCGACATCTTCTGCCACAGCCCGCCCGCCTTCCCGCTAATAAACGCGTAGCGCTCGCCCCTCTCTCCCCTCCAGCGCCGGGGGCCGCCGCGGCAGCGGGGCGGCAGGACAGCCCGGCTCCCCCCTTCTTTCCCGCTTGGCCGCCCCCGCCAGGCAGCGCCGGGGACTGAGGGGGGGCGCGGGGGGAAGGGGCGGCGCGCGGGGCCGTGGGGGCTGAGGAGGGGGCGCGGAGGAGGAGGGGACTCTTTCTCCGGGCGGAGGGATCGCGCTCGCTCGCGGTGGCTGGCGGCGGCGGCGGCGTTGGCGGCGGGCGGCTGCGAGTTGTTGTTTCCTCCTCCTCCTGCTGCTGCTGCTGCCCGTGGGTTGAATGGTGGAGCCGAGACTCTCCCCGGTGAACGAGCAGTGACAGCGACCGGGCGGGCGCATTTCGCTGGGACCCGACGCTGCCGCGGGAGCGCGGCCCGGGCAACCCCCCTTCTCCCCCTTTCCCCCCCCTCCCCTCCCCGGTTTTCGCCTCGCCATGTCCGGGGACGGCGGCAGCCGGCACACGGCGGAGCTGCGAGCGGGTGAGTGGTGGTCGGGGGAGCCGGAGAAGGGCGGCGGGCAGGGGGAAGAAAGGGAAGCCCGCGGGAAAGGGGCGAGCTCCAGCCCTGACGGCCTCTCCTCTCCCCGCAGAGCTCTACTTCCTCATCGCTCGCTTTTTGGAGGACGGACCATGCCAACAAGCGGCTCAGGTAGGGGATGGAGGGATGGATGGATGGAGGGATGGATGGATGGCGCCGCCGGGCCTGGCGGGGAGGGGGCGGCCGGGCAGGGAGGCTGATCGAGCGGCCCGCTGGCCGCCTCGTCCTCCCTTTTTCTCTCTTTTTGAAACCTTTTCTCACGCCCCGCTTTTGTTGTTGCTGCAGGTCCTGATCCGAGAAGTGGCGGAGAAAGAGGTAAGAGCGGCGCCGTGCACCCGGCACTCGCCCCGCCTGCGGCCTCCCTCCCCCTTCCCTCGCTCTCCCGCTTCCCCCGCCCCATCCCGGGCGCTGCCGGGGGGCTCCTCGGGGGAGGGGGGAGCCGCTCACGGGGCGCCCTCTCTTCCCTCCCTCAGCTGCTGCCCAAGCGCACGGACTGGACGGGCAAGGAGCATCCCCGGAGCTACGAGAACCTGGTAAGAGGAGCCGGGCTGGTAGCAGGAGGGAGCGCTGCGGCGGGCAAAGTTGTTTTTCCCCCTCCCTCACTCTCCCTGAGCAGCCCGGTAAAAAAATTGAATTTCCCGCAAAAAAAAAAAAAAAAAAAAAAAAAAAAAAAAAAAAAAGGCCAAGTTAGGAAAAAAAAGCAGCAAAACTTTGGAAATTTTTATTATTATTATTACATTTTTCTAACAGCCCCTGTCCCTCCCTGCGCCCCCTCTCAGTGTCCCGGGGCGGGCTCGGGCCGGGGTCCGGCCGGTGCCCGCCCGCCCGAGCGGGGTCAATAACAACGCGCGCGCCGGGCCCGGCCGCGCTCGCCGCGGACGTCACGGACGCGGTGCGGGCGGGCGCCACAGCCGCGCGCGCGGCGCGGCGCCGGGCGGGGCGGGGCCAGCGGCGCCGGGGCGCGCGTGGCCGCGCGGGGGCGCTGTGCGCCGGCAGCCCGCGCGCGCACACAATGGCCGCGGCCCGGCCGCCCCGCCGCGCTCCCGGGCGGGATCCGCAGAGGCACCGCGCCGGGCTGAGGGGCCCTCCGGCCGGCCCCGGGCCTGCCCAGCGGGCAGCTGCCTTCTGTGCCTTGGAGGTTTTTGTATACGGTGTCTCTGGTGCGTGGGAGTAACCGGGCTCGCCAGGGTCACATCGCAGAATTTGACTAAAGTGGATTTTTTGGTTTGTTCTTTGTTGAAGTTTCCTAGTGCGTGCTTTTATTTTCGGGTTAGATCAGTCATACAAAGGTGGTACTCGCCGCGATGTAGCTCTGGCTAGCAGAGAGGGGCCTGGATTTTTTTTTTTTTTTTTCTTTTTTTTTTTTTTTTTTTTTTTTTTTTTTTTTCCCTAGCATACTGTGAACTGCAGCAATTGGGAAAACAGGAGTTAAGCTGTCTGAATTGTGTCTGTTAGCAACTTGTTGCTACTACTGTTTTCACTGCAGGTACACTATTGTATAATTTAGTCTCTGAATTTCTGAAAACCATCTAGGAGAAAGAACGAACCCTGTTTGTGATACTTATCAAAGTGAGATTTCCCTTGCTCATTGCTTATTGTAGTTCTGAACTCCAGTACTTCTGAAACATAGATATGTTGAGAACTTTTGAACTTACACAAAAGGAGACAGTTTCCATCTGTAATGCCTGCGATAAAGACTGTTGCCATACACCTTTTTTTAATTCTATCACAAATGTTACAGAACGAAGCATAGGTATTTATTGTAGCTAGAACAGGTTTACTTACAGCATTGCTTTTTTTTTTTTTTTTTTCCTGTAGCAAGGGTTGCATTGGCACAGGCATTTTCATGCATATGGTGTGGAAGAACTGATAGCAATTAGCTTGTGGAAAACATAAGAATACATACCAGTACTTTTGAACTTTCTTGAAATCAAATATGAAGAAACTCAGCTGGGAATTTCAAAGTGCATGATATATTATGCTAGTCTTATTTACTTATTTATTTGTGAGACCGTTATACCCATTTCAAACAATGCTAGAAGTTGCTTGGTAAAACTTATCAATGACCTTTCTCTTTTATTATATAAATTATAAGGACTTGAAGGTACAAGTCTTAGTGTAGCATGGATTTGAGTTTCTTCTATATAGTCAGAATATAACAGATGTGTAGAAGGAGAAGACATTTTAAAGGTTGAAGTAGGAAGAGCTGGTGAGAAATAAGTTCATTCAGACTCTTTCCAAGAAACTTACTTTGTTTGTGAAATGCGGATAAATGCCAATTTAGTCAGCATAGGTATGTAATTATATAAGATACACTTCCTCAAAACTTGCACTTGACGCTGGAAGCTTATGTTTGGCGAGGTGATGCTGACTAGGTCCTTTTTCTTTTCCTAGTCTTCTGTTCATAACAAAGTTTCTTTAGACTTCCCAATAAACATTTCTAAGTGCTTTCCCACCTTGTCCCAACCTAGATATGGGGGGGTGGATGTGTGTGTAATTGGTTACGTTGTTCTTGATGCTTCTGTCCATCCTGTATTTGTTCTTGCTTCAGTTGTCAAAGCTGTGTGAACTTTGTATTACTTGACATTTTAGGCATGTGAAAGCTGGCACGGAAGTGTATTTGCAGCATGACAGTTACATTTTGTATAAGAGTTTTTTTCATTGTATCCTGTGTCACAAAACAAAAACTGATTTGTCTCAAACCAAAGGATCCTTTGCTTTTGAGATGGAGAATAATTGAGCTAATGTTGTTACTTTTGTTTTTATTTTATTTTATATTTTTCCAGCTTTAAGATGCCAACTCTTCCTACTCAAGATGGCATGTTTTGCTGTGTTTTGATACCGTTTCTCAGACATGACTGCCCTGAGCTTTCATTAAACTTTGTAGAAAGGTCTGAAGGGATAAAAGGCTAAAAAATAAAATTACCAGTAAATATAGTGTCAGATGTCTGACTTTTACTCTGAGATGGAATTTAATCCCAAGCTTCTCTTTTGTTGTGTGCAAAATCATGCCTTTTATTATACTTCTATTTTTAATAAATAATTCCTTTTATATATTTTTTTTTCAAGAGATAATGATGTTTCTGATTTTATCCTCATTCGAAAGCATTTATTTAAGAATTTTTATTAGCGTTAACTTTTTCTTATTAAGCTGGAATTCACAGCCCTAGATGTATTATTTCTGTTACTAAATTTGTGCAAATAATGTTAAATCTGGTGCAATTTTCATCTTGCCAGTTACTTTCATTTTTCTGTTTGGCCAGTGAAAGTAAATGTTTCATTTTCTTAAATAAGCTAATACCAGGGTGTGTATGCTTGTAATGCTACAGGTACATGATTTTAGAAGTGCTATTATATTTATATTACATTCTTAAGTGATTTTTCTTGAATTTCAGTATTCCTATCATTATCTTTTTCTAGAGTCGGCATGTATGGTATAAATCACTTGATGTGGCTTTGATAGCATAGGCTCTTATTTCAGAGTGCTAATCTCATTCTAATATTGCCAGTATTAAGATTTCTATTTGTGCTATGACCCAAGACCCGGTGAGAATTGAGTCCCTGGTAGGCTACTTTCAACGTAGGTCTGCTAAGGATATTGGGACTCTTCAGTAACAGATCAGGATGTTTTGTGTTCTATTGCTTTTATTGTGAAAACTTGTGAATTGTAAGATAGCTACTTTCCTCTCTTTTTGAATGATTGAGGATTTCTCACGATGGGGAACAGAAACTGGAGAATTTTAAGAGTTAGCAGCTCATTTAACAGCACAGCAAAGCAACCCTGTGAATTGTTAGTACATTGTGGATAAGATGTTTAAGTGTTGTGTTGCATTTTTAAGCTTTTCAACACCTTTGTTAGGGCCTTTGTTACACACACAAGCTTTGGTGCATCATTTGACTCCAGGGTAATTGTTTTTTTCATGTTGCTGTTTCCCTACGGGTGTAGCTGCTCTAATTGTATGCTGTGCATGAAAGCTGTGCATTTCTGCTGCATCCTTTGTGTGGGCACAGTGCTCATCCAAATGTGTGGTTAGTTGGATGAGGCAGCTGAACTGTCTGAATAATGAACAGTTATTTTAAGATGGCTCAGCTCTTTTTGTGGGCTACACCATGGGTCTTAGCACCGCTGTGAGGGAGATGATAGGAGTGAGTGTGGAGGGGCTGGAGAGTGTGTTGCAGTTGCTACTTTTTACTTTTGCAAAGTAGACTTCAGTTGAATGAAACCAACTGTTGAGATTCACTTCGACAATTTAGAGATACTGTAGGCAATGTTGTGGGGTGGTGTTTTGTTTGTTTGTTTGGTTTTTTTTACAAAGCATCACAGTATAGATGATCACAACTGTTGAGCAAATTTTCTTATCCAGAATATTAATGTAGTTGTCATTTTCTCTGTTGAATTAGAATTTTATACGTAGTGGTGGTTGAGGAGGGAGAAGGCTGGGACTTTACACCAAATAGGATGGCCCAATATGTTTCATAGGCAATATGTCTTGGTCTCAGGAAGTGTTGATTTTTTTTTTTTTTCCTTTCTCTTTTCCAGTCCCTGATTATTAAATGTGATTTCAAATGAAAATTACAAAACACTTTTTTCAGGCCGTTCAACTGTTCTTTTCTTTGTGGCGCAAACCTACATGAAGTTACAGAATATCTGTAGGACTGGGACACTAAGTGCATTGATACTGTGTTTCTTTGTTCATGTAGTAGTTAGATCTTCTAGGCAGAAATGTGGTTACTATTTAGAAATTCTGTTTCTTAATAAGTAACCAGATAAATGAGTGGTTTGTTTCTTTAGGATAGATTTTTCTGTGAAGATATTCAAATAAATAGGGAGCAAAATTAAAACTCAAGTTGAATCAGAGAGCTGCATTATCACCTAGTTTTTATTAACAGTATTTTTGGGGACAGTCTATACAATGTTTTGGGAGGTGTTCTGAAAGACTTGGCACTGTGGCTAAGAAAACCTAAGTATTCTGGTTGTCATCCTTAGCCAGATTTTTGGCCTCAGTGGTGCTCCTGTTGGACATATATCGACTAAAATTATCTCCTCTTAGTTCTAAAAGACAAGGGCTTCTGCTCTGCAGACTATTCTCATAGTTGAGAACTTCGGTGATGTTAAAACCTCTGTGTTCAAACTCTTATATTTTGATATGGGAATACACTTTTTTGTTGTGGGTAGCACCACACATTTCTTTGTTCCACAGATAATCAAGATAATTGGCCAAGCCAACCGTTTCATGGTAGTACTTTCAAACTGGGACTAAGAAACACTGTTGAGGGACAGGATGAGGAGAAATATCAAGTTTCTAAAGTGTAACTTCTGTTTAAAAACCCCGAGCCCAACAAAACCCATAAAACATTATGAGCAAGTTTAAGAAAGGCAAACAGCTACAGACAGTAACAGGCACAGCTGAACATCTTAGTTCGTAAGGCAAAAAGTGGTGCCTCTGCTCACACCTTCTCATGTGATAAGCTTGTGGCACACTGTTTATACTAAAGCTTGTGTTTATCTGCTCTGGCCTTGCACCTATTAAAAATATTAAATGGTTGAAAAAAATAATGTGTTCTTGGGATGGCTGTTTTCATATAGATGTATTTAATTAGAGAAAGAGTAATCTCACAGTAAAGTAATAGACATCCTGATTGGAAATAGTGGTTAAATATTCATATAGTTTTAGCTCAAGCATAATTAGAAAGTATGCAAGAAATAAATATGTTTTGGGAAAAATGCTTCTCCCTCCCCGTTGTTGGTTGTTCCTGGCCTGTCTCCCCAGACCACCTCTCACCTCCCCCCTAAAAAAAAAAAAAAAAAAAGGAATGAGAATTCTTCAGAGAAAACTATGCATATCATTGCAATTCCTAATTATGGAACGGTACCTAATTATGGTGGTACACAATACTCTATTAGATTGATGATGTAATATTAGTACAACAATTACTGTAATTCAATTTAGGGCTTGTTTTGGGTAATATGTTACATAGCAGGATAGTTAAAGTGGGGTAGCTGCTGGTGTTAGTAAGACTGAGCTCTCACACTCTTGGAATATAGGGAGCTGACTGGTGTAGGTTTTGTTGTAAATGTCCTTGTGTGGAAATGTGTTTTTCTGAAACATATTTACAGCTGACCTGGCAGTTAAACAAGTTGACTGTTAGCAGTGTGAGGGGGGGGAACTAACAATTTTTGAGAGAATGTTTCAGTGTGCAGAGTATTTGGAATGGTAGAATAAGGTAATATTTTACTTGATGTCTAAAACACTGGTGGTGAATAACTGCATTATGTATTGCAAATATAACTAAAGAGTCTAGGTCAAATCACGATTCTTTTGTTTCATTCATTGTCAGTCTAATGCTGAATTATGCTGCAGAGTCATGCAGAATGAAAATATAAGCACTTAGGTTTGTTTCAAAGGTAATAAAGATTTGTATGTTAGTCTGGATAGCCATGTAGCTGCATTTTGTGTATTCCCATGCTGCTTGTTTGGAATAGGTGAAGTTGGGGGTAGTTGGTAAAGGAGGAGGTGTGAGGGTAATACTGCTGCTGATTTTTTCTGGAAAATAGTATTTATGCTTAAGATCTGAAAATTTTGTACTTGCTAACAGGGATTTAATTTATGTTACAGTAATAGTTAAGAAGTGTTAACTTATGTGAAAAGACTGTGAGAACAAAAAGAGTGTTTATTATTTTACCTTAAAAGCATGACTTTATGCATTTCTTTTGGAAGAACAGCAGAATTAGACATGGAAGAAAGTCTAATAGGGCAAGGAAGAAAAACAGCTAGAATTTCAGCTAGGGGAAAAATCCTGTGCTTTTTTTGCTGTTTGACATCACAGTTTTGGCACATAATTTTAAAATTCCTGTCTGTAGAGTCCAGTTTTCATTTTCATTTAGAGCTGTATGAATTTTAAATACTTGTGCATCTGTTATTTTTTTCCTTTTGCTTTCCTTTCTCTTCTTGGAATCAGAGATTGATATCAAAACAAATTTCATTCTATTCTTTCATTCTGTTAATTTCAGATTTCATTCTGAGTTGTTTTGAGCTCTTCTCTTTCTGACAAAGCTTCTAAAGTTACCATTAAAAAAAGAATTATTTTGTTTTGTCTCAGAAATCTGACTTTAAAAGTACTCTGAATGTGGATTTTTTGGAGGGGGCTGTAGATATATTTTCATTGATTCTAGGTTCTTTTTGCAGTTTGTCAGTGCAAGAGTTGTTTCCTGGTAGGCCGCACCATGGAACAATCTAAATAATTTTAGTTTAATGTATTAAATAAACTTACCTTGTCCTGTCTTGATTTGTTGCTACCAAGTTGTCGTTATCTTTTCTGCAACTCTTGTTTTTCCTTTTTCAAAAGGGAAAAATTGGGTGAATTTCTGTAACAGGGTTTTATAATTTGTGACTTCCACTATAATAGTCACACATACAAATTATCACAGGAGCAGACTTCCTAGAGAGACAGTCAAAGCCCCAAGCTTCTTGCTGTCTGAGATGTTTGGACAATGTCACTAACACTGTATTTTAACTTTTGGTCAGCCCTGAAGTGCTCAGACAGTTGCAGTAGATAAAGAATTTTTTTTTTTAATGGTGACAAAATTATGTCACCTGGAGAAAACTTAATTGCCTGTTATTCAAGTTATTCAAGTCCCACATTTTATTTGTTTGTAGGAGAAAAAAAGAAAAAAAAAAAAAATCAGTCCAAATAAAAACTTTAATAAAATTTTCCCTTCTGATGTTACAGAGAAATGAAACCTACCTTTTTATTTAAGTTTCTTGTGCGTGCTGTGGCTTTATGGAGGAAAATGAGAACCAAATGTTGATCGTGCATGGTTCATGAAATAGCTCTATAAACTTCCTGGAAGTGACAAGTGTTTAAATGGGCAATGCCACTTTTGTTTTGGCAAAACATACAGCTCACTGAGTATTGTTGAAACAGTTTGTTAATGAGCTGCTGTGAATGTTGCTTAGTAGGGGAACTATGATTACTTAGACAAATTCTGTGAGGAAGAATCACACAACTGCTGCATAATGTGGCATAAATAGCTCTTTTCACACAAATGGACTTAAATGAGAAGAGACAGTAGTGTGGGTGTAAGGTATATATTGAGATCTTTAATACAGATGATCAAGAATAAAATAGACAGATACCTCTTATCAAAACATTTGCTTTAAAAACTGCAAGAGGAATTGAGCCTACCTAGTTTTTGCTAAAATAAAAAGTGAGCACATGGCTGATGACAAATCATGAGAAATATGACTCAAGATGCCAGCTTGCTGTAGTTTTGGAGTGTGTCAAAGATGATTTGCTTCATTTTGTTCATTCCTTAGGATGTGTAAAACAGAAGGGTCTTGAGCAAGATAAAATGACGATTGTATCGTGTATTTAGTTGTGCTATTCATGGATAAACCAAAAAACCTCCCAGTAGTTATTAATCTTTGAGAGATGAATTCAGATTCTGCAGATGCAAATTCTGGTTTCAGATGGAATTAAGTGAAGAACAGTGTTTCTTAAGTTTTCATGCTCTTTTTGATAGGAGCAGAGGAGAACAAAAGCTAAGAAAATGGATAAGGGCTGTTGATGGCAAAAAGCGTATACAGCTTCATAACTTCTTATGGCTATTTAGATATTTTAGAGCTCTCATGCATGTATTTTGACTGTGATTTCTCCTTTAAGCAGAAAAAAGTATGTTGATTTACTATTCTGATTATTTTTTCTTAAAAGAATTCTCGATTATTTTTGGCACTCTTCTGTGTGTCTGACATTAAATTTAGCAATTTTAAATTAACTGATCTTTATGATGAGCTGCAGTTTTATTTAAGTGAAAGATAATTTATTTTTTTTTTGAGAGAAAACTTTTTTTTTTTAAACTTGTGTGAATTTTGCAAGCTATTTGACTTTTAGGCAGCCAAATTCAGACAGCGTGCAAGGCTTTTTACAAATATAGTATAATCCACAGAAGGAAAGCTCCTCTTTGCAGGAAGCAGCTAAACATTTGCCTGCTGACGGAAAGTAGTAAATGAATTCTTATTTTGCCTTGCTTGCTATGCAGATTCTGCTTTACTTACTGAACTGTTTTTATCTCAGCCCACAAGTTTTTTCTCTTTTACCCATCTGATTTCCTCCACCATTCCACTGCAGTGAGAATGAGCAAGTGGCTGCAGAAGGCTGAGCTGCTGGCCAGTGTTAGACCAAGACAGGAGAGAGAAAACTTTCCCTCCTTTACTAGGAGATTGTGGTGGGGGTGGGAATTACTGCTGTAAGCAAGGTTTTCCCAGAACCTCAGTTTCAGACATCAGAACTCTTCATGTTAACTGCTGGAGTACATGAAATGATTATGGTCTGTCAGTAAGATAAGAGCACATTTGATGAAGAATGAGGTATATTCTGTTAATTGGATGTAATACAGAAGCATCGTTTTGCCTAAGTGTCAGTCAAGACCTCCTCTAGTTACAGAATAACAGAACAACACTAGCTTCTCTTCAGTATTTTGTTGGGTTTTTTCCTCTTTTGTGAAGTAAAACTGTGAAAAAGTATTTCAGGCTGTATGAAGGACAAAATGACTCCATGCCAAATTCTCTATGAGGATTGGAGAAAACTGAGTCTATTCTCCCGCTTAATTTATTATTTTTTTGTTGTTGTTGTTGTAGTGTGAGTTGACAGTAGCTTATGCATTTTAAAAATGCTATTTCTTAACCAAAAGCCTTATGTTAGTAGGAATTTTACTGTTGTCACATACATTTCAAAAGCTTCCGCCCCCCGTTTGTTATTTAAGACAGTTTTCTGATCTAGAATTATAGTACCTTAAAAGAATAAACTGGTTTTATCTGGCTGTCATTATAGGTGGTTTATTATCAAGTGGTGAGAAATTATGTTGCTGATAATAGGAGCTTGTTTTGGTACTGTGTAATTATGACCTTACAAAAACTTGTCATGTTTATAGAGGCAATAGGGAAGACATATACCAATTTAAAAGCTGAATTACTTAAGGCAAGATTTTTGTTCAAAAACTTTAGATGTAAAACAAATCAAGCCAGTTGTGAAGTTTTGAGATGTTTTAATTTAGGTAAATTGAGGCAGAATGTTTTTGCATTTTCTTTTACAAAGCTATGTTATTTATTTGGTATTTGTATTTCTTGAAAGAAGTAAATGTTGCTGTCCTTACAATCTTTGCCTCATCTTTATCTTACAGTTATTTAAATTGACCAGACAACTACTTAAATGTAATGTTGAATATATACTTTACATTTTTTTATTGTGATTATAAGGGAGCTTATTAGTGTGTGACCAACTGTGCCTTGAAGTCAGAAAGTAGTAAATACCAACAGTTCTCTGTACAAAGTGGCATGTGCTGAATAGAAGAATTAATTAGGACCAGCTGGAATGAATTATTGTACATAAAGGTCATTGTTTTTATTCTTTAATATCCTACAATTTTCTTATGAAATTGTGTAACCATCTGGGAAGAAAAGATTAAACCAGCAATGCATCGAAAATATTGTATTCTTTCTCAAATGTTTTGTTTGCTCTTTGATATAATAGGTGAAATACTACAGACACTTGGCACCTGATCACTTGCTTCAAATATGCCATCGACTTGGACCACTTCTAGAGCAAGAAATTCCACAAAGTGTCCCTGGAGTGCAGACGTTATTAGGGGCTGGCAGACAGTCTTTGCTTCGTACAAACAAAAGTATGAAAAACTCATGAGAATTTTGAGAATTCTTGATATTTCATGCCTTTCCTGTGTTTTTGCATGAAAATGCGCATTTGCCTTCATTTTTTGGTGTGATCTTTAACAAACAGGTTGCAAACATGTTGTATGGAAGGGTTCTGCTCTTGCTGCACTACATTGTGGAAGGCCTCCAGAGTCCCCTGTAAATTATGGCAGTCCACCTAGTATAGGTAAGTCAATTTTATTCTGGCTCTGCCATTGTAATACCTAGCTCTCAGGGTGATTGGTTTTTATGATGGTCTGAGATTAATAGTAGTTCTGTTTTTATTTATCCTTGTTAGTGTCACATACCTTACCTTTAGTGTTTTTATTAAGATGCTGTGTTTCTCTATTTATTGTAAAATTTTCTCTGAAATTAATTTTGTCTGGGTAGGATAAAATTGAATAAAATGTATTTAAACAATGAATACGTACAAACAAAACTATTTTTAAAAGATGTAATAAAGGTGCCTGTAGATAAATAATTAGTATTATAGGGCAACAAGGCCTACAAGAACATTGTTAGGAAGAATAAATCATGTAGCCTGGTAAGGGTTTCCTTTGGAGAAATTTGAGTCTTGTAGAAGTTATTCTTTTTTGCTCTCTGGTCCATTCACTAATTTTGTAGCTGTCCTTTAGCTTGCTCTACTGTATCATGAAGGTTGCATGTGCTCTCTGTACTGTTGAAAAACTGAAAGCTGGAGGTCAGAGGTATTCTAGTTTTTATTTTTAAGTTCTCACAGGGTCGTGGAAATGTTTGTTAGCTTTCATGTTTTAAGAACAAAGATATACATTTGTTTAGTTGCTGGAAGCATCAAGATGTGATATATTAGAAAATTCTTTAAGGAGCACCCTTTTTCTTTTTTTCATGTATAGAAAAATGAGCAGAAATACTGGCATCTTTTCATCTTTCTCTATTGATGTCCACTGAAGGGGGAATGGTTAAGACCAAATTTTCCATGTGTATTCCATACCAGAAAAGGAGTGAGTTTTTTTACCAAAATGTTAGTTGCAGATAGATGTGTAGTGTTGGATGAGAGTGGGCAGAGAATATCCAGTTGATTGGCTCTGGCTCAGGTGCAGCTGCTGCTGCAAAGACACAGGTTTGTGTCTTGGCAAAAAAAAAAAAAAAAAAAAGACTGCAGATATATTGGGAAACGAATATATAACAATGTATGTGGAAAAAATATAAATACTTACACTGTATAGTATTATGATATAAACATATCGGCAGATGTTATTAGGAAGAGAGACTTTTTTAATGTGGTAACTTGCCATGGCAATTCTTCAGTCTCTAAACTTCTTTTGGAGGCTTTTGGTAGCCTCTGAGTTTTATTAAATTTAAATAAATACACATAGCACATATAAAATATAAAATTGAGAGAGGTTAATTTGGGCTATTTGTATTTTTTCTTAAGTTGAAGGAACTTAAAATCAAATCTCAAAATGCACGCCATTACACTTAATCCAGAGAATTATAGTTCTCTCTCAACAGCTGAAGCAGAACCATGCTACAGCTAAACTCCCAGGTTCAGCATAGCTGATTTTGACTTGGTAGGTGGCAGAGTATATAGTGTCCTAGTAGCATTTCCATTTCAAAGCACATTACATGCTTTCCATGGTATTTCTGTAGGTGCTTGAACTGTAGGATGAGAGCATGCTTTTCCTTACTGTTTAGAGCTGAACTTTAGGATCTCCTATGCTGGTAACGTGTATTGTTCGGAAGTGGTTCATTTAAACCATAATGCAGCACCTGCATCATTCATTGTGGTTTTGTTTAGAGCCATTCATTTTGTATTCACTTTGAGGGTGCTTTCTGTGTTGTGCTCTAGGTGTGTAGGCGAAAATGCTTGTTGCTGGTTAGAAAATTCCCTTCTTGAGTGGTTGTGCAATGGCCTGATGGTAATAATCTTGCAAAATCTTGGGCTATTTTTGCAAGGTGACTGTAGGACTGAGCTTTTTTAATAGCTAAGATTTCTTTAGTGGTTGCTTTGCTTTTCTTGTGAGCAAATTTTAAAACATGTTGGAGGAATCAGAATGGTTGAGGACTGTTTTATGTCGTACTGTAGCTTACAGTGTATGGTAGCTAGTGCATGCTTTCTAAAGGGAAAAAGATCAGTGTATGAGATCCATGGTAGCTGAAGTTTAAAGAAAGCTGTAGAGCTGCTGTGGTAGTGAAACGAAATAAGTTAAGAAAAATATATCTTTCAGACTTTTTAGAGAAAAACAAGTCAGACTTTCTAAATAAATGTTATTTTTATTGAACCTTTTGCAGAGCACTGAATGTTTGCAAAATTATAGTTATTTCAAATAACACTTTTTTCATGACCAGTAATTTCCTTTTCCAAACATTCATAAAAGTGCTGGTAACTGAATGTTTTCAACTGTGAAGTGTATTTGGATTTTTGGGATATCTGCTTTTGATTTATCTTACTCTGTCTACTCTGATCTCTCAATGAAATAAGGAACTTGAATAACACTTCTTTTATAAATTGAATTAAATTTTTTTTCCTGTTTCCTTAAATAATTTCCAGTTTTCCTCAAAAAAAAACCAACAAAAAACCCAAACCAAAACAAACAAAAAAAACCCCAAAAACAAACAAACAAACACCCCAAAAAACCAAAACAACCCATCCACCCTATTATTCTTCAAGAAGTATGTATTTCAGGTAAATAACCTAGTAATGTTTGAGGAACAGAAGCAAAGACACTGAAATTCTTCTGTGTTGTGCAGGAAAACTTAACTTACATTTCAGTGAATGTACAAGTTGTTAATTTATTTCCTAGCCTGATGAATTAATGCAGGTATGATGCTGATGAGGTATTATTTAGATTTATTTTGGTGTATGTTGTGCCAACTGCCTTGTAGGTAGCTGGTTTATACCAATTAAAATAGATCTGTACAAACGTATTTCCTCTGAATCCTACAGAATATCTGTAGAACATGATGAAAAGAAGTAAAACTTGAATATGGAGTAGTCTTTGTCCAGTTGCTCTCCCTTGTGCAATATATCTTATAAAAAAAGTCGCTGAAGGGCTTAATTAAGAACAAAAGCAGCTAGGTCATATGCTAATTTGTTTTGTTAAAGGTCTCATTTTTGTGGATGCAGAAAGAGAAGAAGAGCTCTTTTTCAGTAATTTTTTGGGAAATGCTGAAAAAGGAATGAACCTAAGCATAAACCTTTGAGATATTTGAGATCAGAAGTCTTGGGAAAGCTGACTGCTTGGGTGTGGGGACCGAATGAGACTGGCTGTTTGCCCCAGACAAAGAAGATTTTTTTTCCTGACCAGCAAAAATACCTGCTTTTCAAAAACCAGCATTTCATGGTTTTACAGAGAAATCAACCTCAAGAAAAGTTCTGAGGCATTCTGCACTTTTTTTCAGTATGTTTATTAAGTGGCACTGGTGTTTTGGCAGTAAAGAGAATGCAGTATAATTACAATGAAAGTAGTATAAATGTCTATTTTTAGAAATAGAGTAAATACTTTAGGTCTAAAAACTAGCTTATGAGTACTTAGTGCAACTCTATTATTCTGTTAACTACAGGAAGAAAATAAAGGAAAGGACTGCATTTATATTAAAAGATCTGTGTAAAAGTAACATCTTGTTATATGTGTTTGGTGAAGTCTAGAGTGAATTATACTGAAGTAAATTACTTAGTAGTGTGCAAGAATAAATGAACTGTAGAAGTCATGGAACTTTGAGTAAAATACCAGTGGAACTATAGAGTGAAACAAGTGAGGTATTACTGAAGTCAAGGGAGTTTGGAAATGTTTGAAATGGTGTAGCTTTCATTTGTTTTTGCTTTCTGCCTCTTGAAATATCTCACCTCTTACCACTCTGAATTAGGAAGGGTTGGTAGTTGCTTTCATCAAGCAAATGAATATTGGGTGTGAAGTTTGAGGTGTATATAGAATGTTTGTGTTTTCAGAAATATTCCAGTTAGGAGCTAATATTCTTTTACCTTCATGATATAACCAGAGACAGGTTCTGGCTTGATAACGCAGCGAGCTTAATCATTTTGCTTGGTTGACATCATCTCTAAGTCAAGAGACTTGGAATACTGTATAGAGTTCAGAAGCTGAACAAGGAAATGGTAGGAAGCTAGAAGTCAGTTCAAGCCACTGTGGGTTGTGGGGTTTTTGTTTGGTTGGTTTGTTTGTTTGTTTGTTCTTTGTTGTTTTGTTTTGGGGTTTTGGTTTTTTTTTTGGTCCTGGAAATCTTTGAAGGAGGAGGGGGAAAAAAGCCCCAAATTGAATGACTGATACATTCAGTCTCTACTAGCTTGGAGAGTGAAAGGAGTTGTCTAGCAGTCTCTACTATTATTTTTAACAGCTCTAAATTCTACGGTATTCATTAGAGGCCTGTCTAGCCTCTTAAGTTAATGAAACTTGATTCAATAAGGGTAAGAGTTGTAAATGAATTATATCCTTTGGGTATCCTTCCAGGATTCTTCTGAATCTGGTTCTATTTTTGTGTGACTAGAAGGGGAATGAAATTGGATTCTGGTTTTCAGAACAGGACTTACATTAGTTAAATAGAACTCCAGAAAGGAAGAAAATTAAAGATTGTGTATCCATTTTAAAAATGTAACTTATACATGGTAAAAAATTAAATTTGATTTATCACTGGCTAGTGGATAAGGCAGATTACTATCCCCCATCTTTAAGGCATATTCCATATTCAAGGATAAGACCATGTAAATAAGGAGATAGAATTGATCGCTTTGGTAAAAGTAGAAAGAAAGTCGAATTAAAAAAAAAGGGCTAACACTGCCATATCTTTCAGACCCCCAAATTTATCTTCCTTTTAACAGATTTTTTTTCTTTGAACTACTTGTTCTATTTTGGGAATGAGTTCAAGAAGTTTTGAAAATTTGCTGCCTGATGCATGTCTTTTGAGTGGGAGAAAATCTATTCTCTTTTCTAAGTTCCACTGAAAACTCTTACCACTTCACTTCCATTGGCTTTGTTTGATTTTTTTTGACATTGTTCCACAGGAAACCAAACAAATAAGGTATTTTTGACTTTGAGATGTGTGGTTTTGAGATTAAGGTTGTTGGCAGCAGTGAATTGTGACAACAGAAGCAATATTTTAAAAAACAAAATTGTGTTTTAGATTCTTGAGTGGCCCTTATGAAAAAGAGAAATCTAAACTCTTACATTTAGAGCCTTTAGGTTAAGAATGGCATGTTTCTTCTCTACTCCACTTGCTCTTTCAAACTCTAGAGATTAAAGATCCTGAGCAATATTTGGCCCTTCTTTTAAAGGAGGGTTAGACCAGATGACTTTTAGAGATCTTTCCTGATTTCAGCTATTCTGTGATTCTGCAGTAACAGAAGTTGGAGTTCTTCTGGCAATAAATCTGATGCGGGATGTGAAGCAACCTATGAAGATTTTTTTCAGGTCTGTCAGCTGTAGGAGGAACACTAGTCCTGCTGCTGAATGGGGCAGGGGTCCTGAAGTAGAATGAGGAGACTTTATAGAACTTAAGGTGGGTCCTCCTCATCTCAGTCCCTGGGCAAGTTATGAAGCAAATATTTCTGGAGTGTAGCAGTGTGGCTGGATTGTGAAAATGCTGCTGCCCTCTGGAAGCGTCTCCTTCAGAAGCCGCTCAGAGCAGGCCACAGGAGCAGCCATTTCAAGTCCAAGCACACATACCTGCCTCAGTGGAGGAAAGACATCCTGTGTGATGTTTTCCAGCAAGGTTTATTTCAGCATGCTGAAAGGATCATGGACAGAAGGCAAAGACCATGTGCTGCTCAGGGGTTAAGTACGGGGTCAGTGGCCAATGATCTGAGGGCACAGGGGTGGTACAAAGGGCAAGGCAACCTATGGAGAGGTATGAGAGATGAACAATTGGGGAGAGCAGGGTTAAGTGACCAATGAAGGAAGCAATCCAAGGTAGATTGGCAGTAGTTTTGCACGACACCGTGAAGGAAGTCTTCTCTTTCAGCCTAGGTAGGGAACCTCTATGGTAAATCTTCCCAGAGCAAAGCCTGGAAGTTTCCCAGGGGGAGTTTTTAGGGTTACCACACTGGAGGTCAGTGTAGGAAAAGACAAGTGCATGGTCAAGAGTTGTTGGTATTGATCTGTGAAGGAGAAATCATGACTGACTAGCCCAATATCTTTTTAAAGGAGATGAGGGTCTTGGAGATTAGAGGGCAATAGTGAATGTTATTTATCCTGAGTTCAGCAAGGCTTTCTGAACAGACTCCCATAGCATTCTCAATTACAAACTGAAAAGATATGACAGAACTGCTGGGGTCAAAGGACTGTTATCAGCAGAGTGAATTCCAGTGACTGGCCCAAGAGCCAGTGTAGTCCAGAGGTTGGTGCAAGAGCCAGTATTGTTCAATATCTTCATTAATAAGTTGGATGATGAAACAAAAAGTTGGCAGACAACTGAAATCCAGGAGTATTGAATGATTGAGGTGGACCTTGACAGGGTGGAGAAATGCGTCAACAGGAATATAATGAAGTTTCACAAAGAGAAGAGCAAAGTGGAGGAATAACCTCCCGTACCAGTGGATACTGAGGGTTGTCCTGCTGGAATGCAGTTTTGGAGAAAACTACTTGGCTGTCCTGGTGCTGGATGTGTCAGACACAATGTACCCTTGCAAACAAACCCCAAGCAGCATCCTGGGTTGCTGGAAGCAGTGCATTGCCATTAGGTTAAGGGTGTTCTTTCCCCTTTACTCAGTGTAAATAAGATCACACCTGGAGTGCTGGGTCCAGCTCCTCAGGAAAAGACATGCATGGACAACCTGTAGCTGTAAATTGATCTCTCAAAGGACCAGAAAGGTGATGAAGAAATCTGTTATACAAGGAAGAGCCAAGAGACCTGGGCTTGTTAAGCCTTGAGAAGAGAAAGCGTGGCATGGGCAGGATGGTGGTAGTATCGATGGCTATAAGTACTTGAGTTGGAACATGTGATGAAGATGGAGCCAGATTCTTCTTATTGGTGCATCCTGGTGTGTCTTGGTTTTGAAAGACGGTTGTCTGCCAGGGAAAGCTAGAGCCTCCCTTGAAATGGAGAATGTAAACCCTCTTCCCTCCAAATTATTATAATTTTGCAATTAGGGGCTTTCAGGCAAAGATATGGGAATAGGACTAACAGTTCTTTACTAGGAATATATTAAAAGAAAAATTACAACTGTAGTAGTAAAAAAAAAAAAAAACGGCAAGCAAGCAAACAAAAATCCTGGAAAAAACCCTGACAGAGTCAGGGATACAACTTGACACCCTGGTGGTCAGGGTATTGCAAGCAGTCCAAATAAATCCTCCTGGAGTAACAGATGTGGTTCTGTGGAGTAGAGATGGTCCTGTAGAAAGTCTAGTGGTGGCAAGATGGGTCCAGTCTTCCTCTGGGAATCTAGTGGAAAAACTGGATACCTTGTGTCCTTCAGTCCGAGTTTTTATCTATCTAGGAACAGCTGGCTCCTCCCCCACTGGGTGGAGCATCTCCCAATGGGATGATGGAATGTGTCATGTCATTGGTGGGCACTAATGCCCATTATCAGAAGATGTCCCCCTGGAGGATGGAGGGGTGGTGAAAGAGATAAGATACACTGTCCCACCTGGTTTTAATGGCTGGGCCATTATCAGAAGGCATCCACCCCCCTCCCCCCTGGCGTCACAAGAGATAAGGAAAAAACATCTCCCAAAAACCATCTTTCAACAGATGAAATAGAATACTTTTTTTTTTTTTTTTGGCTACATAATCCAAGACACAGATCTCTACAAATTATACTTTTAGCTAAGCTTTTTTTACTTTTTGTGGGCTATTGTTTCATTTGAAGGCATTGAGATGTCCATCAACCATTTCCATCTTACATTAAAAGTAGACAAAAGGTAATTTCTGTGTAGGTTGAGATTATTGTGTATACTCACTCTGTTGGGACAAAGACCTTTAGTGTATCCTTGTTTGGTTTCTTTTTTTTTGTGTGTGTGACTTTTTGTTGAGGTTTTATTTTTAAATGTAGAATGATTTGTCAGATACCAAAACTAGATTTATCTTGTGCCTAAACTTATCTTGGTTTCCTGCTGTTCTGCATTAGACTGCTGGCAATGGAAAACGTTGTCATAAATAAATGCAAAGGCATCTTTTTCTAGTATGAGGGAAGGGTGAAGATACAGTAGAACCTTAAGACAGCAATTGCTCCTTGACTAAAAGTGTTTTCCTCTACAGCTAATAATTCTACTTCTTCACAGAGCTTCTTGAGCTAGGAAAACTTCCTTGAATTAGGGCCTGAGGCTAATGGACTTGGCACTTGGCTATGACACAAGAAGCTTGTGGTTCTTATAGAGTTGCTACAATCCTACTATAAAAATTGATGTAGTTTGATGTATCTGATGTAGTTTGACCTGTGCTGGCATATGAACCACTATTATGTTGGTCTGGGCCAAACTTGAGCGGTGCAAGGGGTTTGTAGCTCTTTTGCAGCTGATATTAGAGTGCCAGTTGTACGTGAGCCAGCAGTGCCCTTGTGGCCAAGAAGGCCAGTGGTATCCAAAGTTGCCTTAGGAAAACCATTTCCAGCAGGTCAAGGGAAATGACCCACTCAGTCCTGATGAGGTCAGTCTTGAGTGCTGTGTCCAGTTCTGGGCTTCTCAGCACAAGCGAGACATAGAGGTCTTGGGTGGGTCCAGTGGAGGGCTATGAGGATGATTAAGGGACTGGAGTGTCTCTCTCTGAGAAAAATAGGACAGGCTGAGGGAGCTGGGCCTGCTCATCCTTGAGAAGCAACAACTGAGAGGTGACCATATCAATGTCTGTTGTTATCATAAAGGAGGATGCCAAGAGAAAGAAGCCAGACTCCTCTCAGTAGTGCCGAGCAATAGGACAAGAGGGAACAGGCAGAAACTGGTACACAAAGTTCCACCCGAGTATGAGGAAAAACTTCTTCCCTGTATGGGTGACTATGCATTGGAACAGGTTGCCTCCCTCACTGGAGACATTCAAGAACTGTCTAGATACAGTCCTGTGCCACGTGCTTTAGGATGACACTGCTTTAGCAGGGGGGTTAGATTGGATGACTGACTGTGGTCCCTCCCAAATTTGCTTTAAATCTTCCAACATCATTCTGTGTGTGGATGCCTGCCTTGTCACAGTTCTGTAGATTATAAAATATATCACCATTGCCATTCTTTGGTCTGATGAGGATATGGAGTGTGACTAATGTTTATGAATCCATGCAGAGAAGTATTATACTTTGTTGCTTTACTATTATGTGAATAGATTTCCATTTTGTTAAAGTGAATTCTTGCTCTTGGAAGTTGTTAGCTTTTAAGCTTGAAAAATATCACCAAGTTCTTTGAAACAACATTACAGAAATTTCTGTAAGTTTTGGTAAATTCATTTGTAAATTTTTGTTTGGTGGTTTTGCGTGTGTGTGTTTGTTTAGCTGTAGTGGGTAGCAGGATTCTTAAAAAGTGAATGGCCTGACAAGTGGTAGGTAAATGTTTGAACAGACCTCAAGAAGCAGGTTGCTTTGGAGAAGATTTGAATGTGTGCTGACCTTCAGTTAATAGCTATGTGGAAGCTTTTACAGTTTTTATATTTGAGTTAGGTTATCCCTTCATGGAAACTGCCTCAGTACTCCTGAATTTGGACACTTAAAGTTGGGAGTTGTATTGCATCTTTGTACTATGCCTTGCAGTTCAGTACTTCTTCCATATGTATATCATAGGCTACTTTTGCATATATTTTTTTCTAAAGAGAGGAAGATGAGATAATTACTATAGTAAGCTGTTCATATGCACAAGTGATCCAGTGTTGAGAGAAATTTTCCATCCTTGTCAAGTACTTTAGTTTCTGAACGCAGTATAAATCTGTCTCTTCTTTTTTCTTTACCCGTTTGGTAGTGGATACCCTGTTTTCAAGAAAATTAAATGGAAAATACAGACTTGAACGCCTTGTTCCAACTGCAGTCTATCAACATATGAAGATGCACAAACGAATTTTAGGACACTTATCTTCTGTATACTGTGTAACTTTCGATCGGACTGGCAGGAGAATATTTACTGTGAGTACAAAATCTTTATTTTTGTAAATTTTTTTCATTTTTAAGTATACATAATATATTACCTAATAGTTTCCATAACCTGAATATAGGATAGATATACTGATTATGAATGAAAAGCAGAATAAGTCCTTTACTACTGTTTTTCTCATGTTTGCTTTTTAATAGCCATGCTGGTTTACACACTAAAATAGTTTTGGCATATGTATCTGAACACTAGATGTGATGGTGGTTGCTGATCTGTGTAGTTCATTGAGAAAACTATTAATTTTCAGTGGAAAGGATTTACCCTGTGTAGGTTCTTTCTTCTGGCTTTGTTTTCTCTAGCAAAAACATAAGCAAAACGAGGAACTGCCGGCACAGATTTTGATTCGGAAGTCAGAGAGAGAACAATAACATGGTGTGTTGTAACAATTGTTCCTTCACAACAAATTGTCTTTATGAGATCCTAGGAACTTTTTTTCAATATTAGTGTTTTTAATAATTTTAACTGTTTGCCTTTTTTTATTATTGTTAAGTCATAAATACTAGACAGATATCTAAAATCAGTTCTGAAATGGTGGGTTTCCCAAGGGATGGGATTTATAAAACCACATACATATCAGTGTAATATTTAGATTTCTTGGTAAGTAATCAGTTTCAGTAGAGACAAAGATTTCATAAACACAATTCATGCCAGTCCAGGATGCTTTGGCTGCATTTATTGATTTCCTACAAACACTGGATGTAATTGATACCTCTGTGGATTCAGAAGCTTGATTGTGTCCTTTTAACCTCATGTCAGATAGCTTGAACAATGCTAATAGAAGTACAGTTCAGGTTTCCTATTTTGCCTTGCAGTTCTAACTTATAAAATTCAGGCAGTTGTAAATATAATTTGCCCTTTTGCCCACATACATCTTGCTTTGTCGCATGGGGAGATGTGTGGTTGAAGGAGTGGGACACCTTGCAGTGTTCTGAACAGGCCTATTTATTTGTTCACTTGTTACTTCAGGCATAGAAGAGACTGATTTTCATATTTATTTTGTTTCATCAGCAAGCTGAATCACAGGCATTAAAATCTTATGTCATGTGGTTTATACATGATTTACTTATCAGGAAATGGGCTCTGTGATGTGGGTTTATTTTGTATGTGACAGGGCAGAATGCATTAAAGATTTTATGAGAGAATTCTCTTGACTGTAACAGCAGTGTTTTTCAAAGAGAGAAGTAGAACAACCTGAATTAAAATGGGTTAGCAGAGAGGGGCAGTATGTTTCTGCAATCCCAGAGTTTTGCTGGCATTCTTTTGCTGACTGGTGTCCTGGTCTAATTGCTTGAAAATTAGTTTCCAGTTTAGACCATGATTACTTCAGGTGTTAAATAAGTGGCCATAGATATTAATTGTGGTTGCTGAATTTTTATTTTGGAGGGCCTGGGACTGAACTTCTTATCTCTGCACTTTTAGGTAAATTCAATGTTCTTTGTATGTTGGGGGCTTACCCTGGCATTCAGGTGGTTTTAGAGCCCTTTGCCCTCTGCACAGCTCTGTGTTGATGTTTCAGTGGTTGTTGGCAAATGATTGTATTCACCATTTCAGTAAAATCCAGGTTGCTGTAGCTGGCCTCATATAGTCAGTGGATAAACAGTCACGAACTGTTGTGTTGTGATTGCATCTGTACAATGAAATGGTGCCAGTTCTTTTCAATCTAGATCACTAAAACTTCCAAAGTCTCTAGTGTGGTATGTAAATTTGCATACATCAGTAGGGAATTGTTCTTGTCTTACATTTTTACTCTGCAACCTTCAGTGTGATGTTAGTTAGATGAGTTGTTTTAGATTTATAATTGGTTCTAGAAGCTGCATCATAATTGTTTTCCTGTTCCATCTGACATCTGAAGGATTGAAAGCTTCTAGATTCAAGCTTTGTTTATGTTCTGTTTCAAATTAAAATGAAAATAAGGTGTTCTCAGCACATTTTTGAGTCATATTCGTCTGGGAGATGTTGTTCTTGCTAGAAAGATGTTTCTTCTATTTTGCCTAAAGACAGTGGAAGTAGGACAGTATACGTTTTTCCTACTAACTTAGTTGGTCTTTATTGAGTTCATGCAGCAAGGTTCTGGTACTGGAGGGGCTTCTGTGAAAAGTTGCCAGAAGCTTCCTCCATGTCCAACAGAGCCAATGCCAGCTAGCTCCAAGACAGACCCACTGCTGGCCAAGGCTCAGCACATCAGTGATGGTGGTAGTGCCACCAGGATAATGTATTTAAGAAGGAGGAGAAAAATCCCAGGGCAACTGCAGTTGGGAGAGGGGAGTGAAAATACATGAGAGAAACAGCCCTGCAGACCTTATCATGAGTGAAGAAGGAAGAGGAGGAGATGTTTCAGGTGCTGGAATAGAGATTCCCCTGCAACCTGTGGGGGGAAGACTGTGGTGAGGCAGCTGCCCCCCTGCATCCTGTAGGGACTGTATTCTGGTTCTGCTGGAAAACATAACTTGCAGAACCCATGCAGGTTAATAGAAACAAATACTGTCTTCTCTAGTCGCTGCACTACTTAAATTTCTGACTGCAAAAACCTCCTTTTCTCCCCACCTTTATTTTCCTGTCTCTGCTGAGATTATTCTTTCTAGGGAATAATAAACAGCATTGTGTAATAGTCTTTGTAAGATTTCCAACCCAAGATTAATTTGTGTGTTGCTTGGCAGTTTCACTTCATCCCACAAGTGTGTGTAATATTAGGAAAATGAACAAATTTTACTCCATACCTTGGTAATACAGTCATCAATTCTCTCTCGGTACTAAAGTTGTTTTAGGATTCACTTTTGGCAGATGGTTTTTAATAGGTACATAATTTGTGGCAGTTGTGGATATAACCTTGGAAACGTGAGTTGTGGTGTAAGCCAAATTCCTTTGCTAGTAGAATTGCAACACTATTTTAGGAATTGTGGATTGTCCCATTCAGATCAGATAGAAACACATGAATTTATTTGAACTCTAATACTGATGTCTTGCTAAGGTTCTACAGAGTTTA
This sequence comes from Hirundo rustica, assembly GCF_015227805.2. Taxonomy (NCBI): domain Eukaryota; kingdom Metazoa; phylum Chordata; class Aves; order Passeriformes; family Hirundinidae; genus Hirundo; species Hirundo rustica. The sequence goes on from NC_053452.1 coordinate 83,454,313, forward strand.
CAATCTTACCTTAGTCTTTTTCTCTTTTGTTTTCCATTCCCTCTGCCTTCCCCCCACCCCTCCTCCATTTTAATTGTTGAGACTTGGGTGGCAGTATTTTTCTCTGCAGTGGAGATGTACAACATGCCCCTCTATAGTGACACTATAGCCAGCTGGCAGGGAGCAAGCCAGTTTTATGCTGATCTTCTTTCCTTGGTTTGCTATTACTAAAAAGACCTCTGGGGACCCTCCAGGTGGTTTTAGGTACCACAACTATTTATTTATTTATTTATTTTCCCTTACTGACCATTTTACAACTTTGTGACTGATTTCTGTCTTTTCTAGTGTTTGGCAGTTTGGGGTCTGCCATTCCCTCCTCCTACTTTCAGGTCTCTTCAGCAGTGAGGCTGTTATACGCAGTTTTACACACCAGCAAGCACACATAACCTTCTGTCTCAGCTTCTTGGGTTTTTTGGTGGTGACTGCATTTTGAGAAGAATATACAAGCTTCTTCATATTCATATCATGAAAACAGAACCACGTGAGCAGATACTATCTTTCAGATAATTATAGCATCCTTACTGACAAACTGATGATGTACAGGTTAGATGTGTGGACTGTGAGACTGTCAGTTTAGGGCATTTTCAGGTTTGAAGGGTTGTGATTAGCAGCACGAGGTCCAGCTGGTGGCCTGTCACTAGAGATGTACCATAGGGTTTGGTATTGAGACTGGTAGTCTCTCACTCTTCTTTTAAGGACCTGGGTGATGAAACAAGAGGGTGCCTTCAGTAGATGCCCAGAAGGTAACAAAACCTGAGTGGTGGATACAGCATCATGTTCTAGCTGACCCTACTTGAGCTGGGAGCTTGGACTAGACCAAAGCATCTTCTCACCTCAACAGTTCCATGATTCAGTCCTCTGCTCGTTGCTGTAATTCACTCTGGTTGTGCTCCCTGGTCTGGCACTGTGGCAGCCTAATAGTTACATGAGGCAAATGGGTTCCACAGAATCTCAACATGGAAGTTTTATGCATAGGTAGAAATAGTATAGGCTGTATCATTGCTCTTCTCACACAAGAGGCAAAAAAATATAATTATGAACAAGCTTCTGCAACTATTTCCTTTGCCTAGGAGACCTGGTCCTATTTTATAAAAAAGGTAAATGATAGTATTTCCATGCTTTCTGCTGTCTTTAAAATGTAAATGCTAGTTTACAGAGGCAGATGTTGTGAGGCACTGTAAGCAGATGGAATAGGAAAACCTGGTGAAATTTTATTAGGATGGTGTCACATTGTGACTTGTAGCACCTGTGTGTCCAGTAGCGGATCAATGCTTTGGATGTTAAAACCCAACTTTGTATTGCTTCTAAACCAAAGTAATTGAATTAAATTGCTTAGTTTACAGTAAACCTTGTCTGTCAGTGTGTGTGTGGTGTTCAAATGTCATGGTATTGAGCCATGATGTGGTGCAGATGCCTAGACTTTCAGGAAGGCACAGAAATGCAATAATAAATGAAAGAATGGATTCTAATTTATTTTGTTAGGTCTAGGAATTTGTATATGGGCAAGTAAGTAGCTGTTAGACTTGTATGGGAAGACCAGCAAAACCTGAGTTAAGTATGAATATGTAGATGAAACCTCTTGAGTTTGTTGAGAAAGAATGGTCATTTTGGTGTTTGTTAGTGTGCATATTTAAGCAGGTTTGTAGTAGTTTGACCTAATAGTGGAATAGTTGTTCGTACATGCTCTTTACCTAACTTGTTCTGGTAAGTATGATGATGATGAAGCTAGGAAGATAAGGAACATATGTGGGTATAAATGACAGACTGTACCAATTTATAATTCACTTTCACATTTAATGTAAATCTTTATTTAATATTTATTTTAATGTATTGCAACAGCTTCTTCAGTTTCTGCTGGATTTTTGGAAAAAAAAAAGTCTTACTGAAACATAAACCAACTTGCTCTGATCTGTATTGTAAATGCATCATGATTTGTATATACTGCTGAGAATCAATGTAAACTTGTGTTTTGAACGCAGTGTGGAAAACTGTTAAAAGCATGGGTGGGAGTATCTGCATGTCACTAGTTCTGTTTTTCACTTCACTGTACTAACTCTAGCATCAAAACAGCCAATGGCGTGGTTGAAATTATTTCTACCTTACTTCTAGGGATCAGATGATTGCCTTGTAAAAATCTGGGCAACCGATGATGGAAGGTTGTTGGCTACTCTGAGAGGGCATGCAGCTGAAATATCTGATATGGCAGTAAACTATGAAAACACCATGATAGCTGCTGGAAGCTGTGATAAAATGATCCGAGTTTGGTGCCTTCGAACTTGCGCACCCTTAGCAGTCCTGCAGGGCCACAGTGCATCTATAACATCATTGCAGGTAGGTTTTTGCTTTGCAAAAATGAGTCATGAGAACGTTCAATGTAATAAAAGTGCATGCCTGGCAACTAAGCTTGAAGTGAGAAGGAATTTTCATGGTATGCATTGTGAAAAAACACATTTATTGTCAAAATGCCTGACCTTTGAAGAATCCCAGACATAATCCTTGTTCAAAAAAATTGCATGATGCATATGGGCAGTTCTCTTTTAAAGTACTATTCCTTTGCAGGCTGTGATTCTGAGCACAGGTGCATTAGTAAAAACTGCAGTCGCTGGGAGTACTTTGGTTTGTTTTTGTTTAGAGTTACATGCTACTGTGCAACTTGGGTGCTAGGGAGGGAGGAGGAACTTGAAGGGCTTTGGCAAGTAACCTGAAATGGTTCTTCTGGAGGGAGTGAAGGAGCAATGTTTTGTTATTTTGGTGTTCATTCCAATCTGTTTGATACTTGGTGTTGGTGGGGGTTTTTTTGTGAGCTGAATTGTGGAACTTCTTAGAACATCTGGAACAGATTAACAGGAGAACTTTTCTTTTTTTCTTCCCCTTTTTCCCAGTTCTCTCCACTATGCAGTGGCTCAAAGAGATATTTATCTTCAACCGGGGCAGATGGAACTATATGTTTTTGGCTGTGGGATGCTGGCACCCTTAAAATAAAGTTAGTTGCTATTTTATATATTGCTACTTCTGTTTATATAATTGAGAATTATGTAGAAATGTGGAGAAAAAAATTGACTAAACCAAGCTTGTCATTGACTATTTCAGTATGTGATTGTTTGGTATGATGTATTTCTGATGTAGCTATAGCTTGCTTATCTCTTAATAACTGAGCTGATAATACGACATTTTGTGGAGTGATAATGTATATATGTTAACTTAGAAAATGAGTCTACAGTTGAGTTTTTTTGTTTAATATAATATCAAAGTTGGCACTCCTTTCTTCTGATGTCATTGCAATTTCAAATGAAATGAAAATTATATTGATAAAATTATTGCAATTTAGATTGCAAAATCCACTTTTAAAGCAGACAGTAATATCCTAGTATAAATCAGGATAGGATATTTTTGATGTTTGTTCTTTCCTTACCTGTATTACCTTTTCATAGTTGCTCTTGTCTGTAATGTGGCAGTAGGCACAATTCTTGGACAGCCATGTATTAATGGCTGAAGTTGTGCCTGAAGTTTCTGCCTTCAAAGATACTAACAATGTTGTCAGGACTTTCATATATAGTTTTTTAAAATCAACTTGCTCAGCAGCTTTCAAATGCTCCTTGTTCTTTATTTTCCTTTATCCCTAAAGCCCATAGATTAAAATTGGAAGTGGATGTTTTAGTAATCATTAGTGATTTAGCTTTGATAATTGGATGTGTTCTTATTGATTTATGTTCCTCGCAGGTAAGTTCCTTGTAGTTTTGGTAACTCCTACTAAAATCTTTTTCTTCCAGTGTGCTGAGGTTACGCAAAGCTTGCATAGTTTTCTAGTTGTTTAGGCCTTAGGTATTTTGATATTCTCAGGATGTTTTGTCTCTTGGTACTGTAAATGAAGCTGTGTCTCAGGTTGTTGCTCCTCTGCTGCCTAGTGCATGCTATAATCAAATTAAGGCTCTCCTTTTTTACTGAGGACAGGAGGAGATAGCTTACGTGCTTATTTTTGTGTGATGGAAGCGAGTTGCCACCACATTATTTTTCTTAAGGCTTCCTAAGTCTGTGCTCTTGTTGACAAGGTGAAATCTATCTGGTAAACCTTTGGAGCCCCACTTTTTTTTTTTTTTTTTTTTTTTTTTTTTTTTTTTTTTTTTTTTTTTTTGCTTCTCTTTTCCCCAAGTAAGTTTTAGTCCAGGGAATTATTGATTTTTGAAACTAATTCTGTCTTTAGAAAATAGTGAATCCTTGAGAGTTAGGTAGGTTATTAGGTATAAGATAATGGGAGATGAATGTTTAGAAATCATGAAAGTTAGAATGAATCATGGAGTTGGATGGGATTTGTCTTGAGATAAAACTTAGGGAGAAGATTGGTGCCAGTTATGGTGGGGAATTTTCAACTAATTCCTTTCCATGGTGATATATAATTGTAGAATAAAAAATTTTAGTGAGATGTGCCCAACAAATGTTAAAAGAATAGAAGATATTTGAGGAATACTTTCATGTAGAAGTAATTTCAAGAGATGTGATTAGACAGGGTCATAAAGGAAACAGATCAGTTCAGCTGTCTTGTGCAGCACAGCGAGGAAGTGGTTTGGTAATACCATGCAAGTGACTCATGTTGCTTAACGACAGTGCAGATAAAATTTTGAGACTAGAACTTTTCTGCTGCACTTACCTTCTGTTTTGGAAATAGTTTTTATGTTGGGTTTGAGAAGAGAGAGGAAGCTGTTAAGCTGTATTTTTTCAGTCTGGAAAAAAACTAATACATGTAAGATGAGTTGTCATGTACAGTCATGTGTGTGTTGAGGAGGGAATATCATGAGGAATTGCTTGTGGGCCCTTATGGTTTTAAGAAGGTGTCAGATGAAAGTATCGGTTTTCAAATTGGAAGAAGATGGGTCTTTACAAAACATGCAACGGAGTTACAAAGCTCTTTGCCATAGGGTCTTATGCATTGTATGAAGATATTAAAAGGCATCACTTGTACTTTTTAAACTTCTTTTAGCTTTGCTAGAGCTGTAATGTATTTGAAGCAATTGATGCTTTTTAATCCAAACTAAAACTTGATAAAAATATCTAAATAAGAAACAGGTATGTCTTTTGGGACTGGAATATAACTGTATGCTGCTTGTGATATCAAAACACTTGGACACACAGACAAGGCTTAATTTCCTAATTGAAGAGTATACAAATTCAGGGAACTTGTTAGTTAGGGGAAGTTTTACTCAATGCACTAAGCTGTAAACTTTTCTAACTGTGCTTACATGATTATTCCAGTAAATCAAAGTAAATTATACTGGGGAACTTGCAATCCAGTGTAATTTTCCACAGGAAGGCTGCATTGTATGGCTAATGCATCTCAGCCATGGGTATATATTGTCATAACAGTTTTCAATGAGGTGATTGCACTTCCTTACACACTTAGATATGGTTCTCCTTCCAGCGCTGTGGAACCTGGGGCAGGTTCCTTCTACATCCATTCAGTTATGTGCTGGGGGAAAACAAATTCTAGCAATATAAGAGCATCAAAGGAAAGAAAGATGCCTCTTAATTTTTGTCATTAGGCCTCTTTTGAAGTTATATTTAAAAAAAATTATGATGTGTAGGCCATCTGGAAGAAAGTATCACTGGTGAGGTGGGAAGTTTATCCTTCCATTTATCTATGTAGTAAAAAACACAGGCTTGCTTCTGTTCAATATTTCTAAAGAGGAGGAAAACTGGCAGGGACAATAAGATCTTTTACCTTGGTTGTTCAGCCTCTGAGCTTGCTGCCCTGTATTTTGGTTGTATCTAGTACAACTCCCACCCCAGGAAGGAGAAATTGGAACTTTGAAGCAAGACCAAGAGTTCCAAGTAGTTCAGGTGAAAGATGCCGTAACATGGTTAAGTTACAACTTGATTTCATGTTCCTCCTGAGCTTGACTGCAGCCTGCTCTACAAGAGTACAATTGCTATCAGTGATGAAAGTGTGTTACTAAATTATCCAATGCTTCAAATGGGGGTGGGTGGTGAAGTCTTGAAATTTTAGCTACTTACAGAAAAAGAAAAAAAACTATATATCCCACCCCTGCTTTTTGTATTCAACGCTACTTGAATTACCTGGTAGTGGGCAGCCTCATGATGATCATGTGGTTAATTGTCATTTTAAGATGATTGGCAGTGCCATTAGTACTTTGCTGAACCTTTTCACATAATACAGGAAAAGCAGAGTTGGTATTGTGTTCAGTGTGCTCTCAAAAATAATGAATTTTGTTCTTAACTACACTGAGTTTTTTTCTGATTTTTTTTTTCTTATCTCTGCAAATGTCTATTTTGTTTCATTCTCAGATTGCAAAAAACTTGTAGCTCAGCTTTGCCATCAACTCTGCTGCAGTTAATATTATTTAATTAATAGTGTGTCTGAAATTAGGGGCTTCCCATGTTGGTCTCCTATTGTTTTATAACCTTATTAATTGAGGCATGTTCTGATTTTGAGTCAGACACATGGCCCAGTCTAGAGATGTTGGTGAACCCTCTGTTTTGAAAAACTGCAAAAGGACACATTACAGTAGATTTAGTGTCAGGATGAAAGAGACATTGGCACAGCTGACCACAAAATTCTCATGTTGTTCAAAGGAAAGTGAGCAACCTTGTTGCTAGTGTTGCTATCCACTAGTGTGGCTACATGTTCTTTAGTGTTATAGGGGCACCTGTGTACTCCTCTTCTTTCCTTGAAGATATTTATGAGCAGGAAGCTACTATGTATGTCTAAAAGCAACAACATTCCAGGTAGATTAATTTAGTTTCCAAACAGAGGAAGACTGGTTGTTGCTGCAGGCAAGGAATTCACAGAATGTAGCCCAAACAAGATGGAAAAACAACTGAAAATTTAGGCAATCAAGTTTTACCCTGGATTTAGTCTTCTTTTACTATTTTGGGTGGTGATAGTAAACACAGGAGTTCGATTCTGCATCTCTTTACAGTAGGGAGGAGTGAGAAAGTCTGCCACATAGGAAATTGAAGAATCATGTGCTTCATTCAGGTTTAAGGGAAAATTATTACAACTGGTCAGTGCATCACAGTTAAATTTGCTGCACTGTGAAATACTTGCCTATATATCTTTTCTGAGGAGGACACACTGAGTTTTCCTTTTTCTTCTGCCACCTGTTTGCATCACAAGTTTCCAGTGTTAGCCTGTTACTGGCAGACCATATGAGCAAGGCAGCAGAAAGGTCTCACAGATTTGAATAGAGGAGCTTGATGTACTGCTTTTCTTCTTACCTATTTATTCTCCCATAATTCTAACAAGAATAATAATAATAATTAAAAAAAAAAAAAAAAAAAAAAAAAAAAAAAAAAAAACTCAGGAAAAACACATGCTGATTTTGACATTCCTGTTTTGGACAAGACACTGATTTCTCAGTTATCATCAGTGTGATGTGATAATTCCAATTTGCTTTCTTATGTAGAAGGCACTTGATGTTAAAGAGGTTGGTCATATAGCAGAATTTGGATATGCTGAACCTTGTGAACTTGTGAAAAAATACTTAAATTAGAGGGGTTATATCACACATCTGTTTTCTGTGAAGAAGTCCTGCTTTAATTACTACATGACCAGAGTTAGGCTAGTCTGCAGATTAGATTAATAAACTAATAAAACACTTAATAAATGCATTGAAAATATATGTAAAGTGAACCACTGTCCTGGAGAGAACTAGCTTTTGTCCCTTTCCCATGCTTCGCAAAAATACTGATTGTCCAACTTACTTTGCAAGTATGCTCAATTGTAGAAGAGTGCTGTAATCGCTTGTCTCCTAATACCTAAAATAGCACACATTGGGGTGACATATGTATGAGAATTTAAGTTAGTTATCTGAACTAGAATATAAATGCATACTTGCTCTAATTCGCAGCTGTCCTAACTCCAAAGGCAGAGTTCACAAACAACAGTGGAAGAAAACAACAGCCTATTTATCTATTTACATTTGTTCCAAATTATGTAAACTGCATATTGAATTGTCTGATAGTTCTTGCTAGTATCTCACTTAAGGAGCATTTCAACTGTTTTGTAAAAAATGATCTTTGTCTTGTTTAGTGTATCTTGTCACAAATCTGTAGGGAGTCACCTTAAAACTCCTGCAGGAAAGGTCACAGAAACAACCTATACTGAATGGATAATTTGGAGAAAGATTTCTTAGCTGGTATTGCTGATGTTTATTACTTTGTTTTATCATAAACATCACCAAAGTTTAATGCTTGTCACTTTCTTTGAGATAGAAATAACTGATTAGTAGAGAAAGATCTCTTATGTATCTGCCTTCAGGTGAAATGAATTATACAGGCCATTTTGCTTTTAAAAGAGAACATCTCGGCTAAGCTCTGAATACGCATTCTTTTATGTTAGAGCAAATCTTTGGTGATGACACTCGTGGGTGTAGTGCTGCTGTTCTCTCGTAAGTTAATTCTTTGAGGGAAGATTGCAGATGGCAAACTGTGCAAGACCACCTACTGGTTTGAGGTTGCTATAATGCATGAACAGAATTGAAATAATGATTGAAGAACTTGATCTGATTTGTTTTGGTTTTACCCATCCTTAAAGTGCCACTTCCACTGAAGCTTTAGTGTTGCTTGCACATCACGTTTTGAAATGCCGGGAGAAAAGTCAGGGCCATAAAATAAAATCCCTTACAAACTTCTAACCATTGTGCTGACATTTTGGGTACTGTTTGAAACTAGCCTACAAGGAATATATGTCGTTTGAAAAAAACTCTTATTTTAATACTGTGAAAAATTGCAAATTTATTTGAATTTCTTTGATATCCTTGTCTATAAAGAATACCCAGCTCTGTTTCTCCCTTGTAAAAGCAAGCATATGCTACAGGAAAAATCCATTACACCGAGCAGTTTTAAACTGAACATCATGGGAAGCTGGCTCTGTTCTGCCCAGCTGATAACTTCAGGAGAGTGTTTTGTATAGCAAAATCAGAAGGGAATGGGATTTAAGTTATGTTACAACTGTCCTTGATGCATGTATTACTTAGTCCATCTGGATGTCTTAGTTTCCTAAAGATCAGCTCATGAAGCATAGTGAAACAAAATTGTTTATAAATGGGCAGCCATCTGTTCCTTCATATTTAATTTTATCCTTCTGTCCTTTATTTCTAAGATACTGACTTATTTTTTGAAATCCTATTAGGAAATTATTTAACTGTGGTGTTTTTTTTAATTTGTAGTCCAAGACCAACAAAGTTTACAGAACGTCCTCGGCCTGGAGTCCAAATGATCTGTTCTTCTTTTAGTGCTGGTAAAAGACTTTTTTTTCCTCCTCTTCTTGTATCAATGTAAGAAGTCATTTGAAGTGTAAAATAAAGTACAGAGCAGTTAGTATAGCATATTTCTTTTTAGTAAGGTGTATTTGAGTTTAAGTGGCTCTTAAAAAACCCCAAATATTTAAAATAGAAATTTAGAATTTATGCGTTAATACTTTCTGCTACAGAAATTCTTAGAAACAGTTAAACTTATGAAGTGTTGTAACTAAGTCTCTTGTGACTGCAAGTCTTTTCAGAACAAGATGGATATATACCTTTTTCTCAGAATAATTAGCACAGTCAGCTTTATCTGAGGTGTAATATATGGGGATTTGTACGAGAAAGGGCTGATTACAGAGTTCTCACGGTCTGGGTTTCATTGATTCTAGAGCTGGTAACTGAAGAATGCTACATAAATAATTGGATAAAATATCAAAATGTACTGGAGTTCTAGTTCCATTTGATTTTTTTTTTTTTTTTTAAAGAGGGACGCTTCTAAGGGCTTAGTTGCAAGCAAATTACTCTGGTTAGCTAATCTTTCTGATACATCTCCTGACGCATATTTACTGACAGCAAATGTGAGGTAATTCAGCTCCAGTTAAACTTTGGAGTTTCTAAATATTGTTTTGACTTAAAGGTCAGTTACAGGCATAGTTGAAATGAGATATACAGCTATAAATTTCAGAGAATAAATTGAAATATTTGATGTTACATCCCTTTGAAAATACTGTAATAACAGTAGATTGCCCTTTTTTTTAAGACTTATCTGTTTGTTTTTCTCAGGTGGAATGTTTTTGGCCACTGGGAGTACAGATCACATCATTAGGGTTTATTTCTTTGGATCAGGTCAGCCAGAGAAGATATCAGAGTTGGAGTTTCATACTGTAAATACATTTTTTAAAATTACATATGTACTTGATTAAAGTAATAATTTGGATAAAAGGGGATAATTTGGAGAAATTTGATTTCTTTTTTCTTTTTCTGCTTTTTTTTTTTATATAGGACAAAGTTGACAGCATTCAGTTTTCTAATAGTAGTAGCAGGTAAGCACACTATTCATAGCTAGCATTTTGACCTTGTAGACATTCTTAAATACCAGTTTCCAGAGGCAGTTATTAAAAAATAGCTTTGTTTTGAATTGCATCCAGTAAAATAGTCTATAACTATTGGTGTCTCACTGTTTCTTTTTAATGGCACTCCTTAGTTTCACAGTTGTTTTAATTGTAATGATTGAAGTATTTTGAATTTGCTAAAATTATGGATATAAAAATACTTGAAACTTCTTCCCAAGAAATATGTGTGTATATATATATATTCACATATCAAATACATGTACTTTTAGGTATATTTTAATATGTAAACCTTTCTTCAGTTAAGTGACTGCTGCATACAGAGAAATTATCAAACTAGATCTAACAATGTTTTGTTTAGCTAGCCTAATGCTTTTTTTAATGTTTCATTTTAAGTTCTGGATGTTGGATATGAAGGATGCTAAAGAAAAGACTTTGGTTTATTTATGAAGCATCCGACACTTTCACTTATTTGATGTTCTAATGTACACTTTTATCATGATTCAAATAGTTGTCAACCAAGTTTCACCCACCTCTTTCTCCTCCTCCTACCCCTCCCTGAACCTCTAAAAAAGGGCAAGAAAAGTGTGGGAGAGAAACTCGGGCTGGGAAACACTTCTTCATATAAACATCATAATACGTAACTCAGTGTTTAATGCTAACTTATTGGGAACAGGTTTTAAGTCCTGTCTGTACTTCTACTGGTGGGGCTCTCCTCTTGACCTGGTGTGATAGGGTCAGTCCCTTGGAATGCTCGTTGGGTTGTGGTGTCCCTCTGCCACTGCAGAGGTGGACACTCAGCAAGGTGCACCAAAGGTCATAGAACAGGGGCTCAGGATAGGGAACAGATTTGACTTTTTGGAGGCCTTGCAAATTTTTTTTGCTGGTGTGGAAAAGGTTTTCAACCTCAAGCCACTTTCACGGCATTTTGACACTGTTTGGACTTCTCATACCTTCTGGTTTTGAATTCTAAATTCAAAAATTAATTTTCAGGTGTCTTTTCTGTATAGATCTTTGATCTCTGAGTAACCTTTTCCCCCTTTTGTTAGATTTGTGAGTGGAAGCCGTGATGGAACAGCACGAATCTGGCAATTTAAGCGAAGGGAATGGAAAAGCATTTTGTTAGATATGGCTACTCGCCCAGCAGGGTAAGTGATGTAAAATGTTCTGCTATCGCATAGATTCTTAAGGGCCTCTGATATAATTTGCTGACTTACTAAAAAAAATTAAATAAGACAGTGAGAGAAAAGAAAAAGAGAAAGCTTAAGTTATTATTGCGTAAATGCACTGAATGCTTATCTGGCTCTTGAAATCCAACGAAAATAAATATTTGACCACATATCCAGCTGTGGAAATTAGCTTGTTTTGATAATAGTACCACTAGTATTTTGATTAGATTAAAAGAATAAAAGTTAATTAAAACCCATTGAAGGTCAAATTTATATGTTTTTTTTACATAGACATTTATTTCTGGAGCAAGAAAACCAGGGCAGATCTCTTCTTCAGACTGCTTGCATTTGAGTAATATTTACAGCTATTGTGGAATGTGCATGCCCAGAAAAGCAGTATTGGGTCCTTTTCATACAGCATTCCAGAACAAAGAAATTGCTGGCTCTGTAATAGTTTCTCATTTGTTAAATCAATCTGAGAGTTTACAAGAGTTTGTAGGTGTGGGAAGCTTCTGTACACTAGAACAAGCAACAAAAGAGGCTTGAAGATGGAGAATGACTTAGTAGGAATTGTGGCTTGCACCTTTTTATTTTGGCATGAAGATGTTTTCCAGATGACATAAATTAAAAAGATTTGTAACAGGTTTAAGGGATAAACCTTTTTCCCCTTGCTCTTCATACTGAGTAATTTGCAGGACATTTAGTAGAAAAAATACTATAATGGTTTCAGGAATAATCTGTGGAAAGATATCTGTAAGACCAAGAAAGGGTTGGAAGAGAAGGCTAAATAAGCTGTAATTTAATTAGATGTTTAGATCAGACGTTATCATGTCAGTTATGGACAGATGCAACAAAACATAGGTATCTAACTGTTGGACAAGAGTGTATAAAACACGGGTACATTGATAACAGACTGAGTTATTCTCAGTAAAAATTCTCAATTTTAACTGATACTGGGCAAAAGAGGAATGAATGGATTCTTCTTCACTGTGGTCATAAATGCTGAATTTGTCTGAGAAACTGAAATGTTCATTTTAGTAAAGCACCTATAGCAGAATTCAGTTTTATCCTTGTGACGAGAGGAGTAAGTGCAGTTCCAAATTTGATCTTTTCTGCACAAGAACAGTTTTATCAAAGAAAATGAAATCGCTGCACTGAAAGGAAAGAGTAAATTCAGCTTATAAAGTCTCCTGGGTTCTGCATTGAATCTAGAAGGGAATTCGGCTTTAACTACATTTTCTGTTATTGAGTTTTACAATACATACTATTGTGCAATGTGTTTTAGTGCTTACTGTATGGAAGATTCTGTATTTTGCCTACTTAGTGGTAATATGCTATTGTTGCATTTAGTTGATGTTTTCATAGAAGTAAATGTGCTAGAGAATTCAAGGATGATTAGTCTTTAAATCACACTGCCGAAAATGTAATTTCTGGGTATTCTGATAGTTTATATTATAGATTACTATTGTTTGGGTTTTATGCAAGATTAAGTGTCATTATTACCAATAGTGAAATGATGGCAGGGTAGTGGTGTAGTACTCAATATTGCCTGACAATTTAGATTATTTAAATGTATAGAATACTTCTCTCCATATTGAGAACTACTTATTAAAATGTTCTTTTGGACAACTTATTGTTACTTGGTTGATTAATTTGGATTTTTGTTCTTTAGATGTCAAAAAAATACTGTAGCTATCAATTTAAGTAAGTTAGATGTATCAGAGCGCATTTTCTGGAAGTCACTGTTTAAGTATCTACAATTCTTTGTGATTGTATGTGCTACATTATAGAAAACATCTTCAATTTCTCTGGTTTCTTGAAGAAATATTCTTAAAAATACAATAAAATAGAGAAATATTTTCACTTCTTAGTAGCGTTAAACTATTTTGGCAAAGTAGGATTACATTGAAATTTTTTACTCTTTCATTTTAGACAAAGTTTTCAAGGAGTTGAAGATAAAATCACAAAGCTGAAAGTGACCATGGTGGCATGGGACCGCCATGATAACTCTGTTATAACTGCAGTTAATAATATGACTCTGAAAGTCTGGAATTCTTTCACTGGTCAGCTCATTCACGTTCTCATGGTAAGATGTACCATCTTGATTTATCATTCTTGAATGCAGAATTTATTTATACATCATCAACATTCCTCCTTACGTGGTTTTTCCTGTCTGAAAACTGCCATGACAAATGTTTCCAGATAATTGAAGTGTAATAGTGATGTCTATCAGCTGCTTATTAGAAAACAAAAACATAAAGTTGCAAATAACCACTGCTGTTCAAGATGTCTGAAACTAATTTTGGACTTTGTTTGGTGTTTGGGGTTTTTGTTTTTGGTTTTTTTTAATGGAGTTCTCTCTTGAAGGAGAGAAGGAAATGTTAGTTTTTTATTCTTTATTTAATGTGATGTTTTGAAATACTGTTAATGGGTAAATTTGCCCTCTTTAACCAGAGACACTTCTGCAACCTAATCATTCCATGAGTACAAAAAATTAGTCTTCTAGCTAAAACAAATCAGCAGTTTTACTAATCTCTGACACTTCTTTTCTAATTGAGAAAATGGCGAACTCTAGGTTCATCGTGATACTCTGCTTAGAGATGGAAATACTTAATGCAAATCTCTAAAATATAGCATTAATTTTGAAGATGTTCTTCTCTAACTTTTAAGTTATATAGTTCATTCTTTATGAGTTTAAGTTAAATTTCTAATGGATAGCCTGCTGAAGAAAAATGGAAATCTGTGGAATATTCAGACCCCAAGATGCCAAGTGTTGTGGATACTAATCTTTTTAAAATCCTGGTGAAAATATTGAAACATGCTTTTGAAGGTGGTGTACTTGACATACTACTTAGGAAGGTAAAATTGCAACTGAAAAGAAAAGAGTGTGATCCACTGCTACCAAAAAGAAACAAGTGTGGTTAAAGTAGTTTTTTGCTGGATATCTTCATAGGTTAATGTGGCAGCTGCTAGTGTTACCATGTTGAATCCTTGGGTAAGTATTCGATACAATACTCTTTTCATTCTGCTTTCTCTTTATTTTCAGGGACATGAAGATGAAGTGTTTGTGCTTGAACCTCATCCATTTGATCCAAGAGTTCTCTTCTCTGCTGGACATGATGGAAATGTCATAGTTTGGGATTTAGCAAGAGGGGTCAAAATCCGGTCTTACTTCAACATGGTAATTATTTTGCTTTATACAGATATGCCAAAGAAATTGTTCTAAACCTTCTGCTTTTAGTACATTCTTATGTAGGCTATCTTGAAGTATGATTTATGTATAGAGCAAGATCCTGTATCTGGTGAAGTCACAAGAAATTCCTTTTCAATTCAGTGGGGCAAAGAGTAAATCTGAAAAATGTTAGAAGTTGTTTCTTTGGCTGTATTTCATAGTACTTTATTTCTATATGCTTGATCCACACAAAATTGTAATGTTGGTTACATTGTCAGAGGTCATATGTAAGAGGGTGACAAAGACCCTCATTTAGTGCTCTTTTTCCTGCCTGGGGAGCCTAGGTGGAACTTGATTTATTTTTGTGTTACTAATTCTTAATCTGGCTAAAGCTGTTCAAGAGTCTCCTGATTTCATATAAAGTTGTTGTATATTGCCTTGGCTCATTGGATGGAATACTGTCATCCTTTCTGTGTAGAGCTCCTCCACATGCAGGTTTCAAATTTGGTCTGTTCTGCACTAAACCAATTCTCCTGCAAGATGAATGCAATAGGTATTTTCATCTGTTTCTTGATATTAAATGGGTCTTTGTACATATCTGTTTCCTCAAAAAAGGTAATGATGTATTGTGCAATTCAGACTTTGTCTCATGAACAAAATTACAAAAGCCTTTGCTGAATATTCACAATCATTTGGAATGCTTGAGAGTAGGCAAATGGGCTTCAGCTGTAGTGGAATGGCAGTCTTGGAGACCAGCATAAAGAAGATCACCTGAAAAAGAGACCAACCATAGATACATTTATAAAAAGATAATGGACATTTAGAAATTAGCTCAAGCCAGTAAAGTCACTGAACATAAAAAAAGGTTTTAAGATACAGTGCAGTACAGTAGAGTTCATAAACTCTTTGAGAAAATGAGCAAATTTTAATCAGAGAGAGTGCAACCTAGATTTCTTCAGCAATGACCTAGGTTGAGTAATGTTCGTTCTGCAGTGGTTTCTGTAACTGAGCTTATGAAGGATCCAAGACAATCTATCACACTGGAGCTATGAGCACACATCTTCATTACTTGGTGCTATTCACTGTTGCCAGTTGAGGTGTATGTTCTCGTTGCATAGTTAGCTTGCATTTCCAGTTCTACTTACAATGAATGTATGACAGTTTTCATGGAGTTTAGGTCAGAGTCTGAGCTCATCTGCTCCTTTTAAACCAAGTCCATATAAGAGTTATCAGAATCTAAATTACAGGTGCCTGTGATATTAGACAGCCCCCCGAAGACTGAAATATTTATTTCAAGAGTGCCATGCAACATAAACACCTAAAGAAGATAGTAGTCATACATATTTTAAGATCTTTGGAGTCAGAGAAATTTGTAGACAATCAGAAGATCTCAGCAGCTAGTAATCTGTGCTTTATGCTAGAAATTTCTTTTATGAGAAAGTCTGCCTGCTGTGTGAGGTGAGGGGAATTGTAAATCTAGCAATCAGTTCATCTCAAACCAAAGAATTACACTGTCTGAGCCAGGTATGCCAGAGAGACATTTCTCTATGGACTATTTCACCAGACTGTCTTCTGTGTTTGATTCTTCAAAAGACATGGCTGCAAATCAGAAGTTTACTTAGGTGATAGGTGGCAGGCAGAGGACTTTGTGCAGTCACCTCTGCAGAGCTGCAAAGGTAAAGTGTTCTGGTTTACTACAGCGGGGTAAATTAATTCATACAGAGCTGCCAGTCTTCTCTATTTCCTAAACAAAAAAACAAATGGCAAATGTCTGTTTTACAATTCAAGAATCTGTCATTATGATTGCCTGGTCTGTGGTACCAGAAGTAGCACTTGGTGGCTTTCCCATAACAAGAGTTCCTAAAAAAATGGTGCAGGCCCTGGGGGAATTGATTGAATTAGCAAAATCATAGAATGACTGTTGGCTTAATATTAGTCCAGTCAGGTATTTCTCTCCTAGATGGATTGCTTTGTACATCTAAAGCCTTGTGGCATATGCCTAAAGTAGAGTTGGGTGTTTTTAAATTACTTTCCACCCCGCCCAAAATACCTTCATTGTCAACATTAAAAAAAAAAAAAAAAAAAAATCCCAAACAAACAAAAAAACTCCAAACCTAAAAAAACCCCCAAAACCCAAAAAACAAAACAAACAAACAACCCCCCCCAAACAAACAAAAAACCACAAAAACCAACCAACCAAACAAAAAAACCCACCAAAACAGCCCCCTAAGGGATGCAAGCAGTGTCAGTTAGTTTGAAACATAATTCTTTTATCCAGTCAGTGAATATGAGATTGCAAAGAAAATCATAGTAACCAAAAATACTGTTTGCTTTGTATTTAACTTAAACTTTGATTCCTCCATTTATTTGTTCCTTGCTGGTTGCAATCTGATCCCACTAGCTGACTCTGGTGGTCCTGCAGAACATTCTTTCCCAAGTTTTTAAACTGAAGATTTGCTATGAAATCAATAGTCATAATTTTGGTTAATTTGAAGCATCTTTGATAATGTGTGAAGCATTTTTGGTCTGTTTTAAGCATCTTTGGTCTGTTTGCCAGATTTTGGTCTTTTTCATTAATAGTAATCTCAGTCCCATAAATTAATGCCACTTGGGTTTACTCTCAGTAAGTATATATACTTTATATATTTCATGTTTTCACCTGTAGTCTTCATTTCATTTGATCTAGTTGTGTAATTATTACATAACTTGGTGTCAGAGTCCATGGACATTCATAAGTGGTTTAATTCAGTGACTTGAGTCACCTTCACTCAGGGAGCATATTCAGTATGCCAGAGAATGAAATTTGCCATAGAAGTATCTAGAGTGTGAGATGGTTAAAGCATTTTAGGCAATATTGAGATTCAGCAAGTAAGTCTTGAGATGGTTTTAAATTGCATGTGCAGATGCAGGTATTTGAGTTTTGGCCTGTATCATATTCACACTAGTCCTAATAGAGCTGCTAATGAAGGATGTGTTCTTGGTGCAATATTAGGGCTGTTTCATCTGCTGTATTTCCCAGGTACAAAGAGGCATTCTGAAGAAACAGGCTATCTTAAGTGGTTTCTTTAGCCAAGTGTTTCAGAGCTTATGTATTTCACAAAAATAGTGTTGTTGCTACAGAAGAGCAGCACAGACTCTTATAAATGTTTAAATTGTAGTTAATTTTGCTGAACTGTGTATGACCTGTAGGTGTCTTGGAAGATGATCCAGGTGAAAAAATACACTGAATGGTGGGCTATCTGGTGAAAGCAGCTGCATGATAATGTACATAAAGTTATATTTGAAGTGCAGTTCCTTACTCAAAGCTGCAATGAGGCATCTGTATCCCTTGTGTGGTAAGGAACCTTTCCTGCAACTGAGGGAAGTCCTTGCTTTCCACAGGAGCAGGTGGCATTCATTCTTTTGGATTAATTTAGCTTGTTAGAGTTAGGAAATTATAGACCTAGATTCTGTTCTATCCTCAGTAGTAAAGCACTCAACGCCTGCCAGTTAGTTACTCAGGAGAGCATCTTGGCTATAAATGTCCTAGACAGGACTTCTTCCCAATTTTCCCGATTCCCATAGTTGTGCCACTATGGAGAAATTTGAATTTGAAGCTTGTTAGGCACTGGCTAGTTTTTTTGAGTATGCAAGTCATGTTCTAGGTAAATTAGAAAGTGGTAGAAGTTCATTGCCTTCAGGTAAGCTTTTGTGTTTGGAGGATTAATGTTCTGTCAGGTCATAAATAGAAGGTGTACACCACTCAGTTCTTGTCATAGCATTTGTTTTCTTTCAGATGTTCCCACTAAGTTACTTCCTAATAGGTGTGATGCTGTTGGTTTCTTAGGAATGCCAGGGTTGTCACTTGGATGGTATGTGCTGCAGCTCAGCCCTTAGGCTTTAGTTAGACAAAAGTTTCTCAATGTTGCGAACACATGAAGGCAGAAAAAGAAAACTACAGGGACTTAATATTTCAGATCTAAATGGAGATATGTCTAGTAATGTCAAGTGGATGCATGGGTATTTGCTTGGTTTGGTAATGGGGGTTTTGTCGGTGGTGTAATTTAGACTTTAAGTATTGGTGTTCCTTGGGTCTGACCCTAAGTAGGTTTGTGGTGTTACGATGCTGCCCTTGATTGTTAGTTTCTGGGCTTAGGCAGTTTCACTAAAGCACACTTTCCTCTAAGCAGTACTCTTGGGAATGGACTCTGCCGACTCAGACTGCTTGCAAAAAGCATTTTTTCTGGGGCTTCTGAGTATAGGTTTCTCCTGTGATAAAACTTACAGTTCTTGTCCCATGAACGGGCTGCCCTGTAAAAGAATATTAGAAGAAGATTTTAGGATATGTACAGGCCTGTAGTTCTGTTCATTCTTTCTTTTTTGTTTACTTGGGGTTTGTTTTTGGTTTTTGTTTGTTTATTTTTTTTAATTTTTAAAAAATAATTTGGTTTATAGCATAGCTTTATGAACAGTTGCATATGGTGACTTCTGTTACATTAAACTATGTTTTTGAAAGTAAGGAGCTATACAACAGTAGCAAGAATGAAAGATCAGGGGAGACCAGGCATTTTTACAGCTTTTTGTCACTATAGAACACTGGAATTCTTACTGTATCTTTGAATGTCATTGCTTTGCCTGAATCTGATATCTGACTAGGCAGATTCTGTAGGTAGTTATTGCAATTACTGAAAGAGAAAGCCTATGTTTTAATTGATAAAGATGAGCCTTATGATGTTTACGAAATCTTTGTGTAATGTAGACATTAATCAAGTAGGAATATTGAAGCCTTTAAAGAAAAAAATATTCTCCTGTACAACAGATTTCAAAGAAATACCCAAAGAGAGCCAACAACAAAAGATCTTTCATGACTAGGTGTTGTTCTTCTGTCTTTCTTGATTGACTCCCATTGTGATTTGCTTCTCTGAGAAGTCAGGCTTAGCTGTAGCTAGCAGTGAGCCGCCTTATGTCTGACATATGTGTGCCTTGGGTGCCTCCAGTGTGCCTGACAGCCTGTTAAGGTCAGGCTTTTCCTTATTTGTAATCTTAATGTATTCTCAGATGTGAAGTGTTCATTTGGACTGATTCTTGGGACATTACCTCAGCGCTAAGAGTCTTTCTGAGCACTGTTGTGTGTTAGGGTATCCTTAACATGCTCTGGGTGGTAGTTCTGGAACTCCCTTGGAACTTGGGGCTTAGATGGCCTTAGTTCTTTCATCGTGTTGCGAGGAATGCTTTGAAATACTGATACAAAAAAAAAAAAAGTTTTGACAATTTGGTATTAAATTCACAGATCTTCAAAAGAAGAACTTCAAAATCCTCCTACCTTTGTCACTAGCTGACTTGCTGGAAGGCTAAGCCACCTTAGCCTTCGACACTTGCACATCACAGTATGTATATCTCTTACCTGTTGAGAATTGTGTAAGTCTTTTTCTCAATGCCAAAGCACATTTCATGAGAGCATATAGAAATACCAAGGATATGTTTTAGAAATGCATTACAACTTGAACTCTAAAGTAGTCATTTAAAGCAACCTTCTGATTCTTTTGGAGGAGGAGAAAGAAAAAGAAAATATTCTAACTGAACCTGCTCTTCCCCTTTCCCACCTTCAGCTTCCTTTGAAATGGCAAGTAACTCAGTTATACTTGTGAAAGAAAAGCTTCAATCTCCCCCAGAACCACCACTGTTCTCCTCTGTGTAAATGCTTACTCTTCACTTAATAAATGCTGTTTGCCTTGGAAACCATATCGGTAGTTCAAAAATAGCAGTGTAACACTTAGTGCTTGAATTGGTATTTTGTCATTCTTATGCCCTCAGTCCCACTTTCATGGAAATGATCAGGACAAAGAAATAAAACAAAATAAACCTTTAAAATTGCAAGGCCTGAGGGGCAGGCTGACATGCCTGTTGCATCGCTACTGGAGAAGTTACAGGCCACAGTTCCATTTTTTGGCTGTTTTTGAAAAACTCTGATATTGGAGCTAAGATACACTCTTTTACTGAGACCTAGGAGGACAATAATGTCTTTGATAGCTGTAGTTGGTGTAAGGTAGGATGAGGCTTCTTACAGGTACTAAGAAAAAAAGATAGTTTTTTTTTAAAAAAAAAACTGGGGCATATTTTGCTTTAAATCTCTGTACCAGGATTCTAGCTGTTTTCTTTGTTTCTAGGCAGTCTTCTGTTAGATGTTAATGATGAATTATCCTATATTTTCATTTAAAATGCACTAGTAACATCTTATATAAATAGACATTGTATCCAGAACTAGAAAGCGTGTGACTTGTGATTTATATGTGTTCTTTACAATGTTGTTTAAATTTCAACAGATTATGAAACCTAGACCTTCATATGAGCATTTTAAAAACAAAGTAAGGATTTACAGACTTCTGTGTTTATTTTTGAAAAAGAGTTTAACAGCTTATTCAAAGATAGGTTAGTATGATGAGAATAGTTTCCTCCCATATGTGTCAAAATACACATTGAAGCAGGTACAATGTAAGCAGCTGAATTAAAAAGTAACAGTTTTCTAATAAGTTGAAGTTTTGCAGTTGCAATTTACATATAAACTTAGCATCACTTTTTTTTTGTCCAACTTCATTTAAAATTGTCAGCCCAGAAGCAAATTACTGAAAATTTTAGGATAAATTATGGATTTAACTGCATTAACAAAGATATGATTATTTTTTGGATTTTTTTTCTTCTAAATTAAAATCATGACAGCTAAAAGAGAAATGGGGAGGAAACTTATTTCTGAAAGGATGAAAGAATATCTTACTGGAATAGTAAATAGTTATGGATCCTTTCAGCAAGATAAAGTTATATGACTTGGCATTATGTTGCTAGAACAAAGCTTAAATATAGTCATTTTCTTTTACAACTGTATTAATAGGGAAGAGCAATTCTATAGTTCTTGGTACTGAAAAACTCTTTAAAGGACTTTACAAATATGTTGTTGATCATAAAGTGCAACAGGTATAAGCTACTTTATCAGAGCTAACAAACTTGGAGGGCTGTTTTTTTGCGTATCTTCTTGGTTGGAATCAGGAAAGTACTGCAGAAGTTAGTAATCCTTAGGAAAAAACTGCAAGCCAACAAAAACCCCAAACTAAATTAAAAAAAAGCTCAGTTTTGCAGCAAGCTGAAATTGTTAATGACTCTGCAAACTTTTTAGCTATAGAATTATAAAATATGAGCATCATCTACTTTCAACTATAGAATTGTAAAATCTGAATGTCTTATCCTATCTTACCAATTTGATTCATAGCTTGGGCTGGCTTCTCTAATGTAGTCTCAAATTCCATGATTCAGTGCTTATTTTCAGGAAGGTGAAAATACTGAGCTGTGGTTGAGAGAGCTGGTCAGGATTTCTTAGCAAGACATGAAGACCAGGTATTTAGCATGACTGACTTAATGTAATTGTTTTACCACAAGTTCAAGAGAAAACACGCCAAAGGGGAAAATTGACCTCAGCTTGTTTATGTAGTTTTCAAACAAACATGCATGATCCCTCTCTCAGTGCTATATAATTTTTAGAGAAAGGGTTGCATATTGGTACTTTAAAAATCAGTTAATTGTAAATTAAATTTTTAATCTCTATACATCAATGTCAAGTACATGAAGTGAGACAGTTGTGTAAATGAATTTTGCTAGACGTTTTTGAAAAGTTGTAGTGGTTTTGTCTGGTTATTCCTGAAATACTGTTTGTGAAGAACAAAAGTTTTACTGCACTGGGAGATCTCTGTGTGTTTACTTGAGAAGATAAAGCTCCAGCATCTGCTTTCTCTTAAAGGGTTACATCATGACTATATTTCTAACAGTTACCACTGCAAAAGCCAGGTAAAAGAAAAGGTCTGTTTGGAAGGATCTTGGAATGGTGCAGGACTGCTCATTAAAACCCTATTTACTTTTATCTCTCCTGTAGTGGCTTTCGTTTGACTGCATTCTAACTTATGCAGTGAAGAATGCTTTCATGTGATCAAAAGAATGTAACTAGTTTGTGAATACTCAAACTTATTTTTAGTTCTCTTGATTTCCTGGCCAGTCTTGAAGTTAAGACCCAAGCTCTTACAGTTGTGCTATAGTAAAGAAAAAACCTTAGCTTGTATTGGTCTTTAGTTTTCTTTTTCAGGTTGCTTCTTTGTTGAGAAGCCGTGGGCTGAAGAAACAAAAAGTGTTTTTTTTTAAAGGTGATCTCTGAAATTCCTTTATTTCATTTGATTGCCTTTGAAAACAGTTGGAGCAGTAGAATCAGCAAACGGATACTAACCTACCTTGTAAGGTCATGCTCATCTGGTTATGTGATGATTATAGCTGTATCTCTCTAAATGCTGTTTTTATTTCAAATGATGTAATAGTGAAACAGATTATACTTGGATATGCTGGCATAAAATCAGGAAATGGGGTGATACAATTTAACAAAGCAATAATTGTATTTAAAACATTTAACTTGTTTTTGAAACTGAAAATGCATATTGCCATGCATCCAGTGAGAAAGCTTTGAAGCGAGTACATTCATGCTAATTTTTTTACATTTACTACGTGAAGTTACCATGGTGAATATATGCCTTTTCAAAGACATATACAAGTAAATATGTGTAAATGAAGATAATTTTTTACATTATATACTAAACATTTATTATATATTAAAAAAACCCCAAACAACAACAACCCCCCCCAAAACAAAACCAAAAAAACCCCAAAAAACAAAAAAAACCCCACCCCCCACCCCCCCCCGAAAAGTGCACAAACCCAGAAAACCTCTCAACCCTAAAATCATCTCACACAATGATGCTAAGGTTGAAAGTTGTGATACGCAGAAATTAAGGAATAAGATGGCTGAAGGTAATGTCCAAGTGTTTTGTCCCCCAGTCTGTAGCTAACTGATTGTCTAATGTAAAGTTGTCTGGTGCTATTCCTGGTTCCATGCGTTTCTTTCAAAGTCCTTAATTACTTTTCTAGGATGTATGGTAGTTGCATTGTATGATTATTTTTTAAGCTTATACATTTTCTCCAACTTTTAAACAATGGATCTTTTGGAAAAAAATAGAAACACTTTCTTAGCTTTTGAGAGCTTTGGATATATTTTATATTGATTTGGAGCTATTAGCATACGCAGTGACAGAAGTCATCAGGTACAGAACTTGACCATAAAAAGGTCAAGCTGAAACCAGCTACAAGAATTTTCCTGATTTCTACAATGGAAATTGCAGAGGGTGTAATTTTGGTCCTATTAATGGAGAGTCTGCAGTACAGCTGAAGAATCAGACTGTCTGGATGCAGTGATGTGTTGGTTGTCTTCTTACCCAGTCTCTTTGCCCTCTTTACACGTTTTATGTTTTTATATTAATCAGTCAAAAATATTAGAAACCCCTTGGAGGCTGTAGTAGGAATGTATTTTATAATGGCAATGATGTCTAGTTTTTGTGAATTTGGGCACACACATTCCCTGTTAATGACTGTTTAAATGTTTTAGTGCAGTTTAATCCTTGTTTTGTTTAGAATTTACTGTCAGTGTTATGGCATTAACTAATGCAGGCCAAAAGGGTTTCTTCCTGCAAGTTGTCAATCAAGCAGAGACTACTGAGTTGCAATTGGATTTTTCTGTGTGCTCTTGCTCCTTCAGAGAGCTGGTTGTTGACTGTCCTTTATTTTTAACTTCAAGTGGACACTTCATTTTAGGCACTTCCTATGCTATGGTTACTTATGTTTGTGTATTCTAAATGTTTTTCCTGCCCCATCTTCTAAAGTCTGCTCTTCCACTGATCTGTGTGGTGTGGTTGCTTATTTTCTAATCCTACTTTTACTTTCAACGCAAGTGGCAAACTCTAAACCCATAATAGCATCATCATATCACTTACAATATTGTTTCCTTTCCTTTAAACAGTAAACCTATCAGGCTTACCAAGGTCTTTGTTAGCAACTACTTGATTAGTTTTAGGCTAAATGACAGACCAAAAGATTGGAAGTGCGTGTCAAAAGAACAGTGTGAAACATCAGATTCCATTTAGGCCACCTCAGCACAATGCTCTGTGCGTGGATTTTCTGCCACACAAGGTGATTTTTTTTTTTTTTTTTTTTTTTTTTTTTTTTTTTTTTTTTTTTTTTTTTTTACTAATGTCCAAAAGGCACATCTCTTGCTAATATGAACAATGTATTATAATTTCCAATGGCAACTAGAGATGTGAAAACAGTATTTCCTATGCTGTGGCCTTCACAAAGTCTTTCTTATTCAGTGAAATTATGTGGGATTGTATTTTTAGGTCAGGTTTTGTAGCTATGTGAAATACAGAATAACCTAAGTAAGGTTATGAATACATTATTTTGTATCAGTTTGTCTATAGTCCTTCTGAAATGGTTTGAAATTTTTGAGAGGTTCCACCTTTGAATAGTGCATAAGAGCACATCCTGAGAAATAGGTTCTGGAGAACAAAACGAGCATAATGCTCTAATAGTTCAAATAGAAGAAGCCACTACTGAGTTTGCAGGATGTATATTAAGAAAAAAATTTAACAACAACAACAAAGCTGTAAATAATTTATATATATAGCCTTTGTAAAGCTTCAGGCATCCACAGGGTGGGTGACCTATCAGACCTCTTAACTGATAGATTTATTTTTCAAGACACATGCAACATTCCTGAATGAATAACTGACTTGGCTGGTAGGAAGATAGAAACATTTTTAGTAAATATGTTATTCTGAATTTAATTACTTGTTTTCTTCCTATCATTTTATGTCTTATTACTGCTCTGGAAGCAGTGTTGAAGATCTGCTGGTTTTTTAAAAATTTTTATTAACTGGCTTAAAAAGTAAGTCTGCTTTCCACTCCTCCAAATGAGTAGCAACCTCTTTTACTTTGCAGTAGATATTTTTTGGCTTATGGAAGCATGCTGTGATTGAAGATTGTTCTTTAAAGCAAAGGGGAGTACAAACCTGCAAAGGAACTTCCAGATACTTGGAGGCTGATTTGACTTGAACAGTTATGATGTAGTTTCATCACTTATAAAACAATTAGTGCTGTTTTTTAGCTAGTTTTAGATATTTGTTCTAGCATACCATTGTTGTCATCATTAGAACCTGAATTTCATTTTTCAAGTTTGAATGTTGCTTGTTACTAATATTTATTTGTTCCTATGCATGTAAGTAGAGAAGTTCTCACCGTCTTTAAGTATAGCAGTTCTCTTCCTGCTAAAGGTCTTTTAGTATAGTCATACAAAATAGTCCACTTTCCTTAGTGTTCATATAAAGAAGCTGAGCTCTGTGGTTTTGTGTTATCACGATGAGTGGCTCTGTAGCTGTTCCTCTTAGAATTTATTTATCTTGAACATTAGAAGCAAAAACTACTTGTACTGCTTCGGAAGATTTTGTTCTTAGCATTGTCTGTTTGTCCATATGCACTTTCTTTTCTGGATGCATTTCTGGTATGGTTTAGAATTGCAGCTTTCTTTTTGTTGCTGCATTATATGTGATGTATTGCAAAGAGTACCCAGTGATCTTTTCTAGTAGAGGCTTTAGTTCACTGATTTTTTTAGATTTTTTAAAGAATTATATTTTAAAACTGTGCTGATGACTTGTCGTAGAAGTTATAGAAATGTGTGCTGTTATTTTATGTAGAATGAGGGGGTTTTTTTTGGTGTTTTGTTTTTTTTTTTTCCTGGCATTAAATGTGTAAGTTATTTCTAATAATCTTATTAGATTCATGCTCTGTTGCATTTTGTCCTGTTGGCTTTTAATTGCGTCAGTTGATATCATTTATGCTGTCCCAAATCTGTTCTCACTGGATGATTCCCTAATGTTACTTTCTTCAAAGAGCTCTTTTTTCTTTAGTCAATAACAGAAAGGGCTGACTTGAGAAACTTTAGTGATAACATCCTTTTAGCTTCGTGTATCTTTCCAAAATCAGTAACTGGTATCCTTTCTTTATAAAAGTTTACCTACTCTGCATTTCTCCAACTAGTCACAATCATTTGAATCAAGTTTAAATATCATATTAAGATTCTGAAGTCTAGCTAGATTGAATGAGTTATATTTTCTTGGCATTAAAAAATTATTTTTCTGAACAAAGTCTGCTAAATTCCTCTGGTACTCTCAACTCTTTATTAATTTTTACTTTATTTGAATTTTTTTACTTTTTCTCTTGTGTCTTATACTCTTCTTGAAAAGTAGGGTTTAGCTGTTTCATACTATCTGTTGATAACAGATCAAAAATACTTACTACTGAGCTCACTATGTAGGTGTTATTATTCCATTTCCATACAACAAATAATTTTTATGCATTTAAGATATTGCTTTGTGTACAAGCTTGACAACTCTTATTCTCCCTCGTTTGGGGCAAGTGATAAGCTTTCCTCAAAAGTGAGAGGAAAAGTCTTCCATTTTTCATTCTCTTATTTCATCAGCATTCTTCCCTTCAGGATATACCAATGTCCACGTGTTTCCTTGCTAGTGAAAACATGGGCAAATTGGACTCCTAATTCTTGGAGCTGAGACTAGAAATAATCTTTACTTGGTCCTCATTGTATAGTATCACTGGTTCTTCCCCATTTGTAGTTGAAAAATCCTTGCTACTTGCTTTGCTACCTGGAGTGTCTTAACACATTTACTTTTCACAACCTCTTGTTGTGACGCGGCCTTTGTTGAAGCACTGGAACAGGATGCCAAGAGAAATTAGGGACTCCCCATCCCTGAAAGTGTTCAAGGCCAGGCTGGATGGAGCTCTGAGCAACCTGCTCTAGAAGGTATCCCTGCCCATGGCAGGGGGCTGGAACTATGTGATCTTAAGGGTCTTTTCCAACCCAAACAATTCCGTGATTCTGTGACAGCTCTTAATTAACCAATGCTTTTTCTGTAGTCATGAGCAGTCTCTTCCTTTTATAACTGTTACCCTTATGTGCAGCAGGGGAAGGTTCCAGACAAAATAAGCACATTATATCTTCTTGGGATACTGTCTTTATGTAGTTCTTGCATCTTTGATTTAAAAGCGATGGGGAGGGGAAGGCAGCTTCCTTCTTGCTGAAATTCTTTATCTAGCCTGCTGAAGTAACAGCTTCACTGATTTACTGCAGCTTCCCTTTTTGCAACTTAATGTTTAGTTTCTGTTTCAAATGACTAGCTCCTCTATGTTAGCTTTATTATGGAAAAAATTCTATTGTAAGTTGTTGCCTATTAATCCTGAAATAGTTTTATTGAAAAGAAAATTCTACTAGGTAGCACACTCTGGTCGATTTTGTTCTTTAATTTAGAATAGTAATTATATCTTGTAAGGTTATTCTCAACAGGATTATTATTTTCTTTTTTTCATAAGAATCTTTATTTCCAGATATTTGTACTTCAGACTTGAAGGGTTATGCTGAAAGGTCTTAGAGTTGCCCTTTCCAGAAGCACTTTTTAAAACCAGATTCTGGGCACGTTTAGATTAAAACTATTTGCACTGTACTTGTCCCCAAATAGTAGAACACTTTTCCTTTACATAAGAAGGGAATGTTTTCCAATTAGCGCTCTAATTTCCAGGGGTTTCTTGAAAATGGTTCATCCAAACAATTTCTTGATAGAAAGGATTAAAAAACCCATCATCTTAGTAGTTGGATTTTTTTCCTTCTGTTTCTCATTTTTCCCCTCGCCATGGTTAGCAAATAGTTCTTCCCACATTGTGTAGTTTTTCCTGTGGAACAAAAAGTATTCAAAATGTAGGTTGAACCTTGGAATTCTATTTATGAAGGACTTCAACATTAGGAAGCTTGACACTGATGCTTCCTTTGTTGGAGGAAGGGTAAGGGAACAGAAACCTCTATGTAAAAAATACTTCTTTTGCGATTTTTAACTTTATTTCTGCAAAGCTTATTATTGTGGTGAAATTCTGTCTGCTTTCCACTTGCTTTCCCAAACTGTCTCCCTTTAATACAGTGAGCTTTCTGTATGCAAAAAGCAGCACAAAGTTGTTACTTTGCTGTGGTAGTTGGATCTTGCTTAGACTAAATTAATTCTGCATTCCTGACTGTTGTGATATTAGTGTCACTTGCTCGAAGTTCTGTTTTTATTTTCCATCTCTTTCTGTGAGATACTTCTGTTCATTTCTTCTCGAATATTGGGCAAAATAGAACGTAAAACTTGCATTGGTTTATGTTCCCCTTTCACTAGTCCAGAAACTCACTTGACTTTTAGGGAAATTACCTGTAGTAAGAAAGACCTGAAAGCAATAGATGTAGTAGCCTCTCTCACCGGGGGATGTCCAGGGGTGTGGATGTGTTGTAAGACTGTGGGGAAAAGATGTAGAATTCTTGTTTTTGTCTCAGCCTGTAAGGGAGTAAAAACAGTACCTAACTCACAGGATTTTTGAGGCTTGATTTGTTAACTTTTTAAAGTAATGCTGATGGCCTCTGGAAGGTGCTGCAGAAGTGCACAGGGTTACTGTTTAAAGGCTGAATATCATTGTTTTTCGTTTTGTTTTTTTTTTTTTTTTTCCCTCCCCCCTCTTTCCTGGCAATATATAGGCCTACCACAGTTAGGGAAAGAATTTTGTTTGACGTCTCTTTAAAGAAAATGCAAAAGTGCTTTGCTGGGGAGAATAGAAAGGGGCTTTCTGAAGAGGTGCTGAAGACATGAAAATTCAGAGTGGTGATTGGTCACCTCTGCTTGATTGACAGGTTGCAGGGAAAAACAAAAACCCATTTGTTCTGGCTTAATGGAACTGGAAAACAGAAAATGAGTATCAGGTAAAAATTCCTTTTTTAAAATCTTTGCAGTTCTCCTATAAAAGGTGGAGTTTTTACGCAAATTTACTCCTTCCCCACTCCAATAAATTAGGAGAAGGAAATCCAGAAACAGGTAGTTGCTAAGCTGTGTAATGTGGGTTGTGTATGTCAGTGCGTTTTGCAGGGGGCAGGTGTTGTGGAACACCGCAGCAGGCGCTGCTACTGGGGTAGCTTAGCGAGAAGGCAGAGGATGGAAAGGGTGTAGTGACTAAGCCCTGAGCTGGGCCCAGCTCTCTGGTTAGGCTCATTAGCAGGACGTTCAAGGGGAAGCTTTTAGTTTCACTTCCTATACTGTGCCTGCTTTGTGGAT
Source organism: Hirundo rustica (assembly GCF_015227805.2). Classification (NCBI taxonomy): domain Eukaryota; kingdom Metazoa; phylum Chordata; class Aves; order Passeriformes; family Hirundinidae; genus Hirundo; species Hirundo rustica. The sequence goes on from NC_053452.1 coordinate 83,484,055, forward strand.
AAAGTCTGTCAGTTTCTACTGCTATCAATTTGGAATCTTTCATGAGCATTATTACAAAATTCACTGGAAAGTGAATAGCTAAAAAAGTAAGCTTTGTTTTAAAGTAACTTCCATCTAGCAGTATATTGTCATACAGATTTTATAATAAATTTTGATGTCAGCATCACAGTTTTGAGAATCATAATTGAAAATTATTAATTTCTGTTAATTATTTTGTATGTTGATGTATTTCAGATTGAAGGACAAGGACATGGTGCAGTTTTTGACTGCAAGTGCTCTCCTGATGGACAGCATTTTGCATGTACTGATTCTCACGGTCACCTTCTGATTTTTGGCTTTGGTTCCAGTAGCAAATATGACAAGGTACAGTGCAAGATGTTAATCAAAATGTTTGTCTGTGTTGAATGCATTTGTGCAAACTTTTCTTCAGAGCTTCATTTCAAGAGGGCGTGTCTTGACACAATTTTAAGCCATTAATATGGGATGTTTTGAGTGCCTCTTGTTTACAATGAGATTTCTTTCACTGTCTTTTTTTTTCAATTATGGAAACATTCTGTTAAGCTACTGTTTACATGGGAAGTTCAAAATTATAATAATAATTTAAAAACAGATTTCAAAATAAACCAGTCACTGTCTATTCTCTTAAGTGAGAAAGTTACAAATATCTACTAATGGATCCACATGGATAACAGGAATAAGCTGCAGTGGAACTGATAATGGTTACACATTTTACTTGAAATATTTTTTTCTGATTCCTAAATAATGCCCTCCCCCCACCCCCAAATGGGTGTGTAATAGAACTGATTCCTGCTATCTGTACTTAATTACTGCATAGCCTGTGAGATAATTATTTACAAAAAATGTGCTATGTTTTAGTGATGCAATTTTATGTCTGTCAATGACGTGCTGTCATGGATGCCTTCATGCTTACACAGCAATATTCCACCATTAGAGTGATTAAAATATTATGCCTTTATTCTAATGTCATAGTCTACATTGTGTATTCTGAGTGTGGGTGTCCTGCCACAGACCCTCATGACTGTTAAGATATGTGGTGTTATTTTTTTTTTCCTTTGTGGAGGAACATGCTCTGGGAACCTATACAATGCTCTATAGGTTTGGAGTGTCCACAAGATCTTAGTTCTTCTTTTACCGCCCAGGAGAGAAATTAGCTGTGTCTCTTCTCCCTTTCCTTAAGACCTATCTGCTCTGTTTTCATCTCTGCTTCTGGTAGCTGACACTTGAATGCTGTTGGTGAAGTGCTGTTTTATGGATCTTGCCTCCTTCTTTGGATCTTTGGACTCAGGCTGGTTTTGAAAGCATTTTGGCAAACAGCAGTGCAGAGGGATCTGAAAGAGGGAGAGCAAAAGGAATTTTAATCTTTGTCTTGTAAGCTACTGGATTTCTTTCTGTAGTCTTACAGAAGGATTTGCATTTGGAGATTTATTTTTTCTCCTATTTTCTCAACTATGATTTGAAGTTCTCAGTACTAAAGCTGCTGTTGGTATCCCTCAGTTATTACTATCTGTGCATTTCCCCTTCCATTACAAACAAAACAAAGAAGCAGAGACATCACAAGCAAGGAAAATCAGGATTATCAGATTATTTTCTTTGTGTTTCAAGATTCTTACTGTTCCAGACTTTAAGGCCTGTTGTAATAGGAACATTTTTCTTAGCATGTCCATGGTTGCTTTCAGGTTTCTTTTTGTCTTCAATTATTTTGGAAGTATGTAATTCTCTGCTACTTTAAAATACTGGAAATTAAATTGAAACTGTGAGTCTTGGTATTTTCTGTGATAGATCAGAATTTTCCCTTATACTGCCATTTGAGAATTTACCTGTGAGGGATTAAATCTGTTTGTAGAATGAATACAGTTGCTTTTCCCTGCTTGAATTCTACAGACCCTTGGCCGTCTTGGGGTTTTTGCTGCAGCCCCTGAGAAAAGATTATGTTTTAAATTTTTCACTCATTGAAAGATTTAAAATAATCCTCAACAGCTGTTGCTGTGCCAGTGTTACTCTTTGCATTCTTGACCATAGAAGAAATGGGTGCGAATAGGATTTATATTTGTTACCACTTTAATCTCAGTCTTCCACTCACAGAAAACTCATCTTGGAAGTGTCTGGTGTCTTCCATGTGTGGTTTCATCAGCTCCGTTTTTGTCTGACCTGATTTGTGGGAAAATGTAACTACAGGTAGGTAGGTGCTGGAGATGGTGGGGTTTTTTCTGTCTTTCTCCCCTCAGATACTGGGGAGAGTTTCAGACATCTTGTCAGACTATTTTCTAGGAGGATATGTGTTTTTTGGCCTTTAAAGTATTTCCCATCTCTCTGAGGAAATGAATTTTACAGAAGAAAGAAGTGTGGTAACCTGTCCTGTATTCCTGAATTTTTGAATTGACAGTGATTCTAGCTGTGATAGTGTTAACCCTACTGAGAGAACAAGCTCTTGTTTTTCTATATCTTTCTTTTTTCATGTTATGTTCAGGTAGTATCTGCATTTCCTCGTTGACTGGAACCAATACCTAGGCTTTCTTTCCCCTGCAGTGTGATCTTGGCCACAATAAAGATGAATGGGGTGGGGTGTTTGGTTTTTGTTTGGGGTTTATGGGGGTTTTATGGGGTGTTTTTGATGATACATATTTTTGTAAAGTAATTTTTCATGGGGGGAAATAAAAAGGATACATGTGCTTCTTATTTGGGGTTCCTTGAGCCAATCTTAGCACATCTGAGTGTGTCATCACCGCAGTTGAGCCGAGTTCACTGTCAACAGGGAATGTGCACTTCAGAAATTCTTGATTAGGGAGAAGCTTGTCCAGCAATGCCTAGCAGTTCTAAAGTGTAAGGTACTGTTCTGTTGATTTTAAATCGTAGAATATTCTGAGTTGAAAGGGACCCACTAGGATTGAGACCAACTCTTCGCCCTGCACAAATCACATCATATGCCTGAGGGCATTGCCCAAATGCTTTTTGAACCCTGGCAGGCTTGTTGCCATGACCACTTTCCTGGGGAGCCTGATCTGAGTTTTCTAAGGCTTTTGTTCCTGCAGACTGCCCAAACCACATTACTTGGGTGCAAGTTGACAGTTTATGTATGATGGACTGGTGCGGTAGTGGGGAAAACCTCTTTGTGTAACTGTGCCCATTTGGACAAACTGAGCATTTTGAGTGGGCAGTTGGAGGAGAATCTATCTATAGATCTCATACCTTGTGGAAAGCTTGTGGGCTCATTCCTGAGCTGGGTTTGTGAAGTTACATAATAGAAGACTCATATGCAAATGGTGATGTGATGTCATCTTATTGTCATCAGTCTGGTCTCTAATAATATATAAATTGTTAGTACTTCTGGCTGGTTTTCTGATGGAATGTCTAATTCTTCTGATTTTTCTCAGGATGTTTTCCTGGATTCCAGTAGAGATGTTCTCCCTGAGAAATGCCATATTATCTTATGGAGAAGAAAATTGTTATTTACTCTCTCTATTATGCTTGATTGCAATATAGGGTATGGGGAAGTGTGATTGCAACAAAGTCCCTTGGGATCTTGTACCAGGTCTTCCCTTTGCTTGCAAAACCTGGGATGAGGACTACATTGTACAGCCAAGACACAACATAATAAAACTCATAGATTGTACGGCCTTCCATTGGAAAGTCTTTTTTTCTCTCAGTGTGGGAAGTACTTAGTAGGAGGACTTATATTAGGTGTAAGTAATGTGTATTCTATTATGGTTTTCAGAGATATTGTAAGCCCTCCTAGGGGACTGGTCTCTATCATATTGAGCTATTATAGGATGAAGAAACAAAGGTGTTAATCAGGCCTTGATTCTGTCAGTCACACACATGAAAGCATTTTAATCTTTCTAGTTCAGCTTCTGTTAACAAAGAATCTGGCAACAAGATTTCATCCAGTTGGCTTTTTACTGTAGTGGGATATCACCTTGTTCATATGCATTTTGTAAGGGTAGTCTTTTGAATCTCTGAAGTGAATCCTTTTCCATTGCATCTTTCTTTGATTTTTCTGAGTTTTTGTGATGCCTAGATCCCATGATTCCTTTTTCTTTTTTTTAATCCACTTCATATGAATGCACTTTCTGAGGTAATTGACAAATGTCTTTTGTCATCTTCGTTTCCTGGTCGTCTTACTTCTGGAGTGGGAGACATTTTTCATCAAGACCAGACCTCTGAGTAGCTGCTATAATCTCTGTCTTTACTGATTTCTACGTAACAATTTGCTGTAAGCTGTGTTATGGATTGGTCATGATAGAGCATACTCTCCAGAAATCAGAGGATGTTCTATGACAACTTGGGCATTCCTCTCTCCATGCTCAAAAGACAAGATATTTTTGAGATCTCTGTGCATTGAGTTAATCATTTAATTGTTTTATACTGCACTGGAAATCTTAATTTGTGTGAATGATGGTTTTATGATTTGATTTTCACTTGTTCATAGTTAACTGAATACGTGAGCCGCCACAGAGTTTGCTTGCCAGTAAGTGGTCTTGGGATGTGTAGTATATGCATCAGCTTGTCTTCTATTCATTTTTCTTTTCTCTTTGTGCTTCAATATCTTTCTTCTTACACAATATTGAGATACAATACCAGTAAGGGATGGAGCATACATATTTTTATATTTATTTGGACAAAAATATTCTTCAGTCTTGAGGGTCTGTGGGAAGTCATCTATAATAAATTAGGAGCAGGTGGACAGAAATAAAAAAGAAAACTTAGTGAAAAATTAAATTTTTATCTTGGCTTTATTTTATTGACTGAAACTTTTTCCAATATCTAGCATTATAGTAAGGATATATATATTTTGGTGGTGTTAATATATTTGGCAATGCCCTGATATAATAAATATTTTCCCATGTCTTCTGCCTGCACCATATCTCAAGTCAGTGACACAATTTTTTATTATCAGAAAATTTATTCATATATTGAGACTATAGAAGAAAATTTATAAACTAATACATTAATGCTGTATTTGGTCAGATGTCTTCTAGTAGTTAAATATTACCCTATTCCCCTATTCTTTAAATGCTTCCCACCCTCAAACATGTGGATTATTCTCTTTGCAGTGTAATATAGAACAGAGTACTTTGAAACAAAATAATAATGGAGTCATTAAATGTTCCCCTTTAAACTGAAATAAACACATCAGCTTATAGCCCTGTTTTTTGCAAAAGTGCCCATGAGTACCGCTGTTAAAAATACTTTTGGCAGTTCTCTTCTGTATGCTTTTGTAATAGGCTCTTTAAAAAAATTACAAAATGACTTTGTTTACAGATAGCAGATCAGATGTTCTTTCATAGTGATTATCGGCCCCTTATCCGTGATGCCAACAACTTTGTCCTGGATGAACAGACACAGCAGGCTCCACACCTTATGCCTCCCCCATTTTTGGTTGATGTGGATGGCAACCCTCATCCTGCAAGGTATCAAAGACTAGTTCCTGGTCGTGAGAACTGCAGGGAGGAACAGCTTATTCCTCAGATGGGAGTGACATCTTCAGGTATGGAAAATTTCACTTCACTGAACAGTAGTTTATCTAGTTACCTTCAGTTGTTCTACACTTTCACTTTTTCCTTTTTCTTCATTTATGGGCATAGTAGTTCATACAGTGTGGAAGAATTACAATGCCTTTGGCACTGATTGCTTGTGAGAATTTCATTCATAGTATTGTCATCAATCAATTTGGCACTAGTTGATGCTACAACACCAGTTAGCTCAGAGTTAGTTTCATTACTGGAGCAATGTATAATGCTGTGTGAGCTCTCTGTTATCTCTTTGGCATAAGGTTTCCTGCTTTACAAAACTTAGGAAATAGACTGATCTTCCACAGATCAGGTAAAAAAGTAACTCCTACAAGAACAGAAAAATGAGATGACATCTGAAAGAAACAAAATTCTCTTCCTCTTTAGTTGAAGGCAATCATTAATTTTAAGCTTTGGTGATTTGGTTAAAGAACTGAAGACTTGATAAAGATAGAAAACCTAGGAAGTTCAATGAAAAATTTTATTCTCATGCACTTGACACGAGAAGAACACACATACATTGGGCCAACGGCTGGCTGTTGGAAACTGCCTAAAGGTGTTTCACATGGGTAGGGATGGAAAAACAATGCCTAGTTTGATATTAGTATGAATAAGCAAACAGTGGCTGGTGAAAGTAGCTTTAAATGTTTTCAAAATAAGCATTGTTAACTATTTGGATATTCTTGAATATATATGGAAACGGTTCCTGTAAATTGTAGTTTATATGTTCATGATACTTAAGCCTGTGGTGTGTCAGACATTCCAGGAAGGGTAACTTGAGAGTGTTTTTACCAAAATATCTCTATATCCTTATTTGTAGACCTCAGGATTATAGGACAGTGAATATTTAAATATTTTTAAGGGAGGATTTCCTTATTTCCTCCAAAGTTACAGGGAGAAATGGTACCTGAGAAGCAACTGTAAGAAGGAAAATAGACTTCCCCGTGAATGTGAATTTCTTAGCTAGTGGCTTTCAAACAGAATTATTTTTTAGGGAGGGATATGACTTTATTTCATTGTTACAGTTAAAGTATGAATCTATTGCATTGTGAAATTCTCCAACTTTGAATATGGGCACATTCTTCAATATGTTTTGAAACAAGTCAGACTCTGCACTCAGACCCAACAAAATTAAATTTAGTGGTCTGTCTGCATGACACGTGAATGTTTTTAGGAAGATGGTGTCCTTAGCATTTTGTTTAATAGCAGGGAGCCATCTGCCAGATTGACAGGTGATGGAGAAATGCAAGACATTTTTCTACCTTTTTACAATATAGCAACAATGCAGCTGTATGCAGACCTAAACAGTGTTTATATATTTTATATGTTCCCTTCCACTAAGTAAGTTCCTTCTCTTTCTGAAGCTTTGTTGTGGGATTTGATGCATCTCACTCTGACCATTTATTTCTTGTTTCTGTAGAAACTTCTAAGAGTAGGGGGAATTCAGATAGTCATACTTGATTTACTGTCTTGATAAAGATGAAACTCCTTTTAACCAAGATGTTTTGTAAAAATCAAGTATACACCAGTGTCTTTATTATTTCATTTAAAAAGAAACCGCTTGCTGTTTCTTGCTTGTACAGGTTAGGTACATAAAAACATTCATTTTGTTTTGATAGCAGTTTCCTTATTTAAGATCATTCTTGGGTTATTAGTAGTATTTCCCGTTGTCCTCGGTAGACAGTGTGTCTGCTCATGAGATTGACAAATTAATCTGTCTCACTTAACATGAGTCAGAAAACATCCATCTGTGGTTATATAAGAGCTCATTCCATTATTCCAAGGTTCTGCTGCTTTAGGGAAGTTGACTTCAATAACCTTTAAAGCCTGAGAACACTATCTTAAATATTTGGTTTTTTCTGCATATTGTTAAGAGATAACAGCTTCTGTGGAGCCACATAATCAAAGCTTTTCATTTCGTAGCACAATTACTGTAATATCTAGTCTTTGATCTCACAAAGTGCAATTTATACTGTGATATTTCTTTGGAATCATGCTGGAAAAATAATTTATATATCTTGTTTCTTTGAACATTGTTATTCCTCATTACAAAGTTTAGCAAGTTCTGCTTCTCTTGACTAGAGCTTCCCACCATTCCACTCCACCATCTCACTATTCTGTGTGGAGATGTCTGACTTCTTTTTGAATCAGCACTGTAACCCTTGTCTTTTTCTCTATACCTCTCTAAATGTTTTTTGTGATCTTTTTAAGTATGAAAACAGGTTTTGTGTTGTTCATGCTTATGTGCAGTGTATTTTGCTTGCTGCTCAGAAACAGTATTATCACCTTGTGATCACGTCTTTGGAACTATTTCCCATCTTCTATTCACAAGACCTACTCAAAAGGAGGTTTCTTGGCTGTTTTACATACCAAAGAAAATTACCATTACTTGATCTGTGTGGTCATTATGTTCATGTGGAGCTCAACTAAACATTTTTACTGCTTGGTGTTCTACAGTATAGATAATTATTTTCTAATTCAGTTAGACTTTCTTGATACAGTTCTTTCATTGAACCTTATAAAGTGTTTTTTAATGCATTTGAGACAGGCTAATCTTGCATTTGAAGAATTTGAATTGACTGAGCTGACAAACAACAGTTGTGTTAAGCTTCTGTGGCTTGCTGGCACTTGATCAAATTTAACCTTTTATTAGAAGTGAAACGGGGTCATCTTGACCTTGCTCCAGAAAATAATAGTGTTCTCAAATATATTAAGAAAAGAAGTTGTCCTGTTTTAATAAATGGCTGTTAGAAAAATAAGCATTAGCACATAGTTACGTGTATGATAATTTACTGTACTTGTTTCAAAGCTAAAACTTAGATGAGCTGTCTGTAGCATTAATTTCTTAAAATTTTACATTTGTGTGTTGTTCTCCTGTATATTTTACTTCACAGGATTGAATCAAGTTCTTAGTCAGCAAGTAAATCAAGAAATTAGTCCGTTGGATAGCATGATTCAAAGACTTCAGCAAGAGCAGGACCAGAGACGTTCTGTGGAGGCAGGAACCAGTAGCACCAGCCGGATAAGCAGAGGTAGATCACTGGGGGATGGGTGTTGAGGCTGGGAGTTGGAAAAAACATAAATCCCTTTATATTGTCCACGATCTGTGCATTTTGTTGAACTAGTAGAAAGGAGGTATGGAGGTGTAGAAAATAGTACAGCTTTCCCAACTTTTTTTTTTTCTTTTACCTTTTGCAAAATGTTGATGTTCATAACATTACAAATTTATCTTTGTTATTGTCTTCTCACTCAGGGAATTGCAGCAGCTGCATTCCCTTAGAGGTAACTACCCTACTCTGTAATCTGGAACTGGCTGTCTAGTTGTTTGAAATCTGATTTCTTTCAAATAAGGACATAGGAGGAAAAAAAGTGGAAGGAACTACTTATTTCTCTGCAAAGCTCTTCCACATTTCGGTGTCTTGCACTAGTGTACACAGTAGTTTTCAACACTTAAAAAATTATGGTTAGCAATCCACTAAAGTAAGCAGGATTAGCTTGTGTGTGTAAGGATAAGGAAAAATGTTGGTATTTCTACTTTGTAGATGTTTGAAAGCTCTAGCATGTGTGTGTGGTTTTGTTTTGGGTTGGTTTGGTTATTTTTAACCTCTTTACCATTTCAGTTTTTTGTCTTTAAATTTTACAGCTTGATTCCTGATTTCTAGTGTTGAGGCATTCTTTTTTTTGAAGGTAGAAGGAGTTTAAGGAGTGATTCAGTGAAATAGCTCACTGTTCTATAACACAGCTCTAGGGTGCAATAGCAATAATCAGCTTTGCATAAATGTTTTCAAAGGTATTTTTAAGGAAGCAAACATTTGCTTCACTTCAGATTGTTGGTACATCTGCTTCTTCTCAATGTGAATTTTTAAACAGAGTGCTGCATCCCAGTAGCTGTTTGTGCTGTGTTGTGGTGACTGTAGAAACTACTGAAATGCTTACACTCAGTTAATATGATTTCTTTTGAAATACTAGATCAAGTAAAGTTATTCTTTTCCTTTTCATTCCAAGTTTTTCTTATCAAATGCTTCCCTAACAGTTTCAGATCAAGAACTATTGCTTTTTGACTTTCCAGGATCTGTAAGCTCTACCTCAGAAGTACATTCCCCACCAAATATTGGGTTAAGGCGCAGTGGACAAATTGAAGGTGTGCGTCAGATGCACAGCAACGCACCAAGAAGTGAAATAGCCACTGAGCGGGACCTTGTGGCTTGGAGTCGCAGGGTGGTTGTGCCTGAACTGTCTTCTGGTGTAGCCAGGTAAACATGGATAGAGAATTTTACTGAGGTGAACTTAATTAAATGGAGCGGTTTTGGAATTCCTGTCGCCATTCGCATTGTCATTCATTTTCTATTTTGTCATCTCCAATTTCTTTTAAAATCAGTTTCAGTTTGAAATCACTTGTTTGTGTATCACTTGAAAAATCTTGGAATTCTAGAAGGATTGGGAATAAAAATTGTCCATTTAATGAATGACACAGTAATTGAACTTGTATAGGCAATATAATTGCCTCAGTATCTTCTGACTTGTAGTGTAAGATTACATGTTTTAATTCCTGTCATCATATGGCATTTTATGGCTGGAATACTGACCTAATCTCTTAAGTGCCTGAGATGAATTTTGGCTTCCAAACTGGAACTTTAATTTTTTCAGTAATTACCTCTTGTGATGAATATTTAAATCAGTAAGTCAAAAAACCTGACATGCCATAGTCAGGCATAAACAACTCTGGATTAATGAAATAAGGTGAAAATCTTGCTTTGTTTGAAAAAGGCTAATTTAAAGCCATATGCTCACTGTAAAGCGACCTGCTGTTCAAAGACTGTTATAGATGTTGAATTTCTCTATTCCATGGTTTGGAATAGATCCTCTCAGTTGTAGTTGTAGTAATGTCCTTTAAAGTTAACATCTCAGTTTTCTATTTTCAGTAGACAGGAAGAATGGAGAACAGCAAAGGGAGAAGAAGAAATAAGGGTGTATCGATCAGAAGAGAAAAGAAAACATGTAATGAGTCACATTCCAAGAGAAAACAAAATTCCTGCTTTCTCTAAGGTAAGCCGTCCACCTGTAACTTATCACAGAATGAAGCATAAAATTTAATTCAGTTAGTTGGGTCACATAGATTTACATTCCTCTTCTCACTTTTAAATTTACAAACCAAGGCGCAGGAGTTTGTTTACCACCCCAGAATGAGGAAGCCTGTCTGTACTGATGTTTCAGTATGTTCTTAACAATAAACAACATGGATTGCTTTCAGAAGTGGCGAGAAATCCCTGCATATCTGGTGTTAGGGACATGATTTGCTGTAGGGAGTCTGTCACTGTTAATCAATACACCCTGCTGCTGTTGTCTGTTTGGCATACCGTTCTGTGGAAAGGTTCTATTAAAACTCAAGTCACACTTCTTAACCTTAACACATTAAATACATCTCCAAATAGAGAACTATGTATTTTCACTCATGGTACCCTAAAAATCATATTGTGGGCCGTTATGGAATACATCTAAGTCATGCTTTTTCCTAGAGCTGGGAGTACATTTTCAGAAAAGATAAAAACAGGATAGATTAAGTAGATGGAAATAAGTTGTATTAAGAATTAAAATGTCATAAGTGACTTATTTTTTTTTAATATAACTTGCAAAAAATTATCATCTTGCATCTTTTTGCTGGTTAAAAAAATTGAAGGATGTATATTCTGTTTATAGAAAGCTTTTATATCTTTGTTTAAAATTAACTATGAATTGCACATGCTTATTTATGCTTTTCTAGCTAAATAACCAACTATGTTTTTGTAATAAGGGAATTAAATTTTAGCAACTGTAAAGGAGAACCCATGCTTTGGGTTCTGTAGTATCCTTAATGTAGAGGAGACTGTTTTCACCTTCAATCAAAATCTTGTGTAAAATACAGTCTCCAGGAACACCTGCAAATGGGAGCAGTTGCAACTGGAAAGTAAAAATCACTTCTGGGATCTAAGGTGGAAAAATTAATAAATGAAATAAAAAGAACAAGTATGCAAAAGACTGCAGCTCTTATATTAGAGTACCATGCTTAATGCCTGTGCTGTTTATTGCTTGCTTTCTTGTGACGGAAGGAACTGAGATTAAAAGCAATCTCAAAATAAGTAAATTCCAGATGCTTTGTAGTGATTCTGTAATTTTTAATAATGATGAGTTAATTTTATATGTAGTAGAGATTGACATTAGCATGTTTATATTTGATGTTAAAATTGAGTATTGTTTTGCTACTTTTTTCATGCTCAACCAAAGAGTTCAAAAGAAATTATGTGAAGGCTCCCCTACCCACAGTAATTTAACTTTAAATTTCTTTATTAATTTCTTACTTTTTCCTTCAATTTTTTTCACGTATTTAAATTTGAGTGCATCGCTATCTTAAAAAATAGTACTGACGCACTCTTTTCAGTTCTGCAGTCACCAACATCGAGTGTTTTCCCAAGATACAGTGAAGAAAATTTGTTCACCTTTGTCTCCAGTTTTTGTACATTGAGGGGGAAGCTTTATGCCACATGACAGGACTCTAGTGAAATACCAGGACATCGGAAGTCTTTGTCACTCTAACTTCTCTTTTGAGAGTAATAGCAAATGGCCTGACAAATTCAGATTTCAGCAGTTTTTTCCTATCTTGAAGGGATGTATTTTGGTGATGAATTATACACTTGCTTTTAGTTTATTTAAACAGTTGCACTGCTCAAGAGTTTCTATTTTTTTCCCCCCTTGTCTTTAGCTACAGCCTTGTCAGAAGATCCTTCCTGATAATGTGAATTGATACCAAATTACCATTAAATTTCTAATTGGGTTACAGTTTTCTTCTAAAATATCACTAGGACATGAAAGTTTAACAGAATAGGCTAGCATTTTGGGGTTTGCAATTACTTTTATACCTTTGAAATAAGAAACTTGAAGCAAATATTTTTTAAAATCCCATTTTAAAAAAGACTTTTTAGTCTCCAAACTGTAACAGTAGCACTGAATCATTTGAGCCCCACATTTTTATTGCAGATAGTTATGTCCTTGAAAGCCTTCAGAGCAACTGCTACTTAGAAATAACAGTTTCATGTATTTGGATTCTGTGATCTGGATTCTCAGAATGTGAGGGAGAGAACTTGGTCAATCCTTTAGTCACTTTCCACTTTTCTTCTGAGGAAATAATGAAAAACCCCAGGCAATCATAGTCTTTTCATTTGAGCATGTCAGTAAATTTTCTATATAAAAATTACTGATATACTTAGTAATACTTTCAGAACACCTGAAGCCTTCATAAACCCTACTGAATACTTCGTTTATGGCATCTTGGAATAAAGAGGTCGTATTCTTCAACAGCTGATTCTTCATTAAATATGTCTCTTTTGGGGGGACTCAGACTGCTGAGAAATACACTAATTCAAGTCCCTTGAATAAAATCTCAGATTCAGAAATAAACAGATATCCCATAGGCTTTAAATAAGCACATTTCAAGAAGAAAAAGGTGTTTGATCTTGAGTGATTGAGTATCACAATTAAATTAACTGCTCATATTTTCATGATTTTTGTTGTTGCTTACACTTAACAAGAGTAACCCTTCTGCTCAGGAGTGTCTGAAAAACAGGAATAGTGAATTGAAATTGTCATCTTCTGTAGTATTCACAATATATTCAAATAAACACTTGGGAAGAGAAACAAGATTCACTGCAGTCCAACAACTGTTGTGCAATATTTTTAGGCTTGTTTTAAATAGAAATTAATAACTTCTTTACAGTTGCTCTTTTGCTGCTGTTCTTTACCGTGATGGTATGACTTTAAATAAAGCTGCATTAGGTTGAAGATAGAACTGGAAATCACAGTGTAAATCTTCCTTTCCCCTGAAAACGTCCAGTACGTTTTGATACTGATTCCTTGTAACTTACGTAACAGTCCTGTTGCAAGACTTATTGCATAGTGAATTCTTACAGGTTTAATGAGAGAATTTATGCTCTAAAGGAGATGGGGAACACCTGCAACAAAATACAGGGCAAGACACTCTCTTCCAGTAATCTCTAGACCTAAGAACTACATAATCAAGAATTATAGGAAATGTCTCACTCTGTAGTTACTGTCAGCTTCTCAGGAGCAGAATAAAACAAGGCTTGCATTTAAAACATTGTCTTCATAGGAAAATTCAGTTGTATTCATACCAATAGGAAATACTGATTTTTATATCGACTTTTGAAATTTATCAGGTCTGTTCATATAATAATGATAAAGTAGTATTTTCTTTTGTTCCCTTCTTCCCTTCTAACTGAAAGAAGAAAAAAATACAGAAGTAAAATGAAAAGATGGGCAGGAGTAATTATTATTAGCATTTTGGATTTCAAGCTAAAGTGTAGGTCAATAAGGAAAAACACAGAGCAGCTGTAGCTACATTTTGAGGAGATTCCAAAGTCCTATTGCTAATTTTTAATCCAGGGTCATTGTAGGGTGTGATAAAAGTAGTACAGGATTATGGCTCAGTCTTTCTTCTTTAACAATGTCTGCAATTTAAATGGAAGTCATGTAAGTATTCTGCTATTAAAAGCTCACATTTCTTTGACACAGGTCATATAGAAAAGTGTTTATATATGATTGCATAAGGGACTAATGTAGTTGTGGGGGAGAAACTAAAACCTTGGGTATTTTGACCTGAATAGTATTTAGTAAATAGTATTTAGTATCGATGACCTGCAGGCTGAATGATGAATTTGGTTTGACTTTCAAAGTAATTTGTGAGGAATAGGGTTTTTTCTATTATTAAACAACAACAACAACAACACCTTAAAAAAGCAAACAGCAGAAGCTTGAACCCCAATACATTAATGAAAGAGGACAAAATGGAAATTTTGCATCTTCAAAATAGAACTGTATTCCATAGTACTTGTTTTCAGCAGCAGATGAAATTTGAGATAAATAACATGCTTAGGTAAATATTCCCAGTCTAAGTAGTTTAGTAGAGGATTAGTTTATTGAACAACTGGGATTAGAGCATTTTGATAAATATTTAAGAGTGTGAAATTTCTGTACACTAGAGGGTTGATGTGATGCACGTCCTAGTAAAATGTGACAAAAATGAAACTATTCCTCATTATCATTGAGTAGAAATGTAAAACCAAAATTTCAAGGAATTAATATGGGTGATTGTTATGGATGGACAAAAGTAGGCATAGGCCTCTGTTTTGGTGGGTGCAAATGACCGTATTGTAAACTAACAGAATCCAGGGAGGAGAAACATGTGCTTTGTTCTGCTGAAAGTGGCTTATTTGTGTTCCACAGAAATAAGTTTTTCTACTTTTATGTTATTTAAACAATACTTCTAATTAATCAGCAAGATGTTAAGAGGAAAATAATCTAAAACTCCAGAGCCTAGCACTTAGTGCTTAGTGTCTGTTATCTTCACTGCTTTTAGAACGGTTCTTACTAATTCTTTACATAGATGTGATGTGGGAAGAGTGAAAACTGAGTAATCAGTTACTGATGCAGACTTGAGGAGATGGTGGAAGGGTGCTCTTTGGCCAAAGTGAAAATGCCAGGCAAGAGACCTATTTAATGTTGGGGTTCTGATACTGGACATATGCTTGTGCCCTGCCCCTATTAAACTTGAGTAGAAGTTAATGCCTGTTGACTTAAGGAAAGAGGAATCATTTCCACAAAAAAGTAGATGCTGCTGGTTAAGAAATTCCATGAAATTGTTACGGCCAAACCTTCCCAAAATTGCTTCAGCCCTGTATGAGACTGCAGCAAAGCTGTGCTTCCCAGCGCTGTGAGAGTCATAAGGATCATAGCATGCACTGTGGTGTGATTAGTCAGGACACGGCTGGTTTTCCACTGTATATCTCACAAATGATGTTGCCAAGACCCCCTAGCAGTGTCCAGTATCCCTCTCAAATACAGGAAATGCCATAATTTTTATTTGACAGAAAAGCTGTTCTGACAGGAGCTGTAATTTCTGGTGTATCAATAGATGTGCTCTGATACTGACTGGAAGCCTTGGACAAGGTACTTGTCAGCATACATGACTGTTCATCAAAATGTTGAGAGAGAAAGTGATGATTGAATCTCAAATCATAGGTTATCTTGGCTTAATTTCCCGGCCCAGTTAGAGTTGAGAGTACAATTTCAAGCTCTTTCTTTAGGTTATATATTGAGAGAGAGGACGCATCAGCTGTGTTTCCTCTGTTATAGGTGAACATGCTGGTGGTAATTACATTTTGTCACAAAAAAACTTGTAGTGCTTTATAGTCAAACCTTCACATTCAGTTCTACCCCTCCCCGAAACAAAGAAAGTTCTGCCTTACAGCTTCTCTTCAGATTTTGAAAAGCTAAGTTGAATAGGAATGATGTTAAAATATAATTTTTTGGCAAGATTAGGCAATTGTATACCTTATGGCCCCTTTTCTCATCCCTGCTCGAGCAGTGTGTATAGGTATGGTGTCATCTAGAGATCCTTTCCAACTTCATTCTGTCATTCTCTTACTCACAGATAAGTACTTGTGGTTTTGTTTTCCTTGGGTTTTTTCTGTTCTTGTTTTGGCATTGTATCTTTCCCAAAACAGTTTGTTACCCTTCAGCATCACTATGACCCAATATTTGTACAGTGGTATTACATTTTTCCATGAAGAAATGATTGGGGCAGAGGGGCTGGAGTGTGTTTTCCCTCAAGCTTTGAACTGCCAAAAGAGAAGAGCTCTTTTCAAAACCAAAGAGTAATGCGAAGTGCTTCAGTTTTCCAAGCATCTGTAGTTCTATTTGAGTCGGGAAAATCTGTATTTACGATAACTGTTTGAGAAACTTCACGTCTGAAGAGATACGGTGAGGTAAGGTTTTAGGACTTTTGTTTCTAGAGAGAAGACATGAACATTGCAGTAAAGCTGTAATGTAGCTTCTGCAAAATATGTCCCCCTTATTGTAACAGATACTTGATTAATTTGTTTCATTGGTGTTATGTGATTCCATTCTCTTGTCCCTGTTTTCTCTGCTATGTTTCATGGTGAGAAAGTTGCCATTCTGTAGCAGAAACGAGTTACTATAACGCTGGCCTTTGTGACCTCTTTGCTTCAGTAATGAATCTTGAGAGCTTGATGAGAAGTGAGCAGTCCCAGAAGGCTGAAGGACAGAAGGCTGTGTGATGGGCTCGGCCACTGGGCTTAGGGTTGTCTTGGAGCTGTTCTGGGTCAGGTCAGAACAGCTTGAGGAGATCTGGTGTGTGCTGCCAGTTTGAATCCAGAAGGAGGAATGAGTGCCCCAGGTCTCAAAAGTCTCGGGCAATGTTAGAATGCTGATTGCTGAGCAGTCCCATTAGAAATGTCTCTGGTAGCTGTGCTGTCAGTGATAATGACCCCAACTAGACACAAGGACAGAACAACAGAAGCTTAGTACTCGCTGAAAAGAGCATAGAGCAGTTTGTGTTGGTCCTCTGTGCTTTGATGATAAGTGCAACACAGCTGTACAGCATGGTGTGCTGGCTTACTTTGCTGAGCTGGTGCAGTCATGCTTGCAGAAGGTGTGTATCTTCGGACAGGGAGAAAAAAAAAATAGCACAAAACTCTTGAAATTTAGATCATAACTCTTGGGGTTTTTCCCAGTGATGGAGACTAACACAAGACTGCACACTTGTTCTTGAGTGCAAGGGTTTGTATTATATATATTCTACAGGAGGAACAAAATCTCTTAATGCTGGAGCATGAAGTGTTTCTAAATTGCAGCTTCATTTCATTCTTTTAAGCTTAAAAAGAACTCATATTCTTTCAAACTGACTCATTCATTTGAACTCTTCAATGCATCATTGTACTATTTCAAGGTCTGTATTTGCTAACAGTCATCTCTCTACGCTAAGGGATGTATTACTGTATGGGTTTCTTTTCTAACACATCTCACCCCTTGGCTGCAAAAAAACCCAGTCTGGACTTCCGGTTAAGAACCTCTTTTCCTTAGCCATTTCTAGTGTAATTCTAAGCTTTTACCAGCCCTTAGCAGCCTATCAGTAGTTATGTTTTAGCCTTTGTTTTAGTCCTTATTAACTGACGTGTACTTTGCAGAGAATGAATATTTTTAATAATTACAGATTTATTTTTTTTTTTTATGTCTGGGAAGAAATTTAATTATTTCCGTAATACACAGAACTCTTTGGTGCTTATATTCATTCAACTACACATGTGGAGTGTTGTCTTCAGCTGCTCTTTAGTTTTGGACTTGTAACTTCTTGCCAATGCAAAACTTGTTTCCTGGAATACTCTTATCAAAGAAAAATGCTATGTATTAATAAAACGTATACTCAAAAATTATGTATTTTGGCTTTTGCATCTTCACAGAACCATTCTCATGATAATTTACTAGACGCTAGTGACTCAAAGAAACAAGCAGCTAATCAGCACAACTACCGTACGAGATACGCAGTAGAAGAAACTGCAAGGCCTGCTGAAGAGTTGGAAAATGGACATAGTTCTTCAGATGTAAGATCCTTATTCATGAGGCAGTCTTATGTATTCCATTTCTGCTCATTAAGCTCCTGCTTCATCTAATGAAACATTCTTTCTAGTGGAAGCTCAAGTTACATTTTTCATTGTGCGTTTCTTTTCACCTCTTGAAAATATTTTGTTGTATTAGGTTTTCACATGCTGTTATATATGTTTAGCTCTGACTTAAAAAGTAATTGACGAAAGAGGGGTATTTTGCAAAGTATATGTGCAATTTGTAAGCCTAGTCTGCTGCCTACATAGCCTAGCAGTGTGGCCACCAACTTTAGGTAACCATGCTTGAACAGATATTATGACCTCCAGAAGTCCCTTCCAGCTTCAATTATTCTGTGCTTCTGTACATATGGTGGAGAATGACGGAGGATTACATAAAATTCATATTGAATTTTTGTTTGATATTGAAAAAAATGTGGAAATATGACATTGAAAACAGTTGAAATATTTTTGAGAAGGTAATCTAGCCTTGTCAAATGGTGATAAAGAATGTTGCTCTACAGTGCATCTGGCCAGGCACAGATATCGTCATACTTCTTTGTTTAAATCCACTAAAGTAAAGAAACTATCTGCAAATTATAATGCCTTTTTAACATAAAGCTTCTAGAATGCCAGATGTTTATAACATATATAAAGCCTAGAAAAGTTTTCATTGTATTGTCATACATTATAACGAGCTCTAAAGAAAATGTTGCTTTTTCTCTGCCTCACCTTCTGCCCCTTCCCAATATCCTCTGCTCTCCTTATTAGGAAGGGGAAGTAGTTGTTGCTAGTGGTGGAACATCAGAAGAGGATGAAAGAGCATGGCACAGTGATGGCAGTTCTAGGTAAGTGAACGTGTATATAACCTACAGAGAAAATTCTTGCCAAGAAATCTTTTATAGTTTTTGTTGTAAACAGTCAATGAGTAATAAGTAACATTTGTGTAGATTTAGAAGACAAAGTGAACAAGAACATGAAACTTTCAGGATTTAATTTTCATTCATATAGCTAACTAAAATTTAGGGAAGGTTTTTCCTTGTTTGCTAGAAGCAAAATTGTTTTGCAGGAAGGTAGTTCTTTTCAGGCACACAAGTACTTCAGGCAGGTAGTAACAGTTTCCTATGGCTCTGAGTCTGAGCTGTGATCCTTGGTTTGAAATTAGAGAACAAATAAAGCATCCTGTATTTTTTCATTCAAAGCTATTCAAAACCAGAAGTCTTGAAAACAATATCCAGACTTCAGTGTTTATCATCTTGAATTGATGAAGCAGACACAGTGTTTACTTTGAGGGATGCTGTAAGTTAAGCTTCTTGCAAGACCAAATGATGTCAGGGTGTTTGGTTTACTACCATTTAAATTGTAGATAGAATATAGGGTTTAAGCATTAAGATTTTAACTGTTAAAACACTGTAGTTAGCTAGGCTGTTAACTGTAATCTTTTATTGGGTTATATTATGTAATCAGATACACTTTTTAACTTTGGGGTTTTAATTTCTCTTTTCTTTGTTATATCATATATAGTGACTATTCTAGCGATTATTCTGACTGGACAGCAGATGCAGGAATCAATTTGCAACCACCAAAGAAAATTCCTAAAATTAAAACAAAGAAAGCGGAAAGTAGTTCAGAGGATGAAGAAGGACCTGAAAAACAAAGGAAGCAAATTAAAAAGGAAAGGAAAAAGGGTATTGAGGAGAAAGATGGACCATCAACATCACCAAAGAAGAGGAAACCCAAAGAGAGAAAACAAAAGGTTAGATGGTTTTTGTGTATTACAGGTTGCTCATTGCTGCTGACTTAGAAATTATTGGATGAATGATTCAGTTACAAATACAACTTAATATTGTCTAATTTTAAAATGCATCATGACTTTTACTCTTAACAAATGATAATTAAGGACTCTTGCAAGTCAAGTGATAGATGGCTGTAACGAAATGCTTTCTGAATACAATACGTTTGATGTAAGGAGCACTTCTAATGTCCTTCTCACTATCCTTGCTCACACCAGAAACTTCGTTTCTGTAGAAGTAGATTATTCAACTTCCAATACAGTTGAGTACTGGTATGACATGCCAGTATTTTTTACAGCTGTGCTGACTCGTCTTCCTATATAATTGCAATTTCTTTTAGATCTGGAAAACCATGTCATTTGTTTTCTGTCAATTCTATGATATATGATATTTGCATTATGCTTGCCACTATTGACTCCATCAAGGGAAGTATTACTTGATAAGGATTTTGTTGTTGACTGTATTTTTTTTTTACTTTCTAATATAATATAATTACAGTTTAAATCCATACATAGAAATTTTCAGTGACTTAAGTTATCTTCAGCATGTTTTTTGAGAGGTTGCTTCATTTTCAATTTTCAATTGATCTGAAAACTTCACTCTTCTTTCTTTACAGAGACCAGAAGTGATCTATCTGGTAGATGCTAATTGTTTTTGTAAACTTATAGCTTCTATTTTTGCAGTGCCCAAGGAAGCTACCTGTATCATCTAAACTAAGTACCTGTATTTTGTTTATTTATTAGATTAGGAGTCCTCAGCATTCTTTAAGATCATTATTTCAGTGGTTTAGCCCTCATTAGAAGGTAGACTGACAAAACAGCTGTTTGAACACGGAGGTTGGCACAGTGTCAGATCAGCTGTTAATCTCTGGTATGGCATACAGGATGTCAGGTGGTAGTCTTTATTCTTTCTTTAGGCTACTTTTTGTGTATTGTGCACAGTCATTAGTTGCACTGTCAATACTAGGAATATATTGCTATTTACACACTCTGAAACCAAAATAAGGTATCAGAAGGAATAAGAAAGCAGATGAGAAAAATAGATGGTGGGGGTAATTGAAAATTATTGAAACCTCTAGATATCTTCTTATTTTGTAATAAAAACCTGGTGGACAGCCTAGTATTTCCACTTAGATTAAAACTAAACTGAGTGTTTGGGGAATCTTGCATCCATTTTAGTCCCAGTTTTTGAGATATGGGACATCTTTGATTCAAAAGGTATCAGGCCTAGATATTTCACACTTTTAAAGCTGACCTGCTTGAGTCACAAGAAAATATGAGGCTGGAAGTAATTGCAGAAAATCACCTCTCTTTCCTCTATCCCTAGGTAGCATTTATTATACCTGTCATTCCTGACAGATGTTAGTCTTTGAAGTTTCTTGTGGTGGACATTTGACCTCCTTACTGAGCAGAGAGTTCACAGGCCTTTCTGGTAGAAAGTTGTAATTCAAAATTAGGTCTTTTCATTGAGGGAAGAAGTTTTGACTGTCTTTGTAGCCACACATAGAATCTTTAAAATTAAAAGATGAGTAGAAAAAAATTGACATTCATCTCTATTAATGCATGGGTTTCATGATCTTGAATGGTGCTTCCATTTCTAATCCCCCTCTACCAAAAATCAATCTAAAATATGATACAGCATTGAAGGAGGACAAGGAAGGTTCACCCACGAAGATCAAAAGTACAGAACTTTTTTTTTTTTTTTTTTTCTTTAGGCCAGTCACAGAGACTGTCTCTTAGAAGGGAGAGAGTTTGGAAAGAGATATGATGAAAAAGCTTGTATAAAGCTATCATGGTTTAGAAAGGAATAAATGCAGAATGATTTCCTTCCTTATTTTGTTACAGCGAGATGTAGCACCCAGTGTCACAGACATAAATCTCAAAAATGAGCCGTCTTCTCATTCAACATCCCCCTCACACCCCAAACCCACCCGAGCGTGTAGTCAGGTAGTGGAACTAATTATGAAAGGATTTAGTAATGTTTCAGAAATTATTTAATAAAGTCACTGGGAATAGTCCCTTCCTGATGAGTAACTAAGATCAGTCTTGGCTTCCAGAAAGTTTTTAAACTGATGAATGTGTAAAGTTATGACGAGGGAAGGTTCTCTGGTCAAGGGCTGTTTCTTACCTTCGTATAATTCACCAGTTAGCTAGACACCTTGCTGTGATGCAGAGTATCAGTATTTTGCAAGATAGACCTGCTTGAACCTCAGAATTCACAGTGCTTCTGTGTTACTGACTTACTACAATAAAGACGTTCTATTTTGATTTTTTTTTTAGTGGATTTTTGTTTTTAACTATATGTATGCTTTTTCCTGTGATACTCACTGGTGCAATCATCACAGTACTTCTCATCATGTGAAACCACATTTGAACTGGTGTACTGGAATTACATGTGGCATATTCTGTTTGCAGTCTGGAGATGCAGAGGCTTCCAGCAGTGGCTGTGTGAAGTGGATCTCTGTACAGCCATCCAGGGTTGTACACACACAAAAGATCCTGTTAGGAATTTCAAAGCAGCCTTGCCTGAATGGTTGTACAAACCTTTATCTAACATATTAGATACAGACAAGCAGTGTGCACCTAGGACCAGCAACTGCCCTGATCTCATTGCTTACAAGTATGTGATGTGGAAATACATTCTGAAAACGCAGTTCCACAGCACTTTATAGTAAATATGTCAGTAGGTAATGTGGATGTACCCAATACAGGTAATTTTCACATGATTTACTTAATAAAGCTCTTCCTCCTTGTTTTATGCCAGCTTCCTTAATTGGAGGCAGCTGTATAATTTTAGTGCCTTTTTGACTAAGGCAACCATATGAATTTGGTTCAAGGGAATGACATGTTTCCATTTTATCCTTTTGGGCATGAGATATAGTTACTGGACTGTTATTAAATTCAGTTTGTGTTAGAGTTCATCCCCACCTCCCCACCCCCACCCCCCCAAAAAAAAAAAAAAACAAAACCAAAAAAACCCCCCACACCTCAAAAGGCATTTAAGATTAATCTTCACACTAGCAATAATTTTGTAGTAATCTTCTGTGTATTTTTTCTTCAGAGGCTGGCTGTAGGAGTTCTGACAGAAAATGGTTTGACACTGGAAGAATGGCTGCCTTCAGCATGGATTACAGACACTGTTCCTCGGCGGTGCCCATTTGTCCCACAGATGGGGGATGAGGTATTGTAGCTTTTCCCTCTGTGTCCTTGCTTCTTTTTGCCTTTTGTATTTTCGTCTGCACATTTTTTCCCCAGAGACTTATAATAAAAATATTTTGGATTTTCTTAGAAACATTCTTTGATCTGGCTAAAATTTGCTTTTGCATCTTTGTTCTTAGGAAATAGTCTGCATACTGTTGCTTTGACTTTTTATTGTTATTCCATGCTGTTGCACTAGTGTTCCTTCTTGTATGGTATTCAGTGTGTTGATTTCCTTATGACACCTGTAGACAAGCTGTGTGAGGTGCTTTAGGTCGTGAAAGTATTCCCTAGTTGTAGAGCCTTTGGTATCCTGAAGAACAGGTAAGGAATCAGATATGAAACTAAGTCTGGAAAACATTCTTCAATTTGGGGCTTGAAATAAAAACCAGGAATTAAGCCTCCTGGGGAAGGCTGTGGATTTTGCTTAGTGTGATGTTTTTGACGTAATTTTTTTTTAAAAAATGCTTATTCTGAAGAAAAACTGATATTGTCCTTATCACTTGTGTTCCTGATATCAAAGAAACTGCTAGTCTTTTACAGCAGCAAACCACGAGAAAAGTTTTGTATATATGTATTTCATACAAACCAGACTGTAAATACTTTGTAAACATGATCCAGATGTCTCAAAATACGGCAGCAAAAGGATACCCACCAGTTTCTACTTTGGAATATGTAGCAGGTGAACATTACAGTGAATTCTGTGAATAAGTAGTATTAGGTAGAATGCAATCTTGAAAGCCAGAGTCTCTGCATGTTTCTTAAAACCCCCTGAGGTTAAAATAAGAGGAAATAGCTGGCTTATGCTGTAATGGGGAGTGTGTTGTCTCTTTGGGGAGCAGCATGTTTTCTGAGTTACTAAACAGAGTTGTTTTATAGCTCACATCTTCTGAATGCCGTTGGAGAAATACTTGACATGGTGGCAAATTTGATTAACTTTGTTCCCAAACTAAAGCTTTTTGTGGGCACCACCTTAGAAACGGAATCAGGAGCAGAGGTTGCATGTGCAAGCAGATTTGTTTTTACTGGATTACTTTACTGATCCAGTTCACAGCCCAGCTATGCAAAAATTACATCAGCAAAGCTAGTGAGGGAGGGAAGGAACATTTCAAGTTGAGAGTTGCAGCTAGAGAAAATGCACATGGATTGATGCCCTCCAGTAAGCATGTTTTGGAGAGACTGCTGTTCAAAAGATCAAGTCCAAATAAATATATTTGGTGCCTGATACCATCTGGATACAGTGAAGCAGCCAAGGATTTATCAGTACCATACTGCTCAGGAGACTTGAACATCATATTGGTCTAGTAAGATAAACAGTTGTGTTTGGTTTGGCACCTGCTGAATAGCATGTACAGTGTGTACCAGGAATATCTAAGTAGGGTACATCCTTTTGCTGAAAATGCTTTATATGGGAGAACAGGAAGTTTTGTGTCCTGTGCCTAGAAAGTAGGAATAATTGCACTACTAGAGAGTATGTTTGTAACTGAGCCACTCTGTCTGAAATTCCATCTGATACTTGCCATCCCCAGATTTATTAATATGTGAAAAGAAATTACTCATCTAGAAAGTTACTTTTGAGATTCAGAGAAATAAAATAAAGGGTGGGTTTAGTTAGAGAAATGTTGTGAGAAGAGATATCATGTGGCCTTCCAACATTTTGTTGGATGGTAAGTATGTTTTATAAGGTTTTGGGAGAGACATATTTCAAATTTGTTTCAAGATGTACAAACAAGAAAGAAAAAACAGTAGTGCTGTATTTAGTTACACTTAGTGTATAAGAATAGCACATACCATCCCATTTCCCTTTCTGAATAATGCTGTTTACAGATATCTGCCCTATGTCTTGAGGAACTGGAAGCACACCAGAGAGATGAGATTGCAACTTTGCTGTCTGAATATCCAAATATAAGGCATGTTTGTTGTTTGTTCTGCCCTTAACGTAACAAAAACCAGTTTTGTCTGGGTACTACAACAAACATGCAGAAGCAGGAATTAATCAAGAATAAAAATATTTCCTGGGAAAAGACATGAATTTTTTTTTTTTCACAGATATCTTCCCAGTTTGTTCTTCTGACAGAAGATGCAATGCTTAGAGCCATTTGCAAAATAAAGAATATTTCACTTCTGTAAACAGTGGGTTGAATTTATGTAGTGATTTAGCAGAAACACTCAGTGTAGCGGAGATTGTTTGTAGCCTGTGGACTTTTTTGTTTGTTTTGATTCACTGGAATGTATGGGTCACAATCATCACAATGTTGAGAGTGTAATGTAAATTTGCCTTCAGCTGTGTCCCAGTAGCCTTTATTCCTTTTCCTGACAGATTCTGACAGTGCCTAGGATATTCTCACTGCTTTCATGCCTTTTGTAGCTGCTGTGTGTTTTGTCCCTATGAGGATATTATGCATATTGAATACCTTAAGAACAGGGATTTAAAAAAAAAAAGTGGTGCTGAGTCTTTCTCCATTTAAAAAGTTAGAAATTGCCACAACATTAAGAGTTCAGTATGTGTTAAGGTAGAAACCTGGCAAAGACTTCTTTATAATGTTTTATGATAGAAGACTGTTGGAAAGCAGGTAGAAATACAAATATTAGTGTGTTTATTTGTATATTTTAAAATCTAGAGGGATTTCTGCTCTGCTTTTTTTTTTGTTGTATTGGACCTTTACATTAAAGCCATCTTTCCTTTGTGCTATTAAATGGAAATCCCATGTTGGGACACTTAAAAAGGATCTTTGATTTGGCATACATTGTACCAAGAATACAGCCATTTATCAGATCTTTGTTTTAACTAGTTTGTGGAACCTCTGTTTCACATTTCAAATAACGTTCCTTGAATACGTGTTTATGGGTTTCAGCTTACTACCTCATTACAGTGATGGCTTTTAATAAAAGCATTCATCCATGTGGTATGATATACGACAAGATAAAAGTAGAACTGTTAGACTTTGGATGTCTGAACCATAGGAATTTATACTGGAAGGAATGAAAAAAAATTAAGCACTGGAAATGTCTATTTTAGTTTGTTCAGGCCTTTGTTAGGCTATTTTTTCAGTGATATGGAAGCAACCCAAAATCTTACCGGAACAATAACAGACTATTCCTTCTAAAATGTGTTTGTTGTTCAAAAAAGATGAGCGGGAAAGTGAATTCAGTGATACTTTATTGTTAACTTATGGCTGTTCTGCAGTGATGTATAACCAGGTGGATTAGTAGAATTCTTGTTCCTGTCATTGAATTGTTCTATGGTGCAATGATTAATTGATGTTTTTGTTACTGATTTTGTTGGTCTCACTCATGTTTAATTTAGGGTATTTAGTTCATACATAAAAAAATGTTCTAACTATTTTCTGCTTTTTTCTGTAGATGTTTCTATAAAGCTTTTTAACTTTTCCTCTGCTTAATGTTTTGAGAAGCTATGACTTTGGCAGGAAAACAGAATGAAAAGTTGATGAAATGGAAAGTACACACATTGTATGGCTGTGACTTGTTAGCATTTCAGTTCCTCAGAGTCTTTGTAGGATAACTGTCACATTTCACTTTTAGGTTTACTATTTCCGACAAGGTCATGAAGCATACGTTGTAATGGCCAAGAAGAACAAAATATATAATATTAATCCCAAGAAACAACCATGGCATAAAATGGAATTGCGGGTATGACTTATTTTTCTTTTTTTGCCTTAATATAAAAAAAAAAAAAAAAAAAAAAAAAAAAAAGAAACTAAGTGGAAGTAAGGTCCCTGATAAAAATAAATCTAGTGCTGTTAATGTTGTAAGATAAGGTGAAAAATTTAACTTAATATTCAAATGAAATCAGACCTTAACCTGTACTACTTTTTGTATCAGCTTGACCAGATGAGATGTTATACTTCATAGCAAAATATTTTTCAAACATACTGCATTGTGAATTAATAGCTCATTGTGGAAGACTAAATTTCAGATTCTTGATTTTTATGTGATCTGGCAGGATTATAGTACATTCAATATACCCATGTTTTCGTATTTCAGAAAGCTATTTCAATTAACTTCAGTGGTGGTACAAAGTATTTTGTTTATTCTAGGAGCAAGAGCTGATGAAAATAGTTGGCATTAAGTATGAAGTGGGATTGCCTACTCTCTGCTGTCTAAAACTAGCCTTTCTTGACCCTGATACGGGTAAACTGACGGGAGGAGCCTTCACCATGAAGTAAGGAAAGCAGTATTTTGTGCAAACTGGGGGTTTTCTTGGATGGTAATGGCCGGGGGGGTGTTGAGGTTGAAAGTTAAATGATTATATTAATACTGACCTAGTGCTTTTCAGGTGTTGAATTCAAAGTCTTAATTTTTTATGTAAGTGCTTTATGGTATGCTTTTGCTGCTTTATTGCTTAACAGTTATGTGTTCTGTTGTAATTAGGTACCATGATATGCCAGATGTCATAGATTTCCTAGTTTTGAGGCAACAATTTGATGATGCAAAGCATAGGCGATGGAATATAGGTGAGTTCTGGGGAAAATTGTGTGCTGTGGTTTTGCTTGTTTGTTTGCTTAATGTCTGCCTATTTTTGTGATAACTTTCTAAAAAGTAGAAAAGAAATCCTAATACTGTGCTGAAGTCAGAGAGTAAGCTCTGCCCAGTTAGCTGGGGAGTTCTGCTTAGTCCTTGACCAAAGTGGCAACAAAACTGATCTTTAAAAGAAAGTGCAAAGAAAATTTCAATTGTATATTTGCAGAGAGAATAGTTAGGGATAGGTTTTAGGACTATGGTGTTTATTGCTAGCTGCTAACTTCTTGTAGCCTGTATATTATTTATTTATATACATATATATATTTATTTTATTTTATTTTTAATTGAGGGCCCTCCTACAACTGCATTGCTACTAGGATTATTTTTTCCCAATTTCTGCTGAAAACATGGGAATGCTTCTTCAAAAATTGCAAACTGATGTTTAGATCGTACAACAAAAATGCTCTTTCCATCTCCTTATACTTTTTGAATTCTGTTCTAAACTCTGTGGTTTAGCTTCACTGAAGTGTATATAGTTATAATTTGCTGCCAAGTGATGCGAGGAATGACTTGGATTCTTTTTACTTTGCCTGTGCCCAGTTACTTCAGAGTAGTGGATACTGAAACAATGCCCTTGACTATTGGGTCCTCCCGTCAAATCTATTTCCTAATCATCTTTTCCATACGATGACAAAGATCACCCTTCAGCAATGGAATGAATTAATCTCCTGTCTTGATATCCTTAGGTTGTGTGCCATAGCAGTAGATGTATAAATTACATGATGCCATAGGAATAAGTTCCATATCATCTCATACTTCCCACTATGTTGTCTGAAAAGACAGCTTATCTTCAGTTCTATAGGGAATTTGGTGAAAACCCTAGACTTCTGCTCCAATAAGAAATGTAAACGTTGATTTCTTCTTCAAAGATGTTTTCAGTTTAAAGATCTCATAAGTAATAAGGTTGATGAAGATTTACTAATAGGTCACTAAGCTTTGCTCTTTCCTCATGGTTGTAAGTCTGTGGTCTTGCCCTCCTCTGCCATGCCAGAGTGTTGGGGTTTTTTTGCACAAAATCATGGCAGCAGCAGCAGAATGATTGCCACAGTTTGTTTGTGAACAGCCTAGCCAGGCTTCCTGAGCTGGTGCTGTATTTCATGAAATTTGCAGTCTGGAATAAATTGAAGCTACACAAAAAGTATTGGAAGTACCAGGACCTTGTATCAAGCTTCCAATGTGTATTTTTGTTGTTTGGGCTTTGTTTGTTTTAGGGAAGATTTGGTTATCTATTATATTTTTAATATTAAATTTATATTAATGTATGAATCATTTTAGAAGGAACAAACATACAATTTGAAATTACAGATTCTTGTTTCCATTCAGATTCTATTTGTTAGATATCTTTATCTTAGTATAGTTTAACTTCAAGTTTAATACTTGGGCTAAAAGCTGTTCAGTAGTATTCCTGCAACTTCAGCTGCATGTCTTAGACAGGTGTGCTTATTTGTCTCTTACATAGCAGCCACTTTGAGTTCCACACATATTTCTTGTTATCTTCAAGCAAGCATTATGCAGGGATACTCAGTTCTTGAAAACTGCCCTAGAGCCGCCTTCTTCTGAGAGATTTTGGATTACTCTCTGCATGGATGAGGTAGCACAGAGGTCAAAAGGAACGTAGTGATTCGTGAGATGGTTCTTTCACTCATGTTGTTTAATGCTTTAGCATTCTGTCTTTAGGAATGCTGTGACTCTTGAGAGCTTAGAAGCAGCAGCCAGTATATGCCCCTTTAAGTGGTATTGATCTGCCTAATGTTCAGCTCAGTGAAGTCACTCCTGGTTGTACCTACACACGTTCCTTTGTAAAACTGATCACCATGGAAGTTTTCACATTGGAAAACTGGAATTTTGTAGCTCTTCAGAAAATAAATTATTCTTTTAAAATAAAGCATTAGCCCTTTTTTACATTTTTGATCTTGTATTTCAGATATTTTCTGTTTACTTTGTTCCATTCAGCACAATTAGGACTATTAATAGAAGCTTTATAATTGTCCTGAATTACTTGTGATCCAATAAATTTAAGATTAAAATAAAAATGCAGAAAAGAAAGCAGACCATTTTTGAGAATATATTTACTTCCTATTATTTCAGACAATTTCAAGCATTTGGGCAGAGGTTGGATGTATTGAAATGGGACAAATACTGCAGCAGTTGAGAGTGTGTATATATTCAAATCCCATGAACATAAAAATGTGTAGTTCTTGGAATCTCAGGCTTAAATTACATTTTTTCTTATATTGAACAGGATATTATGCTAAAATTGTTTCTTAATTTTGTGGCATGTGTTGTAGAAAATGTTAGCATTTATGATGGTGTGTAATACATGCGTTCTCATGTGTAATTTTTTTTTAATAACGCTTTTGACCTTTTTTCTCAGCTACGTGAATGCTTTCTGGTAGTGAAGCCATTGCAAGTCATAGTAAATTACTTTACTAACCTTTTGAGCAAGCTTTAATAAATTTTATTCTATTATCAGTCAGATTGCCTGCATAGTAAAGAGAATGAACCTCTTGAGTTACATTTGCATTGCTGAAAAAGCACTTCAGAAACTAAGGAGGATGAGCTTAGCAGCTTGTAAAATATTCCCCATACAGAAGTGTCATAGTGCTCAGTTATTTTAAGGTAGCATGTAGTATTTAATGCAAGCAGATTTGAGTCTTAAAGCATTGATATGTCTTAATTTTTATGAAATTAAGAAATAAATTCATAAGTAAAGAATATGTAGGTAGATTTGCAAATTGTTATTTTTCTAAAATGCCGTATTAACTATCATTTTGTTTAAAAAACAATCTTCAGAAAGAATGTAATAGTTTTGTTGGTTTTTAACTGAGCATTGACTCATGCTTGCCTGCTGAGGCTGTGAATGTTCAAAAGTATTTTCATATTCAAGATCAAGCCGGATATATCTAAACCTGCTTTTCCGGGAGGGTAGCACGCCTTATATTCATGAAATTGTTTTGTGTTCTTACCTAGGTGATCGTTTCAGGTCAGTGATAGATGATGCTTGGTGGTTTGGAACAATTGAAAGCCAGGAACCTCTTCAGCCTGATTATCCTGATAGCTTATTTCAGTGCTACAATGTCTGGTTAGCAAATTTATCTTCAATCTTTTTTATGTTAATTAGTTACTTCATTTAAAGTATTGACTAAGAAACTCACTTCCATTAAATCCAGTCATGCATCTCGCTGTACCAGTTTATTATAATATTCTGTGGTGTAGAAATTAAAGTTTTGTTACATTAAATAATTACACTCTTGAAGCAATATTAGTAGATAATTTAAGTGTGGTTATTTTTAAGCTGGGACAATGGTGATACTGAGAAGATGAGCCCTTGGGACATGGAGCTGATACCAAGTAATGGTATGTTACCTTTATAATGTAATTTGCTTTACAAGAGCATTTTAAGAAGAAAAGGAATATTATATGGTTTTACATAAGCAATCCTGTTTTTTTGGGGTGGAGTGGGAGGAAGGCCCACAAACCAGTTGCATTTAAAGAATATCTTAAAATCAATTACTAAACCAAAAGTGAATGACGATAGAACTGTGCAAAAATAGCCATGCTAGATAAATCGAGTGATGTTGAAAATAGAAATAAGACAAAAATTGCTACAGATAATGTACAATTAAACTCAACTCCTTGTACAGTTAGGAAGATAAACCCATGCCTTAGGTGAGCTTGAGGAAACTGGCTGCTCTAAGATATGTCAGCATTCCTGCCGGCATTCAGTGCATTACAGATGCAACCTGTGCCTGTGAGAGTTTGGTAACAGCAGGATTTTCTTCCCCTCTGGCCCAGTACGTGTAGCAGATCCACATGCTGCAGAGTGGACAGTATGGCATGAGCACTGTTCACATGTTCACAGACAAGAATGTATTTCTTCTTCCATAGTTTTTTAGTTGGTTGGGTTTTTCTAAGACTTGATAGAACTCTTGTTAAAAAGCAGAGTAGAATCAGCATTTTTTCCTTGTGCTTCCAATGAAACATTTGATAATATTGTCTCTCAAAAGTAACCATAAATAATTCTTAATTATTTTAAGTAGCAATTGTGTTTATTTCAACTTTTTATTTTGGTTCAATCCTTCTTTTAATAGGTACCTCTTTGTCATAAGTAAAATACAGGTATTAGAGTGAAAACATGACTAAATAAATAATTAAAATAGACCACCCTGTTTTCTTTTTAGTAGAGGTCAATTCCCATTGTCTTAAGAAAGGAGAAACCATTTTCAGATAAAGAACAGGTATTAATTAAGATAACCAGACCTGAACCTGATTTTTTTGCTATGTTCACAAATACCAACATTTGTTATACCTTCTCAAAAATTGTTAAGAGGACTGCTTAACATCATAGTTTAAAAATCTACTGTTACCGTATAAATTGTCAAAATTGGTAGGTCCTCAAGGATGCTAAGGTGATAACACTATTAATTTGCATATTCAGGAGCTGTGGTTTTAGCATTTGAACTTGAAACTGTGACAATGCAGAACCACGACCTGGAGAATGTTTTAGCAGCAATGTCGAAGTTATCTTGAACTCTATCTGGAAATCATCTGCCATGATGAGACTATTGGCTTTTAAACACAGAATAATTCCAAAACCAAAACACAAGTTTTAACTGTGATAAACAAGTGTCTTAGTTGGTTGTAGAATAAATTTTACAATTAGCTATTTGGAAGAGGATAAACCTTCAGGAAGGACCTCTCTACCAAGCTGCATTGTAAGGATTTAAATGTAACACAGAATAATATACAGAAAGGATACTGGATACATCCAAAATGTCTTTGAGCAAATCAAGAGCTATGCATTTGTAAAAATGATTTCATGATATCTTTGATTTACAGGTATATGTATTACACAAGATACAAACATTTATGTTTTATTTAATTTTCATATTACATTCCAGCTGTATTTCCAGAAGAACTGGGAACTAGCGTTCCTTTAACCGACGATGAACGTAGAACACTGCTCTACAAACCTTTGGATGGAGAGTGGGGTTCCAGGACCCGAGATGAGGAGTGTGACAGAATTATTGCAGGGATAAACCAACTTATGACTCTAGGTAAATTCTGAATAATATGGGAAATGTTTTTGGTTTGTATTTTTTAGACTGTGCTCATGTGCATTTCTGAAATTACCAAAATGAATGTGATAAAATATACATTTAACCTATTGGTTAACTGGAACAAAACTTTCTCATTAAACATTTTTAGAGCTTATTTTTATAGTGAGTACTTATGAAACCTAATTTTTTTCCTTTTTCCCAAGGTAACTTGCTTTTTTGGTAGATAATTTAGCATATGCTAGGGGTAGGGGTTTGGGCTTTATATGGTAAAAGCAAGTACTTGATTTTTTAACTTTAGCTACCAGATACTCATGTTGGGGTTAAAATTAAAACCTTTATGATTAAGTGTATATTAACTAATTGATGGACAGATGCGGGGAAGAAATTAAAGAATAGACTTACTTAGGTAATGAATATCTATGTGTGGATTTTCCCTGTATTAGCCTTTCCTAATTCCTAATTTCTTCCCCACATTTCCTTAATTATGCAAAATGTTGAGGGAAAAGTAATTGCTTTATCTTAGGAAAGCTACTTGCTATTTGGAGCAATAATTCTTTACAGGCAGCTTCTGAAAAAGTAATTGTTAAAATGCTTAATGCATCGCTGCAAAATTTACCTGCTCAGAGATGGATGTCTGGATGGAGATCTGTCAGTAAACACAGGCTGAATTATAAGCCTTCTGTATGTCTTGATGGGGATCAAAAGGAGTTCAGTCAGCAGTCTTGGGTTTTGGGCAAACAGCTGGTCATGCCTTAAATATAAAAGTTACAGATACTTTGTTTAACTGATTTTTGAAGTACTTAATGCAAGGCAAGATTTACGTTTCAAAAAAAGCCAAAAACCTCTTCACTCTTGAAATCATTCTGATTACCTGTATATTCCATATGGTTTCTTTGATGACATACTACATAAGAAGGCTCCCTTTGATCCCTAAACAAAGGAATTATTTGTACAGTGTAGTAGAAAAAATTAGACATTTATTTAAAAAAAAAAAAAAAAGTGAGGAAATGAAATTTGAGCTGGTTTTGCTGTGTCATCTAAGAATAATGTTTTTACATTTTGCATTAATGGTGTATGGCAGACCACTTCATTTGGGATTTGTCTGTAACAGGTATGGTGCATATTGGTACAAAGTAGCAGTTGCTAGAACATTCAAAAGAATATGTAAAAAGCTTTTAGAAGAGCAGTCTTTTTAGCAGCACCATATTTTATGTTTTTAAAGACTTTGGAGACTTTTAAAGGTGATTTGTTTTGTTTTGTATTGCAATATTTTTCCTTGAGATATAATATGTTAGAATGATGTGTCTAAGCCCTCATGATAATTCTAAGTGCAGGAAGGAAAAAGCAACGTTTTTTAGGTGCACAGATTTACGTTGCTCAGCAGTCCTCTGGCACTGTATTGGATTTGTTTTGGAAGGCTTCTTTGCTTTTAGGTAGGGACAGGAGAGAGTGTTTCTGTTTTGCTTTGAGTGTCGAATTTACCCACATCTTACCGAGGCTGAAATAGCACTGTAACTTTTATAGCAGGAATTTAATGTATTGCTTTGTTTGAAGATATGAGAGTGGCAATATAAAGTGAAATGAAATGAGCCTGTGATGTAAATAACGATACTGAATTGCATGCCTTCATCTGTGTATAATTTTTATACTTTTCAAATGTGTTTATTTCAAATGTGCACTTGCTGTGCCTTTGGGGACTGTGGTGCTTCAGGCATAACAGAATGGGCACCCAGTCACTGCAGCAATGGGATGTACAGCACACACCTCAGCAAGCACTCTAAATAGAATATCAGAAACCATTTGGAATATCTAGAGTAGTTACTGTTATTTTTGGGAAACTGCTGTGCATTTCAAACATGAAGAAGTAGCTGATGTTGCAGGGGGATGAATCTTGAAACTGCTATGGAACTTTGTGGTACATAACACCGGGGCTTTTGTGGTTTGTTTTGTTTTTCTCTAGATATTGCTTCTGCATTTGTGGCACCAGTGGATCTTCAAGCTTACCCAATGTATTGCACTGTTGTGGCATATCCCACAGACCTCAGTACCATTAAGCAAAGACTGGAAAGCCGATTTTACAGGTTAGACCCAAGTCTCAGTTCTGCTGTGACTGATCTACCAGCAGCTGTATTTTTGATAGCTTTTGTCTTGTCATACCAAACTAGGAAGTGGGCACAAGTGTGTGCTTTCACTTTCTTTCATTTTCTAAAACTCAAAAAAGGATTTAACATCTCCAAAATGTATTTTAGAACTACATGGCATTCAAATTCCTGATTATGCAAATGACTTGTTCCATGTGAGATTCAAATTGCAGGGTTAGTAAAGTGACTTTTGGTCCAAAGGATTAAGTTTCCACTTTGTAATTTTTTTAAAGTACTTTAAAAATAATTTTAATAAGAGAAACCTTAAAAAGAACTCAAGTGTTTTTTTGTCCTAGTATGTTTTAAAAAATATTCTTGCATCACTTAAGCAGCTTCACAGAACTTCTGAGTTGTTGTACAGCAACAAAAATAAGTTTATACTTTTTGATACTGTTTTGATGTTTTTCTAAACTGATTGCAATTGCTGTGGTTTGTTTGTTTGTTAAGTAAATATCTGTATAGGAGTATAGTTCTTCAAATTTCTTCAGTTTCCTTGAGTTCTTGTTCTATTTCTCATTTTAAAATCAGTGTCGCTTTAGTTTCTTTTGAATAAATATGGATAAGATTTTGTTTTGGGCCAAATTTCAATGTTCATTTTTAATGCTTTATAGATGCTAAATGAAGATTGAATTCTAAACTACATTTGCTTTTTCATTTTTAGAAAGGTACCCCTGCTTTTTGTGATTCTATTGCAATATTGAATTCCATGTTTATTGTATAGTATGAGATAATCCAGCTTTCTCTTCTGTAATGCGCTGCTTTGCTGTCAGATGGAGAGAACTTTTTGCTGGATTTTGTTTCTCTTGTCAAAACAGTAAGAAATTATTTTTGGTAATCAACACAACTTCAATAATTTGGGCTTTTTTAGTTTGTAATATTGCTGAAGCCTAGTTAGGTAATAAGCAACCACACTCCATTGTGCTTTTTAGTGATTTTTACATTTAGTGGATTGTTTAGATCACTTCTGATTTTTGGTAGTTTTTCATGAGGCTTACCTTAAAACTGTAACTTCTATGCTGTCAGAGTCTTTACTATCTTTTTATTTTATATTTTTTTTAGATTTGGATCTATTTTTTTCTGTTATTCTGTTTTGTGCATAATTTTTTATAATGTGGCTATTCTATACCTAGGTTATTAAATCAGGGGAAAACCTGATTTCTGTCTGTCAGAAAAAGGTATACTCTAAAACAGTTTTATTACTGTTTTGTTAATTCTCAACCGAGTTCAAAGGCAATGTAGGATGGGTCATATATATATCATAAAGGAATAATAAAAGTTAAGTGTCACAGCTGAGTTTTCCTCAGGGGTGTCAGCTGTATGTTCTTAAAACTATTTGTATAGATTACCACAGAATGTAACAGGAGAATGGGAAGCCAGAGGGAGCTGCCTGCTGCTGGTCACTTAGGGCAGCATATCCAGTGTTCACATGTTCTGATGTAATGGAAACCAACAGTGAATGAGAAGAAGGATGGTAATGTTTTCTTCCTCTGTTCATATACATAGCTAGAAATTGTCCTTATTTCTTTTTCCTTTTCTTTTCCTCCAACTGTTTTGATACAGGCGCCTTTCTTCGTTAATGTGGGAAGTCCGGTACATCGAGCACAATACTCGCACATTTAATGAACCTGGAAGTCCTATTGTCAAAGCTGCCAAATTTGTCACAGATCTTTTGCTACACTTCATAAAGTGAGTTGCTTAGTAGGTCTGTTGTTATTCCTATCTCTTACCAAGCTAAGAGCTTTTTTAGATCTGAATTTTAAAGTAAGATAGTTCTGCACTTTAAATAAACCTCTTGTCTGCTGTTGGGGCAGAAAAGAATAGAGCTTATGTTGACAAAAAATTCATAAGTTTGCAAAACAAGTTCTGTAAGACATTGAGTAGCATAGATTGGCATTATTTTGAGAGACTTCTTCCTAAATGATAAAAATGGGTTTGAGTATCTTCATGGAGTTACAGAGATATTCATTGGTAAGTTAGGAGTTCTAATTTTGAGTTTGAATCCTTGCTATGTTAACATAATTCTAAAATCTAGATAATAATTTATAATAGGTTTGAAAGTGATGTTTTATATGTATGCAAAGAAAAAATTAAAGACTTCGTAATTGACTGGATTTGTAGCTATCTTTCAAACATTCTGTTATTATCTATAGACAAACTCAATGACAAACATTTAAGATTTTTCAGTCAAGTGACCTGAAGTTTATAAGAACTTACTGTGTCCACTGCCTTGGTTTACCTGTACACAATGAGCGCTGCTGTTTCCACCTTGTACACACAACAAGATACTTCATTAGTTCAACAAAAATTGTGACATTTGTATTGATTTTGTTTGTCAATATTAAATTGACCCTAGTTATTTTTTATTTTGAGTGTTCTTAAAAAAATGTTAGAACTCTGCTTAGTATTTGGAAATCTAGGACTCTGACCCCATAAATAAATCTTCAATTTCTTCAGTGCCTGTGATTTCTGATATTTTCTGGAGAGTGTAACACTTAACTGCTTTGGATGTTAAAAGTTTTAGTGAAATATACACCATTAGGAACAGATATTTCTCTAAAGGGCTTTTCTGTTACTAATTTTGTTCTTTAACATCTTTGTCCTACATGTTTTCTTTTCTGATTAATTAAGCAGCTCAGGGTTTTTCAAAGTGTATGTAGCTCAGTTTTTCAAAGTGTATGTTTTTAATTGGCTTAGCTGAATTAATGGATATTCCTGGATATTCTTATTTAATAATGGCCTATAGCTTGAGTCTATTAATATACTAATTTAAGTGAACTAGAAATTCATGTAAAGCCCAGACTTTATTTTTATGGTTGTAGCTGTAAGGTAGAAGGCCTAGACAATGGAAAGTAAAGCCCATGGTTCTAATGAGAATGAAATGTCTAGATGCCTCTGAGAATCTTAGTTTCTTAAGTTACCTGAGTATCTCAAAGAGCTGAAAATGGGGGGTGGGTGTTTCAGTTAGTTTATCTTTTTTCACCTTCTCTCACAGCTGTTCTAGTGGTAATGGCAGTAGCCTGTATTACAGCCTCTGATTCCAGTGTGGAGTTGCTGAGTGTTTACAGTTACAAGTAGTAAAAGTGTTACAAACCACTTTTCTTCCCAGTGGTTTGTATTGCTACATAGTAGAACACCTTTGAGCTTTCCTTTGTAGAGGAGCTTTATATATTAATCAAGAATTGAAGATCAGTGTGTTTTGCTGATTTAATTATGCAGGTTTACACAATAACAGTGTTAGTCCTTACACACTTGCATTTCAAATGCACCACATTGTGGGTGCTAAATGAAATTATTAAATTGCAGTTTTGTACAATAAATTTACTGTAATGCTCCTTACAAAGCTAGATGGGCATAAAATCTTTAATGTAGTATAGGATTAGATTTTTCTGATGCTGACAAATGCCTGGTAAAGGATTATGATTTTTAGTTTTAAAACATTCACACTGTTAAGTAATCTATATTTTACAGCTTTTTGAGCAGATGGTTAGCTTGACTTATTACTTCAGTTCTCTTAGTATTCATATAGCACTAAACACATTCTCATTTCATTTGGGAATGGCTTCATAAATATTTTCCTTTTCCTAAGCAAATTACATTTCATTCCACAGGTGGTGATAGAAAATAAATGTTAGCTTGTGTTCATTTTTACAGGGACCAGAGCTGCTATGACATAATTCCATTATACAATGCAATGAAGAAGAAAGTGTTGTCTGACTCTGATGAGGTAAGTGGTTGTGTCTTGGGCATTGGCACTGATACACTGGAGAAACAATACTGCTGTCTGACCTGTGGAAGACCAAAGTCCTGGTTTCAGTCACTGCTGGGAAGTGGAATGTACTTCTCTGTCAGTACAATGTTTCTTCTAGTCAGCTGGGAAACTGAGTGAAAATGCAGCCTCCTCTCTTCCTTTAGTGCAGAGAGCTTTAATAGTTTGCTGGAGGGTGCTGCTTAGACTTCTGAGAGGTTCTCAAAATTTCACAGTCACGTGAAATGCTTCTCAGAGGGGCGGGACTAGGACTGTAAAGACTACAATTTTAAGTATGAAGTATAAAAGAACTTGCCTACTCATATATGCTTATATTTTTTAACCTTTTTATGTGACTCATTATCTTGCTCAAAGGAAGAAGAGAAAGACACAAATGTGCCAGGGACTTCCACTAGAAAAAGAAAGGTAAATGTTTTTAAATTTAATTTGTATTTTTAATGCTACAGTTGCTTAAATCTATTTGTAAATAATGGAATGTAAAACTGAAACATTTCTAGTATTGTGAAATGTCAGCTTTTTAGAAGTTTTGAACTTAGTGATGTGTTCTACTGTGCTGCTCAACGTAAAAGTATTTTTCTGTGCTGCTGCATGTTGTGAATCCATTTATATCCTGGGGGGTAACTTTTCCATTAGATTTTGTAAAAGCAGCTAGTTTATTTAATATACAATATTAAAGGCAATATTGTCATTTCAGGATCATCAGCCGAAGCGGCGGCTACGTAATAGGGCTCAGTCATATGACATTCAGTCGTGGAAGAAGCAATGCCAGGAGCTGCTGAATCTCATTTTTCAGTGTGAAGACTCTGAACCATTTCGACAGCCAGTGGATCTTCTTGAGTACCCAGTGAGTATTTTAGAACAAGATGACTGGTTACAATCCAATTGTTAAGTGGTGGGTTGGTTTGGGTTTTTTTAACTTTGACCATTTTTTCAGTTCTTTCAATTGAAACTTCAGGCAGCTGTAGTGACAGAATTCTTTTCAGCACTTCATCATCACTTGTTTAATAATGTTAACTGTTTTTTCAACTAATTTCAAAACAAATAATAACTTCTTTGCTCTCTCAGATACTTTTGTTGGAAAATATTTCATATTCAGGGATGCTTATGTTATTAAGTAAATTACAGCTTTTAAAGTAAATTACAGCTTTTGCAATTAAGATGTTTTTCCTTTTCTGATTGAAAAATGGTCATATATATGAAATGCATATGTTTGGTTATTGAATGTGATGCATTGTCAAGGATCGTGGGTTTTGTTTCATAGTATAAAAACTAAAAGTAAGATTATATGAAAACTTTAAGTAATAAAGCAAAGATTTTGCTTGCTTTCCTTCTAGCATATCTTAAGTTCTTTAAAATATCACTCCAGGGTGATTAACTTGGGCGAAATTAACTGTCTCTATTAGAGAAAAGAAATGCTTCTCTTTCAGAAGTCATTAGTAGATCTGTCTTGACACTTCTGGAGCCACTGGGTACCATTATTTTTGAAGTAACCTAAACTTTATGCTGTGGCCCACTACAAGTGCCCTATGTGTTTGAGATCCTCAAATGAGCTGATAGAGAGCACTCTACTAGGCTTAGGTGTGAAACACACTACTCTCTGGTGTCACAAGCCTGTTTAACATGCAGAGGCGCTCCTGCAGGTTCTGTTTGCTCTGATAGATTAACTTAAACTTTTTGGTTAAATTTGGTATTTAAGCTCTTTCTTGTTCTTGTATGGACATGTCTCTGTTTCTTCCATAGCCTGGAAAAATTTTTTTCTGTCACTGGCTTGAATTCCGTCCTGCCTAAACCTGTGGAGTTTTTAATACTTCATTACATTCGTAAATTATCAGGTCTCTGGGAAACTGCTCAGGTTTCAGAAAGGATGTTATATGCCTCTGATCAGGTTCAAGTGTTCAAACTTCATATTTTAAAGCTAATATGTAAGAACAGTATTAGTCTTAGTCCAAAATTTGAGCTGATGAGCCATCCAGAAGGCTTGTAGTCACACTTTTCATATCACTGTTATCTTCATGTGAGTGTGTCAGTAATGCAACCCTTAGGACACAAAATTCTGAGCTCGGCATTTCAGTAAATCAGTTTATAAAATGAATTAAATCATCTATCAGTTAACTTCTAACCTTGACTCTGCTGAGTATGTCTGCAAGGGAGGTACGTTGTATGGTAGTGGAAAGGGGCAAGTCAGTCTTCAGCAGTCTTCCATACCTATTTTAAGAGGACATTTTGATTAAACAGGTTTATCAGACTCATCCTAATGAAAATGATACATTGAGGCTTGGGGGAAAATTGTAATAAATTGCTTTGCTATTTCTAAACAGGATTATAGAGATATTATTGACACTCCTATGGACTTTGCTACTGTTAGAGAAACACTGGAAGCTGGCAACTACGAGTCACCAATGGAGTTATGTAAAGATGTGAGACTTATTTTCAGCAATTCCAAGGCCTACACACCAAGTAAAAGATCGAGGGTAAGATTTTATTGTTTTACATTGCTGTTGTTTGAAAGAACACTTACATCTGAAAATTATAGGACTGAAAAAGCAGAGAGAAAGTGTAATTTGATTGCTTTTAGAAAACAAGTCTAATTATTTCTGATGTTAAAATGTAAATATTTCTGAGAAACTATTACAGCTTTGTATTTGAAGGGAAAGGAATGTGTGCTCTTTAAATCCCAAAAGTTCTGATGTTCCGCATGTGTGTTTTGAATGTGAATATTAGAAAGTGGCTCTAAAGGGAAAACCACATGGAAGAAAAGTTCTGTAGAAGCAGGATTATGAGTACAATAGTGAAATTTAACTGATATTTTGGGGAAGAAACCAGATTTTCAAAGCAAAAACACAGGGAGTCCCTCCACTGGGAAGGCTGCCCCAAACTGAAATATCCAGACAGCAGAGGATGTTGAAATTCTGCGCTGTTCCACCACTATGCAGTAGGATTGTAATGAAGCTCTTAGCATTTCTGGGAAAGAGAACAGTTTACATAAAGTGTCAGCTTACAAAACTATTCATAGTGAAATGTCCTGCTAGTAGTAGGTACATATCTGATAGCAGTTAAATTATAGATGCATGTTTACATGGGTTCAAGGCTTCTGTGTAGCTTTTCTTCTACTAATATCTGTTGGGTTTTAAGACCAGAATTATTAACAGCTTTTATGTTTGGCTGTTCAAAATAGCAAGTTAATCATTAGGACTTCATTTTTTTAAGACTTGGACACAAATTTCTTAGTAGGTGACTAGCAGGATCAGTGATTAGTCTCCAATCAGTAGCAGACAGGCCCATTCACTGCTGAGGCTGCCCATAAAGGAATTACTGAATTACTCTTTTAGTAGCAGCAAATGACAGGGCTTTTGGGGCAGGTCTGGATTATTTTGTGGTTTTTCTTTCTCTCCTTGATCTCATCATACCTGACATTATCTTCAGCTTTGTGTGGTTTTATAGATTCTTTTGATACTTTCATTTCTTTTGTATTTCTTCCAAACAGAATAGTTTAGTAATAAATTTGTCTTTTTGTTTTACTCAGAAGTAGAAGGTTCTTATGCCAAGAGTTTTAATATTCTAGAATCTGTGTGCTTTCAGTGCATGCAACATGTGATGTTTTTATTGTCAGGCACTTATATTAGCATCTTACTTTATGTCACTGATGCTCATTTGAAGAGTAAATTGATGTCACTGATGTTTTCCTTGAACAGTAAACCTGAAGTCATCAGCTTTTTTTTTTAGCTTGGCACATCAGACACACATTCCCTTGCATGCCATCTCCAGTAACACGTGCAGAATCTGCCAAACCTATCGAGTATGGCGCTCAGATGGTTTGGTGTGTCATTAAGTAGGAACTGGTTCAGTATTGCCTTAGTGTTTCATAGAAGGTGCTGTGTCTCCTCAGACTACCTAGATAGGTCACTTGGGTGGTTTTTTTCTGTTTCTAGAATTAATAGCAACTGTGCTCAAATAATTACTCGTGATCTAAACTGAATTTGGAAGTCTGCGTAAATCATCCAAGTCTAGAGATGGGGATAAAAGTGCACCTATATAATTCTAATACATTTATTGTACCTGTTGCAGTCCTTGTAGTATCAATTCATCTATGAAAGGAATAGACTGATGTTCAAATATAGGATATAAGGATGCAACTTAATAGAGCAGAAAATAAGATTTCTTGACCTTAGGTATGTTACACTAAAATTGCATTAAGGATCTCTCTTTGTGATTTCTGTTGGAACTAGAAAGGGATACATTCTAGAAAGGCAATTGAAAAACTGGCTTTTCCATTTTTTCCTTTTCCATGTCATCTTCAGTTGTGATAACGCTTTTCAAAACCATGAAAATAGTTAAAGCAAACACATGGGTTAACATATATTTGTTGAGGCAGATTGTAAATTTCCCTAAAACATTTCTATATTAATCACTTTTTACTTTTCTAGCTATTGTTTGGTGATAAATAAGTAAAAGGATGCTTTGGAGAAGTATAAAACTTGTTTACTGGCTTTTCTTTTTTAGATCTACAGCATGAGCTTGCGCCTTTCTGCTTTCTTTGAAGAACACATAAGTTCTATTTTATCAGATTATAAATCTGCCCTACGCTTTCATAAAAGGAATACAATAAAGAAACGAAGGAAAAAAAGAAGTAGAAGCAGCTCAGTTTCCAGTAGTGTTGCATCCAGGTACA
Source organism: Hirundo rustica (assembly GCF_015227805.2). Lineage (NCBI taxonomy): Eukaryota > Metazoa > Chordata > Aves > Passeriformes > Hirundinidae > Hirundo > Hirundo rustica. The sequence continues at coordinate 83,527,197 of NC_053452.1, forward strand.
TTAATTCCTTTACAATATTCACAAAATGCTGTGAAATTTTGACATACCTAAACAATAAACTTAGTGTATTTTTTTCTTAATACTTCCTTTACTATTCCCTATATTACAGAATGGTAGCTTTGACATGCAAGTCCCTATGATGTGGAAGAGTTTTAAACTTTACTTAGAGCTATCCTAGTGTAAGTGCTTAAAATTCAAATAACTGCTAAATGTGTACAGTAAAACAGCATCGTTAGGATAGTGATGGCATCATGCTTTGTCATATAACTACAGTATTTATTGTAAAGATTCACTTTCCAGAAGCTCACAACTTACATGAATTTCCACAGTAAATGCCATATTTTTAACATACTTCATGCAGAGGTGATTGTTTTACTCCCACGATCTCAGACACTAGCATTTAATTTTATTTATTCCTGTAAAATGACAAGGTGGTCATCTAGGATACAAATTGTTACTCCTTTTGCAGCCCTGAAAGGAAGAGGAGATTAATAAAACCTCCGCTGAAGGCAGAAACTTCTGCCACTTCATCATCTTCTGCACCTGCACGATCGACAGCACTGAGACACGCTCTGCCTCAGATGAATGGGAAAGCCGCTGAGGCCTCCTCCCTTGTGCGGACGCGAAGCAATAGGGGGATAACGGATGTGGCTGTTACAGAGCAACCATCTACTTCTTCAGGAGCAAAGCCTTTAACTATAAAGCCTTTAATTGCAAAGCCTAATACTACTGCAGGGTCAGGAAAATCAGGCAAGTTGGGGTAGTTTTGGTTTTGTTTTGGTTTTGTTTTGGTTTTGTTTTGGTTTTTTTTTAAATTAGGCCATGAATGTTTTTAAAGATAAAACTGGCTCTTTGGAAATCTAATGTATTTCTCTTATTTAAGACCGGTTCTGTTTTCAAGCTGATGGGCCTTTGAAGCTCTTCAGAGGAAAATTGAACAAGTTAGGCTATGTTGTTTTTATCTAGGAAGCTTTCTCCCTTTTGGATCACTGACTCAAATTGTTTGCAGCAGAACACAAGTTCTGTTTTAGCTCAACAAGACTGAATGTAGTACAAACTACTTGACTTGATAATTTTTTTTCTATTTATCCTTCTAGTGCTGGAGAATTCAACCAAACATTCCAAGAACCAGAATATTGTATCAACCCCTACTCCATCTGATTGCAGTCATAACACTAGGAATAACTCCACGAGAGAAAATCCCGAGAAAGAGAAGCCAATCAAGCGCAAAGTAAAATCTTCCACTGTTAATCCACAAGGTACCAAATTTCTCTGGAACTTCCTCTGTACCCTCAGAGTTATTGATATAATAACTGTAGTGTTGTGCTTGAGTTGTGGTAATTTGGGGGTAGGGAAAGTTGAATACATTACAATTTAGCAGAATAAGGAAATCTAATGGAGCAGCTCAGTCACCATTAGTTTCCTTCTTGATGAATTAGCATGGTTTTGACTACTATTAACACCATTTCCATGGTGTGATAACTGTTGTCTAGATAATTTTGAGGTGTTAACATATGTGTACCTTAATTTAAATTATTAAAAACGTGATGTTAAAAGTTCCTGAATTCTAAAGCAGTCTTCTGCATGGTCACACTTTAAATCCTGTGTGTTTAATCACATAAAACTTCTGTAGGTTATATTTGGGTCAGTAACACTGACTGTGATAACATTCTCTGCAGCAACAAACATAAGGATCAGAGGACCCCAGCTGCAAATTAGTTCTTTCATTTTTTGGTACAGCAAAAAACCCCCCAAAACTATGCAGTGTTCACTGCTTCTGTTTAGTATATTTGAATGGCCTGCCCAGACCTAGTTCATGAAATCTGAGTGAGCTTGCTTGGTCTTTTGATGTCAGAATACTTTAAAATTCAAAGCTTCTGTCGAGGCTGAAATAAGGTCTCCCAGTCAGAAAGCTTTCCTGTTTATGAAGGAGCTTTGAACTATTAGGAAGATGCTTGAAGCAGGTAGATCCACTAAACATTTTTTCTCTGAAAATGGTGACACAGTAGTCTGCAAATTGGGTCCCATCTAATTAATCTGCCTACTTGTAGTCCTCTCACCAAGGAGTTCTTTCTTACTCATCCATGTTTCTGAAAAAGTAGCTTGTGGTCTGATAAGTTGAATCATCTGTCCACTGCTTGTAAGCTTTCCCACAAAGGCCCTGACTGTTCCCACTTTGCACGGCTGAATGTGCAGCTGTTACAGTTGGGATGTTTGGTCGGGTCATGGGTTTCTCAGTGTTGTTGACACGGTCCTGTCTCTGCATCCACTCGTAGCACAGGGGGGGAGGCCTGTGCTTTCCATGCGTGATGGCGCGCCTTCAAACACTCCAGAAGCTGTGCGTGGGTGTGTCATCAAAGGGCTGCAGGAACTACCGTGCTGGATATGAGCCTGTTCTGGGCCATATTTTAGGCAAGGGCTGTGGTGTCAGAACATCTTCTTAAGAGGTCACATGCCCCTCCTCACGTAATGAAAACTCATACCCTGTAAAAGTCTCCAAGCAAGTAACTCTGCTGTCTGTTAGTGTGAGAAATCTGTACAAATTTGATACAAAAGACACTACCTTGGGTTGGAAGAAAATTTTTATTTCTCCAGAGATGACTAACTGTGAAGCATTCCCAATCCTTGCAGTAATGCTTCTTGAGGAACCTCTTGCTGTTGCAGATACAAAATAGGAGTTTTGTCCACTGATGTTGTATCATCTGAGAAAACCTCTTCAGCTGTTCCCTTTTTTCCCTTCTTTTTTTGCCCCTGCATTTTTCCTGGCTTTTTTTTGTTCCTTGGGTTGTTGTTTTTTTCCCTTGCAGCTACCATGTGCTAAATCCAACTAGAAGTTAGTCCTCATTCCATACTAGAATGAAACTCTCTAAGCTCAACTTTGGGTTTCTTAGATTTTGACAGATTGGCAATCACTGTGAATCCATTTAGATATTTTAGTAAGAGATTTTATTAAGGCAGCGTGAAAATGAATGTAAATGCAAATCTGTTATGTGACGTGTACATTTCTGTACCATTTCTTTACAGCAGATTGCAAGAATAATGCTTTGGCATCAGGAAGCATTCAGGTAAATGGACATGGAGGACAGCCTTTGAAACCTCCAGTTAAAAGAGGTCCTGGACGGAAACCCAAGGTGGAGACTAATAACAGCAGCTGTGAAGTGGTGGTGCACAAGAAAAGAGGCAGGAAACCAAAAAAGCTACAAATTGTTGAACAGCAAAAGGTTGCGGAGCAGAATACAATCCAGACCGCAAGGGATGTACCGGAGGAAGCCTCTGTTTCTACTGCATGCAATTCTCTTTCTGAAAATAATGTGAAGGAAGACTTGCTACAAAAAAAAGGCCGAGGGGGTAGAAAGCCAAAAAGGAAGATAAAGAGCTGCCAGCCAGGCTCAGACCTCTTAGTTCCTGCAAATGTTAAAATGCAAACAAGAAGCAGGAGGAAAAAGACACACGAGCCTATGGAGGAGAGTTCTGAAGAGCTTAAAGATTCTGAACCTCACATGAGAACTAGAAACCAGGGTAGGAGGACAGCCTTTTACAATGAAGATGACTCTGAGGAGGAGCAAAGGCAGCTATTGTTTGAAGACACCTCCTTAACTTTTGGAACTTCAAGCAGAGGCAGAGTCCGAAAGTTGACTGAGAAAGCAAAAGCTAATTTAATTGGTTGGTAATTTTTACCAAGGGTTTTACTTCAGAATGCTATGAAGCAGGTACAGTTAAGGAACAGCAGAACAGACTTCTGCTTCCCTGCTGCTATTATGGGTTAGAAGAGTATGTTCTGATTTGGGGAGAAAAATTTAGCAAAATGATAAACTGAAAGAACATTCTTTGAAAGAAATATATATTTTAAACTTTTGCTATTTATTGCCCTCCAAATAGGTTATACATTTCAACAGTCATTTTGTTCACAGTTGAGAATAATAGAAGCAATTTCTGACTGACGTACAGAGTTCAGAGCTACTCTGCTCAAGTAGTATGTAATATCTCTACACAACTGAAAAAAGGTAATAGAACTTTTAATTGCCACAAATTGAAAACAGATATCTATTTTTGACCAAGCAAGGTACGCTTTGATCGTAAAGTCAAGTCGCCTAGGAAGGCAGACTTTGGCAAAAAGTGGCAGTAAATTCACTTGCATTTCTATTAAATAATACAATACCAAACTTTGCTAATCTGAAAATGTTTAATTTCAGTTGTGATGGAACGTTCAGCTGCAAAAGAAGCCTAGCACACACAGGCCATTATCCAAGTTCTGCCAAACATAGCAAAAACGTAATCACAAATATATATATCCACATTGGAAAAAGTTTGACTAATGTCTAATTTTTCAGACCTTGATTCTTGTATCAATCACTAAATCTCTGTTTATTGTGCCAAAGACTGAGAATCAGTGCAGTGGAAAACCTGTTTTTCTTTTTGAGTGTCAGTACAGCATACCATTTGCAGTGATAAAAGCTGTGTCTTGTTTTAAATAGCAAGTTGTTAACATTGTTCTGAAATGTATCCTTTTTGGTACTTCTGGTAGAAAATAATGCACTGGTGGGGTCCTTTGACAGAGATGTTTTAGTCTAAATGTATAATTGGTTAAAGGATTCAAGGAAATTACAGGACATGTATGGAATTATGATGTTTACTTTCTGATCCAGATTGATTGTTGTTTCTACAACTTTAGACATGCTTAAGAGGCTGAAATGACCTACAAAGAATAGTGTATGTGTATATATTAATATATACATAAACACATATGTCTAAAATATTACCCAGGTATAAATTTTTTTCAGGATTTTTTAGATAGCACTAGAATTAAAAATTTTAAAATGTCATACTTTATAGTTTAATTTTAAGGGGAAGATTGGTTATTTTCAATTATTAGGGTTAAAAGGCCAAATCACTTTTTATGCAATCATGTTTTATACAGTGGTCTCATTGCACATTGTGTTTTTCTGCACTTTTTATGGTATATCACGCTGACATTTGTCAATATACACCGTAAAGAAAAAATCCATTTAATGATTGTGCCTTGTATTCTATTATTTCCTGCATCCTTACTAAAATTAAGTTGTCTATTGTAAATGATAACTATATGACTTAGGGGAATGTATTGTTATATGTACTGCTCTGGAAAAGAAAAGCAGTTATTTATTTGTTTATGGTACATTTAGTTATTTTATACCTTTACAAACAAACCTTAATACCATTTTCTATCACTCAAAAAAAGAGTATTGTCCAGTTTCAAGGGAAAAAATACATAAGTAGTGGTATTTACTGAGATCTGGTATGGTACAAAAATGTAACCAAAATTTTCTGGTTATACTTTTTCTGTTGTTGTTTTTACACATTATCTGCAGTGTCTGGAAGGGAGGACATGCAGAATTAAGACCCTAAATTTGCACAGATTCTGTATATGTATTTGAGGCCTAATTCTTCACTCTTTATTTTCTTACAAAAAAAAAGCCTAAAAGTTTGAACAAAGAATATTGGTATTTGCCACCAAGGGTAATAGAAATATGCTACTGTGGATAGCAGATTAGTATCCACCATACCTAGTTTTAGGTAGTTCATTTTGCTACAAAAAAAGGCTGAGATATTTTCCAGATCCTCTTTGAATTGTTATGGATTTGAATTTGAGGGCCAGGGATTAGTTTGTATTTGATTTGTTGGCATATTTATTTTTTCTAACAAGAATTTCTTTATCATCTGATTAAAATGGAGTCACTAAACATGTGGTAAGATAACAAGCTACATTTGTACAGCTGCAATACAGCTTCACAATTCAAAACTGAATGATTCTACTTGTTAATTTTGTCAAATTTCACTGATGAAGGCAATCATTTGAAAATGTGTAATTTCCTGATGTTATCTGCATTGTAATATATAAAATAGATTATATCTAAAATTCATCTTCTGTATTTACTCTGTTTGTAATAATGTTTTATATGGCATGTTTATGTATATATTTATATATCAAAAATACCTTGTGTGTAAGTTTTGGAGACTGAAATAATCTGCATTCCCTTAACAGTAGGTAGATGATTGTACATCTTAATTTTATGAGGATAAATGGCCTTACCTGCAGAACATGGGTACTGCTTCCCAGCCAGTAATATCGGTGACTTTAGCCAGTAAGTTTTTGATTTTTATTAGACACATTAATGTTTTTCCTTTAAAAATAAACTGTGGATAATTTGGGTCAATTTTTTATAGAAGCAATGCTAGAAATTTATTAGAAATTAATACCAGATTTATTTAAAAGTTATATTTTTTATAATTTAATTTCACTAGGTTGCAAACTTTATTTATGAGACTAGTCACCATCAGACTGTATTTTGGTTGGGGAAAAATTTATTATTCGAGGTGGTTGTGAGATACTGTATCAATACAGAAAAAGAGCTTTTGATTACAGAGTCTTAGGTTTTTGAAATGTGAGCAATAAACTATTGGTCAGTGTTCTGAAATAATTTAAGAACTATAGTTATGTGCATGTTTTATAATGCCATCTGAAGTACCTAACAACTGGTTCAGAAAATGGAGTATCAAAACCTCATGTGCTTGTTTTACATTTGCATTGTAAATAACATAGCTTCATAGTCACATACATGCAAATGATCTGGCAGCAATTAACTCCGTTTTATTCATTAAATTAGTTTATATTTGATATGGATATGAGGATACTGTTCTGGTATTTCTATGCTATACTGGGAAACGTTAAAATTGGTATTTGCTGCTGAGTGGTATCTCGATAACAGCGTGCTCTTTAACTACCAATGAGGAAATACTTCTGCTTCTGTCATAAGTGTGCTCTGAATGTTTAACAGGAATCATTGTACCTGTGCCTACATACTTAACAACTCTTTAGCCACTTTGTTTCTGTTGTTAGTGTGTTCTCTGGGAACTGAACTGAAATTTTGCCACTGTAGTGTTCATTATTATTGTCAATATTGAACTCGAGCTCTTTGTCACTCGGCAGTGACCAGTGATACAACTTCACAGAGAAATGTCTTCCTCCGGTGATTCGACTGCTGTGATTAAGACTGACAGATGTTTATTTGTACAGTGTCCGGTTTGTAACTGTGATCAGTTTGTTGATAGACTTGTAAGGTTGAGTTGGTTAAATATTACTATGACTTAATATTTGTAAAACTATTAATTGATAAATTACCCTGATGCAGCACATATAGATATTAATATCTACTAAAAATAAATTTTAGTGTAGAGACAGCTTATTCACTGTATTGCTGTACAAATATTTTTAAGTACCAATTCTGTGCCAGAGACTTTTGTCTTACCAAAAAAAAGACTACATGCAGCACAAAAAATAGTCTGTCCATTCAGTAACTTCAAGCTTGTTACAATTTTTACACCACATTTTAAAATATCTTGCTTACTTTTGTTGGATTGAGGACTACAAGTAAATGCTTTAAGGTGTAATTTGAATTTAGACACATGTTAAGTAGTTGACTGGTTCTATAAAAGCAATAGGCTTAACTGGATGGGACCCTTTCACCCTGTATTTGTATATTAGATTGGAGGTTAGAGGTTTTTAAGCTCACTTTCATGAACATCCACATTTTATTTGTAGCATGTAAATCTTGCTGAGGTAATTTTAACAATGCTGGTCACTCAAAACATAGCCATACCACAATACTGACATTGTGCCCTGAGTCCTTACCTTACTCTAAAATAGTAGCTTTCAAAGGTTGTCAAAGGTTTTTCCTTTTGCTTTTTGTAAACAGTGTTTTCAAATATTTAATTATAACTCTGCTACAGTGCTGATAGAGAAAGTAGAGGGTTTTGAATCCTCACCTAGAAACAGCAAAAGCTCATTTTCTGTTTACAGCCTAAATGAAGACAAATGAACTGTGTGAAATGAGTATATATTTTCTTTTATCCCTTAAGTTCTTGTAACAGATTGGTTTCCTATGGGACCTAGGTATTCAACTGATAAAAGGGCTGTTAGTTTTCTCCTGTAAATTACTGTATATACGTGTTTGTTCGTATGCAGAAGAAAGCGTATTACATTTCATAAAACTGGCCAAGGTTTGACAATGTGTTTCAAATAACAAATCTGGCATTGACAGCTTACGTAGCTTCTTGTTTTTGAATCGTGAATACAGCTTGCTCACTTTCTATGATGTGTGGGGGAAACCAGCAGGTAGCTTTTAAAGCAGAGCTAACCTCCAGGTGCTCTTGTGTTTCTGCTGATTTTAATGCGGGAATTCGCCATGTCATTTTTACGGTGTGTTAGAGGAGGAAACATGCCAGAAAGCCCGATTAAAAGACATCTTAAATTGCAGAAAAAGGTGATTAGCTCCTTCCCCCTCACCTACCCCCCACCCCTTTTCCCTAGGTTCTAACAGCCTCAAGGCACTCTAGAGAGAAACCTTATATGCTGCAATAAAATAAGGGTGAATAAATTTAGCTTTTAGGAGGTACATAGTGAGACAAGTAGTCATTTGGATCCTTTTTAATGCAGATAAATACATCAGGAAATTCACTTCAAATAATGCAAACAATACATTTTAGGGAGGGAAAGTAGTATACTATGGATTCCCACACTGAAAGAACAAAGAATGAGGTCACACAAATTAGAAATAGAAAGAAATAGAAGTACCTATCATGTACTGTATGATGTACATGTACTATTTTATGCTTATAACTGCTTGGGTTGGTTTGCTAATGCATTGAGACCATACAGAAGTTACATTTTTGGACCATACTAAAACTGCAGAAGTGTGGTGGACAACTGGATAATGATCATGTGTGAATTAAATTCTGTCATAATGTTTCAATATGTATAGAATGGAGCTCAACTTCAAGTAAATTACCTAGAAAGGTTAATTTTAAAACTGACAGATTTTCAGATTAAAAATTTCACTTATTTTGTACAGAATTATGTAAAACACAAATCTGTTGTATGTAATGAGTAACAGTTTTGAAAACTTTAATTCTTTAGCTTTATCAAGGCTTTTTTCCTTCCAGAAATCTAGATTATCATGTTATAACCTGAAGTATCTCACCAGGATAACAGTGCCCTTTCTTTTTGTACATATGGATTGGAAATTTCTTTACTGTTATGTGGACACTTTCTATGTTAGTTTTGATGCATAATACTTTGAATCCTTTTATACAAACTAGAATGTACGTGTAAGAATTACTGTCACTGCAATGTAGTAACTACAAACTTATTTTTAAATAAATAGAAAACATGTTTTTCTAAGCTGTCCAACAGTGTTTGTTTCTATCTGGTAATTTACTGTACTATGGGATGATTGGCTGTGTGTTTTTCAGAACTCCCTAAATTGAGCTCCTTTTGCTTCCTTGTGGAATATGGAATAGTGGTTTCTAGTTGTATGGTATCGTGGGTAAGTGGGAACAGACAAAATTTGAACTGGAGCACTGTGATAGAGAACACAGTTTGCTGTTTGGTAGCGGTTTTTACTAAGCCCTGCAGTTCAGGAGGCAGCAGTGTCTGGCACTGAAGACACCATGTTGAGTCCTTTTAGCTCACTTTCACATGTGCACCAGGGCACCTGTCTCTAATCCTCCAGGAAGCCTTTCTTGTTCAGGTGACAACTGTTTGTACCAGAGCTATGTCCAATCTATGGAAATCTCTGCTTCCCAACAGCTCTAGAAGAAGCTAAAAACACTTAAGCAGAGAGAATCCCCTGGCTCCCTGCCTGTTGAGTACTGGTCTGCAGCCTATCTGCCCTGACTGGGTGATGCAAGGAAAAGTCGACATAGGATATGTTTTCACAAAACTGCAGGGCTGGTTTGTTTATATCTACATTTTTCTGTTCAACAGATGCAAGAAAAAAAGAAATGTGGATTCTGTTTAATTTCACATGCTATTTGCTTTATCAGATCTCTTCCTCCTTACATTCCTTGGCTGGAAATACAAGGAAATGGTGGAAGAGACCCTCACTCACTTCACAGATGCAGGTATGCGTGCTTCTGGGCGATGGGAATGTGGAGTGGTCACACTGGAATGAATTGAGTTCCCTGTGGATTTCCAGACTCCATGTGAAGTCTGGCAAAAACAAGACTTGTTTTAGCAGTTGAGGAAAAATCTGTCCAAGGCATGTGAGTTTTGCTCACTGGCGTGTTCTGCTTGGAGAAAATAATTTAAGAATACTGAAAATACGACATGTTTCCTTCAATGCTGCTGTTATGTCCTGGAGGTGGTAGTTCTGGAAAATGTGCATTTCCAGTATTACAGTACAATTGTAATAGTAGTGTGCTCATCCAAGCATAAGCCACTGCAGGTCCAGGGTTTTAGTTTTGTTACTGAGAATAGTCTTCATCATTTAATAACTTTTTCTTGGTTTTGAAAAGATCTAAAAAATCTTTTTCTGTGTAACTGTAGAGAATCCTTAAAATACAATTCTATCCCAGTTCCTATTTCTTTGACAGGTATCTTTTTGAAACCTGCTGTGGTTCTTTTATTTTGCGTAGAAATAAAGACTTAGGATTAATAGATGCTGGGAAATGTTGGTACCTGACTGTGCTGTTGGAGCATGCGCTGGTTTTAACGCCAGCAGGAAATTAAACTCCAAACATGCCACACCCCAGCCCCTGCCCCTTCCAGTAAAGGAGGGACAAAAAGGAGAGACTATGGGTAGAGATAACAACTTACTGAAAACACGAAATCATGGAATAAGACAAGCACAGTACAATACAAAAAGAGAAGGTGTTTAACCACAGAAAGGGATTCACCACCAGGAACAAGAACTAAGGTGGCGTACACTCCCTGTGGGCTGTGTCCGTGTGGTTTCCAGACAAAGGCAATAGGATGATCGTTCCCGCGCACTGCTCACATGGTAGTCAGGAAACAAAGGCAGAATGGTGGGGGAGCTCCCATGGCTCTCATTTCCCAGCTCAAAATAACAGATAACAGTGGTAGATAGACCCCCCCTGGAAGCTGGGTCATCTGAGTAGGGGTTGTGCCGCTGCTCTGGCGGGCTCAGTTCTGTGCAGGTGCCTTTGCTTCTGCTTCCAACGCTCCTGTAGACCAGGGCAGGGAGAAAGGCCCCACTGGGATGCTGGCTTTGTGCTGCCCCAATCACTGTCCCTGCAGTGCCACACATGGGAGGTGTGCCACAGCCTCACCTCAGCACTGTGTCCCACAAAAGTATCCCAGGATGGAGTCTGCAGGTCCTTTGCTGTCACCCTCCTGCTGGAGCAGGAGAGGCAAAAGTGGCCAACTTCCAGTAAGGGTGCCTGGCTTTTCCTGCTGAATCCACCCCCCGGTGATGCTGTGTGTGGTATAGAATAACAACCTGGTCACATCCATGACGCTAAACTCCGCCCTCTCTCTAACCAGGACAGATCATAATGCTCATTAAATGAAGGGAATTGTGTGATCATTGAAGTTGACCAATTTGCTTTCAAAGCGAAAATTTCTTGTGCTAAAGCCTGTGTTCTTTCCTGCTCTAGCAGTTTATATGAGCTTTGCAAAAAATGTTTATCCCTTTCCCCAAAGATAAATGAGCAAAGTGTAATGGCTTTAAGAATTAATCAATGTTGCTAGTTGAAGCAAATGTGAAAATAAAGCAAGTGCCAGCAAGCAACGCACAATGTGACTGGAATTTAAATAGCATAAAATTGAGTTACTGTACAACAAATTATAATGCAAAATATAATTTTTGTGGCTTTTACTACTGTTAACAGGAAACTCAAAGCCCAAAACATCTGGTTGTTTTTCTAGCTAGGAGAAATACCGTGCTAAGAAGTCTTTGCAAGAGGCTTAATTTATTGTTTACAGGACTGCAGTGTGAATTTATGATTCTTCTCGTATACTTTGAAATCTGTTTGAGCGCTGAAGGGAGGACAGGGTAGAGAATTTGGGAATTATGTTCCTAGTTTGGTAACAGCCATACAAATTTCCTTCATGCTCCTTTTTCTTGTCTCCGAAATAGGAAGGTTTTACCTAAACTTGGTCTGTTGGCCTTTCATTTTACTTTAGCTAAGTACAGAAATGCCAAACAAAAACCAAAATAAACCACCAAAAAACCCCAACAACAAAAAACCCCCAACAAACCCAAGGAGGAAGGAAGAGCAGAGGCAGGTAACCAACTCATTCATCATCAAATTTCTGCAGAGGCCTATTCCTGAAGGTACTGATTTCAAACAATTAGCATTCAAGAGCCAGGCAACCTCAGCTGTTAATTTGTGTTTTGTCTCAGATCCCTGAATCGACTTCAAACAAGGATATTCAAAATAATAAAAACAGTAACTTAAAATGTAAACCTGGATAGGATATGATTTAAATATTAGAATGAACTACTGTATTTGTACTCCATAGTAGAGAAATCTAGTGTTTGGTTTTTTTTGGTTTTTTTTTTAATTTGAGCACCTTATTCAAAACCTGAATTCTCTTAATTATTAAGGAAGATGGAGTAAGCTTCCATGAACTGCTAAGAAATGGAATACAGCTGTCAAAGACTTAAAAAAAAAAAAAGAGCTTAGAAGTCCTTAATTATTGATCACCTCTCAATACACTGCCTATTTTTACCCAGCTAGAATCTCAACAGGAGTAGCTGGGTATATGTGCAGTCTGTACTGTTGTTGTCCTTCACTGACACCAATTAGTCTGCACGCGGGGAAAGTACACAGGGAAAGATTAAATATCCAGAACTTGGAACTTTTACGCTGTTTGATGCTTGTAAAGCGTTTGAGGCTGTAAAATGTATGTTAGTGTTAAACTCTTCTGATCAATAATGTTTATAAGGGAAATCAGTGGTTATTTAGGAAAAATTACTGGAAAATTCACATAAGTATTGCCTTAAGAAAGGGCAGATCATCTGAAATTGTGTTATGGTCAGGATTGTTTGTTTTTTCTTGCATGCTAATTTACGAAGTTGTAATTTTCCTTTGGCTTTGGCCTCTTTTTCTCCCACCTCTGAGTCCTGAGGGTACATAGGGCTGGTTTCTTTCTGGCTCTTGTACTGAAAATCTCTGCTCAACCACAAGGGAGTAACCTGTTCTGTAAAATAAGCATTTTCATCTTGCAACTTGATTTACTTTGTATTAAGATGATGTCTTAATGTTTGGGTAGTAATAAGTTGCTTGAGTCACGCTTTCAAACCTTTAGCCTTCCTTAGGTAGGATCAGGTGTTTCCATGGCTCCTGAGGTTTTGCTCAAGGGAGCTGGTAGGTCTCAGGATTTACTGCAGCCTGGGCTGGTGTGACACAAACACCGCCATGATGGCCACAATGAGTGTCTCTTCTTTGGGGTGGGCTGTGTGAGGCAAATAGGCTGCTCTGAGCAACCTGATCCAGCTGAAGATGTCTCTGCTTATTGCAGGGGGGAGGGGCTGGATTAGATGTCCTTGAAAAGGTGCCTTCCAACTCACACCATCTATGATTTTATGATTAAAAAACTATTTTTCTTAAGTTGAATTTGTATTTCTAGTCTAGGGTAGTATTCATGTGAGTTTTCAATTGGGTATTCCTGCCATGTTGCACAGGTTTAAAACCCTAACAAAAAACCATCCTAGGCCTGGCCCCTTAGTTCCCACATATTCACTAGGTAAGGCTTGATACCATTTTGGGTTTGTTTCACAGTCCTGCCCTTTGGAGAGCTGTGCTCAGTGAGAAGTGATGGCTGGAACATTTCCTTTCTCTTGCTAAGGCTTGATGTTTTCTAGTGATGAATTTTTCTTCTTGTCTGTAACGTTCCCATTGCTCCAATCTCTCAGGATCATTTGCAGTTTGAGTCTGCCCTTCTCTGTTTGCTCCCACTCTGATTTGGGTGCCGGCAGCAAATGTGGTGCTGTTAAATTTACACCAAAGAAATCCGCGGCACAGATGAGGCTCATGGCCGGGTTTGACCCCCCTGCAGCAGCCCAGCAGGGGCAGCCCCGGGGTTTGTTGGGCGCTGACACAAAATCGCTCAGGATGCTCCTCCTTCAGCTCTGCCGGCATCCAGCTGTGACAGAGCCGGGCCAGGGGCCGCACCGGGTGCTCTCTGAAGTACCAACAATGAGGCTGGGTTACAGGGTTGTGGTAGGACACATTCTGCATAAACTTCACACGGGAGAACTACCGCCGGACTTCTATTCACAGCCGGTTCAAGCCGCTTGTCCACACTGACAGAAAAAAAACAACCTAGGTAAGGAAGTTGAAAATGTTATTTCCTTTCGGTTAGCCAGCAGAAATAAATCAGAACTTTTTATTTATTTTAATCTCTTTAATCCTGTCGGAGTATAAAGTCCACGCGGGTGTTTGTTGCATTTTGATATTAAGACATCGTGATCCCGTCTGCCCTGAGAGCTTTTTGTGCGAGGGAAAGACGAGAGCAGGGGACAACCTGCCCACTCTCCTGAGAGCCTGGCCCGGGCTCGGCGCTCGCCTTTCCGGGGTCCTTTAGGGCGTTGTCGTGCAGGGGAGGGCACAAGGCTGCCCTCGGCCCGACCTGGGAGCACGGCCGGGCCGGGTGAGCGGCGTTCGGCCGGGGCAGGAGCAGAGCAGGAGCAGGGGGGCTGCAGCTCAGCCTTCGCTCGAGGGGTGCAGGCACAGCGGGCTCCTTGCAGGTGTTCGGGCGCTTCCAAATACGCACAAAAATGGTTTGATTCGGGCTCACTCGCTATATGCTACCGCACATCCTTTCTGTCTCGGGCATCCGGCTGCTCAAAAAGCCGACTTCAGAAATAGGAGGAGGATGTGCAGCGGCAGAAGTCGTACTGCTGGGCTCTGTAAGTGCTGTGGGCAATGCGGTAGCGATCTCCGGGTCCTGTCCAGCCCTCCGGCCTCGCAGGGTGCTGCTCGTGGCTATTTGGCTGAACTGTGACTCTTCTCCCCCCACAACACACAACGCTAAACAAGTACTCTACAATTACTGCTAATGTCTAAAAGGAGATTAGGAGACCTTTTTTCTTCGCTGGTGGCTCTAAATCAGATGATGCAGAAGTGAAAAATACAGTTTGTGGTAAAGCTTCATCACACATTAAGATGTTTCCATATTCCTTGCAATATTCTTTGAGCCTCCTTTGGCATTGTTTTGTGATCTTGACTACTTTTGCTGGGCAGTTTTCACAAATCTGTTTTCCCATGTGCACACGTGCTGTGTATATTACAGTAACCCAAATTATTTTACATATTACATAAATTAGGACAGCAGGATCAAGAAGTAACTGTACAGAAACTGTAGCTTCTACTTGAGGGCTGAGTATTCCAGCTGCAACAGCTGCTCCAGGAGAACAGAGTGGGTGTGAATGCTGCAGTTAACCTGGGTACTGTGAGAACACCTGTGTAAAAGACACAAGTCTCAAATTTCAGCATGTCTCAGTTCTGATTTGAAAAAGCCTCACACATGTAAAGACAGTAAAGTGCTCCTCAGGCGAAGGTGAATATTTTGATTGTTTGGGGAAAGAGGAAAGTCATGAGTGTGCACTGGTATGGCGTTTCAGGTGCCTATGGGAATGAGAGGTGATGTAAAATCTTCTAATCTAGTGGGACTAGACTGACACATTATCAGACTGGTACAATGCTACAAGTGCCTTCAACCTGAAAGAAAAACCCCTCAGTTCTGTCACGTGCACTTATCGCTGAATCCAAACAGGTTATTTTTGAAGCCATCAATCTGGTATGCTAGACGTGTTTAATGCACTGAATCAGATGACAAAGCACAACGAATTTGGTTCATGGGCAGCAGCTTTTTACTGCAAATTGGACAACCAGTTTCTTTTTCTTTTTTTTTCCTCTCTCTTTAGACACAAAAAAGATGCCTGTATAAATCTTAAAAGCAGGTTTTTGCTTTGTCTTGTGAGGCAGTCTAGTCTTCTATTAGCTTTTATAATTACTACCAAATTTAATGCAGTTAAAGTGGCCTAAATTAAGTGTGCTCCAGCTGTAACCAAAATGCCTGAGTACAGATTTTACATTGTTGGGAACCAGCAAAGCAAACCAAAGGAAACTTATTTAAATACTACACATCTAGCAAAGCTCACAGCTACATATTTCGTCTCTTTTTAAAAAATTTCTCTTCCTCTTTTCAGAGTGAGAGCAGTGAAGTGTCTTTGATGAAACTTCCTGTTGGAATGCCTCACATCAATGCAGCTGCAGTTCTGCAGAATACTCTGCTGCTCTTTGCTCTTCCTGCACAGTATTTCATCTCAGTGGTACAGAACGGACTCTGCCAAGCACATCCAAATAACAGAAAGGTTGTAAGACTCACCTTCCCCACTGCATTTATTTGTAAGAAAGTTCTCTTTCTCATCCCCAATGACACTTTGTCCTGGAAAGCTGGAGTGTGGGTGGATTGGCTATTCCTATACAAAACCATTTAAATCACACCTCAGGCATTTTTGTCGCTTAATATGACTGTATTTAGTTTCAAAATTCAAATAGCAATTATTTTCTTCATATAAAAATATTATTAATCTGCATATTTGCCTTAATCTCATTCTTTTTTGGGACATTCCAATTTACATTGGTAAGGGTTATGTCCCTTTCAAAAGATGAAAATTAAGCATTTGATTAAATAACATTAGCTCTAATTTTCCATCAACTATTGACACTTACTGTTATAAAATATTTTCTTGCATAGTCTGACTCAGTACAAACTTTTAACCAACAGAATTCAGTCTCAGTAAATTACTTAAGGCAGTGACAATAAGAGTTAAGTAAGGAGTGCCATTTTGTCTCTGAATTAAGAAGCTGTGTATTGACAGAATCCCACACATGTATCTCCAAATAAAAAGTGGAGACTGTAACATCAGATCCAAAGCTTTGATAATGGTGTCCATTAGCATCTTGAAAATGAACCATGCAGTTGTAAATGTGGCCTGTGCAGTGTGCTGGCTGCGTGGTTCATCTCTGGAACTCCAATACATGAAGCAGGAAGAGCAAAAGATTGTCCTGATGAAAAGAGAACTAAACTTGGCTTATGTATAAAGACCCAGAGTGAAATAATTTTCAGGCCTCATGGCATGAGTCAACCACTTATTATTTAGATATATGCAAAAACCTGCAGGTTTTTTTAAATAGTCTTTTGATTATGTACACCATATTTAAAATATCTCATGCTTGCTATCCTCAGCTAACAGTTGAAGTTGCAGAACATGAATGTAATTTAACAATTCTTACGGTCTGAGTACAGAAAGAAATAAATCTTGTAATGAAAAAATGGTATTTCCCAAAATTTACATACAGTATACTGGTACAAGTGACGATTGAAAGAATATTCATTTGCACTGTTGATACTAATCTTGAGGAGAAATCGTTCGTGATCGCTGACCCTTTCTTCTTTGCTACAGAAGTGAAACTTAAAAGTTTAAATATTAAAGATCTGTATAAGAATACCAGACAAGGTTTTAAAAACAATATGATTATAATTTTTACTTCTAAATGATAATTGCCTCTTGGAGCATCTCAACAAGTTCTTACTTGGGTCCAGATGCGTGGGCAGATCGCTTAAAGCTGCGGGTCTCAAAGACAAGGCAGGGTGCAACCGTCTGCACTCAAGAGATTTCAGACATGGTCTGTTCCGAGCAGGAAGGTGTGTTGTGGAGTAAAAAAGTGACAAAGAGGAAGTATCTCTTATTTGCTTCTTGATCTGGAACTTTCTACCAGTTTTAAGAAAACTTTGTGCTTCTATGCTACACAAACATCAAAACTGAACTCCACACGAAACTAAACATAACTCATGACAATAATCCTGTATGTTATCCTTGAAATTTATCTGACTCTGAAGGCAGAACAAATAGCCAAATTAATGACTGTAAGCAACCACATTTGCAGGATCAGATGCGAAAGCTCTATATATTGTAGTTCAAGAAAATCTGAATTAGGAATCACAGACAGAAAATCTGTGGGCTAAGAAGTGAAATTTTGATTATTGGCCATGTAACAATGGTTGGGCTAGAAAAAGTAAAATTATATCCATTTATACACACCATTTTAATTTAATACTATTCATGAGTTTCCTTTGGTTTGTTGAAGGGCTTATTTGTGAGATTTAATTCTTTTACATATACTTTTTTTTAACTTTACTATACATATATTTACAAATGCTCCAAAGGTCTTATTTTGCATGGACCTTCAAAGGTCCTTTGTTCTCGATCCATGTACAATAATCAAGGGTGTCAGGTTCTCTGAACTGTGCAGGATCCTGACTTTGTTTTACTCCCAGCAAAACTTAGGGCAATGGTGTATGAATGGAATCAGAAACTGTGCTCTTCTTAGGTTCACCATAAATTGCTTTTCAACTTTGTGGAAAGCTCCACGCATATTAAAGATAAAACCTGCAAAGACTGAATGATTCACTGATTATCTGTATATAGTTGGAGGCTGTTTGTGTCTTCTGAATATTCTACAAAGAATTGGTTATCCTAAAAATAATGTCATTCAAGACCTTCCATATTAGCTGCTGTTTTTAACAAAGCAGTTGGACGTGTTAAGATTTTGCCCATTTCTCTTTCTGATAAGAGGTGTTTGTCAGCCTTAAATCTTTCTACCCATTTGAGCTTAACCAAAACTTTTGTAAAAAGCACCGTTCGCACAAGAACCTGCTCTCACTGTTTTCCAGGCAGGGTGAACGGAGTGACTGAAAGACACCATCCAAGAGGAAAGAGATAAGCACAACCTGTAGTTCTTTGGCACCAATGGTTTGCTGGCTAGGATGGATGGAGAATGTTACGCAAACACCTCTGTTCACAGCCTGCTGCCGTTACATTGCCAGCAGAAGGAAATGCTCCGTTTTCTCACTGCTTCCTTACATATCTTCTTTTTCACTATAGCAATGAAAAACATTAGCCATTTCCCCTTTCCAAACACATCTGTCCCCTATTCCCCACCCTTTAAATTCAGATGAAATTCAGTCTAGTGCAGAAGGAAAAGCTACACCTACTGCAGCCTTAGGCGGGGACTCATCACCAGACACCTTGTATAAATTGGTATAAACCAATTTTTAAAGACTTTACAAAAGATACTGAAGAATCATGCTGCTAGACTGCAGAATACTGTTTGCTCACCTCTACAAAATTAGTGGGTTTCCTCTGATATAAAAATTCTAATGCAACTGTAGAGTAATATATTCAAAAAAATTAGATTCATAGTCTTTTTTTCCTGTTGGAACAAATTCCTTTTTTTTGTGTGTTCCTTAGAAGTGTTTTTAATGAAAAACTCATGCAGGCTTCAAATTGTAGAGAAGTTTGTATCAAAGGCTTTGCAGTATCCTGCTTAGGATAATTAACCTTCTGATTATAACTAAAACTCAGCTCCTAAAGAACTTGTTTATATGTTGAGTTATTATTTTTACATTTTAGTAACTGGTACTATGGAGAGAACAAAACTAAAAGTGGTGACAATGAAGCAAAACCCCATTCTTATTCTGCAGGTATTGAAGTTTTTGTAACCCTTTCATATTTTACTCATGATGTTGTCTATAAAGCTTCTATAGTAGATTTCTATATGTAATTTGTAAATGGGTGTTTCCCTTCTTTCATCTCTCTAAACATGATTGATAATATTCAGTAAACAAAACAGAAGATATAAAATCCAAGGCCTCTTCCCTGTGTAATAGTATCAATATGTTGTCACTACGTGTATGTATTTTACTGTTGTTACTGAGTGTATGTATTTTGTATTGACACACAAAACAGTGGTACAGCTTTCACTTGACTCTAATGAACTGATTTACATCAGTTTCATAAAAGGAAAAACAAATAGTTGACCACTTTGTTCCTGGAAAAAAAGCCCTAATAAGACTGAACAGAAGAATTCTGTGACCTAAACTGGCAAAAAATAATGTCACAATAAGTTACATGTAAGCACTTTAAAATACTGTATGTAAGGCTTAAGTAATTGTAAATGCATACACGTTAATGCTTTCTGAAACTCTTACCATCCTTATGTAATATCAAATGCATAATAATAGAAAAGTGTCTTTCTTTCTTAGCGGATGTTCCTTCATAAAATATAGTAATTAATATTCTGCGGGAAAAAAAAACAAAGCACCTGTTCTTCTTTACTTTCCCTATTAATCTAATTGTCAGTTCTCTTCAGTTAGAAGTCAGAATAATTTATGTTAAAATGTTTAATATACCTGATCAAACTTTTATCCTTGCTAAGTCTCTTTCTTTGTTAAATTACAATCAACTCATGTTCACAGTCCAAAGCCTGAATATATTAAGTTCCGTGCGGGCCAGGTAATAATTCACAGAAGATTTGGCTACTAAGGAGTCATTATAGGATGGGATGTAAAAGCTAACACTCCAGAAGAACGACTACAACCCAGATATTCTCCAGTGAAACAGGTTTGAACGTACTAAACTCCTGCTTTATTAATATATACACAGAATAACTCAGGTTAAAATACCCTCAGCAACACTGTTACGGACCAACTTCCTGCTATTCTAGTGGGAAATACTCCAGAGTTCTGTATCACCTGTGCAGCTCAGCAGTACCTTCGCTGCTTCTGCACTCTGGTCCCAGTACAGCTTGGCCTTTACACACTGAGAGGCTAAGCTTTGCTGGTCAGGGCTGTAGCGGACATATCTCAAATTGAAACTGCTCACTTTTTATACACAGTGTTGTATTGATAGTACCACTGTCAACTTATGATATCTAAATGCATTTCTCCTGCTGTGTTACTAAAGATGAGATGCTGTTAACTCCTTTATCTGGTTATCCAGAATTGATGGCATCTTCACTGCACCTAAGAAATGCAAGTAATCCTCCGTGTTCAATCAGTTTCAGTGAGAAAGTAATGTTTTTGAGGATCTGGTTACTTGGAGTGTAGATCTATTTAAAATACATTTTTGTTAGAATTCTTACAGCTTTTGAATTTCTCTTGCTTAAGTCCTTGTATCTGAAAATCAGATGCTAAATCTTTGTTGACAGTGCTAATCTGCTAATGCAGCGCTGCATACTCTGCATGCCACTGACATGCTGCTCAAGTGGCAAGAAGACACTGATCATTAAGCTAGAGGACTGAAAATGAGGAAAGCATGAAAATCTTCACCTATAGCAGAAAATTCATGTTCAGCTGGGAACTGACATTCAGACCCATTTTGTGCACTTGTTTCTTTCCCTGATGTAATTTTATCCATTTGTCGCTCATCTTTGGCTTCTAAAACACCTGCATCTTTGCTTTCTTTTCTCCTCTCAGTAGTGTTTATCACCAGCTGAACCCCCAAGAATTTCCCAGCAGACACTGATTTTTTTAATGTACCTTCCATTGTTCTGCTGTCCCAGCGGCCTGGTGTTTCATCTTTATTGTTTTAATTTCAAGAGCGATGACAAGAGGTTTAAATGTCTTTTGTTGCTTTTGAGATTTTAATTGCCTTTGCCTACCATGTCATAAGCACCTTGCAAAATGCCTTCTGACCTTTAGGCAGCAGATTACTAAAGCTTGGTCCTTGTAAATTCCTCAAAACATCAGCCAGCTTTTCAGCCCAACTTTTCCTTGCCTTCCTATGACTTCCAGATCTTTACGAAATCACTGAGCAGAGGACACTGCCTGTTCATTCATCAATACTGACTGCTTCATAAACTCCATCTGTATTCATCCATCACTTTTTTGTGTTTAGATTGTGGGTTACATTGGGAAGGAATTTTTATGGATAGCAGCAAATATCATGGCCCATTCCCTGGCCCAGGATTTGTTTTCAAAGGCACTTCCTTGTTGGAAGATTCATAAATATACAGATAGAAGTTGCCTTAGCTCTCTCCAGGATCGGGACCATGGCTGTTGGAGGCATGGCACTACGTTCTGAACTTGTCTCTTCCTCTCTGGAGTTCAGCTGTCACTTTTGAAGGAAGAAGGTTGGTAGCAGATGGCCATGGGGACTATGTACAAAAAGCAAGGCTATTTTAAGTCTTGTTTCTTGCAAGGTCTGTGGGAAAAAAAGGTTAATTAAACTCTTAACTCTTAAAAAATGTTTCAGATATGCCAACAACTTTGTGTGTTGCAGTTCTGATTGCTTTACATTTAATTCTGACACTGGTAAAAGCATAAAAATGAACTGGCTGTATATATACACATACATATATAATGCACATATATATATATACACACACACATGTATCTCGAGTGAATTTAGGTTCTACAAGCCCACTGAAAGTTAACTGATTATAATATGTAATCTGTAGTCATCTTCCCTCTTTGAGGCTGTTTATTTTCTTTCTATTTTTACAGGATCTAAAAGATACTCCTCACTATCAAATTCTAATTAACAAAGCAAATGGATTTGGCAAATCTACAAATTATGTTCCTGAGGAAAAGATAACAGTTATTATGGAATTAAAGGCAGTATTTATTTTTATTCAGTTGCAACTTGATTGTTATCCTGTATGTTTAAAAGTTGGCTGACCTTTCTCTTAATAGATACTAGCTAGGATGCAAAGTTAGTAAAAACTAACAGAAAAAGCAGATAAACAAATTACTGCTGTACTTTCAAGCATGGGTTTTTGGAAACTGAAAAATTACCTAACTCAGGTACTACCCACTTTAAAGTATCCAACTGCTGAGGTTTGAGCAACTTGATTTCCATTATGTTGCAGATGCGGACTTTTATTTTGCGATTTCTGGGGATCTAGCAAAGTATGTTGGTTTTTCAATTCCACTCTAAAAAACCTGCATTTCAAACAGCTCCTGCTCAGCTGCTGCCCAGACTGAAGAATGTCTCCTTTCTTAACTGCAAAACTCTTTAGGAGCCAAAAATTCTGTTTTGTGTTATTAGGGTTGAAGTTGCTTTTGATTCCCAGCTTATGCAAGGCATGTCTGATTTTTAAACTAGTCTGAGACTCTGATCCAGAAAACAGCCTTCAGACATGCATGCCACATACAGGTGGCTTTTTGCAAGGGACCCCTATGCTGTTGTGGATGCCTTCTTTGCGGATAGTGGCAGGGTATAGACTTAAAATAATAGCAAGTAGGTGAAACCATTCATCTAACAGGAGATGCTTGGTCTAGTCAAACAGAGCAGATTCAAGTTGGTGTCCTGTGACTTTTGGGAAAACTTCCCAAAGGAACTGCGTGAGTCAGACTGGCCTGAAGACTCTCCATGCTCTCTCAAAACTCGGCCGCTGCACATAAAGGACCCCTCTCAATCAGAGTGTGACACAATCACTTCTTTTATTTGGGAGAAGCCTTAGTTCAGTCCATTCTGTTTTAGCCACCAATTATAATACAGAATATGCCAACATGCCTGAATTTAGGAGCAGAAACTATGCTGTTCCAGATGAGTATCATAAATATTTAAAACTGGATTCTGCCCACATTGTCTAAAAAAATGCACCTTTCACTATGCCAGTTAGCTGGCTACCTTCAGTTTCCTTTATATTCTATGGGGAGAAACAGATACTTCATCTTAAATATTTACTTTGTGGAATTAGCTTTTAAGGCATCAAATTGCTTTATTCACCTGCATAGCAGGTTAATTCTCCACACAGGTTATTTGAGGAACTGTTGGTAACAAGCTCACAAAACCAGGTATTTCAAAGTTATCTAGCTGAGGTTAATAACTCAGATGGTAAGGTCCGTGGCTTGCCCTCACTCAGCCTTTTGTACAGCCTATACAGGCACAGTAATTTCTTGAAGATTGAGAGGCCAGAAAATGCTTAGACTTGTCATGATCCTTTCACAGCTGACAGTTCTGAGCCACTCACTGTGGGCTTCCTGCATCAAGACAGGACTTGGAATGTCCTTGGAGGGTTTGCATCTTCCTGTTGGACCTCAGGCCGTCACCTGGCTCTGTCTTCACCATTTCCCCCACCACTTCTGAACTGTTCCTGCTGCCTCATTGGATGAGATAACTGATCTAGCTAAAAGAAATACCAAAGACCTCTAACAGCAACACGAGTGAGAACTACTTCAGTAAGAAACAGTGCTGATTTTAAACACTGATACTGGTGTAAACCTAGCTTGTAACATCTCATGAGATCTGTTCAACATTTGTAAAGTACTTGGAGAGAGCTGCTATTCTGATGACAGAAATTTGATTATGGTACACAGAAAACTCCATTGGAAGTACCTCTATGTACATTAAACAACTCATCAGGAGTTTTCAAAACAGTGTAGTAACTTCAACAATTCAAGTATCAGTTTATATTTATTGCCAGTTCTCATGCTTCTTCAACTTGAAATATTTTTTCTCAGGTGTATCACCTTGATATGGAAACCTACTTCAGTGGATATGATGAATCAAAATACATTATGCAGCCAGGGTTGAAAAGACTCTACCCTCATGACTGAGGACTTCAGTGTCTGTACATGTAATGTATGTCCAGACAACAGATGTCCTTTTTAAATTTGAGCAAACAGACATAATGAAATAAAACATTCCTAGGCAGGTTTTATGTTGAACACTCATTTTTGTCAGAGGCGAACACACTGCATGTTCAGTTTGCCATGACTCAGCAATGGGAATTAATTTTCTTCTAGTTTTGGGTAGAAAGGTGTAAATATAGCACAGTTTCAGCCAGGAGTGCCAAATGTTTGGCACATAAGTATCTTACTGTTTTACAGGGGCTATGGAAAAAAAATAAGCAGCTGTGAAATGTACTTTCAGAATTAACTGTAGGCTTAATTTTTAGGGGATAGACTTACCATAAGAATGAAGTAAAAAAACATCAAAAAGCACAAGAAAACATACAAATTTTATTAAGAAATGTGTAAGATTTGGGTTCTAGGATTGTAGGTTTCTAGAGCAACTTGCTTCTCCTGTTTTCCTTTCCCTTGATCTCAAACACAGCAAACACTCTACAAGAAGCATAAGCAGTAGCATCCTGGATTCTTTCCTGCAGAGTCTGTGAATCAGCAGAGTGTGACAGGTGACTGTCTATGTGGCCTCCCCATTCTTTTGTTTCTTCTTCTTTTACCAATAAAGGCTTTCCCAATGCCTGGCCAAACAGTCGACAGACTTCCTGGGCCTTCCGGCGCGTGTTTCCAACGGCAGTGACACACACTTGACGGCTGAGAGGCAGAAGCAGCAGCACAATAACAAGCAGGTCCAACTGATGTACCAGTGTTCCTGACAAGCTGTTTTTTAATACTGTGGGGTTTGTAACTGCAGCGATGCTAAGGCACATCGCTTTCCCCCAGCTTCTGGGCCACAGCTTGGATATTGAGGGGACCGTGTATGGAGGAAATGTCAGCTCCCTTACTACTTCTGATGAGATCCAGTATTTCTCACACCTGAATGCTGCAGGCATCCACGCTGAGTAAGAACAAGAGTTCAACCCTTGCTCCAGGCATTTCAGTGGCTCAGCTGCAAAGCATACTAGCACCTGCATAACCTCAGTGGCTATATTTCCTGATCTCCTGTAGGTACCTCTAACATTCACTTTTGGCTTCTCTGGAACAGAAGAAGCTTTAACAGCAGCTAATTTAAGCTCACTTCTTGGACCAGGCAGTCCTTTCCTTAAAAGAGGCAAAACCCCAACCAAAACTAAACTTCATTCTGTCCCTCCCACTTAGGGAGAAGCCACTTGGACTGTGAATAGTCAATGCTTAAAACAGATCAAGACTGTGAGCTTCAGGGCAGCATGTTTTGATGCTGAGGAAGTGTCACACATGGCTCTTTCCAGATCATGTCAGCAGCTAACAGTAATGGGAATTGGCAAGGGTACTTAAAATTATCAACACCTGATAACACAGGTGCACCCTCATGAATAAATACAAATGAAATCAAAACCAAATTCTGCTGGCCTAAGATTCAGAGCAGGTTCTACTCCAGTGGAAATCAGTGGGAAAATATTTTTTATTACATTCTGCTTTTGCACAGGGACAAGAACAAATTCTATCTTCTAGGCTGAACAGCATTAATTTATAAGTTATACTTAAATACTGAAATCTCTAACATAAATATTAATAGGTGTGAAGGAAACTACTTTCTCTCATTGCAAACAGCATAAATTATGCATTCATATTAACTGAGGCTGTAAGATTTTTGGCGTGTGAGAGAACTTACCGAAGGGTGTCTATGGCTTCTGGAGTATGGTAGAAATGAGGTGGACTGATGGTAACAGAAGTTCCTAATTTTTCAATGAGTAGATTGCAAACATTCTGCATTTTTCCGAAATCACTGAATATGATACAGACCTGGGAGTGAGCGAACAGACATCACATGAGTAATATTTTCATTTTCCACTATGACTCAACACATTTATTAAAATCAGTGTAAAGTCAGACATCTACAAGGTAACTAAAGATACTGGTCCTGTATACAACTCCAACATTTGTGAACTCATAAGACTTCTATATAGCCCTAGAGACTCACATTAGGTTTGCAACAGAAAGAAGTTCATCAAATGGTTTAAAACTGAGGATTAAGAAATCCCTTTCTGAGGAAATATGGCATTCTTGGTATGCAGACAATCCGAAGAACGAATGTGCTCCTTGGTGCACATGACTAGATGCATCCTGGTTCATCCCTTCTTAAATTGCTAGATGTTAATTATGCAGAAGCTCATGCAAAATGATGTGGAAAACATTGTGTATGAAGGAAAACAACATTTTAATTCCAAGCATTAGGTTAAAGAAACCTCAGCTAAGAGATTAAGCTAAGCCAAGCCTAATTCAGATTGCAGTGGGCTCCAAATCCTTTGTTGTCTGAACAGACTCACTGCAGTGCTGAGAGGGAACTGGGCACTTCAGACGTGGATTAAAAACAATTTAAACACCTAGCTGTCTCTGGCTTTAAGAAGCATTAAATGAAGATGTATTAGGAATTCAGGTCCTTCCCAAATGATATGAAGCAGGAATCACTATCAGCACTGGATCCAGAGCCCAACAGTTTTCCTGGTGGAAAGTCCAGCCAGGCAGCCACTTTCCAGGCAAGAGCCAACTTTTCTCTGTGGCAAAGCACAGCTGCCAGGACTGAAACAATGACACTGAGCTGATACAGCATTCGGGAATCAGAAACCCTGGATCCCTAACTCTTCTTTTAGAAAAACTAAAACCTCATCTTCACTTCCAGTACAGTGCTCTCATCATGAGTCAGCTTCACCTCCTCTCTTATCCCCGACTCCATTCTTTTTGCATGCTAATACAGCTTCCGCAGGAGTGGAAGAAAAAACCTGCAGTAAAGAAAATTCTATTGCCAACACTTGTGACATACAGTTGCCCCCATGGCTGCTGCACTCTATACATCACGCTACCCCAGTGAAGGGATATGACACAGAAATCCAAGTTACAGCATGTCAGCTTCCTGTGTGCATACCAGAGATTTACCTTATGGGGAATGAGATAATTCAAGGAAGATGAGTCTCAGTGAACCAGGAGGAAAGTACTTCATATACAGAGTAAGATAAAAAGTTGTTATGGACAACTATCACAAAGTAATTAATGCTTCCATCTTGTTAACCTTGCTAGCCTTTTGGTGTAGTACCTGAACCTCATCCTGGCTTGGACCCTTGCACTGGTTCAGTGGCTTTGAAAGGTGCAGTGTTAATTGAACAGGGACTGAAGATGAGGCTACACCTACAGTTTTTTTCTTCAGTGGGAGTTCTTGCCATACATACAAAAAGCTTACATGCCCCTGTGACATTTTGCCAGGAAAATGTCATAGCTGTATTTTGTGGAAAGTCTCACCATGAGGACTGTCACAGTGTTTTCCAGATTGCCATCAGCATTTTTAAGATTTGTTGCCTCTAGGGGATGAAACAAAAGAATGATGAAATAAAAGAACTATGGGTCTTAAGCAGGAGATAAAATTGCTCAGACTGGGGCACTTCTGGGCATTCAGGAACTTCACTGTTAAAAAAGAAGGACTTGATCAGGTACCCTCAAGTACCTGAGGGTACTTGCTGTTCCCCCTCCTAAAAAAAAAAAATCACAATTTGCATTTAGAGCTACATCTAATAAATTCCACTTACAATTACAGAAAATACTTGAACATTAAAATGCAAAGAAATGTTATAACTTCATCAGTTAGTAAGGTTAAAAGCGTGAAAAAGTAACATGAGGCTGTGTAAAATTATTAGAGACCTTCCAAGGTTTGGATAAGGTTGTAAATGACAAGAAGTTATGGTTTATAAGGGGGTGAGTGTATTAAGAAATGCACAAAACCAACATAATCTTCCTCCCTTGAGAACGTCATGCAATAAATGAACTATTATGATAAAGATATTATAGAGCTTCATGATCTTATACACAACTTTATTCTTCTGCATAGTTTCCTTTGTTACAGCATGAATTAAAATTATCTCCTTACAGTTGAAAGAATATCTTGAATTCTTCATTATACTTTTAAATAGCTATTTGCCTGGGAATTTTTCAGTCTTCTAAAAATTCTTTACAGGAGACAAATGGTAAAGAGTTTATAGAATGAAATAACACAGGACTTCCAGGACTTTACATATAAGACATATAATGGCAAACTCTTTAACAGACAAGTGAGTGGAAGTGAGTTTTAAGTTCATTTATATTGCTAAAATAGGTAAACATGCTGGTCAATAGAACTTCACTGGTTTATGAAGCTGCACTAATGAAACAAGGATATACATAAAGGGAGAAGCAAGGAGGGACTGATCTCTGCATTAAGAGTGGTCACACTGCTACCTCAGCATGCAGGGCAGCCAAAACAGCAGCACTGTGCTTACATTCCTCCAGTTCCAACCCCTGGGTCCGAGGCAACCACACAACCCTGTAACAGCAATTACAGCTGGTCCAAGCTGCTTGCAAATCAACACTAAATCCAAGCAAATAGCTTTCCACATATAATACTTATTGTATAAAAACTAATTGCAGAAGATGGATAATTGGTTAAATTACCACTTTAGACTGAAGTTGTAAGCCTAAGCTTGTCTGTAGCCTAAACAATAATTCATATAATTAATAATAGAGTTTTATTAATTTTTAAGTACAGGTCACCCAAAAAGCATGCTGATTTAAGCTCTCAAGGTAGTGGGTGTCTCCATGAGGAAGCTGAAGTCATTC
The DNA here is from genome assembly GCF_015227805.2 of Hirundo rustica. Classification (NCBI taxonomy): domain Eukaryota; kingdom Metazoa; phylum Chordata; class Aves; order Passeriformes; family Hirundinidae; genus Hirundo; species Hirundo rustica. The sequence goes on from NC_053452.1 coordinate 83,556,079, forward strand.
AGAACATGACACTGATGCACACCAATTAAGTACCTTAAGACTCATTTTAAAATCCAAATTTTTTTCTCCAAATTCTCAATCATTTCTGTATTTATTGGTGTTATTTAGATGAGAATATGCCTTAAAGCAAGCAAACTAAGGAGGCTGAACCTGCTTAAGAGAGCTGTAAACCACAGCTCTATAAAACAGCTATCATTTTATTGCAGGCTTCCAGGTTTACTTTGTAAGAATCTCCAGACTTGCTGGGTAGTGATTAAAGTTTTATGGTCTAAAAAAATACATTAGCTGAACACACATAATTTCCCTCAGTGAATGTTTCGACCCCAGCATTTATTTCCTACTATGGCATGAATGTACAAATATATACTTCCCTTAGCAGATACTGAAGTAAATGGGATTATTCCCATAATATCTGCATTTCATAGAGCATTTTTTACCCAGGAAACAATTAGCTTTATTTTACTTAGAGCAAGCTGATGGCAGAGTTGTATAGAACAGACCAAAATCCAGGTGCTGTGCAACTGTGGTCTAAGGAGATCTTGCATTTGTTCCCAGTTCAAGGAGCTAAAATAATGAAAAAAGAAAAAAAAAATCTGAGCTGGGGGAAAAAAAAAATGTTATTAATGGGAGCAGCTTTCTGAACTCACCAACTCCTTGCAAGAAGCAGAGGGCAGGAAGGGCTATGGGTGAAGCAGGGTTCAGAATTGTTGGTTTGCTCACACTGCCCCAGAACCAAATATGCCGGTCTGTAGCATCAGGTAACATTTAAAAAGAACACATTCATCTCAGGAGAAAGCAAGTTCTGCACACAACAGAACACTGCAGCTGAACTCTGCTATAAACTGCAGTTTTTAAATAGTTTTTTTGGACTATGCTGCTGCTATGCTCCTTGGTCTAAGGAAAGATAGTCTGCAAATTTTTATACGTACTTAATTCTTTTATTTTATTTTTATTTTTAGTTAGGTTGAATACATACCTCTGCTTCCATTTGATAAGTACTTTCTACTCTGCTAAAATCTTCTGTTACAGTCACATTTTCTTCCTAAAACAAAGTAGAGGAATATAACCTTAAAAGACAGAAATTAAGCATCTGCTGTATGTACATGGTGTCCTATAAAAGCTGAACTGTTTTGGCATATTACTTATGACTTTGCAACAGAAATTTTGAATTTACCATGCAAATACCTTTCAGTTAAAAACTAGCTGGATGTTAAAGACTTCTTGCATTATTCTAAGTCAATTATACAGTAGCTCTATAATATGATTTTGCTGCTCTTCCCTTGAAGAGAACAATTAGGTCATAAAGTGGCTGCTAGGTAGAAACTGTGTGCATTAGTGTGTAACTGTAAATTCACCTGGTACAAGAAATCTAGAAGCTTCAATTGTTTTTAGAAAGTTAGCATGTGATAAGTGCTTTTTAGGCCCCTATTTTAAGATATTTTAGCAGCAGCAGCAGCTTGTAGCAAAGTCATGTGAACAAAGACTGAACAGCTATTATTCTGGCATAATGGTAACCCTTGAAAAAGGCTGTTCCACCAGTGATACCTCGATATCAACAGCAGCTACACTGGTCAACATAATGGCTGCACTGAGCACTGGCAAATCCTGTAGGACATATAAATAAGATACTGAACTGGGGAAGATACAGAATAATTACAGTTACATGTGAATATTTGACCAGCTTGCTACTGGTCTAACAGCCGAGTATCTTTCACCCTCTTCCTTCTGCAGTAAACAGTTTGAACAAACAATTTATTGTGAAATTACTCTAACACAGCAAAAATAGCACAGCCTACAGTTCAATTGCAGCTTTGCATGTAACATCCATGAATGGTCGTAAAGCAGATACCCAGCCTTCCAGTTACTAAAGTTTTATTTATTATATTTATTTGCATAGGAAATACTTGTCTTCAATGTTGACACATATCAAAAGATGCTTTGTGTCAGAGTATTTCCTACAGATGCTCAAGTCTTCAAGTTTATCACTCAGCATGCATAAGTTTATGCAAATGACATTAACTATGAGAAGCATTCTCATTTTAAAATATTATATGGTTTTATTACCATTGCATAGCAATCTATAAAAAACTGAAATTTCAAAATTTGTATCATGATTGATTAGTAGTGCTCAAATTCAAGCACAACAGCCCTATTTTTTAGGTATTTTCAGAAAATCTCTTCTCGTAAGAGCAAGGATTAGTAAGAGCCAGTAGTCCATAAAAGCTGTATTTTTTCTTTTATGTGGCTGGCTGGAGTTTGCTAAAGAGTGATCAAGACAGTCTTGCACCCACAGCTCATTTAACTTAAAAAATGGGGAAAATCTTACTATTTATGATAGAATCCAATTACAATTGCCAAGAAAGACTTTTTTTCCCAGAGGTCTCACATATCTTATAGACATTACCACGAAGAAAACACAAACTTCTACAACTAGTTTCCTACAGAAATAGCTGTGCTGTAACACAATTGTAAACACAGAAAAAATGCACTTGTTTTCCCCTTTCCCCTCTCCTTAATCCTTTTTAAAAACAGGTTCTCTTTCCTGCTGAGCAGATCCAAGCCTTGGAATTTGGCTGTGCCCTCCCAAGGTTCCTGTGTATTTAAGGACACTGCCATCCTGTGGCACCAAGCGCTACGGCAAGATCGATATTATGGAGTGAAAGATCATTTTGCACCATGTACTACAAAATTTCCTTCACAGCTAATTTTAATCCCACCAAATTTGACAGTAGCTGTATGTGCTACTGAAGATAAATGGACGAAATAATTGCTGAAGTCATAACAAGGTGGCCCTCTGTGATACATTTCTCTGATACATACTCTGCTTCCGTTCGTGACTATGTTCACACCAAGATACGGAAAAGACAGGTAGGAGACAACAGAATTTTAAATTGGAATCAAGACTGAGACTACTTCAAAAGCAAAAAATTTTCTTCCCTACTGTTTATTTTGAATTTTGAATTTGAAGTCTACTATTCATATTTTGGCTGAGGAAATACCCATTTGATTGCAATAGCCACAGAAGAAATACTTTTCACTGTGACTTAGGGAAAGCTGCACTTCAGGTGTTCTGGACATCTGGAATAACTTTCTCCATTTTCTAAATCTGTGGGCCAAGAATCATAGAAAAGTAATTAAACAAATATAACAATATTGTTATCTCAAGCACCCCAGAAACCACTGAAAAACTCTTAACAGAATCACACTTGAATTCTGCTTATAAAGCCTGTTTTTTATGTGGCATCACATCACTGCTGAAGGCACTCTAAAATAAACAAAGATGAAAAAGATAGTCAATATCCCATTGAGCATATCAAGTCTAGAAATATGCTTTGCTTTATATTTTCACTCTTTCCAACTGAACACAACCTTCTATAGCCTTTCCTCCTATCTGCTACTTCTGAATGATGTCTTTGTCACAGGACCGCTGTGCCCACCCTCATGACACTGGCTGTTTATAGGAATGACTGCTAATTTCCCCAGAAGAGAACAGGGTAAAAAACAAATGGGTAGGTTTGCAAAAACACACTTCAAGGAGACAAGTATGTAACAACACACTAAGAGAACAGCCCATCTGCATATAAAATTATTTGTTCTGCTCCTGGCTAATGACTTAACAACACTAGGAGACCTTTTTACGACACACAAGCCAAGCCTGAGCAAGGGAAAGCGTTTATAGTTTGGAATGTAATGCCCATTGGGTAATGTATGCTGATATGTGTAACTGTAAAAAAAAAAAATATCTGGAGACACTTGAAAATGTCTCTTAAAATCTACTTGTACATTTGGACTGATATATCCAGTATAATTTTACATTATGAAAAATAAAGATATCTGAACAATCACAAGATTTAGCTTCTTCCATCTGATCGTGGCATTTTTCTTCTTGGCACTATGGAAATGGTTAATGAGAGCCTTGATGTATGCTCCTGTCTCCTGACAGTCATCCACAGTGTCTCCAGATAGTCAAGGATGGTGAGCACCTTCTGGGATTCAGTAGCTGTGCTCCAGCCTCTCATCCCCTCACTCTGTCTCCTCTGTTTGGCATGAGATGACAATGATAACCTAAAAACCTATGGTGAAAAAGTTTCTGCTGCTTAATGAAGAAATAACAAGTATATGTAACAGTTAATACAAGAAAGACAAAAAAGCAGATTTGTACTCAGCAAATGCAGGGTACTCTGGAGGTATTTCTTTATATTATGTGGTAATATAAAAAAGGTGATGCCTTACACAGGTTTTAACCTTCATTCAGGGATATACTGACACTGGAAGACTTTGCAACTGAGTGAGTAAACTTTAAAATCTTTTTTAACTGATTGTATGGATGTGCATAGATAACTGTGACTCCTGAGTAAGTTTTGAAATATCGAGACTATTGCACATAAATCCAAGGGAGGTATCCCAGTTCAGACAATCTCTAACCCAGAGCCTACCAGGTATAGTTTGCTAGATGGTTTGTTTTGTTCGATATCACTCTGACAGGTACAACAAATATTATCACTGTTATTTTAAACAGTGCCAATGCCAACTGTTAGATATAGCCACTAAAGAAAACAAGTGTAATCTCCACACCACTCCTTAAATAAATCATAGGTGGCAAATATAAAATCTGTTTGCTTCTAGAGAAAGAAGAAAATGTTACCTTTGAGCAGCTGGGCTGATTAAGGGAGATTGCTTTGAAGGCTGCAGGGAAAGTAAAATCAATGGGGAAACACCATTCTGTGCTCCGAAGTGCTGCATATACTTACAGCACTCTATAAATAAATGCCACTGTGTGCATCTATTTTTGATTAAAATCCTGTGTAAATGTATATGGAAATCAGGTGCTGTCCCCAGGCATCCTGACAAGCTGCTAATGCAAGCTCCTGCTGCTGCTGCAAAGGTTATGCACTTCTGATCTCACCAACTTCCTACTACAGCAACAATAAGGGTTAAGGAAATTGTCCTGTGGATTAATTAAAAATAAATACATAGCATAGTTAGATGATTTCTAAGGAGGCCTTAGATAAGCTTGCAACAACTAGAACCATATGGAGATTGTGAAGAGTGATTAATTTTACAGTTGTCTAGAATGGTATTAGCTGCAAGTGAAGTTAGCAAACGCAGTTAAGAACAAATTGCCAGCAGTGAGAGTTGTTAGCGGAAAAGCTGCAAGGCAAATAAAAGCTCCAGCAGTAGAGTGATTTAAAACTGGATGGAACAAAGCACTAAAAATTATACCGTGGGGAACTACTCTGAAAAAAGAACCTCACGTTGTTTTTCTCAGAGTTCCCAAGAGCTAACACTTTGCTAACACTGAGAAACCCACAACTCAAGCAGCATTTCACAGTCTCTCAACTAAGTGGAAAGAACATTTCCATTCTCCAACACACAGCATCTCTGAAACAGAAAAAGATTACTGTGAAATTATTGTAACTATAATAAGACACCGAATGCTCTCACATTGTAAAAACAGCCCACTCTCCACCCTGCTCATATTACATTTCTGAACCTGTTATAAACCCAAATAAAACCATTTGTTTGTCCAAGTTGTACTTCAGTTTGCAACCCCTTTTTCTAGCCTGGAGTGGTGTACACATCCCCTCTAAAGCACACTTACCTATTTAACACCCTGCCTACTCCTGTTGTGTGCGAGCCACCATGTGTTGGATGCTCCATGCTACCCCAGTTCAGTCTCAAGTCAAAACTGGAAGCCAGTTGTTCACATTCACTACAGGGTAAATATTTGCAACTATCTTTTCTAATCTAGCCATGCTCTGAAGAGCTATTTAATTACAGTCAGGATGAAAATGCCCCATAATCTCACAGCTCACCACGCTGGTGGGTACAAAGCTTAACATTTTCTCTACTAATAAGAACAAATGCATGCTGAATTGCTTTGTCTTTTCCCATTCCTCTTAAAATCTATCACTTTTAACTCCTGCTAACTCACTTAATAGAAACTGAATGCATTTAACATGTAATCCCTTATAAAAATGCACCAGTTTAGGCTGTACAAGTCATCCTGATGGCAATGGAACCCATGACAAATGCTGCCTGTGACAGACATGCCCCCAGCCATGACCAACACCTAGCCCAGAGCAGCCTCCATGTCCCCTTGCCATCTAGTTCCAGAGCTGCAATATGAGCTTTGTCAGGGGCTAAGTGGTCGTCTTTTTTGACTTTTTTTGTTCCTGAACAATTTGTATAGCTGCTACAGCAACTGCATAACAGTTCAAAAAATACCCAGGTAATCCTATTTTGTTTGGGAAATGAAAAGCTGGAGCTAGTACTTATCTTCAAAACCATGCAGCATCTGAAATGTGAGTATGCAATTTCACTGTTGGCACATCACTGTTTAGGCTGAGTAACTTGCTCTCTTACTTGGCATTTACTGACTCTTACTTGCACTGTAACATCATGCAGGATCAGGGAACCCTCCACTGAATAATCTGCTGTTCATAGCAAACTCTATCAACTCCCTTTCCCCCCAGCTTATCTGTGAATACACTCAAAAGGCACAAACTTCCTAGGGAATTTCAGTAAGAAAAAACTTTCGAAAACAACTGCTTATTCCATAAAAGATCAGCTTTTTTTTTCTGTTTTTAAGAGTCAGAACACTGTTCAAAACTCTTTTGTGAAAGTCAAAAACATCATCAGCACAACTGATAGGACACATATCACCCTTATGGAGCATTTACTGTTTGGACAAAGCTTTAAAAGCAAAACTATGCCTTTTGGCTGTCACAAAATTACTTCCAGAGGCTAAAAAACTCACTGTGGTAAAGGAACTTTTAGGGTCCATAAGGGGCTTCTGTCGCATCAGCTATCTTAAACATATCCCATGTTTTTCAAAACATCTCTGCTTAAGTAGAACAAAAAAAAGAGAGAGAGGGAAAAGAGAGAGAAAAGAGTGAGACAAGAGAGAAACAAGAGAGAGAAAAGTGAGAAAAGAGAGAAAAGAGAGAGACAAGAAAGAGAAAAGAGAGAGAAAAGAGTGAGACAAGAGAGAGAAAAGAGAGAGAAAAGAGAGAGAGAAAAGAGCTCTGTATGTATTTGCTGGTAAGCTCTAGTAATCACATAGTTACTCGGACATTCACCGGTTCAGGTTATGCCGCTGTGCACTTGATCAGTTTCATTCGCACGCACGGGAGAATGCTGTATTACACGAGCAAATCACAGAATTAGGTTGGAAAAGACCTCCGATATCACAGAGCGCAACCTTTGACCGAACGCCACCATGTCAACTAGACCATGGCACTGAGAGCCACGTCCAGCCTTTTCCATACACGCCTCCAAGGTCGGCGATTCCACCACCGTGGGACACGAAGCAGCACGGCTTTCACATGCTCAACAAGCAGCCTGTTGGAAAGCCCGGGTAGCGACATTCCACCTTTTCCGCTGGGGCCGGCACGGCTGCAGCCTTCCAAAGACAGGCAGGCTTTCCCAGCAGTGCCCCCGGGTTCCCGAGACAGAGGCCCGAGAGTTCCAAACTCGTAACTCCCCTGCTTCCCGCCGGCACCAAAGCCCTCCGCGGGCGCCTTTCCTCAGGGCCGCTCCGGCGGGGCGGCACCGCATCCCGCCGGCTGCCGAACGGGACCGGGAATCGCCCCGGGAACCGGGAACTGCCCCGCCCGCTGCCCCCCTCGCCTTCCCCCTCAGCGGGCCCCGGGCGGCGGAGCTCACCGGGACGCCCTGCAGGCGGGCGGTGTGGGCGATGTACTGCAGCCGGCGGGACACGCTGCTCCGCGCCGCCGCGGCCGCCTCCTTGCGGCTGCCGAGCCGCAGCGACACTCGCGCCCGGTCCGGGCGGGCGCTCAGCTCCGCGCTGCCGCTCACGTGCACCTCCCGCTCGGGCGGCGCCGAGGGCCCCGCGCGTCCCTCCGGGACCGGGGACGGGGCCGGGTCGAGCTCGGCGAAGACGCGTGAGAGCGGCGGCGCGGGCGCCATGGCCCTGGCTATGGCGGCCCCTCACGGCACCATGGCAACCCCGGGGCGCCACGTCACTGCTCCCGCCCGCTCCCGCCGCGCTCGGCGTCGTCACGGCGTCGTGAAGGCTGGAAAAGACCTCCGCGGGCGTCGAGTGCAGCCTAGGAGCGGGCACCACCGTGGCACAGAGTGCCCCGTCAAGTCTTTCCTAAAACACCTCCCGGGATGGTGATTCCCCCATCGCCCTGGCCGCTCCCTTTCCGTGAAGAAATTCTGCCGGATGTCCAACCTAAACGTCCCCGGTGTAGTTTAAGACTGTGTGCTCCTATCCTGTCGCTGGTTGTCTGGGAAGTCCCTCTGCCGCTCGCTGAGGGGAGGCTGCCATGGCAGTGTCCGAGGGTGGCAGCCAGCCGTGAAAAGTGAGTAAGAACAGGACAAGAGGACAAGGTTCACACCCTGGCGTGCCAGAGCGCATTGCCTAGGTCCATGTCCAGTTGAATTGTTATTATTTCAAAGGATGAGACTCCAGAACCTCTGAGCAACCCAAGTCAGCATTTGGCCATACGCAGAGTAAAAATACAGGGTCCTTATGTTCACCTGGAGTGTCATGTGTTTTAAATCTTTGTCCTCTGTGTCCTGTCACAGGTCAACACTGAAGGCAGTCTGACTTCCTTGTCTTCCATCTATCAGGCATCTATATAGAGACTGATAAGATCTCCCTGATCTTTCTCTAGGCTGTAGTTCCAGCTTTTTGTTACACTTTCTTCGGTGTGTCCATATCTTTCTTCCTCATGTTGGGGAATCCATAAAACACTCCAGGTGTGCCTCACCAGTACTGAGCAAAGGGGAAAGATCACCTCCCTTGACCTGCTCGAAATGCTTCCCCTAATCCAGCCCAGGATGCCACTGGCTTGTTATGCTATGGGGGTCCATGATCCACCTGTTGTTCTTTTCTGCTTTCCAGCCAGTGAAACCCCGGTGTGGACTGATGCATAGCATTGTTCCTCCCCAGATGCAGGTTTTGGCGTTCTCCTTGCTGAACTTCATGAGATGTTTCTCAACCCAGTTCTTCAGCTGGTCAGAGTGACTATGAAATGAGTAGCTCAGTGATGAGCTCTGTATGTCTGGTCTCATTTGTATGAGGATTTTTGGGAAGGAGTCTGGATATGTTATTGCTGTTTACATTTGTGGTACATTCTGTTTGATTACCTGAAATCTGTAATCTAGCACAGAGGCTGGAATGGTACTGTATGTTTATACAAGGTCCTACAGCCTTCAGAATTCATATTGCAAATGTTGGAAGTCTGTTACATGATACAGATAATTATTGCTGTGCTCTCCTCCCAGATAAAAACATGACATGCAAAGACATCAAGATCTGATTTTAACACTCAGATGAAGATTCCTTGGAGGTATCAGGAAGCAGACATATTGAGGGAGTTGAAGCCCTGTCTTTTTTCCCCTTCGTTACTCTGCTTGGTGTGGTGTATGCTCCATGTCCTGACATTAGACTGCTTCTGTACAAATTTCCTTTCTCTTCATTAATATCACATCTGCCTTAAGAGGTATCTGTGACTTCTGTCTGCTTCATGACTTTTGGAGTCTTCTGCCTTTGAATCTGGTTTTCTCTCCATATTTGCTGAGCACTTAAAATGTTCAAATGAAACAGAGTGAACCTCTTGGGTATTCATTACCTCCAGGTTTCCCAGTAGGAACAACCAGAAGCAGAGACTCCTAAAACTTTGAGTGCAACTGACTTTGATCAAAGTTACATGACAAGTCAAGGAAGAAACTTGTAACATAATCCAAAAATATCAGTGTCTAGTCACTTAAATCAATTTGAGAGCTTGCATGAATAAATTCTGGGCACTGCTGGCTTTAGGAAACAAAATATGAAAAGGAAAATGAGTGCAGAGGAAATGATAAATATATATTCCTCAGAAATAAATTCTTTCATTAAACAGAGTTGAATGCTTTTGTAAGTAGTCTGTCACTTTTTTTTTTTTTTTTTTACCCAAGATGTTTGTAGAGGAATTACTTAAATATGTAATAGTATCAATCTACACACTCTAAGTATTAAATGGTGCTTATCAAGAAATCATTAATGAAGCTTTTAAAGAACTCTTGGATAATGTAATGAAGCCAAATTGTGTACTCTCAATTTTTTTTTCATGTTCAAGATACTTCTGATTTAACCATTGATTAAAAATGATTTGCCTTTTTATGAGACAGCCTATATGAAACAAAATCTGTTGCAGTATTTATACTCAATATGTAGATATGCAAAGAAATCTCATAGGTATAACATACTTCTAAATTCAGTGCTTTAAATTTTGGAGAACACAGTGTGTCTTGTAGAAATATTACAGAATGGTATCATAGTTAAGAGCTTAATTGGCTGAATCCCAGAAGATCTTTCTAAGGCCAGATATAAAATTACCTGAAATGCAAACTAGCCTATGGAAAAAGACCTTTCTGTGAAACAAGGTCAAATGTGATGGAGTGGTTAGTATGCACTATGAGAACATCATACACCAGGGATCATTTAATTGCTATGGCCACATTTTGCTTTCTACTCTTTAAAGATCCATTGCAAAGCTCAAATTTAAGTGTATTGAGAGTCTGTCACTCAGAATTTGAATATAGAGCCAAATCTACAGATAATAAGCTTTCCCTGACTTACATTTTGAGTAGGAGGCATCTTTGATGGATTAACCTGTTGTTCTAGAGTTGGAAAAGCTAATTTAATTGTGAATATCATTCTGCTAACTTATTGTTGAATTAAGAAATTGAAAACTTAACTACAGACTGTGAAGAAATAGAGACAGTGCTAAACTGTGTGTGGGAATTGGTTTTTTTCCCTATGGAAACAGATGGTTTTATGTTTGGATCTATTTCTGTATGGTAGCAGTGAAGTGCTACATTGCTTATGACTTTTAGCAATGGATCTGGATTTGTTTAGTGAGGTAAGATTTTTAAGGTTCGGAATGTTTGTGACGAGGAAATCTCTGTTACATCTGCTGCCAAATGCTGTTTCTGTGAAAGGACAATTTGCAAGTAGCAATGTTGACTGATGTCGTTCAGTCCTCATGCGACTCAGCTGCCGACTTAGTGTGCTGCAAAGCATTTAACGAGCGAAGGCCCTGTGCCATACTCATGTATACTTGATTATTCCTCGCAGTGTTTTTATGCAAAATCAGTCTGTCACTCACTTCTTACATAGCACTGACAATTGCTCTGTAGGGCAAATAAGTATCCCCTGTAAGCCTGGTTTGTTATCTTTTCAGAACCATATTGTAATAAATACGACAGACCAAATTTTAGAAATCAAAATTTAGAATTTTATTGAGAGACAGAATGACAGTCTCGGACAGCCACAATTAAAAGGACAGCGTCGAGCCCGGGATTGGCGCTGGGTGAACCATGGTAACACACTCTGCCAGTATGTTACCCCCCAAGTTCACATTTCTGGCTTGAAGCTGCCCCTTTTTATACACAGGATCACTGAGAAAAGTCAGGGCTCCGATGTTTTCCCCGTCTGCGGCAGCTTCATTAACTATTCATGTTCGGGTCTGGGTGTCCTGAATAGTTCTTCCTGGGTAGACAATGACCTTAATCGTTGAGCCCAGGTGTGTTGTAGATATGATAATGTCTGGAGGAGTCGGATGAGATATGGATCTGATGTGATCATTCGCTTCCTGAGCTGTTTATCTGCTTCTTCCGTGGTTTTTGTGTTCCTTTCAAAGTTCCCCGGCAGAGGCATTTCTATGTCATTCTTAGCATAGTTCTCGTGTCCTTTTTCTGGTACCGTGCTGCCAGCAGAGACATCCTGCACCCCCCCCCTTTGTGTGGCTTCTGTCTCATTTTCTTATAAAACAATTGGGCAAATATAAAACTTATACTTTATATGGGTGTATTATAATACAGACATATTCAAACACGAATTAACTTTAGGGCATATATCACAATATGAAACTCAAAATTGAGCAGGTTAGATCCAAACAAATGGAAAATAATCCTTCAAAATTTAAAATTATTTTGACAGAATTCTAAATTACTGAATTCTTAATAACAAGCACCAGGGAGCTCTAAACTTTTGCTTAAGTGTACCTTTTATCTTTTAAGAAGAAACCTGGAAGAAAAAGAGACCAACACGAGTAGCTCTGTCCCTGTTGGTGTTTTATTTTGCAAGATCGACATTTACTGGATAAGATGTAGCTAATATAGAATTTAGATGATTTTTGTAAAATCTCTTATATTAAGGAAATGTGTGTCCTTAGACGGCTTTTTTTCCCCCTCATGGGCTAATGAGAAAAACAGACTTGCCAAGGCTTGAGAGGGACATACTAGGGCTCACAGAAGTTCAGGCTGGTGAGAAAATTTTCCCTTTACAACATACAGAGGCCTACAGAGAAAGGGAAATGCCTCCAGTCCTCTCACTTGGGCTGTGCCCAGAATTTCCAAGGCCTGTGTTGGGAGCTAGATTTGTTTCTTTTTACTGATAGAATTTTTCCCTTAAGTTGCTAGGAAATTAACCACTGGCTACTTATTGGTACTCAAGCAGAACAAAGGGTCCAAAGGAGAGGAGTTGTAGCACCTGGCTACACTTCTTTGGGTCTCTGGGAGTTTCTCTCTGAGGGGGAGATGATGCGAATTTTAGGGCAGGTAAAGGACAGGGTTGGGGGCAGCTTCTCTCTCTTGCTCTCAGCATCAGAGAGAGGACGGTCAGGCTGCTGCTTGCTGCGGGAGGAGTTCACCATCACCACCAAGTCCGGTCCTGGGAAATCTCCCATCATCTGCCCGTGTGCCCCAGAATTCTGAGCTCGTCTCCCCCTGCCCTGCTGGGCCAGCCCCGTCCTGCCGCTGCGGTATCTTCAGCACTGCTTTGAGGCTTTTTGCTATGCTGTACCCCTGCGCTGCCCCTGCTCTGGTGGGACATCCCTGCCGTTCCAGCTACCACCGGGGAGCTTCTGATAGATCTCATCCACCAGCCTGGGACTTTCCACCGTTCCAGCTTGGTGCTCTCAGAGTCCCGCAGGGGCACCGAGATCAGTCTGCCCCAGGTTTTGTGAAGCAGAGCCCTCGAGGTTCATGGTTCTGTTTATTATTATTGCTGTTATTGTTTGTGATATATGACCTAAAGTTAATTCGTGTTAGGTAATGTGATATGTAATTAATTCACGGTGAAATGTAATAGTATGCAATATAAAATTGATCTGCGTTCAGTCTGATTTAAGATCTGTAAACCTAAAGTGTGTTTAGGGTTAACTAAGCCTAAAAGCTGCACGGAGGGACACGAGGGTTGGGGGAAAGAAAGAATTTCTGCCGGGAACTGCTTCGGGATAACCAAACAAAAAAACTAAAAGAATGGAAAATGGGAGATGAGCGCGCTAATGATTGAACAATTTGGATAAGGTCTGTGATATATGTCCTAAAGTTAATTCATGTTAATAGGATATAAAATGTAATACAAACCGTTTAAGTATAGGTTTTGTATAAACTAGCATGTTATAAGTTAAGTTTTGTTTAAACTAGCATGTTGTGAGTTAACTCAGGGGAAAGTGGCTCAACAAAATACAGGAATTTCTCTAGCCCGAAAAAGCATGGGAAGAACACAAAAAAACATGATTAGAATTACCAGAAAGGGGAACGAGAAAAATGCCGCTGCCGGGAATCCTTGAAAGGGAACAAAAGGCGACGGAAAACGGAGATGATAGCCCGGAGAACCAGATGATTACCTCAGATCAACATCTAGATCGTCTCCGTCAGAAATTAACATCTCCATACCACACCTGGACCCAACCATTAACAGTATTGTCCTCCTCCGCCGATCTATTCAGACTCTTAGAACTAAAACCTGCATAATTAATGAAGATGCCTCAGAGGAAGGACCGTCGAAATCCCGAGCCTCTCTCCGCGATCCAGTGTATAAAAAGAGACTGCTGCAAACCAAAAATGTGAACTTGGGGGATAACAGACTGGCAGAGTGTGTTATCGTTGTTCACCCAGCGCCGACCCCGGGCTCGACGCTGTCCTTTTAAGTGTGGCTGTCTGAGACTGTTATTTTGTCTCTCAATAAAATTCCAAATTTTAATTTATCGAATTTGGTCTATCTTATTTATAACAGTCGGTATCTTATCTGTTCTGGCCCGATTTAACATTTCCAAACCTTCTCCGGACCCGGCAATCATGGCATTGTTCCACTCTGAGAATCTATTCAACGGACCCCGGACCTGAACATGAATACCTAATGAAGCTACGACGGAGCAAGAGTTCTACGGTCGCTGTCCACTCTCAGCAAAAGACTGTATAAAAACCGGCCGTGCTGGACACAATTTGTGAACAGAGGGGGTGGCGGATTGACAGAGTCGGTTACCGCGTTCACCCAGTGCTGAAACCCCGGGGTCCGACGCTGTCTCTTTTAATTGTGGCTATTGGAGACTGAGTTTAAGTCTCAAAATAAAATTCTAAATTTTGATTTACTGAATTTGGCTTATCAATTTATTACATTGTTGTTTGTTCGCCTTGTTTTACATACTAGTAAAGAAACTGTTATTCCTATCACCGTACCTCTGAGTGAAAGCCCCTATAATTTTCTAATTTATAATAATTTGGAGGGAGGGGATTTGAATTCTCCATTCCGAGGGAGGCCCTGCCTCTCCCTAGCAGATACCTGTCTTAAAAACCAAGACAGGCTGTTAACAATTTCTGTAGCTCAGGATGTCAGTCAGTGAGTCTCTGCTCTGGATGTCACTGGCTGCAAGACACACTCCAGAATTTGCAGGAGGAAAGTAGCTGGAAAATTTTCCAGTATTGCTGGAAAATGTGAATAGATTCACCACAATTTTACTTTAAACAGGCTTCCTCCTATAGTAATTTGACAAGATAATTGTTTTGGATGTAACGCCACACAAAGCTACAGTCTCAGACAGAGTGCAGATGTAATCTGACTTTTTCTAGTTTTAAATTGGTCCTGTTAATACAAGTGGAGATTTCTTTACTCTGCTTTTCAAAGTGAACTTTAACATATAATGTGTGCAATTATCTTCTTCTATGATTGTAGTTAGCTGTTGGTGTTGATTTAATCCATTGATTGAAAGCCCACAGTACAAAATAGAAGTAATTATGTTATTCTTGTTCATTTCTGTAAAACTGTAAAGAACTTAATACAGTTGCTACTGAAATCAGTTAAGAGACTAGTTGTCTTCAGTCATGACTGAATGAAGCCCTAAATCATGGAACATAGTGATATTAATAATGCTGTCAGAGAGAAAGTTAAGTTTAAGGCTAGTAGAACTAAGATTTAAATCTATTCTCTCTGGTAAACATCAGTGAAACGTCTTCTGTGCTCAGCAGCAGCTAAAACTGTAAAAAGTCACAGTCTCTGTTCAAGGATATGAACACTATAGAAAGGCTAAGTGGCTCCTTGAAGTGGTCTTCAGCATTGCATTTGCTATTTTCTGTAGGAAATAAATATTTATCAAAAATGTATGTGTAATATTTAAAAAATAAATTATAAATAAAATCTTAACTTCAAGGTAGTCCTACAGAACATAATAATTATAATGGGATTTTAAGATACTGGCTTATAGTAAGCTCTTCATTAAAATTTACATGTCTAATAATTTTAATAGAATTTACTTAAAATGTTGGCTGAGCTTTTGTAAGTTCTGAAGGAAAGAACATGTCATTGTTGAGATGGGTACAGCACTCAAAAGTGCTTCTTTAAAAACTTTAGGGGGCCTCAAGTATCAGTACCTCATTACACAAAATACTTTCTCTACATTGCAGTCCTATGTTATCTAAAAAGTCTTCCATACCTTTGCTAAGTTGCAGTCCTATGGACAACCCCACACAACTCTGGCTCTTTCTCTCCTTCTTCTCTCTGCATTTCTAGCTCACTGCTTCCTGTCCCTTCCTCCTTGCAGCATGGCCAGTGAACTCCAGCAGACTCCAACCAACTGACCACTTCACTAACTCACTCTTTTACCACCCATAGCTGTGAGGGCAAGGCTGTTCCCACTCTTTGGTAATTAACACAGCTGCAATATATCAGGGGCAAGAGTGCCTTCAGCACTATCTCTATCTGTTCTCCCACAAGAACATCTATGTTCTTCAGTTTATAATTTTATATTTTCTTAGAAGCTCATTATATCTATGAATGAACAGACATGCATGCTTCTCATATCAAAGCACTGCTAAACATCTGTGTGTTGATTTTCCACAAATACTTCTTTTTAGCAAGGCAATAAATCTTGATAATTTCACCACCAAGAACCTGACAGTCACAGCAATTATATGTTCAGCAGGAACACTTTGAAGAGGCTTTGTAGAGGGAGCCATACAATTGAAGAGAATTATGCAATGTTGGATTTTAAGAGCAAAATTAATTCCCATGTCCTGAAGGCCACACAGCTTTCAAAAGGTTAGAAGCGAATTTACCAAACTTTTTGAAGACTCTGCTGTCCTGATGGAAAGACTTCATATTATGGAGTGCTTCTTGATGTTCTTGGGCAGATCTTTATTGGTTAATTATTCTGATTGATAAAAAAGGATGAAATTATATGCCCCCTTATTAACAGAAAATGCTTGACAAGAAGAGGCTGGAAATTAACAAATCTATTATTTTCCAAGCATTCCTTGGCAGATTTTAGGCTACCCACTTCTTAAAAAAACATTTGATATTACGGATTTTTTGTACATTATTATCTGTCCTCACCATCTCATGTTTTCATATGTTTTTTTGATTCAAGGAATCCACTAATTCAGCACTTAATTATAAGCAGCATGCTGATCAAGAACCACTGTAGCCCTTAGTGTCCCACTTTCCATAAGCAGAGGTCCTTAATATCAGGCAAAATTCCTTCTGCACCATTTCTGTGACTTCCCTCTCTCATAAGTGGTTGCAGAGACTTTGGTCCCAGCTTTGAAATGCAAAGGAAAGGAGTTTTTATCCCTTTTTATAGGTAGATTTCTTTCTCGGACTCAGTTCCTAGACCCTGTTCTTTGTTGGTAGGTGTAGTCTGGTTTGCCAACAAGCCTTAAACTCTGAAGAGTCTGAGCCCAGGGCTGTTTTTCCCCCAGGTCAGCTTTGATGGTCCTATTTGTGGAGTTTGTCTGCTCATTCTCAAGTCTTATAATGTAATGCAAATGACACAATAGAAAATAAATAACTTTTAAAAATCAATGTTTTAATTTGTTTATTCAAACTTGAATTAGGAAATGTTTAAAAAAATTAAAAAATCATTATTTTCCTTATATATTGTTTATTTATTTAATTATACTGAACCTAACCCACTGTCTCATTACTGTGTCACAGAGAAAAAACAGTTTATTTTTCTGCAGGGAAAGTTACAATTTCATGTCTTGAAGCACAAGATTAATTGAGTATGGGATGCAACAAATGTTGGCTTTTATTACATTACCCAGGCACTCATTATTAGATTTGACCACAAAATTTGAATCTCCTGAATCAAGGAAATCCATATTTTGACTGCACACAGACTGAAGAGTTCCTTTCCTTAGTCTTTCTTTTCTGAGCTATCAATTCAGATGAGATCTTGCTATTGCAAAGTTGGTGGATGAAAAAATACAGTTAAAAAGTTAAAGAAGTTAAAGTTAAAACTATAAAAAAGTTAAAAGAACTGGTCGTTTTAAATTAGGCCAGTCATTGGGTGATCTTCATTTTTTTGAAAGAAAAAAAAAGTACATGGCATCGCATTTTTAAAATATTTACAATAAGGTATAACTTTGGTTTTCTTATACATCTTCATAATGACTTAAAGATTACTGTTAATTATGCCTATTGATCTGAAATAATAAACAAAAAACCCTGTAAAGTTGCATGACAGATACTTCTTTGAAATATACACATCCAAAGATCAAGCTGTAAATGATGAAAGAAAGAGATGTGAGAATAGCTTTGGGAGGTGTGACAATTAAGAAATTAGCTGAACTATGGTGTGCAGGAGTTTGGATGCAAGGTGGAAGCAGAGGTGGGAGGCTCAGACCAGGGCAGCTGACAGCAAAAGGCTGAATTTGCTTTTATGTACTCAAGGAGATGAAAGTTAGAAAGAGAACAGGTAGCAACAGAGTGGCGGCCTTACAAGAGTAAATGGAATGGTGTTACAAATGTCTTCCTAACTTTTGTGCCATGTCCTAGGTTACAATGTAAAATGTGCCCAAAGTATGTATTCTATCACCATCTACATGAAATGTTGAAACTAAGTTGTGCACCACTGTTTCCCGTGCCCCCTCCCTCCAGACTATCTTCTGTTAATGGCCCATCAATGCCGTCCTGCATGACTCATAGATAACTCTCCCCAG
Source organism: Hirundo rustica (assembly GCF_015227805.2). Taxonomy (NCBI): domain Eukaryota; kingdom Metazoa; phylum Chordata; class Aves; order Passeriformes; family Hirundinidae; genus Hirundo; species Hirundo rustica. The sequence goes on from NC_053452.1 coordinate 83,574,316, forward strand.
GAGCTATCTCTGTTTAATAGGCAATCAAGGACCCATTACAAAACTGATAAAATGATATCAGTCCATTGTGAGATGCTCCGCCCAGGGGGAGGAGCCAAGCATTCCCACCTGGATATAATCGGGGCCTTGGGACAGCACAGGCAGCCTTACCCACTGGCTTCCCAGAGGACAAGAGCTACCCGACCTTTCTGCAGGAGCACTGCTTCAACAAGACCACTTCATCTGGACTGCTACCACCACAGTTTCAGGTTGTATTCTGACTCTGTCAGTGATCCTTTGTACTATTGCATGTGTTTTATTTTATTTTACTTTTTTTTTTCCTCTCCTATTAAATTGTTTTTTCTGACTTGGAGTCTCTCGCTGGTTTTGCCTTCAAGCCAGCACATGCCAACACTTTTTTTTCTCCACACATTAGAAGTTACTAGAAAAGGCAACAAAATTCTTTATCTGTTTTTGGCAGGCTTTCATTAATTGCCCCTCAGATTTTCCATGATGAGAGTTCAAATCCTTACTTTTGAAGACCCTGGATTTTGTCTATGTGTTCTCTGGGTTTTGCTTCCCTTCGTTCCCCTGCTCACTCTACTCAATCCAACTGATGTGTGTTTCATCTTTTTCTCTACCTTTTACAGATTTTACCTACATTTCTGGAGTTCCCTCAAGGACTAAATTTATTGTGTTACCAACCTCTTCTTTATGTCCTTCCTCAGAAAAGGTTTCCCTGGAAACCCTAACCCTGTTCTCTCACAAAAGTTAATCCATGCCATTTTTCTCTATACTTACTCTTCCTCTTTTTGTATTAATAAGGTATTTAATTAACAACATTTAGATCTATGGAGAAAAAAATAAAAGCTCCAATATTTTGATTGACCTTGAGTATGTATGACTGTAATATCCTTATTTTACAGGAGGGACCCTATTTTGCAACTGAAATGATGAAATGGAACTTTAAAAAGACAGACCACAGGGAGGTATACAAATACTAAGGAAAATAAATAATTGCAACATCAACCATATGGTTCTGTTTATACCAATCTGGAGTGTTTGGGGAATTTTTAAGGTGAGATTCTTCACTCTTTCTCCTTGCAACCAAGCAGAATGCAGCAACCTGTAATTTCAGATTTCACCACACTGTAGTGTGCCCCAGAGCAGAGGTTGCAACAGGGCCCCAGTCACGAAATCACAGAATGACCTGGGTTTGAAGGAACCTTACAGATTGTGTAGCCCAACTTCCTTGCCATGGGTAGGGACACCTTTCACTAGACCAGCTTGCTCAGGCTCGCATCCAACCTGGCCCTGAGCACTTCTAGAGATGGAATATTCTCAACTTCTCTGTTCCAGTGCCTCACCATCCTCACAGTAAAAAATTTCTTTGTAATATCCAATCCAAACCTCATCTCAGATTAAAGTCATTATCGCTTATCCTATCTTTACAGACCATTGTAAAAAGTTCCTCTCCAGCTTTCCAACAGGCCCCTTTAAGATACTGGTCTGCTGCTCTAAGGTCTTCCATGAGCCTTGTTTTTTCCAGGCTGAGCAATGCAAATTCTCTCAGCCTTTCTTCATAGGAGAGGTGTCCTGTCCCTCTGATTAACCCTATGGCCCCACTCTGGACTTTCTCCAACAGACCAGTGTCCTTCCTATGCTGGGGACAGAAGAGCTGGATGTGTAATCCAGAATGAAGACTATCACATCAGTTTGTCATTTTTTTGGGTAATAGTCATCTCTCAGGAAACTGAGCACAGAAGAAGTCAATTTTACTTTTAAATAGTAGGATCCAACTACATTAAATAACTCTCCTGTGGATGTATTACTGAGATACAGTAATTGCTACATTTTTAAGGACAGCCAAATATTGAAATATTTTGCAGCTCTCATTTGACTGCATTGTCCTTGGAAGTGATCACTGAAGTGTGTTAAAAAGGAGTTGTTGTAGCACATACTGAAAAAGAGATACAAATGTTAGTTGTTTTGCAAAATTGTGCTTTGGGATTACAATAATTAGGAACAGTGGAAGTCAATGCATGTTAAGAAAATGGAGTTTGTGTGGCATAAAATATGATTGCTCATTTTAGACCATTATTTTTCCTTGTGCCTTACTCATTTTGGTGTTCTGTCATTTAGTGCTGTTAAATCAGCAACTTTAGTAAATTATTTTTGTGCAAATGATGTATACCATGAACCTGGTTTCACCATTTATAAGGAGTTTGTTTGTTTGTTTGTTTGTTTTAGCAGATGGGAAACTACAGTCCTTTCTTCATTTATTTTTCAGTCCCTGAGCACTACTGGGAACCATGGAGTCAATCAGTGCAAATGAGTCAAGCCATATATCTAAAAACAATGAGCTACTGAAGAGATAGTTTTGAAGGGGAGAGCTTTTTATTAACCTTTCTAACACTATCCTGAAAGGGATTCTCAGTTCTCACCAGCTTCAAAGACAATTCAGTGTTCAATATTTTCTTGCAGAACTGGCGGTGCAGAGACGAGGGACAGATGATGATGTGCTCATAAGACCAAAAACACTTCAGAAAGGCAATGCTATATGTAAAGAAGCTTTTTTTTTGGTCAATTTTTAGTATGTCATGGATTGTGCAGTGACAAAAAATGGCATAAGATGGCAGTAAGAGCTTGCAAAATACAGTGGTTTGGTGTGACATAGTCCAGTGAATCAACTGACTGTCTTGAAATAAGGATGATTGTATAACAGGTGATAAATGGGGATTTCTGGACTCTTGGGGGACTTTGTTGTCTTTCTTTTTGCATTTTTCTTCTCCTCAGAGGAAAAAATCTCCAGTTTATTTGACATTTAAAATGTTTTATCTCAGTGTGGGAAAATAGAATCGTTTTTCACAGTGCATTGCCATCTGTGTGGAAGTACTTGAAATTCACTGCTCATACTTTTTAAATTTGTGCTGTATGAAAACCACTCCAAATTTAGCATTATATTAAATATGGTGTCACGTGCTGATAGAAACAAAGTAGGGCGAAACAACCGCGTCAGTAATGCGCATGCAGCTTTACAGCCTTGCTAGTGAAGCAATATGGACAAGGGGCTGGTAAGTTTATCACTGCTGAACTCCAGCGGAGGACAGGCTGCTTTGGGCCCAGACTTGTGTTGGCAGCTGTAGTCAAACCCCAGGAGGGTGGAGCTGGTGAGCCCTGTGGGAAGTTTTGTTAGGGGCTCACATGACACCAAAGCTCTAGGGTCTTTTCATGATTTTCCAGTCCAGGGCTATGAACTAGAGATGCAAAACCGCCTTCTCTTGGCTAGAGAAATGACTTCCGAACATGTAAATAATTACTGACCGTGATACCTATACAAAAAATTGAGAGCTTTATTTCTGGAGACTGATTCCTGTAAGCTTAAGAACTGCTAAGATAGAAAATGTATAAATTATTTGCAAAATATAGCTGTTCAATTTCTCAGTGCTAATGATTTCATTAGGTCTGAGTTGATATTTTCAGTAACAGCTTTATATTAATATATGTATAGTATATGTTCTGCAGCCCTAGTAAATACTTTAAGTTCCTCTCAGTCAAAAAGATTCACATTTCCTGAATCCTTTCCAGTGGTGATGATGATAGCTTTTTTAGCTACTGCTCTTTGTCCTTAGATCTGAAAGTGACTTATAAATGTACACACCTCTGACCAGAAATGGCTTTATATGATCAAATAAAGTAAAATTAACATAAAGTAACAATGAGCAATAAATGTCTTCTACAGTGACTGGCAAGGTATTGCCCAAGCTCTGATTTAGTGGGGAAAGGTAGATGTGGAAGGGACCTTTATGTTTGTTTAAGTTCTTTATGACTTTCCCTCAACAAAATTATTCTTTTTCAGCATCTGCTTTAATGTAATTGCTGGGGAATTATGTGGTTATGCATGATTTTTATTTGATAACTAAGCCAGAGGTCAAAGCACAAAACTGACATTTAGAAAGATGATGTGGATTTGTTGCTCTCCCTGAAGGCCTTGGTCTGTAAGCCAGGAGATGGATTACAAGTATGAATATTTTCATCTTACACTGTAGTTCACATGCACCTGATTGCTTCCAATGAAGATTTCAACATTTTAGGAAATAAAAGCTCGATTGATTTTCTTCAGCATTCTTTTTTAATAATGATGTTCCTGGGAAGGTCAAGTGGACATTCCATCATATGTCTTTTCAGGACAGTGTTTGATCACATGTGGCATAGGAGCTTCTCTGCACTGTAGAACAGGTGCACCATTTAAAACCTACGTTTTAAAACATTAAAAGAGAACTAGTAAGGAAAATGAAGTGCAACTTGAGGTTTCAATCATCCATTTACTCCAAATTTGTGAGAAAGAGTAGCTTTAGAAGTAATATAGTTCTTTCTTTCCTTTTGTTAATATTTTTGTTTGGTGTTCAAATCCTCCTTCATTATAGTAATAAATTAATAATAATGAAATTACAGTAAGGGTACCTTTTATTGCATCTTTACCCCATTGATTCTAATGAGAAAGTAATAAAGATCCCTCCGTTTTGATTCAGTTGTGTAAAGAACATCAAAGTTTGGGTTACTGACGTTCGTATTTTTGTGTTTAACACACATAGATTCATAGGAGCCATTTGCATTGGAAACATACCTGAACTGAAAGTGTGAGTTGTTTTTCTTCAATCTGCTTAGAAATTATTTTAAATTGTAAGTAAATTTCTTTACCAAACTGCTGTTATTCTTAATATAGTAGATTTTTGAAAATTCAAGTGCAAGGCAGCTTTTTATTCTTATTCTTACCTTTTGAAACTGCAGAATTGGAAGCTCTCAGGTAGACTTCCACAGCTTTTTAGGATTTAATTGTTTACCCATCTTTATCCATTTATGAAGATATTTCCATATTTCAGGTATGTATTCTGATAAAAACTGTCTTCCAGTGGGAATTCTATTAATATATGGAAATCAGAAAGTTATCTATATAACAACTTTTTATCTTACCTGAAGAGAGAATGGATGCTCTCAAACCAAGATTTTTTTCCCCCATTTTTGTTATATTCAATGCAGTACCATGATTGACAATTCCTGTCTGCAAATGACATATTTTCAAGATCATTTTAGCCTCTGACTTCTCTTCCCCATAATTTTGAATGATACAAGGTATCTTGAAGCACAACACAAACTATTTCTGATTTCAGTAAGAAATCCTTGCCATTGCTATTACAATGGAAAATTTGGGAGTGTTCATACATTGTCACTGAATGCAGCCTCTTTCTTGTGTACTGCTTTCTTGTGTACTGCTGCATGATACTGGAAATAGCTGACAGTGGTGAACTCATCCTCATGTCAGGGGAGGGCAAAAATCACTAAATTAGTCACATGAATTCACCTCAACCACAAGCATGAACATGTTTTAACAACATTGTTATGCATTACCCCAATCTATTAACTTCTGATAAATTCCAGAATAGAAGGAATTCTAGAATTCAGGTTGAAAGTCCGTTTTTCATCAGACAATTGCAGAAAAACTCTTGCAGTACAGATTTCTGAGAGAGTCTTGCACATTTCTTTGGTCTTTCTACTGGCCATAAGTGAATGACAACCATATGGAGCAATTTGGAAGCAGTTTATCAGGTTATGCATGACAGCACAAGATATGAAGTCAAAAACTGCTAGACCTTCTGGACTGAAATGGGATAAGTAATACATTGGCCCTGTCTTAAAGATTCAAGGGATAACTTTTCCTGCAATGACTGGACTAAACCGTTTTGCTGTTCTGTCATAATCTTGATGAGTGCCTTTGCACTCATATTGGTTTTCCCCTTGAGGTCTGATCCAAAGATCGTTCACAGAAAAAAGGATCTTCCAGTGGGCTTTGGCTCATGTCAGTGAGTCAGGTCAGGTCAGGCATCACAAAGCTTGGCAGGAAAGGGAACCAAGTCACAAAGACCACAAAGGCAAAGAAAATCCGCAAGTGACATTAGAGAGTGTAGTGGAAAATGACACCAAGTCAGAATTCATCTTGACAAAGTCAGACATCGAAAAGTTACTTGTCATATTTTCTTCATAGCCATAGGATAAAAAAGAAGTGAGCTAGTGATTCATCGAACCTGTCTTAGATATCTACTTTAGGTTGAGATGAACTGCCTCCTGGAGGTGTCTCTTCCTCTCCTTCTACTATAAAGGAGCCCAGGGGACTAGCTGACATTTAGGGAGCTGACTTTTAGGTGATAAATTTAGAAAATTTCTGTCAAAGGAATCTGTGGAAGTATCTCTCTTTTGCTCTCTCTCCTTTGCTTCCTCCTAGCTATTAAGACAGTATTACAGGTAGGTCTGCTGGCTTGAAAAGGCACCCTCCTGAATCTCTGGTATGTCTGGAGATTATGCTTTCCTCTAGAAAAGTCTCAGCTAGAAAACAGACATTTATTTATTTGACCTGAAGTAAGTTTTCCTTTCTCTGAAAATCAGGATTTTTCAAATTTAAGAGTAATAATTACAATTTAATAGACTTCTTAGGTTACTTAAAAATGAGAATAGACTTCAAGATTCAACTGCACCTCTGTTTCCTTCCTAAATAATATAAATATCCTGTATTATTCATTCTGTCCCTTCTAGCAGTACGTTAGCATTTATTTAAATAAGGTTTTCCTATATCTGCTAACTACTGCTCTAGAGGTGGGGTCCAGGTAACACATTCTTGTTGAAATCAAAAACTCAATAAGTTGACTTCGTATTTAATGCCTGTCTTTGCAAATCTGCCACAACATTTATTTGGGAGAATAAATGCAGAAATAATTGTTTTATAGAACAGAGTATATCTGTGTCCTTCACAGAGAAGAAAAGAATTTCAAAACAAAATATACCTTCTGTTTAATGCCATAAAGCAGAACAACTGACACTTAATTTCTTCAGACCATTTGTTTAGAGCTGGGCTGAGTTCATTTTTTTCACATTTTCAAATGAGATGTTTTATAGATAGCTTAATTCTTAAAGGTATTTGGGTTCAAAACTGTGTGTTGCTCCACTGTGTGGGATTTTTACCTCATACTGCCTTTATAAGGAACAAAATATTTGGAAATTGATAGTCAATGACATTTAAGCTTCTAAATTTAATTAAAAATATATTTAGGCTATTAAGGGAGTTAAATCTTGAAAATTTAGATTTGTATATTGAATCAATTTATGATTTTGTACTCAGTTTTGAAAGAAAGTTATTTGATTAGAAATAGTATTTTTTTAAGTGGACCATAATTCTTCATTCAAGTGTAACATTTTGGTTCATTGCAAACAAATATCTTCAGGAAATTATTAGTGCAAATGGAAGCAGCTCTTATAAGACACTCATGAACTGCTTTGGAAATAATCATCACTTGAGAAACAGACTTTAGTTTCTTTATTTTTTTCCCATTTCTTTTTAATCACTGAGAGAGAGAGAACAAAGTGTTTGTTACAGCAAGGCAAGGAAAAAGAAGAAATAACTGCAAATAAAATGGATCTGCTCATTAAATACTTGGAACATTGTGGTGGGACCATATGTAGTTTGAATTTGACAGTTTCTGATATATATATGGATCCAGATTCTCCAGAACCAGATATGTAACTTAAAGTTGCTGTTTTTGTAGCAAGTGTGGTTGGATCCTACCTATCCTATCTATTCAGAAAAGGTCAGCTGTGGAACAAATAGAAATATTACTTTTATTTTTAGTTATGCGTGCATTGTTTGATTCTGAACCTATGGATACATCAAAAATAGAGTAAGACATTTAGTATAATTGTGAAGATATGCTTCTTCCTGGGGTTAATATAAGCTGTCTTCAAATGTGAAAACAAAATATATAAAATTATAAAACAGTCCACTCTGTATTTTAAAATATTTTAGAATAATATGATAATTAATTAAAATGCTTATTAGTAAAAACATTTGCCAAACATAAAATTAAGATAGTTTCCTCTCAGTGCAGTTCTCTTTTTGGGTTAGCCAGAATTTTAAGCACTTCTGGGAATGTTTTGGTGTTAAAATATATGAAGGTAAGTTTTTCTTTATCTGTTTCATTGTCTTAAGAAGATGCCTAGATTTATGGTCTTCAGAAATATTTTGATTGGTGCTCATCAAAAGAGTATTTTAATATCCTTTCTGAATCCCTGCATTAATTCCTCCAAAGCTCCAGGATTAGCTTGACTAATAAACTCAGTTCTGAATAAACTTAACAATGTTCTTCATTGCTTATAAACCTATCTGTCGACAACAATGAATCAGCCAAAAGCAAGAAAGCCAGAGGAAAATTAAAATCCTTTCTCATATTTTATCGAGAAGAAACAATATTTTGCTTTCTCTCTGAAGCTGGTTTTGAGGCTAAGTCTTGAAAAAGTGCTAACAACTCTCTGCAGTGAGCACACTCTTCCCTGTCATCCATGCAGTTTCTGAAACTGAGAAATACAGAGCAAAGAAGAGCATAATTTACAAATTCAACTCTGAAAATTACATACACATTTTCCTCCCTGGGTCTGAACTGGAAGCTAGAAATATTTTTATGTAAAACTGTTATAGACATTCCTGTGTTCATTTGCCACACTTTACATCTGGTAAAGCTGGAGCTTGTAGTCCATGCCATGTTCAATGAGAAAATTTAAAGAGTTTGCAGACTGTGGTTGTCTCTCTCTTGATGGATTTGGACCACAAATACAAACATTTGATTCAAACATAAACCTGGCACATATCTCCTACACAGAGAAAAATACAGTTGAATAGTTTGTCAATAATGTGAACACACAAAGTAAAACTGATTCCAGATGGCTTTGTAAACTCCAGTAACTCAGCAAACGTTAGATAAATTGTTCTGTTCGTTACTCTCAGTAGATGAACTAAGCTATTAAACAGCAGTATGTAAAAAAGAAAAAAAAAAAGCCATTATACATATAATTTTTATCTATTCAGAATTTTAGGCTCTCATGCTGAGTCGTTATTGTAATGGAAGTGCAATGTTCTGGTGAGAGGGATAGAAGACTGACTCTGCTAGCTTGGTTTTGGATTTCATACTGATACAAACAACCCTGGTTCATAGGAGATAACAACTGGGAGTAAAAATCACAAAACAAGGTATCTGAATATTAAAGTTGTATATTTCACGAACCACAACTTTTTTAGATGTTTACAAAATCTGGGAGTGAGCATGGTGGATATAATTTGCATGAGCAAACACTGTCACCCAAATATTGAATGGGGCTTCATGTGCTTTTGTGTCCTTAGCCAAATGCTTGATACAATTCCAGCAGTAGCTTCCCAGCTGGATGGTTTTGGCATAAATGATTGCCTCACTTCCTGAAGGTGAAAGGAGCTGTTTTCCCTTCTGTGGTCTCTTCTAGGAGCACATTCAGGCCTTTGAGATGCAATTTTCATAATCTGAATGCGTAATAGGAAAAGTGTCCCTTTGTTTTTGGTGATGTATATTTTACCTTTAGACTGTAGGTTGAGGGGTGCTCCTCTGTGGGTATTTCTTGATGCTGATGTAGCTGCTGAATTTCAGCTATTCCTTTGCTGTGTCCTCGGTTAATAAAAGTAATGTTATATCAAGTTTCCAGGAGCAAGAGAAAGTTCAGGCAAGAAGAACTTGGTAAGGGACTGTCGTTTACATTACGTGATCCTGGCTGATTCTGTCCTTGCCCATCCAAGACATACCTCCAGGAAGATTTCCCCTGGTGTGTACATTTTTTTTAGGATCCCTTATTTTCTGCTATTGGCTAAGAGAGTTTGTGGTGGGCGGACAGCTTGGTCTGGGATGGCATTTTTTTCCCTTTCCTTATGACTGTACTTCCCACAAAACTTAGGGTGTGTGCACAGGGCACAAAGCCATCTTGTTCCAGATAGCCCAGGTGAAGGGCTGCAGTTTCCTGGGCAGAATAGCTGGGATGATGTGGGAGCCATTCTTGCTGAGAAGCAGAATATCTAGGCTATGGTGATGCTAATATGATCTCACTGTTCCCAGTGACCAAGCAAAGTTGATAATTTGGGTAACATATCCATCTTAATTTGTATGCTTATTCTTTGATTTTTAGAACGGCTGAAGTTTAAAAACTTCTCCTGTTTAAAAATCCAAGCATCAGGAAATTGTCCACACAATAATGCATTTTAAAAAATGTTCTATCTTAAGTATGAAAGTCAATCCATTGAAAGTATGGTTGCTATGGCTTCTTTCATGGATTTTGCACTTACTGTCTGTAAAACGCAGTACCTATCTGTGACCTCCACACAAGGTGTCTCCAAACTCCCAGGGAAGTGATATTCAGCAGTTCATGAACAGGCTGGGCACCCAAATCCTGTATCATGTTTTACAATGGAGCCAGTGTTAAGTACCTGTCCTGGAAACATAATTTTTAAGCTCATGCTATGTAATTATTTTTGTTCTGAATTCAGTAGGGTTGGTATTAGCAATAGACAGCCCATGGGGATACATTGGAACACCCTGTGGAAATGGAGCTGTTTCAGTACCTCTGCACCCTCTTGATGCTGGGGTAGGAGTGGGATTTTCATCCTAGAACTATTTCATGAGCTCCGGAGATGAGCTGTTGAATAAGAAACATATGTGCTTATTGGGGAGGAAGAGAGGTGCTTTTCCTTCTTGTCAAAATTCAGCTCTCAGCCAGGAAAAATGGAAAGCATCCTTCTGCTGGGCCAGTAACCACTCTAAGCAAATGCTCTCTGCAATTGTCCCATTGCAGACAGACCACTGGATGTCCAGGAGTGTAAGCTTCCAGGGACACAGGGGAAAAAGGGTCCTGACATTGTTGGGTAATGGTAAGAGCCACAATTTGGCAGAAAGGTGTCACTTCTATCACTACTCATGCATTTTATCTAATTGCTTTCTAGTTATATGTGCGTAAATGTTGTTGGAATAGAGATTAATATCTAGGACTCTTGGACTCTTGACTCTGTTCTGGTTTAAACCCAGGCATCAACCACAGAAGTGCTCTCTTACTCCCCCATGCACTCCTGGTGTGGTAGGGAGGAGAATCAGAAAAACAGTAAAACCCATGGGTTGAGATAAGAACAGTTTAAGACTTTAAATACAGTAAAATATATTACTACTACTACTACTAAGCAATTATAATAACAATAGTAAGAACAAAATTTTATGGAAAAGGAGAAAGAGATATAAATAAAACTCAAGAGAAATAAGTGATGCCCAAGAAAATTGCTCTCCACCCACTGACTGCTGCTCACCCCATTCCCAAGCAGTGACCTCTCCCTCCTGGCCAATTCTCCCCAGTTTAAATACTGGGCATGACAGTCTGTGGTATGGAATATCCCCTTGGACAGTTCAGACCAGCTCTCCTGGCCTTGCTGCCTCCTGACTTCTTGTGCACCTGCTCACTGCCAGAGCATGGGAAACTGAAAAGACAGAATCATAGAATGGTTTGGGGTGAAAGAGACCTGCCATGGGCAGAGACGCCGTCTCACTCAACCTGGCTTGCTTATTTATTTATTTATTTATTTATTTATTTATTTTTACCCGAGGGTTTATTATTGTGGAAGATAAAAGAAATGGAAACATTTTTGTTTCATTACTCAACCAAAAAGTTGTGTAGTTGAGCTATCAGAGAAGTTGCAAAAATATATTATTTCAAAATAAAATTAGAAAGTCCTAAGTATTTAAAAGATCTAGCAAAGGTAGCTTAAGAGGAATTTTTCCCATTGCAATATTTTCTGTTTCAAATTGTTTCGATTCTTCAGCCGCTCTTTAGTGTAAATATATTTTTTTCATGTATTCTGGTTTATGAGTGCAGAGGCTGCTGATGTGATGTTATGTCCAGAGACACTGGCAGTCTATCCAAATAAAATACTGCTGGAGTGTGAGGCAGAAGTTGCTACTGCTGCATTAAGTGCTCCAAGGATTGTAAGCATAGTGGTGCTTGAAGAGTTCACAGCAGAAGAATTGCTAGGCAAGGATGTAGCCTCAAAAGCAGGAGGATTACAAACAGCAGAACTGCTCTCCAAAACATCAGAGTTTCCAGATGATGATGTGCTGGCAAAACTGGAAAACATTGTAAAGAAGAAACTGGTAGCACTATTACCACTGCTGTTCATGGGAAATCTTGGCAGCTCAAAGCTTGATGTTTGCAGTCCTCCAGATCCAAAGGAAGGCAAGGGTTGAGTGATTGTGTTCTTTAATTCAGATGGCACAGCTGCTTTTGTCAATGCATTTGAAGCTTTCAACTGAGACAGCTGATTTTTTCCATTGTCCATTCTGTTGGACAGAATTTATATAGAATTCTAAATGTTAGTGTTTGCTCTGCAGTCATGGCACTCCAGATGGAACTATTCTAGCTAGAAATCTAAGAAGCCTAAGACATTCAGGTTTTCTTTCATTGGTGAATAAGATGAAACTATCCATTGTTGTGAAGATTCCCAAATTTCCATGCCTTTCACTACACAGTTAAGATGTCTCTTCCTCTTTATAGCCATCAGCAATATTTTGACTGTTCGTAAATGCAGAAAATCTGTTCTGCAAAAAGTCCTTGACCTAGGGTAAGAGCTACTTAGCAACAACCAAAACATTAGTGTGTTATCAATATTAATCTGATACTAAATCGCAAACCACAGCACTGAATAATCTACCAAGAAAATTAACTCTATCACAGCCAAAACCAGGACACTCTCAGAGGAGTGTTACTTTACCCAGTTTCCCTGGGATTTATGTCACAGTGTCATCATTCCTGACATTAAAATAGTAACTGAAGAACAATTATTCAATTGGGGGTAAGATTCAACTGTTTTAATGTTAATTGCTTTGGAGTTAATTGTTGAGTAAGAAAGTGATGTAGGTTCTTAATTGTTGGACAGAGAGACAAATTACTTAGCCCATCCTGAAATGAGCTATGCTGATGAATCTCTGAGCAAAAAGACACCTCTATAAAAAAAATGCTCCATTGAGTATAGAGGTTATGGAGAAGACTTGTTTGCTAGAATTGTTGAGCTTGACAGATGAAGTGCTGGGAGACAAGTTGCATCCTAGGTTTGCTATAAATCAGGGTTTGGGTTCCCTATGAATCACGCCATGAGTGCCTTAATGTGATTGATTTTAAAGAGCAAATGGGATGTCAGAGGAGGATTTGAACATAAAACAGTCCAGTCTTCCTCCTGCATATGTGAAAATTAAATGATTGCTCATGTATGGAGGAGTTGCACACCAAAATAGCCTGAACAACATAGGAAGCAATTCTGGTGTGTACAACAAAGCTGTAACCGAAAGCCCAGCCAGCTTTCAGAGGTCTGGAGAGCCTTTTAAAATATTCTTCATGTAATTTCAGTATATATATTTGAGATGAAGAAAACCATTATGGTTATGTTTTATTCATATTTATCTTCTGCAGAAAGGTAGGAGCTTTAGGAAATGAGACATGCTGTGCCCCCAAGGGGAAAATCCTCCTGTAGATATGTCCTGTACAGGCAAGGACAGGGCAAGTCATCTGGTGGGCACACTGCATATTGCCTTGCTTGGTGGAAAATTGCAAGTTTACTTGGATTTTTCTCCTGCTGTTTTTTTAAACACTACTGAACCTGTCACTATGGAGGGAAGGTTGTATATGAAAAATGTCCAAAAATGATTAAGGTAAGTGGCATCCTATTGTGTTGTTTAGTGCTTAGGGCATAAATGGCAAATCTCAAAAGACATGACAACAATAGAAATAATGTGTAAAACAGCAAAGCAAAAATTACCATACTGTATAGTTTAGTTGTATGCAAATCAGGCAGCATTAAATGTCAGTATCCTAGCATTTTTAAAGAAGGAAAATACAGAGCTAACAATGTTAAACTTCCTGGTAGTGCTGACAGAAATCCTTTCAATTCCCATGTGGTACCAACAGAAATGTGAATGTCTGTACATTCTACTCATAGCATGTCAGTACCAACCTCAGGGGCTCTCCAGGAAACACAACACAGTGAAGTGAGCACTGGTCTGGGTCCACCAACAGATATGGGTGCTGGAAAACTGTGTGTCTCTGTGTATAGTCCAGCTTTAAGATTCCTCTCACCATACAGGAATTGACAGCCTTACAATGCCTGTCCTTTCTGCCTCCCCCTGTCCAGGACTGTATGTCTCCTAAGAAATTCACAGTCAGCACTAGGAGGGGAAAGTTGTCTCAAATCACTTTGCGGGGATATGGCGAATAAGCTTCCATCTCACATCCTCATCTTTGCCCGGAGTCAAAGTTTTCCTACCTGTGCCTCCAGAAAGGCACTTCCAGACACCCTCAAGTAAGGAGATTGTCTCAGAAATTTTCTTTAGAAGTGGAAGAGTAGTCATGTGTAAGACATAACTAGAGGAAGTATCAATGACTTCCTTACATGTAATCTATATAATGTAATTTGGAGTGGGCAGAATACTCTATATGGGACGCAATTCCATTCCCTTCTCCATCTGAAAGAGTTCCAATTACCTCCCACCACCTAGGAGAATGTCCCAGCCAGCAAGATATAGATGCTCTGGCAGATGTTAAAGGAAATAGAAGGAAGTAGAATAGAAAGAAAAGGGCTGCTAGTTACATTTTTTTAAGTGTTGCCTAAAATTGAATGGGAGCAACTTAATTTTTAATATATTACGGAAGGATAAAAGTCCAGGGAAAGAGCAAAACAGCTGATCCATCCAGCCTGGGGCCAGCCAGCCAGGAGTCATACTTGCATGAAAGGCAAAGTTCTTTCACACTGTAGTCTCATCTGCCCAAATTAAGTGGAAACTTGTGAAACATATCCGCTTCTTCACTGTTAAAAGATTGTAAGACTTAAACCTCTTATACAGTCATTCCATTTTTCTGGCCCAGCTTGGAGATACATGCTGCTTAGGTCTCTTCCATGTTCTTTCTCCCTGTTTTTTCAGTGTCTCTGCTAAAGCTTTTAACTGTTCTTCCATTCTCAGTGCTGTCTTTGATGTCTGTTTATTCCTGGTACCATGCAGTGTCACATAATCAGATGCAATAACCTCACTGAACAAATCCTTCCATTCCAAGCAGAAAATATTTCGTGCTGTTGGACATAGATAAAAGTATACCCTATTTTGCAGGGTACATATTTCCAGTGTCATTTCTGGGCAGCTAATCCCACAAGGCAAGTTCTAGGAGTCATGGAAATAGCCCCAGATAATTTTTTTCTGATGCACCAGCACTGTTTTATTTAAAAAAAAAAAAAAAATTTGCAAATCCAATGTGAAAATAAAGGGTCCTAGAGACAAAAGTAGAATTCACAGCAGTTGTCTTAATTTTTTTATTACTTTATACTTTTATCTTTATATTTTTAATGAACTAGTATGAACATTTTCTTATTTAATGTTTAAATAGCTGCCATGGGTCTTTTGATAACTTCATGCCTTTGACTTATCCACATATCAGAGCTTAGTGGTATGACAGGTGTAATGAGCAACCACAACCGTGTATTTTGCTCTGGAGAGTTGTTAACTAATGACAAAGAAATAACACCATGATTTCGACACACATTCTGCACAAACTTAGGGATGTATTTTGTGAGTTAGCTGCAAAGAACTTATTATGGTTGGGAAGCTCCATCATTTACAATGTTGTCTGCAGTGGGTACAAACCTGCAAGAGAAATGGATATATGGATACATGGATATATGGATATGATACAAATTTTGTATATAAAATTCACTTCTGTGTAGAAGCCTAATAAGAAGCCTAAATACCACTTCTTGTCTGATGTTACAGAGAACTTGAACTTTGTGTTTGCAATGTGTTTGCAATTTTAAGTTTAGCTAATTTATTATACTTACTGCAAGTTATATCACAGGAATGCTAAAATGCTGGGAATTTTTTTCTGCTGATATCCATCACTGCTTGAATGTATGTTTATACCTATATGGTTCAGCCATCTGACTTAACTATTTTTTTTCATGGATAACATTGATTAAATTTGGAATTTTACTTCCTTCTCTACCTTTTCCTCTTCTCAGATGATGGTGGCTGTATTTGGCAGGGGCTGAAAGCGCATGTGTTCTATTCCAAATATGCCCAAATGTAACCATAATTTGGTTTAAGGGGGAACTGTTACAAATACTTGATTGACCTGCTATTTCTTCATACATGACCCCACAAAAGAGGCTGCTAATTAATGGATTTAATTTTTCTTATTGCATTGCTTTCCTGTATATTTTTGTCCACTTATATGTCAGCTAGAATCTCTGTAAGGCAGGGACTGGTAAACTGGTAAGTTTTTAGGCTGTGCACATCTTGAGACTTCTATCTGTGACTTTATTTTTGTAGCTCTCAAAACAATGAGCACAATTTATAGTACTTTCCTGTTTTGTAATGTTGAGTTATTCCATCAGATCTCAATGTGAAAGTTACTTCAAAAGGAAGCTGCTGGTTAAGAACACAGAAATTTGTCAACCTGTGAAGTGTTTTGACTCCTGATGAGAACTTTCCCATTTAAAAACTACTTACATCCTTTTGTAGTATTTTTTGATCTTATGTTGAAGATTTTAAATTGGCTTTTGAACTTGTGTTCAGCATTTTATACAGCTGAATTAATAGTAAGCTTTATGTTGTCTTTTTCTTGAAAGACTATTCAGTTCCATTTTCTCCTTATAAAAATGCCATAAGGGGCTCCCATGAGCCCACGAGAGAAAATGAAAGCTTTCAGTTAATAAAATGCATTTACCTGTGTGTGGAAGCTGTGACTGACTGAACTTCCCGGAGCACTGCTGTTATTATATACCATACATCTCCCACAGATATACAAGACTCAAGGTCAGTGGGGAACAAGAGTTTTTGTATAAATGCTGGTATGCAGAAGTCCTTCATCTTCTGAAGTTGTTGTGCCTGAAGTGTGAAATGGCCATGAGAAAATTTGCTAAAATAACTACTGCTTGCCTGTACACTCAGCTGCTTCTCCGAGAATGACATTTGCAGCTGCAAAGGGTTTCTGTGAACAGGAACAAAATGGTTGTGGTTTAGCTCACAGAGATTTTTTAGCAGAGGAAGGTAGAGAGAGGAAAGGAAAGGAGGGGAAGGGAATCATAGAATGGCTTGGTTTGGAAGGGGCCTTAAAAACCACCTAGTTCCAACCCCTCTGCCATGGGCAGGGACATCTTTCACTAGAGCAGTTTCTCAGAGTCCCATCCAACCTGGCCTTGAACACTTCCAGGGATGGGGCATTCACATCTTCTATGGGCCTCCTGTTCTGGTGCCTCCCCACCCTCACCATAAAGAATTTCTTCATAATATAGAATCTAAACCTGCTGTCTTTCAGTTTAAATCCATTCCCCATTGCCCTATCACTATAGGCCCTACTGAAAAATCCTTCTCTTTCTTTCTTATAAGCCCCTTAAGTACTGAAAGGTTGCTCTGAAGCCTTCTCTTGCCCAGACTGAACAATCCAATTCTGCTAGCTTTTCCTCTTGGGAGAGATGTTCCATTTTTTACCTGTGCTTTAGCAATGACCAGGTAAACTGAGGTTTTCTGTGGGAGGAAATGGGTTCCTCCCACTTATTGGCTGAGGCTTGTTTTAAATTGCTCAAGCTGCTTTTAAGGACAGGACTGCTGGTAAAAGTGCTCACTCTTTATGAGAGAAGTGTGTTCCAGTATCACTTTGTTTTAGAGACGATAACTATCTGCTTGTGTACTTACATCCTTTTTAATTCCTTAAACCTCCTTCAGACTTAATGCATCTCAACATTTTTATGTCCTCCAAAGACTCCCACACAATCATCTCCTGATTACTTAAATATACTAAATAGTACTGGTCCTCTACAGCTACTTTTAAATTCTTACCATTTAGGTGTCTAAATTGCCTATCTTTGTATATTTTAATCAGTTTCAAATCCCACTACAGAGGTTTGACATTTAACCCATGACAAATTAGTTTGCCTAACAGTCTTAAAAAGAACATAATGACAATCCAAATAAATTTTACAGTACCAACCTGCTTTATCTATTAGTAGTATGTTAGTAGAGACAAAACTTTCTTATGTAGAATTGCTTTGTCTCTATTGCCTTCCCTCTAAAACACATAAGTAGTGGAAGCCACACCTTCAGAATCATTTGACTAATTTCTTTGAAGCTGTGCAAATTTGCGTCCATTGAAGACTTGACCAGTAACACACAAGTCTAACCTCATCAAGCAAGCCCTTCTCATGCAATTAGTCCTTAATTGTGTGAGTAGCCTCATTTAGGTTAGTAGTGAGACAGAATCATATATTTTGGCAGCTACAGGCTTTTGTGCTGAGGTGAGTCACCTCAGGAGCATTTACTTAGGTGTTATATCAAAGAGCTGGTAGCTCTTTGAACTCCCAGAATTTTCCAAGCTGAGTTGTTTTCTGCTCATGCTGCTGAGGGTTGAGATACTGAGAACGGAGCCCCTTCTCCCCACCTTTGGCCTTTCTCTGAAGGCTTATCTCAGCCAACGTTCTTCATTAAGGAAATGGGATTCCCCATTCCAACACTAGCTGATGGATAGCAGAGCTGCTCTCTCAGTGCATGCAGCCTGGGGAATGCCTCTGACCTACTGCAATGGAAGTGAGCACTTAAACTTGTGTTCCTGTGATGCCAAGTATGTGCACGCTTTCTCTATAAATTCACTGACACTCACATTTGTTTTGTAGTTTTCCTGTGAGCTACCTGAGAAACTTGCAGGTACACATTAGTTATTAGTGGTGACCAGACTCTACTTGCTTTCAAGGTAGCTTTTCTCTGTATTAATTATAAAAATCTTCCTCAGGGTTTTTGCTCAAACCAAACCTGCAAGCAGCATGCTAGTTGTTGGGTTGCAAGAGTGATATACTCGCAAGTGAAAGGGAGATGTTTCCTTGAACCCTTAATATTTGAACAATCTAACAATGCCCCCAGGGAAGATGAGAGCCTTGTGCATGACTATCATGGCTCTGTTATGGGGACCCCACTAAACAGCCACTGTGTCAGAGGGTGGTTTGTCCAATATTTCAGGGTCACACATTGACGGTGTCCCAACTCTTTGTTGGTTTATTATCAGTTTTGTCAAGCATGTCATCCACTGCCAGCAGCTGTCAGCACCCTTGAAGGATTCAAACTCACACTTTATGGAATAGCACACTTTATTATCAAACACACTGGTAACAGAAGACTGACAGGTTAAGGTTCAGAGATTGCCATCAGTAATATACTGACTGCAGAAATTAATCTGAAGCAATATCCAGACAAGCTCTAATCACCAATGATAGCTTGATCAGGATAATAATTTGGTGAACATAAAATAAGGTTCTTACCCAACTGGCATCCCTATGGAGACAAGACAGGTCCAGCCTACTGATGGATCCCAGAAGTTACAATGGAGTCTTCTCTAACCTTCCCCCTACTTAATCTATATTTATATTATTTTCATTGTGAGAGAGGAAAATGTAAAGTTATAGTTTCATGTTTAGGTGGAATTTGAGTGACTTTACTCATTAGCTTATGCAGGGCATGAAAAGTAATATGTATTTTTGACTTAATGAAGCAAAGTTCAGCTTTTGATTGCCGTATGGATCATTCCTTTGGCTTGGTTCCATCCTTTGTTTCATATGTGCATTGATTTCAACAGAGCATGACTGCAGCACCTTTGTGCCACTCCATCCTTTGTTTCAGGGCTCCCTTGGACTGGTACACCCACCTTCCTCAGTGTTCCTGCTTCTAAGGTGTGCAGGCAGTTTGTGAACTATAGCCAATGCATGCTCTCCTTGCCGAACTTTGGTTTAGGGTTTTCCCATATATGATGTATATATTTGTGTCTCTATGCTTTTTCCCTCCATTCTATTTGTCAGATACTTGGGTGTGCTCAGGGTAAGAAGTAAGGGCTGTAATTTTGAGTTGTAGATGCTTGAGTGGTGACCCAGGGGATTAATCAGCTTGGTGGTTTTGTGCCTCAGGCAGCTGAGGATGAGCACAACCCCATGTGGACTTCTTGAGGGGGGCCCCCAACAAAAGATGCTTTGTATTATACAACAACATATCAAATAAAAATATCAACATAGGCCTGTTTAAAGTTTCTCAATAGATAAATACGTCTGAAATTATCACCATCTTATTTTTCAAGAGACTTGGGTAAAATGACCATTAGAGTTGATAGGTCTAGACATAATGCTGCTAGAAGGTATGTACTTAAAAGTAAATTGTTGCAAATGCTGCTATTTATATAAAAATATTAGGGGGATGCAGAATTGTGAGTAGAAATACTTTGTCAGCTTCATTATCAAAGCAATATCCAATGATATCTGGTGAAACGAAAAGTATCGCTGGAGAGAGATAATGCCATGTTTCTTTTTTTTGTAAGTAAGCACTGAAATGGTGGTGGTAAATTCAGCCAGGGTATTTTGTGTTATTTTAAAAGGATTCTTTAGTACTTTCATTCCTTTCTATTGGCTTACTCTGCAAATGGCAGCTAAAATATTTTCACAACTGCAGATGAGCAGAGGGCATATGCCATGGAGTCTCTCAGGCAGGAAAAATCACAGCATGTGGCAGTATAAATATGACATTGAACATTTACTGGTCGTTCAGAGACCTGTGATAAACCCAGAGCAGAAACATAAATCTTCCTTCTTCATTTAAGATTATATCTAAGTAATGTAGTCTCATCTTCTAAGTTAAATACAGAGGGTGAGGTTTTTTGTTTTATATTTGAGGGGAGGGAGAGGGAACAACTAATTTACAGAAGAATAAAAGTAAAACTGTCTTGAATTTTTGATCTGTGCTGTTATCTTTGAGGTGGTTAAATCTTCTGGGATGCAGTATTCCTACACTTGGACATAAGATGCTATAAAATATGAAGCTGTATAACTGATCGTGTGTAGGCAAATAAGGTCCCGTTTCTCACTGCTCAATATTAAAAATAAAAATCTCATAAAGCATGAGACAGAAAACTCAATCAAGTTCATGGGTACTGTAAAAACCCCTATGAATATGAATACTTTTCTACCAGTAATAAAAGTCTAAAATGAAAAGGTATGAAGTAGAGTAACTGATTTTGAATGAAGATACTGACATCTCAAATTCAGCAGGAGAGAATTACAGGGAGCCCAGAGAAAGCAGGGAGCTAAGCTTAAAATAAATTCTTTTCATTGCCATTCATTGGGGAATATGCCCAACCACAAAACCTTCCTTTGTAGGAAGCAAGTCAGAGGAACTGTCTCAATATAAAAAGACACCAGAAGAGTTTTAGAAAATTCAGTGGAAAAGGAAGAATCAAACTGATGATATCAGGCAGTATGAGCCAAGCATATACTTGTGTTGAACTCAGGGTTGAGTTTGTTGAACAATTAGTTGTAGCTTCTACTTTATTGTTTAAAATGGTTTTTTTCTTTTGGATGGTTCAGGAGTGGCAAATGTAACACCAGTTTTTATCAAAGAGAATTCAAGGAACTACAGAACAGTACCTCTGACTTTTGTGTCGGTCAAATTGGTAGAAGATGTAACAAATGACAGAAAAGAGTGGAGAGGTGAAATACAGCATAGAGGAGAAGGGTCAAAGCAGATTTCATAGACTGAAGTCATCCTTCACAAATCTATTCTAGTTCTGTGAAGAATATGTGTGTAAGGGTGATGAAGTTAATAAATCTTTTTAAAAAATACTTTGATGATATTTTTAACCATAGAGTCTTGATATTAGAGTAAATGATCTCTATTTCACAACAGAGAGGAGTATGCACAGCTCCAGACTCTGTTCTGTTTACTGTATTCATTAATGATTTGAGAAAGGGGATAAGTGATGTGGTGACAACTGCTGCTTGATCAAACAAAATATTTCAGAATAACCAAAAGTTAGACCAACTGCAAAGAGCATTAGAAGGACTTCTTGTTATTAACTGACTGTAAAATAGAAGTGGCAGATGAAGTCTTGGGGCCAGGTATTTTAAATAATGCACCTGGGAAAACCAGGCTCAAATATATGTATGAAATTGTAATTTCCCTATTAGCTATGTGAATTTGAAGTTATTATACATAATTTTCTGAAAAAAATTATAACGATTATCGATAACTGAAAAGCAAATGGGATGCTGAAAGTTATAAGGAAAGGGATAGAAGATAAAATATCTCTTTGTCACTGTTACATATATGGAGTGTTGAATAAAGAGCTCATTTCTGATGCCTTAGTCTCAAGATGATGTAGTAGAAGTAGAAAAGATAGAAAAGGACAATAAGGTTAACCAGAATTTTGAAATGGCTTCTGCACATGGGGAGATTAAATGAGCTATGGCTTTTAGCCTGAGAAAGAGGCTACTGAGATGTATATGGTGCAGTTCAGCTGGAGATGATCATTCCCTGTCTCTCCCAGCCTGTGCAGTATGGACAGTGTAATGGTGCTATTAGACATCTGGCCTGAAACAAACAAGAGGAAGTATTTTTCCACACAGCCTGTAATAGAGCTCAGGAGTTCATTGCTACATGATGTGTCAGATGTAAAAGCAGAAATGCAAATTGGATGGATCTGGAGAATCAAGGCCATTGAGAACAAACTGGCACAGAGCAGTCTCAAACACCTGCTTGCTGGGAATATCAGCTGTGGTCAGCAGGGCTCTCTGTTTCCTGGCAAGAGCATCTCCTGATAGCCACAGACAGAGACTGGCTACAGGAATGAAGGGACCTATAGTTTGATGTGTCTGGTTCCATCCGGCACCGGGCGGGAGATGACCTCTGGCTAGCTCGAGTCAACCCAGCCACAGAAGGTCCCAGTTTGTTTCGGCTTCTCGGCTTAGCAGCTGGACCCGATAGTGTTGTGACAGCCAACAGCAGCAGAAGAGAAAAGGCTGGCTCTCAGCTTAGCAGGTTAAAAGATGTTTATTAGCTCAAGAGCTGAGGAGCAGAGAGGCTCAGAGCTCCAAGCTGAGTGGCTGAGCTGAGTGGCTGAGTGGCTGAGAGAGTTTTTTCCTCCCCCCTACCCCCTATAAGCGGGGGAGGGGTTCCAGGGGGGTACCACAAGACAACAAATCAGGGGATTCAGGGGGTAACAAGGTGTGCCCACCCCCAAGCCTCGGACCACTAAAATCCACAGCTAAAGGAATTCCCCCCAGGGGGCCTATCACCTGAAGCCCTCTCCCTGAGATTTCGCAACCGGGGAGGGTTCCTCAAAGTGATAGACAAGCTGCCCCAGAGAGGGGGGTGGGAGGACTGACACAAAACACCTTGTTATACAAACACAAAAAGGGTTACAACATTGGGGATACAGTGAAATGAACCATAATATAAACTTCTTATAAAAACCTAATAAAACAGTTCTGCACCACCACAGTTTGACTGACGTGTCCTAAAATATTTAAACTTATAGCCGTTCCACCAGATACATGGAATTAATGCTGTTCTTCACTATTGACTGAGTGATCAAAGGCTGGCCTGTGTCAGAGAACTCGAGTGGCGGCTGTGACTCGAAACCTTCTACTAGCAGGAGGTTGTGGCTCTGCTGAGATGAACCCTGCTTTCAGGCTTCCCCAGCACTCCTGCTCTGTCTCTCTCCTGGACTTTCTTTTTCCCTCCCAAGCCTTGATTTTCTTCAAAGATGGGTTTTAAGTTTTGTTCTTTGTAAGGAATATAAGCAGAGGCGGTGCCTCGAGGAGGCACATGTGCATGATTCCAGCACATCCGTGTGTTGGTCTTACAGCAAAATACCTTGTGTTACTTCCTGGCATGCAGTGAGCAGTGCAAGCTCTGCTGTCAGGATCTTTCTCTGCCTGCTTGCTGTGGAGGAAGGAAAGGTGCCCACTAATGAGACAGGCGATTCATTATGGCATGAAACAGACTGACTAGGGCTCCTTTGTAAATAACTTCTGGCTGTGTTTTCTGTCAGGCAGGTGGAAGCTCCTTACTTGTACGCAATAATGACATGTGCTTATCGAAGAGTGATAATGCAAGGAGCAAACAAATGACATTTCTAGTATTAATATGTAAATTACATGCTAAGAAGAAATGATCAAGCACTCCTGAAATACAGCAGCAAGCACTAATTGCATTCCTTACCCTTCAATATGCTGCGCACTGTAGATAGCTCTTTTCCCTAAATGAGCATTTAAAGCTTTAATTTTTTCTGTTACTTCATGAATAAAGATTTCAGATATATTTTTTCCTAAATTTGTTACACTGTTTGCATATACTGCTTTATTGTACCTCATAGAAAGTTGATGTGACCAAGGGTTTGCTAGAGCAGCCTTTGTATGCTCTGATTACCTAGAAATGTCTGTAAGTTATTCCTAGCTTGCGTAAAGCAAGCATTGTGCTGAGGTGGATTTCTGTGCGAGAAACCATTCCAAATAACCCTCATTTGTAAGCACATCCAACCCCATCCTAAAAACTGATTGAGGGTTTTTATTTTGTTCCTAGTACACTTGTTCTGGAAATCTGTTCCAGAACTTCAGTCTCCAGATGGCTGGAAATCTCATTTCTTTGTAACCATTTTCTTCATGTGTCAACAGTGTCCATGGATTTGCTTCTGTTTTCTTGTTGAAGCGTTTATAGCACAGTTGCACCCTCTATCTTGATATGGCAGCTTTGCTTTTTGTTGAGCTGAAGAAGTAATTTTGTAATAGTGTCCCTTTTTAAGGCGAATCCCTATTTTTCCAGTGGTTTTAACCACTATTCTTTGAACGTGGGACAGTCTGAGTTCTTTTTTTTTTTTAACATTAGCTTTTAGGGAATGTATGCGTTGTGTGAACTGGGGCCTTCCTTATCAGAACTTAATCCAACAATGCTGCTCCTCTCCTGTCTGTACATAAGAGGTAGGATGACTGTGAATCTGATGCAGAGTTGTACAAAATGTCTTTCCAGATCAAGCATCTCTGAGTGAAAAGATCCTGGTAGAACAGGAAAGAATACCTCAATATTCAAAATAAACTACATGTAGAATATCCAGAGATGAACTGAAGGAACTTATGTAGGACAATTCAGGTTCATCCTTGTTCCTGTCCAAGGGACTTGTGCAAGCCCAAACTGTGGCCACCCAGCACAGTGCTGTTTGGGTGACAAGTCTGGGAATGTGCAGTATTCTTTTTCCTTACTGTAGCTGTGAAGAAGGATTACAAGGGGGAAAGATTGACATCCTCTTCTAGCAGCTACTTTTGTTGGCAGAAGGAGTGAATTGCAAATGATTTCCCAGCTCCTGTATTCCTTTGCCTGGTCACTGGCATTCACTAAGGAGAACTGGTAGATACTGGAAAAGGAAGGGCCTGGTGGGTGAGACTAATCAGACATCTCTTTTGTACAGAGAGGGAAATTTGTATTGAAGCTTTATTTATGTTTTTGCATGATACCCTGCTGTATCTATTGTTGGAAGTGGTATAAATTAGTTTAAGAGAGAGGATTCCTACCTGCAAGTAATAATGGCAATTAGGCATTAGCAAGCAGCAATTCCTGCATGTAAGACACCTGAGATGCTACATCAGCCTTTGCTTTCTGAAAATGTGAGGTACTATCTGTTCTCACTTGCAGCAGGCACAGTGTTGTTATGTTGTAGTAGCTGTTCAGAGGAGTAGATTGGATATACCTGGTTTAAGCTAGTTTTAAAGGTCCTTAAAGCTCAGTCAACTCATCTGTACTCATTGCACTTGTGTTTGCCCTCTTAATTTTTTAAAGATGGCTTTTACACTGAGTCACTAATAATTTCCTTTTGCTTTAAAGTCCCACTTCTGAATGTAGCAGTGAGGTGCTAGAAAGGGCTGGGGATGGTGTTTTATTCATCAAGAAGCTAAAGGGAGACTTGAGGTGATATCTTTGCCACTGATGAAATTCATTCCCTTATCTAGAAGCTCTTAAATCATCCCTGGCAGAGGTGACGTTATAAAAATAATTCTGAAGAATAAAAGTTCTTGCCCTTGGAATACGCTGCATTGCACCAAATGGTAGGCTTTTATTGCTTTTATCTTTCTTTTAGGGAGTCTAGGTGGATGCTTCAGTTTCCTTTAGATTTCTTAAATCGTTTTTGCAAGCTGACAGATGTTTTCCCCCCTCAAATGAATACCTTGTCAAAAAAGCTGCACAAAGAACAGCCAGACTGGTGTCTGGTAAACCCCAGGGATTTGCTTGGGATACTTTGGGTTCATCCCTGTCCCACTTTCAGGGGCTTTGGGGAACTGAGCCCTGGCTTGCCATTCACCACCTCTGAAGTGGTCTGATGGCCTTCCTCCTTCTGATAGTATAAAGAGATGGAAGCTGACACACTCAGGTAAATTTTTTCATAGAACGGAGGCAGTTTATTGGCTTGTTTTTTTTTTTTTTTTTTTTTTTTTTAGCTGTTAAAGCAATACTTAAGATGTGCTGAAGGTGAATTATGAGCATAAGGATATATGGAAAACCTGCTAGTTAGGACACTAACATCTGTCTCTTTCTGTAGATTATTAAAAAAACCCACCACAGACTGTAGGAGCCAGCAAAGAAAGGATGAAGGTGGTGAGTCTATGCCATTATATTCAATTGGGACCTAATTCAGTCTGAATGGATAGATTCATGCACAGATAATGCTATTTCGAAGTAATTTCTGTTGTTTGTAGTGATTTTTCAGGACATTGGAATATCCCTTTGTTTAATTTGTTCTGGAGGCATGTCAAGTGTGGTTTAATGAGCTTGTTTAAATTCTGGTCAGGATTTTTTCTTCTGTATTAAAACAGAGCATTTGAACTCTTCTATTATGCAAAATGTTAAGTGTGTGTGTGAAAACTTAGAGCTGGTCTGCAGTTCAGCAACAGTAGTAAATAGTTCACTGGTTTAAATTCTGTGTGTCACTAGAGTCAGAAAGGGGCTTTTGAGTGGCTTATGCCTCAGATGTCCAAGGTACCAGCTCTGATTTTAGTCAGGAAAATGAGACATATTTTAAAGAAAATCCACAGCTTAGCCAGGAGAGTTGGCTGCAAATGCATCATATGGTCTAAGAAGCAAGTAGACAACTTGAATAACCTGATTTCTATAGTTTTTTATATATTTTAGATCATCAACTTGATGCAGCTGTTCCTTTTTTTTTTCTTTTGAGTTTATTGCAATAATTTCTGCCACATAGTTTTGATAATGGTTTCCAGAATACTACAAATGGCTTGAAACAGGAGCTGAGAATGACAATGTCTCAGCCACAGCAGCTACTACTGTCCTCTGAGGAGCTGCTCAGTCTTAGTGACAAGTGAGGGCTTCTAATTTAAAAAAAAAAAAAAAAAGCCATTTTACTGCGTACACCTGATTAATTTGCCTGATTTGCAAAACGTGACAAGTAATCCACACCTTCAGATCAGTTCTGAGACACGGTAAATTGCTGGGAGCACTTCCAGCAGCAAAGGTTTTAGCATAATCTAACATAGAGTATAGTGTTCTTTTTTGCATAACTTAGCTTTACAAACTGGCTGCCTCTGACCTTGATACTCTCTCATCTGGACTGTGATAATGGTGAATTTTGAGAGTACTCCTTGTATCTGATAAGGGAAATGCTATTTGGGAATCTGTGGGTGGTAGTGAACAGAGGTGTCTCCTTTAGGAGACAGCTTCCTGCTGTCTGGACAGCATGAAACTCACTTGGGTTTTTGGTTTTTTTCAGGCATTATGCAATTCAGGTTTGTTCAGGGAACTTCTGCATAGGATGAAAGTGTTGCATCAGTTTTGCCTGCCTCCTGGTTGCTAGTTTGTGGCCCTCAGTCCTACAGGTGGGTGAGGTCCCTGGATACCAGGATGGCTTTGGAAGGGGCGAGCAGGGAGGCTGCTCTGACGTGTATGGGGGTAGGAGAAGGCTGTTCCAAAGACTTTAAATCTCTACTGTAACCCCTCAACTACACACATTTCAGCTTCACTTGGCTGCTTTTGTTAAAAAACTGCCACGGATGTAGCATTCAGCTGGACATGACATTTTAAAAAGCTTTCAGGTGGGGGGGGAAAGCAGTATTGTATTCAAAACTGCCACCAGGAGTTTTATCTATCAAGCCTGAAGTCTTAATGGGGCTGAGGCCACGCTGCTCTGACCTAAAGGAGATGTGTTCATGCACTGGAGAAAAGCCACTGACCGCCTCCTAAGGAAGCATGGGAAGCTGGACATCCGAAATGAGAAGTTTGTAGTCTTGCCGGCAGTAGGTCCATGTTGGGAGTAGCCTGTGGAACAGTGCATTGCACTTGTGAGTGAACTGGGAGCTTGCTGTGTCATCACTAGAGCTGCTCTCAAAGATACCAGTGACTTTATTGGAGCCCCATATACACTGTGTGAAAGATTTCTGTCCCAAATGTGATAATGAGCTGATATTTCATTATTGTTTAATTTTTCCATGCACCAGTGTTACTGGTTGAAGTAATCAAGCCAGATAATGAAACTGAGACCTGAGACCCTGGTGTGTGTCCCCGAACAGTGGCCAGAAAGAAGTCATGGTGGCAAAATTTCATCTGATTTCAGAGGGGGCTGGCTGTCATCCATAGCAATAAACTATCCCTGTCCCTAATAGCACTAATAGACAAACTATTTTTAGCTTAACTTTTCATGCTTTACCTATCACTTTATTATCAAACATCTTTCATACTGCAAGCAATTCTACAATGTATATAGAGGTAGTAAAACAAGCAGTGATTCTGTAACTCCTAAAATTCACTTAGAATGATGACATATAATTCTAAGTTTTATTTTGTGTGACTTCCAATGGGGAAAAAAGCATTAAGAGTTTTGTGTTTGAACATTTTCCTTTCTCTGACAGATGTAAACTTTTATTTGATCTTGCTGTTTCATTTTTCAAATAATGTATTTCTGTATATTTAAGGAAACCATTTCAAATCGCTTAAAACCAAAATATTCTCCTCATCAGATACTAAAATTTTTCTTAAGAAAATTTTCTCTGTTTACTTTTGATTTCTAAGGCTTAAAAATGTAAATAAAATGTGAATTATTTTATGTGTGGAAGCTTTGTTGTGGGAAGGTCCAGGTAATCTTTCTGAGAATGGAGAGGGTATGTGTGGAGGTAAGTATGTATATATATGTGTATATATATATATATGTATACAAGGTAAGTATGTATACATACACACACACACATACATATAGAACAGGACCTTGTAAAGAATATAACAAATAAGTTTAAAGAGGAGGGAGACAATAAGGGAGCAAAGAAGGTGGGAATGAAACCACAAGATGATATAAATTATCTGTAGGCTCAGCATGGTGTTTATGAGTCATTTCAAAACACCTTTAATAAGAGGTGTGGGGTGTCCCTGACTGCTGTTAACATGTGAGGATTATTACCTGGCTGATAGATGTCACAGCAGAGGTAGGTCTTGAGGAGAGCTTTGAAAGAGAAGATTTCTATCAGGTCTTTTTCAAAGGGTACATTTTCTCCTTTACATCAGTTGGAGTTCCCAGAGCTGAATCATTAATAAGCATTTTTTTTCTGATGAAGTTCAGAGACCCACAGCCCTAAGAGTGGGATGAAAGTAGAGCTTGAGAGATTTGCCATGTACACAACCCCACAAG
Source organism: Hirundo rustica (assembly GCF_015227805.2). Lineage (NCBI taxonomy): Eukaryota > Metazoa > Chordata > Aves > Passeriformes > Hirundinidae > Hirundo > Hirundo rustica. Next base: position 83,603,689 of record NC_053452.1, read on the forward strand.
GGCTCACTCTTCTCTGCCTCGTTTTCTGGAGAACTATTGTGCATAAATGAGTCATGGCCATGCAGTATAATTCCCCTGCTCAGCATGTTCTTGGAGTGTTTTTCAGGGTAACTTGAGGCAGGCTGCAGTCATGGGAGTGACCTGAGGAGGCTGGTGCTGCCTGTCCTGACAAGCAGAGGGCTGAACTGGTGTGAGTCCTGCAGAAAATCACCAAGTCTGGATCTATGGTAAAGCTTTTAAGTACTTCAGGAAGGAAAACACCATTATGCTAAGCTTATTTCTTAGATCTGTAAAAACCCTTTCGGAGTACATGTGTGTTGCACAGAACCCAATGGCACTGTCCTTACAGGATTGTATCTCAAGAAGAAAAGCTGATTTGGTTCAGTTTTCAAATCCCTGTTAAAACTTTGACTTTTATGCCAAGGTAGTAAATTTTAGTTAGAGATGAATGGAACAGGTGGGAGTTTCTTTTAAAATGGATTTGTTTCTTTTAAATAGAGTTTGTATTTTTAATCTTATATGCAGGGTCTTATCTGTACAGCTTTAGGGAGCAGAGTTTTATAGATAGATATCTACATAACTTGATGAGGCTGGTACAAGGCAGGTGCCTACCTATCACTGAGGACATGGATTATAAGCAACACACTCCTTCCTTTCTGTGGATAAAAGCAGGATATCCACTTGGGCTCACATCTTGCCTTTTATATCTTAACCTATGTCTGCTCATGATGCTGAAGGAAGGATTTATGGATACCTTTTTTGTTACCACAGCAATCATGCAGTGAAAGTGGGAGTCTTTTCTTACGCTCCTCACTTCCACGGGAGAAGAGACTGGGTTTAACATTTCCCAGTAGAAATGGGGCTCCTACATTTGGGCCTGACCTACCAGGACTCACTGTGAAAGAGGATTGCTCCTCTGCTGTAAAATATTAATGGGACAAGTCTAGATTTGTGCCTTTAAATTGAGTCTGCTGAAAGCTCGATGTGGTACAGATTTTGGCACTACTTTGCCCCATTTCTAGCTAGGATGGAACATGTTTTACATGTTATTCAAAGACCCAGATAGATGAGATTGATCTTAATTACTGAAGTGATAATAAAATGTTATGTAGATAAATTTCATAGAGACTAGCAGATGGGCACTAACAGAAACTAGATTTGAGTCAGTCATTTCCCAGTCCTCCAAAGTCTTCCTCTTTGTTCTTATTCAAGAACAACTACAGTCAAGCACAGCGCAATAGCCGGGGAAACTCTGGAGCACTATAGCCCAGGGAGGCAATGATTCTACTCACACTGTGAGCAGTGGTAGCACTCAAACACACATTTATTATAGGATCATGGAATGGTTTGGGTTGGAAGGGACCTTAAAGATTGCCCAGTTCCAACCCCCCTGCCATGGGGCAGGGACACCTTCCACTAGACTGGGTTGCTCAAAGCGCCATCCAACCTAGCTTTGAACACTTCTAGGGTTGGTGCATATCCTGTATGGGATGTCCATTACCCCAGCTGAATGCATGTTCATAAAAGCTGTTTGTCACTTTCTTTACTCACATTAGTTTATTCGTAAGTAAAAGCAACAGCTCTCGGTCTTCTTTCATGGAACAGCTGACAGAAAGAGAGATGTTATTTAAATGGCTAGTGTCTTTGCCTCTTCTTCTTTATTTTTTTTTCCCCCTTTGTGAGCTTCAGAAATTTCCTGAGAATCATTTAGGTGAAAATTGTGCTAACAGATGAATGACAAGAGAACTTGGCTATAAGGCAGCTATTGTGCCTGTGACTCCTATGCTCACTCTCAGCAAATGTGTTTCAGACCATTTTTGGGGTGGAGGCCACAGAATTTTGTGTTCAGGCTGCTGGAAAGGAGAGTCCTGCTGTCATTTCCAAAGAACATGGCAGCAGGTTTTTTTTTCCCCATGAGATATAGGGCTTTTCTCTCTTTTTTTTCCCTAAATCTCTATCAAAGCTCTATTTCTTTGAATATTTTCTGAATAATTTCATGTGTCATCCCCTTTCATTGTTTGTCAACCCTCCTTCCCCCACCCATCTATCCCTGAAAATAAGGTGTGTGTCCAACTTTTGGTTCAAAGACAGGTTTTATTTTAGCTTGCTTTTTTTTTCTGAGCAAATATGAAATATGAAAACATGCTGCATTTGTCTGGTGATCAGTTGTGCACAGTCCTGCTAACTGGCCCCAAGCATTTTGACACGAGCTGATTTCATCCAAGTTTGTCAGAAATGTAAAGATATGAAAAATAATAAACCCCGTATGAAAATAATGAACCTCTATGTGAAAACAGATGGTCAGGTAGAGGAGGCAAAGGGTTCATGACCCACCAGGGGAGAAGCTGATGTCAAATCTGTTGCTTAGACATCAGAGAGTCCAGAGAGTGAGCGGAGCCTTGTGATGCAGGTCTGCAGGACACCATGTTTCATAATTTCTGCTGCTTATAGAGTGAGGGATTTAATTTGTCTCTCTTGAGAGAAACTTTGAACTGTTCTTCTTTACTCCCACAGGTGTCATTGGTGCACTTGAATACATTATTTATTTGTTTGTTTGTTTATTTGTTTATTTATTTATTTGTTGAACTGTCAATTATGATTAATTTAGGTTTTGTTGATGCTGCTTATTGCATAGAAAACTTCTCACTATGGCATCTACAATGTGGAGTCTGTCACCTGATTTTTCTCTGCTATTTTTATGTTTGTTCATACATCAGAGAGGAAATAATGGCTGTGCTCCTAAGAGGAAAAATGACTACTAATGGATGGGGTTGTATCAAATGGATTGTGAGAATGAGATAAACAGCCATCACAGGGCTGAGGTAGCCAACACCAACCACAACAAACTGAATTTTATTGGCAGCAGAAATGAAAGTAATAACCCAGAGAGGAAGATAAAATTATATAGACTTAAATTGACTATGGAATAATAGTCCCATTCCTTCTTATGTTTTCTCTCAGCCAAGAAATAAACCTTTAACATCACATTTTTCTCAAAACATCATTCAAAGATAAAAATAAGTGACTTTGTTGACATCATGTCTGTTTCCACTGAGAGCTCTAGCAAAAGAGATGAAGTAGATATCGTCTTTCTGGAAAACTCAGATTAAAATCTACTGTCTGGCAGTGCCTTCCAAGTAGAAGAATGTGTTGAAGAGTAAGACTTGTTTTATTCCTTTATAAGTAAGTGAAGATAACTATGAATTTAAATGCTTACTTTAATAGGGTCCCTAACTTGTGCTTTGGAAAGAAAGCTTTACTGTATCAGAGTTAGGGGACATATTTCTTTGGTTTTCACTGAACAAACTTTCAGCTTTTGTGGTGTCAGACTCAGTAGGACCAATAACATCTAATACCTAAAATTTTCATAAAGTTTTGAGGCTTTAAAATGTTACAGTAATTTCTTCTGTCTCAAGATATTTACAGTAAGTTTGTAGCACAGGGCAATGATTCAGCAAGGGAAGGGTGATTTCTCCTGCACAACTTATTAATGAGCTGAGTTTATCTTTTACTCAGATGTTTGACTTCTTTCCTGTAATATTTTTGTGGACAACCTTTTTCAGCAAACTTCAAGAGATTAGAATAGAGGTAGGCAACAGGGAATATGTTACTAGAAGGAAAGATGAATAACATGGTTAAAGCTGGTAAGAAAAAAGAATGTGTAATTTTTTCCCTGAATTTTTAGTTTTTATTTATTTTGCAGAAAACTCATTTTGGAGAAGAAAGATGGTGCCATGTTGAAATATCACATTGCAAGTTGTGATGTTGCAGGTTGCAAGCCACCTGTGATTTCTATGTCCATTGAACCCAACTATTCAAAACTCAGCTGTCAGAGGAAAGAAACCCTGAGCCGTAAGTGGGAGTATATTCAAGCCTTAAAAATGTGGGTTTTTTTGGTTACAGTGAAAAATTAAAATCTCAAACATGTTTGGGATTAAAAAAATCTTTAGAGCACACAGCTCAGATAAAAGAATACAATGGTTTTGCTTAAATTTTAAAACAAAGGACTTGAACACAGAAATTTTAACTTTTTTTTTCTCAAATAAAACCTAACAACAATTTTTAGCAAGTCAAGGTGGGAATTATTAATTGAAATTTTCTCACCTGCTCCACACAGAATTCTTAGATAGCTTTCATATTGCATCTGTGAACAGCATTCTCTGAAACGGGCAAGTTGTGCTCTCTGGTCCTCCTTTCATCTTCACGAGAATGTCTACTGCATGCTCAAAGCTTCACACAGCCAGTGCTGCCACTTTTAAGGAAAAAAAAACAAACAAAAAACAACCAAATCAACTGCATAATTTATCGAGATACTATAAAAATTTCAAGACCAAATTTTTGAAGGATGCTTTGACTCATGGCCTCTTTATTATGAACTTAGTTTTATATTGCGTACAAGTTAAACAATTTGGAGATGAGGCAATAAAAATTATGGATTACTGAGGACTCTGCATAGTCAGACATGTTTCCTTCTAACATACCCCTTGACAGTTCCATTATCAACTAATAATTGCATCTCTGCTGTCATATACCCCATCTACTTATTGGTTATTTCACATCACCATGAGCTAATTTCTCCTGTACTAGTGCTGCCCAAAGCTGCAACAAAATGGAAGGCTCACAATTCTTTTTGTTCTCCTTGGAAAAAGAAAAAGGAGTTATCTCTGGAATAAGAGTGAGAGGATCAAGTAATATTGTAATGGCCACAATCAAAGTGGAACCACTGAATGAGTCATTTTGTCAGTGTGCACTGTCTGAAATCTGTCTGGCTTTAGAGTTGAAATAAATCCACCAGTAAAATAACGTCTTATACCTTAAAAACTTTTCTGGCTGTTAGTAACCCAGAGGAAATTCTTCATCTCAATTTTATGAATCATATCAAAACTGATACGAAAGTTTGCCAACGATTGTATATGCTTACTATAGTTATTCTGAAGACTTTACTCAGTGATTGGACAAGAAATAAAAATATATTAAATCTGTATAACCTCCATGTTGATGTATTAGTTGATATCACACACACACACACACACATATATATATATATACATATATATAAACACTTCTTTATTGATATAACTGTCTCTGCCTGGGCAGACTGCAGGAATTTAGTTAAATTAGTGTTGCTATCAAGACAGCTAAACAAAGGGAGAAAAGTAAATGCTAGACACAAAGAAGGGCAGGTAATTTCTGTCACTCCTTTGAAAAGTGGTTTTCCAATCAACAGCAGATTTCTGTGAACAGAGTAGGCATTCTTACAAAACCTACAATAAATGAAATGTCATTTTTATGAATAATGATGCTATTTGCTCTAGAGAATTCTACTTTTACAAGAGTTGGTTCAGAACTTGCTGGTCTTGTCTCCATCAACCCTATGTTTCTCTGCATCAAAGATGTTAACTGAGTCCTATAAAGTAAATATTTAAGGATCTTGGGAATCATTCCTTCAAAATTTTGCATGAGCTTTTTTCAGTAGCATCATTTTTTGTCAAGATGTACTTGCAGTACAATAGAGGAATGATTTTCCCATTGGAAACAAGGAAGCCTTAATTTTTTTTTTTTTTTTTTTTTTTTTTTTTTTTTTTTTTTTAAATTCTGCCCTTGATAGAGCACAATGTTTTTTAGGCTTTGTGTAGGCTGCATTTTTACTCCCTGGGAGCACCCAGACCTGCAAAAAAAAAAAAGAAACAGCATTGCACTAATTCCATTTTCTTGTTTCCTTTCAAGTTTCAGCATCGTGACTGTGCTTGAGCATCTGGACACGACTGTTCACTCTTCTACCAGGGGACCAACTCCCACATGCTCTTCCTTCCCTCACCCCTGCCTGTTTCCTCCTTACTCCCACCCTGAAGTCACTTTTCCTGAGAAATGGGAAGGCTACCATCATGTCCTCATGCTTCCAGGGCAATTTGTGATCTGTCTTTGCTCTCAGAGGTGGGTGACATCTGCTTTCTTTTATGGGCTGGTCGGAAAGCAGCAGGCACAAGGGCCTCCAGAAAGGCTGGAGCTGTCCCTGTGCTGCGTGGGTAACACACGGGCAGGGCTGTGGAGGAGGACTGGTGGGAGGTGGTGGGTGATGGAGCAGAGCCAGGGCCACCCATCCCCAACCTGCTCAGCTGAGACGGGCCTTGAAAGGCTGTAAAATCTTGCATGGATGGTGAACGCTGGCACAGAAAAGGAAAAGCATCCAGCTGCCACGGCTGCTCTTTTCTGGAAGAAAAATCTATAAATGATAGTTGTGCTTTGAGAATGACTTTTTTTCCAAGTTTCTCTGCCTGTTAAAGGTATTTTGTTTCTCTGCCTTTAATAAAAGTACTCCTTGGTAAGCCATTTGTTTCCTGTTGCCAGTGGGGACAATTTGCTCCCTTAGTCCTTTGCTCTGCTCATTGAGTCAGGATCATTTTCCCTGGTTTCTGGGTGAGGACTTTTGCTGCTCTAGCAGTGATTTACTTTAAATGTGAACCCACCTATAACCATTTCCACCCAGGTCCTGGTAGAATGGTTAAGAAATGGCTCATATCAACCACAGTCTGGCGCTCAGTACTGTTTATCCAGTACCTGTTTAAGAGGTGATGGTTAATATTGACTGCCAGGCTCACCAGACTCGAAGTGACAGCTGGAGGGAGAAAGACTGTATCCTTCTACCAAACTGAGAACGGCAGTCTGTGCTGGGGGAACGTATCTGAGGGACAACCAGACCCAACACCTTTGAAGGTGAGGTTTCTCTTGTGCCTGGTCCTGCTTTACCTGCTGAAAGACTTTCAGTGAAACAGTTGAAAAGAGTATGTTAATGCTGTTTCACAGCGTGACACAGACTTAAATCACAGATTTTATTAATTTTTTTTAATAAACAGAAGGTTGTTGAATTTTTACCGAAGCTTCTAACCCTGTCTAGAATTTCAAAACCAGCTTTGGACTGGAAAAAATAAATCCAACAATGAGAGAAAATATTCAAATCCTCCCCCACACACTCCAAATAAAAGCAAAGAGGAAAAAAGTGATATGTCACTTTAATAATAAAGTTAAAAGGCTTTGAGAGGGAGCAGAACTTTGTAGAAGAGAAAGTGATGGGGGTGACAAATCTTGAAAGAAGGGGAAATGTAGTACTATTTTTAAAATTCTTCTATTCTTTTCAGATTGTGCTATTTTGTAGAGCCTTACAGATGACAAAGCAGCTGCTTCCCCTGAGCCTCACAATGCTTTCTCACACACCACTGGGCTGTTTTTTTTTCTTTTGTGTCATATTGATCTTGTCTTGTTGTGCTGCCTCTAACATGCCATTAGGTGCCTCTGGCTGCCAATAGTGAAGAGCATCAGGTTCTTGTGGGTAAACTGCCATTAGGCTCTTCCTGACATGACTTAAAACATTAAAGTTTTTGTTGACTCTTTGAAGATATTTTGAGAGTTTAGGATTACCTTGTTACTGTTTTTACTACTTGTACTTGAAGGAATTTCTAGGGGCCCTTGTCCACATCCATTGTACTGGAACTGCACAAATGAAAATTAAAAGGCAGCCCCTGTGTCCCAGAACTTGCCTTCGAATGAGTGAGACATAAAAAAGGGAATTATTATCTCCAGTTTTCAGCAGAAAGTTTTCCACTGCTACACAGAAAAAAAATTGTACTACAAGCTCAAAGTAGAAGTAATGTGGGGAAAGGAGAATGATACTACATCTATCCTAAAAACCCCACCTTCTTACAACCTTAAAGGTGAAATGATATGTTAAGGCAATAAAACAAGGTCCCCACAGTGGCTAACAAGCACAAACAGGTAATCAGTCATATGAACCAGCTTGGCAGCTCTCATTCATTCTTACAATCTTGTTTACTGCCCCTGGTCCCTGAAAATCAATATTACTTCCTCACCTCTTTTCAGGGGTACACTAATAAAGCTCATACTGCCCAATATACTGCAAAGTAACTTCTGCAAATATGTGCAAAACAGCTTTATCATCCCCCCTTGGATCTTGCCTTAAAATATCCCTCTGTGTCTGTAACTTCTGCCAGGACTTGGTGAGGATGTGTCACCGGCGGGTGGATGCTGTTGTCTGTCTCACCACTCGATACTGTCTGATGGGTTCCTATCTGCCTGTAGGGGCCTGTTGTCTCTTGTTAAGGCTGTGGGTGGCCAGGAGAGCAGTTCCAACCTGTGGAGCTCTTCACACAACAGAAATCTAGTAAATGTTAGTTTTCTAGGTCCTGAAGTAACACAAACAATAATAACATATAATAATAAGCATGGAGGAATCTTTCTTTGAGCGCATCACTATGCTTGTACTCTCAATACCCTTCCCCTGCCCCTGACTTCTGCCACAATGGAACATACTTAACAAATCTTGCTGTGTGGGGAAGCAATTTGCAGCCACTCATATTAAGGATGCCTGTATTTAATAATTGAAAAGAATTAGCCTAATGCTTGACTCATTGAATTTCTGTGGGGAAACAGTAACCTCCAGTGGTCATTTAGAGTCCAGTCATGTTCTAACAGACTTCAGTGAGTACAGTGTTAGGTCCTTAATTTACACCTGGCTTTAAAATTTTCCTTGAAGCCTTAAATTATACATTCATAACCAATTTCTCATAGAACACATAGATGCTAGAACTGTGCTCTTCAAACGGTTTATTTTGCAGTTATTTACCTTTGCCAAGGGCCTTGAGAGTCAGGAAAAAAAAATCCCTGTGAAAATGAAAAGTAATACCAATTTTCAGTGAAAAGTGAAAACTTTTTTTAAGGAAACATCCATACAAGTACAATCCATATAGTGTCTGAATTTGGCTTAGGAATGTCATCTAAGTGCTAAGTGAATACATCTTTTTAAGGTGGGAGACATCTTTCAGCAAGAGGAAAGGCTAAGACAATTTTCTTATGCATTTTAAATTGGTTAGAGGTTAGAATCCGAAGTGAGATGTGCATTTAGGAATGCTCTAATATGACCAGTCACGGTCATAGGGAACAGGGGTGGTAGAGACCGTGGGAGGACTCCTACCCTGAGTCCTTCAAGGCCAGGCTATCTCTAGTTAAACCATGTCACCCCTCATCTTCCTTCAGGCTGCCATCCCACAATACAGAGGGAAAGGGAAGGGAAGGGCAGGAAGGTTTTATGCTCCCTTGTGGCTCCTTCTTGTATTAAAGACCCTTACTGATTCTGGCAGGGTAGTGGAGCTGCTGTGTGCTACTGATAGTGGAAGGCTTGCAGGAGCTGGCACAACTGTTCCCTTTCCTTCAGGGAAATTGCTGCCTGAGAGCTCAGAGGCTAAATCTTCGGAGTGCTACCTGGGGTTGCAACACATTAATCAGGACTAAGCGCATCATAATTAGCTTTTCCGTGGCTGTGTTTTCAAGGGGTTGAGACTACACCACTGAATATTATTTGGGTGAGGTCACATGTACTCTCCCAAAGGTTTTAATGTTGATTGTCCACAGGGTGGGGTAAATCGTTATCATCTCCATTTGATAACTGAGGACCAGGCAAGTGCATGTATTTATATTTATGCTCCCGGTCAGGCACTGTCTACGTAACTACTGCAAACTGCTCAGGGCCCAATCTGTCAAACTGGGAATTAAATATATTAAACCCTCTGCAATTCAGCTGGAAGTGCCCACTCAGATGGCTGGAAAGGCAAGGGGAGAGCCAGCAGGGAGAGATCTTGTCTGATGGCAGATAGCCAAGATGCTGGCTCTGTCTGTGCCTTTCCAGGTAGAACTACCTCTGCTACCTTATTCCCATCTCCTGCGTGGACATTGATCCACTTCTGCGTTTTGAGAGTAGTCAAGCTCTTCCCTGAAGTCCACAGGCTCATCCTCATTGCTGACACATCCCGTTCATCCAGCACAGTAAAAGGCACTCTGCTGTGCCTCTGCTGCAAAGATGAATTCTGCTCATGCTGGAGAGACCACTTGGACTGAGGGCTTGCATGAGAATGAGGTGGTGCTTAGCTGAAGCAGGAAAACAAAAACACCAACAAAATTAAATTTAAGAGCAGACAGCAGATGAAAGCAAAAGCAAAAACAACAACAACAACCAACCAACCAAACAAAAAACCCACAAGAAACCAACACCCCAAAAAAACCAACAAAAAAAAACCTCAACCAGAAAGGTAGCAAGCTGTGATTAATATGGGAAATAGGTAACAAAAAGAGGAAAGTTAAAGTAATTAAAAAAGACCACAGGCAACACAGTCAACATTATTTATGCTGCAACTGGTTTTGCTCAGGAAGAAAGCAAAGGTGAAATAGGCAAACTATGAGTGCTAATCTCTCAGTCCTGCCTTCTTTCAGTTAAGGATTATTTCTTATCTTTATTTTTTTTTAATGAGGACTGCAAACACCGATTGGGGATTTAACAAGAGTTTGCCTTGATTTTTGTTGTTTTTCTTATCTTTTTTTTCTCTATGGCATTGTGATATTTAACATCTTTAAATTGGTCATTTGCAGGAAAATTACAATATGTGCCTGTCTGAAGTACCAGTGAATTGAACACTCAGAAGACAGTAAGTGATCCTCTTCTTCAATGCAGACTATGGGTCAAAGAAAGCGAAAAATATACTAGTGAAATTCATGGGATGGGTGAGGACACATTCCAAATTAGAGACTAGCATCAACAAGAGGTGATGTATGGTTCAATTATGTTGGAGTTTTTTTGCAGTAAATCTGTAGTTCTCGTTCACTTTTGAAATATAATAATTCCTATATCATCCAGTGGAAATTTAGGTTTAGGTTTCATTTCTTCAAAGATGGGATTGAGGGTCTGTGCTAATAGATGCTATATGAAACCTGGAAATATGCCTTCATATAGGTGGTCCTTTCCTAAATTATATACATTGGAAATAGGCCATTGTGGAACAAAAAACTCGGTACAGTTGTAAGCACTATAACATTAGTTGCAAATGGAAACAATCATCTAAGCATCAGCCTTTCTAAACTATAAAGTAAATAGTACCAGTCTTCTTCAAGACTGATCTGGAAATGTGCTGAAACAAACTGATTATATTGACGTCCTGAGAAGATTCCCTGACACTGTCCATAATAACAGAACCCAATAACAAGAGCAGTTACAAAGCTGAGTGTGAAAATCTCCTTGGACTATTACAGGAATCCTATAGGCTTATTGAAGTCCTACTCTCTCTCTGTCTCTCTCTCTCTCTCTCTTTTAAAAATTACTGCCTTCAGAATTTAATTTCTGTATATTAATGGCATATGTGGAAATGATGGAAAATCAATACGGTATTTCTGGATACAAGGACATACATAAATATGACTTTCTCCACGGTTAGGAAAGATTTATATTTATTTAGTCCCTGTTTCATATTTCTGCTCTCTGCACAGTCCAATGGTAATATAAATAATATTAAAACAATGCACTGACTCACTTTCGTCTATGTTTCTGGTTAGTTAAATTATTAATAAACACTTGGTGCAAAACTGATTTCAGCTAAATTTAGCAGTCTGCAATGCATACATTTATATCTGATTTAGCTTTTTAGGGCTCCATTTACAGTCAGTGGGGGGAAAAGCAATCCCAAGGAGTGATGCACATCAAGAGTTTTCAGTTCATTGCTTAAATGAGATGAACTATGCCCTAAAACACTAATCTTCCTCCAGCTAGATCTGTTCCAGATGTTCTTAATTTGTAGACATGAATTTTACCCTTTGTTCAGATAGTGTAATTTCTATGAGTACCTGGAGCATTACTTACAACCATGTCTAGCCTGAGGTAGCTGAAGGCACTCTTCTCCTGTGACGTGAGGTGGGGAATGATCTCCCTTCATGAGCACACACTGGCTGATAAAATAGCCACTGTTTTTTATGAGTGTCCTTGGTTGCTTTTGTGAAGGCATCTAATTCTGCTCCTGCTGTGTTAAATATATTTCGGATTCAGTCTTTCAAAAAATGTGGCAGAAGCATGCTCAATGCCATGACTCAGGTCTCCCTCATGTGGGAAAATGGTTTGAGAAGCTCCCACTGAGCAGAAGCTGGAGCACCTCAGGCATTGAGTAGACTACAGTAGATAGGAGGGTGCCTCATCCAGGGTAAAACCATAGCTGAGAGGAGATTTTTTTAAAAAATTATTTTTTTAAAATTATGGTTTTTTTGGAGGTCTGTTAGTTTTGCCTCAGCTGCATGTCAGCGGCTCAAGTCCTTTACTGGATGTAACTGTTAATAATATTTACAACACAGGGATTTATAGACATATTTATTCTGGAGGAATTTAATCACTGCATTGCTTTTGTAAATGTAGCTGTATCAGAAGCAAACAGTGCATGAATTTTATGTCTCGGCAGGATTGATCGTGCCCTTAGGAGCTAACAGCAGCACCCAGAGAACAATTATATCCTCCTGCTCCCAATAATGAAGTATTATTTAGAAACAGAAAGTCATTATGTAAAACTTTGAGAAATTATGCAATTACATTACATTGCACATACTTTTGTCATAGACCTGGCTTGCTATATAAGATTTAAATGCCTTCTGAGAGGGAATTCTGTAGTGCTGGTTTCCTGCTCTTGTTCTCCCAGGCACTTTGCCTTTCTGTTACATGATGAAAGAGAACTGTTTAGGATTGGAAATATCATATACTCTGAAAATTCTAAAACCTCACTTATAAAAAGAAATAGCGCTTGAAAACAAGCAGTAATCATATTAATATTCTGCCAATTTAATATTAAATAACCTGTTAATTTGCCAGTATCTATTTCATATTTTGCTTTACCATGTTATTACAGCAGTATGTAACTCAAAGAAGTGAACACACGCATCATTATTTCTGTTATCCATCCTGTATAGCGAACTTGATTTCTTCTTTAAACCTGTTATTGTTTACAAATTTAAATTTAAGCCATAATTTTTTTGCTCCCATTTGCATAATAGTTGGTCTTTGTTTTGCATGCTGGAGCTGTGTGATGGGAAGGAAAATGAGCTGTGTTAGTCTGGTTTGTGTGTTGTTCAGTAGTCCCAAGGCAAAGCTCTGGTGAGGGGCTGAAATGTGGGGCTGGGGTAGATGCCACCCCTGCATGCAGACAGGATTGGGAAGCGGGAAGCATCATGAATGGCCAGGATAGATCTGCTCTTTCACAACCTCTTCTGTTTTAGCTATAGAAAGTGAGACTGGGGAAACAGACTGGTAGGAAAGGCTAACACAGCATTTCCAAAACATCTCAGTAACACTCCTAGATCTTAAGGATTTTTAAGGTGAGGCTAAGATCACTCCTAGATCTTAAGGTGAGGCTAGAACCACACCAAACATGAGTTAGTGCCTGAACAAGCTGGCATTGTCTGAGTGCATCTCATTGCTCTCACTAACAGTTTTTGTTTACACAAGTTTTCCCTTGAAGGGGAGGGATATTAGACATGTTTCATAGCAACCTTCCTACACCTTTTATTTAACTAGGAATCTGCCATAATGTGAAAAGAGTTCAATTCTTGTTCTTAGAGAAGCTCCCAGGATCCCACAGGAAAAGCCATAGGAAGCTCTCTCCTATGGAAAAAAATAAGGAACTGTTTTAAGTGCATCAACAGTCTGTTTCCTCAAAGGCATTTGCTTCTGCACTCCTATTTCTGTCTCAATAATTGATTGTGGATGGTTTCAGCAAATGTCTTGCATCAAGAACTCACCATCAGAAGTGGAATTGAACCAGGGTTTAATTTTTACCCACCATCTCCTAGTATTTTATAATGTGTTGTGTTGCAAGTTACTTTTAAAAATAAATTATGCGGCAACCACATCACACTAACAGCATGTGTGTGTGTGTATTTCCACACTGGGAGAGTGGAGCTCCATCAGAAAACTTGTGAGAAGCCTGAAATTCCAAGGAGGTCTGATGAGACCAAGTTAATCTTTTAGGTGTTTAAGATTTTCTGCCTAAGTCTTACAGCACAGAAACACTTAAGTAGTTCCCCATCATAACTGATTACTTCAGGAGGCTGCTAAATGTCCACAGCACTGGAATAATACATAAACCAGTCCACCTTACCCTCCCAGGAGCCATTTTCCAACATTTTAGTCACAAGCATTGCTGTGAGTTCTAAAAATGTATTAAAATTTTAAATAGGTGGAAGCCCCCACAGATTTGTTATGAGAATAGCATGGTTGCATTTTGACAGTATTTAACCTTTATTTCAATTATTCTCATGAATATAGTGCCTCATTCCCTTCTAGATCCTATCCAAGCTAATAAATTGTTGTTGAGAGCATTACATTGCAGAAAGCTGTCACTAGCATCTCACACGAGCTGCATTTTTGATGTGGCAGTCAAACTGAATTAAACCATGCACAGACACTGCGTGATATCTCAGTGACTACCCTCTTCCTTGTCATCCTAAGGGGTGACTTTGCATGAAATTCGGTGCCACAGAGCTCCTGATGCCTTCCCATTTTTTTTTTTACCCAATTCTTTCTATGATCTCCAGGCATAGAGATGAGGGCTTTATATACGCTCTTGTTGCCTGGATGCTGACTCTCTCTGTACACATCTTTGTTCCTGAATTTCTGATGGTCAGGTTATATTAGAACATGCTCAGGTCCAGCACTGTTGGTGGCCAACTGTGACACTCGGAGCAGTTCCAGATGCTGGGCAGCCCTGAGACACAGGAAGCTGCTTCAGTCCTTCAGCTGCCAAGTGATGCTTGCTCTCCTCTTGTCGGGTTTTTTCCTCGAGATTCAGGTGGTTTTAGAGTCTTTTGCCCTCTGCAAAGCTCTGAGCTAAACGCAAGAAAGAGATGGAGTCTTCAGGTTCTGACTTTTCAAGGTTGCGCGCTTTGTTTATTGTTTCTTATCTTACAAATTTGTCAGTGCCCAACAAAGGTCTGTGCAGCTGCTTGGGCATCTGGTGACTCCTCGACTCCTCCCGGACTGGGCTGTTGCTATCTTTTATATTAATTGCTACATATTTTTTATTTATCATTACTCGCCAATACCTATCACTTATACTAAACAGGTCATCTCTGCTTTGACCCAATCTCTTTAAACTACTTTGTGCCACCGTCACTGCAGAAAATGGAGTGAGGGAAGAAGAAAGAAGAAGCAGGAGACAACGCCCCAAATCCTCCATCTTGCCCCCATTCACTTCAATGCTATAAACCTAAATCTACTGTTTTATCACCCTGTTATAAGCTAAACTACAATCTTTCACACTCTTGTGGCTTGCAATCCTTCCCGCAGTGCAGGAAGCCTTTCCCATGGACTGGGATCAAAGCCAGTATCCCTCTGAGCTCTGGGCCGGGGTCCCAGACCCCCCTGTCCAGGTCTCTGACCCTCCAGGGCAGCCAAGGAATGCCCTGGACTCCAACATCTCCCCCTCCTGTTTGAACTAAAAACATTTCTTTGGCAACTTTGTCTTTGGCCTGCTGTATGCACCAAAGCAAACACGGCAAGATCATGAGAAGGATTACAAGCCTTACTAAAACATATATAACTGTTTTTAAAATTTCTTTCCCTGGACTCCAACATCCTCTGTGCCTGCCAACAAGTGTGAGAGGGTTTTTGTTTTCTTTTGTCTTGACTGATAAAATGTCAGTGTAGTTCCCACTTATTTCTGGAAAGCTTCACTGCATTTCAAAATTGCCAGCTTGTTTATAAAAACAGTAGTTTTCAAATTATGCAGTGGCTTGTTTCTTCAGTCAAAGGCTCCTGGACACAAGTCATTACAGGAGATTATTCACTTACTTCGGAAAGAGAAAAACAACCCAGTTATTAGTTTTAGTGGTTGCAGTGGAAAACACAGAAGTCATGACTCAGATTACCCCAATGGCAAATTGGAATGTAAGTAAAAATTATGCAGTATTTGTTTATTTTTCAATTCCAAATTCTAACAGAATTATTTATATATATGTATAAGGTCTTTTGTCTGCCTTATAGGCTGAATATTTTCAATTGATAGGCTGATGTTGATAGCATAGTGCTGTACAGGACCACACACTCCTTGTAGATGACGGTCTTAATTTTTAATTCCCTCATCTGTCTGTCCCTCCTAGGGAAGCACACTGTGTCTTGGGTAACCCTGTGATTTCATTTAATAGTGCTGAAGCTCCAGATTCAAGGACAAGAAATGTATAGACTGCAAAGATACCTAAATGCTAAATGTAGTGAAATGTTCTTGTACAGAAACATTCAGAATACTTGGATAGAAATGACATGGAAGATCTGAAGGAATCCCTGTCATAAAAGATTTTAACAAGACTAGAAACACTTTGCAGACATTGGGACAGTGAAGCATTTGAGCAGGGATGAACTAAGTGATGTCTTAACATATTTTTCAATTCTCTCTTTATTTTCTCTTTTTGGACTTTGTGAATGAGTTTTGTGTGACCCTCTGAATCTGAAGTTTTCTCCTCTGAAGATAATATTAAATCAAACACAATCATAAAATTTTTACATATTATGTCTGTGTAATTAATTTACAAATCATGTAAATCGTGTATTAGAGATGTAAACCTGATTTTGATAGCAAGTTGTTTTTCATAAAGCCAGCTTGATGGACATTACTTCTGTATCTGGTTTTGGATTATTTCATACCTTCCTAAATGACCCTGTCATGTTGCTGAGCATCATTTTGTTTCTGTATTTCTGGTTACCCTTTGGGATAATGGTGTACAATTAGTGATTTTCCAATCTTCTGAAAAGTCCTTCAGTGATCCAAATTACATCAAATTCATATCTCCAGATAGGCTCTGTGGCTTATTTTCTATCTGTTTGGATGCAACATCTTTGTTCTAAGTAAACCTAGTGGAATCTGTAGAAATCCTGAGTTTAATTCTTGGAAAAGTGAGATGGAACACCTGAAGGATGGGGCTGTTTGCATGCACACAAATGAAACACCATGGTCAGAAGTATCTTACTTTCAATGGAACTTAAAACTTCAATGAATTTTGTACTTATATACCAGTCCAACAGAAAAAAACAGCTTAAAATTTCTTGTGACATCTGTTTTAAAACAAAAGTTACTGCTTTTTCAGAAAACAGGAAACAAAAATATTTCTGTTTTGTCTTTGAGAAGTGATAGTCTTGAAATATGGGTGTGACAGCACCAGAGAAACAGCTTTCATTTTCTGTGTTGCTGAAGGGGATTGCAGTAGTGAAATAGGAGAAATCAGTTATAACAGTTGTTTTTATGAAAATGGCATTTGCCTTGCTGCTCTTTCACCAACTATCAGTCTCAACTGGATTAAAATCAATGCAGTGGCATTATTAAAATAATTTTCCTAGTATGTTCAGTGAGATGAGCAACTGTATGTGCACCATGCCCTCTTTGACAGCAAAAATGGTATGAGACTATGCATAGTTGTTAATTACTTTCATTTTAATAGTGAGCTCATTTTAAAGGTTTCTCTTCTGCCCCATGTAAAGACTGTAGGTCCATTTCTCAAGACATTTCACGGTATTGTGACAAAGGAGCTGTTTGTCAATAGAAATTTTCAAGGAAGGTCTATTTACAACCTTTGAGTTGTTTTTCATCATCTGAGGGTTGAATTTGGACTTTTTTTTCTATCCATATTGATACATTTTTCTAAGAGGATGTATTTTTTATTCACTCTGAAAACCCACAGACATCCAGGGAAGATGTAGGTAACTTGTTCAGGTTTTGTGAAAAACATTGAGAAATTGACCTTTTGTCCAGTAGAGTTTCTGTAAATAAACCAGTAATGTGCTTGTGTATGTATGAATTGGGATTAGAAAATATCTGTACAAAAATTCTAAGATATTAAGAAAAGGTAGCATTATTCAAAAAGTTTTGCATGTTTAAATTCTCATTTGTTTTAAATGGTAAAAAGAGCTAACAATGAAAGACTTAAAGTGAAGAATTAGAAGAACAGATCGCAGTTTGCAGCTGGTGTGTAAAGAAAAGTCGTGTCAAATATAGGATTTAGACATCACAAAGATAGCATCCCATTCTGCTCCCAGCAGGAATGTTGTGATTGATCTCAGTGCTAATAGGATCAAACAGAAATGCAAAAGGCATGGAGAAGTGGATAAAAGCAAAGTGTAAAAGGAACAAGATTGTGAAAATGGCCTGCACTGATACAAAAGGATGGCAGTTCTTAGAATTAGGCTTTGCAAAAAATGCAACACCGCTATTCAAAGTGTATAAACTGCTTGCAAAAGGATTGATGTGCATAAGAGTTCTACCTGCCTCATGACTATATCAATAACTGGGTTATATAAATATGTATATGGCTACAGCTCTTTGGTGTTGTGCATAAAAAAATTGTTTGTCAGTAGCCTTTCTAGCAAATAAAAAAAGAAAATTTGAAGTATTTTGCAATAAAATAGGCCATACCATAGCTAATCCAGCAAAATCTTTCCAGGGCTCAATGTGACACAAGAAGTTCCACTCATGAGATGCTTTTTAATTCATCATTTGGTGGCACACAAGCACATCATTAACATTATTCAGCATTATGAGAGCAATAGTACCAACAATAAAAGATAATGAAATAAGATTTTTATTTAAATATAGTTTTGATTAATGACATTGTTGTAAAATTTTACCACAGATGAATAGAAATCAGCTAATGGAAATTAAAAAAGTAATATTTTTTCAGTTCACATCTTGAGAGAAGACTGAAGGAAGCTTCAGTGAAAGGCTTTTGAATAAAAAGTGGCTTTGTGTGTGATGCTTCCTGGTGTAGAAGGGAACCAGTAGTCAGGCTTCTTTCTGTCTTGGTCTTAGAGGAAAACCAATGTGATAAGGATCTGAAAGATTTGGTGGCAGTCCTTACCAGCGAAAAATAAGGGAATAATGATTCATTCCATTTACTTTAGAAACATACCTTGGGATGAGTATTAGTCTCTAAAGAACCCAATTATTCCCATGGAAGAGGAAGCTTCCTAACTTAGACTAAAAGTCAGCCTCAAACAGCTAAAGCTAGTGTTTCCCAATATAATTTAATGTTATTCACTTTAGTGTTAATTTATGCCTCATTGGCACATTTCCTTCTTGCAGCACAGCTTCACGAATTGTAGCTTTCCCCACAAGACTAGACGGCCGCCGAAGATAAAAGAAGAGTCTCGACTCTCTGACTTCGGGTTGGATATTTCTGCTTTTATTCTTATGTCCTCCTCGGCCTTGGAGACCCTTCTCGAAAGACATGTGATGCCAGAGAGTGCTGGCCCCTCCCCAGCCGTGGCTTTTTCCCCCAGGGGCAGGGCCCAGAGGCGAGACCCAGAGGCATCACCCGATCAGTGTTCAGGGGGAGGAAACAGGATTAGGTTACATCTCAGTGAGGGGGGTGGGCACTGCTGGGCAGGGACAGATAGAAAAGAACATTACAAATATAAACCCAATTAATGCATTACAGCAACGTATCATGTCACAGCCTGGCTGCCTCATCCAAGCCTCTAACGTGAAAGAGAAAGAAGCCTTTACCATCTTAGGGCACAGAAACACCAGATGCCGTGTTTCGGCTGGAGGCTCTTTCCATGGGATTTGCTGTCTCCTGCTCACCATGTTCTATAAATGATATTGGACTAGTAGCTTTGGTTTTATTGAGAGCTATGGTTGCTCCCACCTATCTCCGTACACAAAAACTTTGCTTTGAAATCCAGTGGGATAAGATATGTATGCAGCATGCTTTAATGAATGACCTACTTTGGGAACCAGAGCCAGAGCAGCAGCCCTAGTGCAGAGTGGTGAGGACTTTTGCAAGGCTGGGTACCCTAGTCTTGTGGAAAGAACAAGCATGATGCAGCTCCAAGGCATCTCTCTGATTTCTTTGGGATTCTCTGTGCAGCACTGCATTTTGTCAAGTAGATATATTGGTTAAGTTAATATATGCCTAATAAGTATATGTGCCCAATGAAGACAGATGAGATAATTTTATGTAGAGAAGCTTGGAGCCTGTGTGGAGCTTGTGACAAGAAGCAGTTAATTCAGCTGAAAAAAATGTATCTAAAAAGGTACAGCATGTGTTTGGAAAGGGATGTTCAAATTGTGTTAATTCATCAGGCATCATGAAATGGTTACTTTTGAAAATATTTTGGCAAGATCTCCTGACATGTAACAGATAACTTGTAAATCCTATTGCATTCACTCCAGTAATAGTTCTGGGGGAAAACAAAACAAAACAAAACAAAATCTCTGGTTTAATTAATGAAGTTCACTGTCTTTGGAATTCCACTTTTTCCTGGGTCACAGGAGTGATGATGAACAGTGTTGAAATAAAAAGGTCTAAACCACTGAGACAAAGAGTAGTTTCCTTCCCCAAATTAGGGAAAAGAATACTGTCTGTAAGTTGGCCAAAGACCCAAGGATAGCACCTGTGGAGTCTGACTGAAGCTACCAAACATATGAGTCATGCCTAAGTATGAGATTTAGGATAGTCTTCCAGACCTCCAGCTGTGGTTGGTGGAGAGATGGGGAATGCTCTGAAGCTAATTCACAGCTGGAGCCTAATTTGGATTCCTGAGTCACCACCCAGAATTACCTGTAGAAGAGACTTAGCCCAAACCTTGCTTTGGCTGGCCTTCAACCTCAGTGGGAAGCTGCAGGTTAGGAACTGTGCCAATTTCCCTTGTCCCTTTTATGTCATCATAGTAGGTTCTCCATATGTAGACTGTCTGCTAGATCTGCTGATAGTGCAGTGATTCTTGGCCTCGACTTTTGCGATTCAGGGACTAAATTATTTTTCTAAGACTAAATCCAGATTTGCTGCTGAGAAAAACCTGTTGAAAATGCTGGTTTGAAAAACTCAGGAATCAGAGGGGAATGAGTTACTAGAACTAACTAACTGTACCTCACAAAAGTTGCTGAATAAGAAATTATGACAAAGAAGTAATCTCAGTGCACAGGGTCACTTCAGCATCTTCTTCTTATATAATGATAGGGAGGTAGAATAGGGAAATATTACTGATTAATAAAACCTTCTGTAGTTAGGTATCCAAGGAACAGAGAGTTCCTCTGGTCTATAAAAGGATATTTATTTTTACTCACAATAAGGACATCTCATAGAAGTTGCATTTATTTTCCATTCTGCAATGCAAAACTTCTTCCCAAGGTGTCCTTGTACTATGATCTCATTAGGGAAATAAAATTAATGGTGGACTAGATGAGAAGTGAAGTCTTCTTCTGAGGATCCTAAATCTTCCTCAAAGTTATATTTCTCTCTAAACAACACCTTCCAAGGAAAGTTTAGGTACTAGCCTTCAATAGGTCTGGAAATAATTGTGATTCAAGTTTCTTAATGTTTATGTTTGTACAGGAGAAGGATGAGAAGAATCTTGATAAGAGCTTTTGATTTTTATTCTCTCTTTTTCTTTTTTTGGTACTGAACTATTTATGCCAGGTATTTTTCTTGTGAGTTCATAATTTTAAAAGAGACATCCCAACTAGATATCAGTTTGTTTATTTGTTTATTTGCATGTACCTCTCTGAGATAAGAAAGTGAGCTAAGGATAGAGAGCTGAAGTGCTCAGAATTGTTCACCATCATTAGATTTTGCATCCTAAATAGCCTTCTGACAACTTCTGCCCACCTTCTGCATAGCTTGGAGATGTTGAAAAGTCTGTAAGTTCATCAAGGGTAAATCTGCTTTAGTTTGATCTCTCATCTCATTTACCAGGTTCTGAACAGCACAGGGTCCTACGTCTGGCCTGAAAACTCTGGGAAGGCTTCCAAGAGAAGTCCCACTCTCCCCTGCCTTTGCAGTGGGCTCAGGAAGCTAGTTCCTTGGGAACATGCCAGGATGGAGTAGCAGTCACATCACAGGATGTAATCTGGAGCTGTCCTCTGAAGGACTGGCTAGGGTAAGTAGTATTGGAAGAAGGACATGAATTGCTGAAGTTGTTTCCGTCCCAGATGAAATACTGAGTGTAGTTTTGCCCATTTCTTGGTGCTGGAGGAGCAGCTATGCAGAGAGTTTGCAAGGCCTGCTAATGGAGCAAACAGCCCACCACACACACTTCTGGCACAAAGGGCCATGTAAGAGGATCCAGGACTGGGGTGTTCTTCACAGTGTCTTAGTAAGAGTCTGGCTAGGAGGTAATCAACTAAACCTGAAACACATGGTAATGCTGAATCAGAAAAGGCAGTGTACTTCTCTCATAGTAGGCAATCTTCAGAGAGGAAATACACAAATTTCCTGTGTTGTGCTTTGGATGGAGGCATAGAAGGCATACTAATGATTTCTCATGATTCTCTTGCCCTTTTCACTGTTTTGGTTTATTTGCACTCATTTAGAGAAGGCAGCTGGTAGAACACGTGTGTTTGCACAAGCAATGTCTTGGGACACAGACTGTGCCGTAGTATGAGGGCCAAGGTGAGCTGTGATTGTCCTGAGTTCTGTTGTGGAACTGAAGAATGGCTTGTTAATTGACTCTGGTTTTATTTAACAACTCATTTAAAGAATTCAGAAACCACATTTTTTCAATTGACATATTTGCTTATCCCAATGCAGATTTCAATTTTTTATCGATTTGTTTCTCGGTTTTCCAGCATCCTTCCTGACTTTTTAAAAACCAGCCAAAGCTCACCGTTGTTTTAAACAGGTTTGAAAACACTGGAGTCTAGGTGCTTAAAAGTATATGCATACATATATGTATTTATATTTACACATATTTCATTTTACAGCATGAAAATATATGGCAGAGACCATTCATTTAATATATAAAAATGCTATGTGCAACTCTTGCACTATATCATAAAAACAATACTCAGTAAATTACATATATTTGCTTGTATATGACAGCCTGCTTAAAGCTGGAGTCTCACCTACTTCGGTTTCAAACTAATTAAAAGTTTTCTTTTAAAACTACTGAACTTGTGTTTTGGCCCCACAGTAAATCAGAGTTTCAAGGTTCTGTGATTTCAACTAGCATAGAGTGTGAAGTATTTGTGAACTTGCTCAGAGAAAGATGAGCAAAAATAAGCAGAAATATTCAGTAGTTAAGTTCCATGATGTGTCACATCTCACACTCTCACTTCAATGTCTTTGGGCTCCATGACCTCCTGCTAGACTCCAGTTTTAGCTCTTGCCCCTCTTTCTAAATAAATACTTCCACAGTGTGGACCAAACTAACTTTCGTGTCCACTGGCAAAGGAAGTGATAAGCTGTGCCCTGAGCACCTGCTGTGCAGTGACTTCCTCAAGCGCTCGCTGTGCAGCAAGGAAGAAGGGAAGGGGGTGCAGAAGACCCTACAGCTGTCCCCTGGAGTGCTGGCCAGTGACAAAGTACCGAGATGAAATGCTCTGCACTTCCCAGATCTCCATTTTATATTTTCTCCACCTGATAAATGGGTGGTGTTTTATCATGACCATTTTGCTCCAATTTTCTGACTACTTGTTGGATTTTCTCTCCTGAATGCAGAGGAGTCACTCTCAGCACTGGACTCTAACCTCTTCTGGCTTTTAATCAGGAGTTACTACCAAGACCAGGGCAACAGGCTGGGTGAGTCCATGTAGTGGCCTTGCTGCTGGAAAGCCAAATGTGCCATGTAATGTGCTGAATGCCATGTTAATTAATGTGAAGACTTTGACTCTTTCGGCAGGTTTGTTTCAAGGAGCTTATTTTCAGCTCTGCTTTTCAAATATATTCATTATATTTTGACAATGCATAATTGCCCCAGATGTCCCCCTTTAACTTTATTTTCATCAAAACCATCTGACACACCAGGTGATACCTTCATTAT
The DNA here is from genome assembly GCF_015227805.2 of Hirundo rustica. Lineage (NCBI taxonomy): Eukaryota > Metazoa > Chordata > Aves > Passeriformes > Hirundinidae > Hirundo > Hirundo rustica. Next base: position 83,627,306 of record NC_053452.1, read on the forward strand.
TGATATAATAATATTCATGGTCAGTTATGCTTTTTCTTATGGATTGGAGAGATAAGTGATAGGACAGAGTTCTTGTCTGAGGGAGGAATGTCAAAAGGCCTTTACTGGTGGGTTTCTGATAAAATATTTTGACTTGAGTGGATTCAGGCACGTGCTCTGTGCTGCTGTGCTGGCTGACTTTCAAAGCTCTTGGAAAATGTGCCTATGCCTCTGAGTTCCTGTGCCAGTTCTCTAGCTATAGTGCAGATCACAAGGGCAAGTTTCAGGTGTTCTGCTCTCCATGTGCAGAGTTGTAATTCGTAGTGCAGGCCAAATTAATAACCTGATTAATTTACCTATACCTGGCCTTCTGCCACAGAGTCCAACACGTGAATCCTGAAGTAGGTGTCGGTACATTTGCTTATGAAACACAAGCCACAAACTGACAATTTTTTTTAAACCTAAATTCAATATTGATTGGGATGGGGAGGAATGATCAATGCCTACACGTAGTTAATAATTAATGTAGCGCTCCAGAAGCTTAGTGAAAAGCCTTCATGGCTAACTTATTTCTCAAAAACCTAGATAGAAATAAAAATGTATATTGTGGGTCATAGAGGCTAGTTCTCCAACTATGGTGAAATCTTAAGGAAAAAACCTCAACACCTTCAAAGATTCGTACAGGAAATGTTAGCATAACTGTTTCCCTTGCTTGAAAACAATTTTATTTTCCTTCAAGGCTCATCCTTTGTTAATCTTAGGTTTCCTACTGCTGCAGTGACTTTCAGCCAACGTGTGTCCTTTAAGACCAGTAAACACAAATATCTCTGCTGCCAAGATAAACCGCATCTTTAAAACCCCAATTTTCAAAGTTTTGCACCCTCTTCAATTTGCATATGCATGCATCTATGCATACATGCAAACCTCTAAATCCTTTTTGACACACTTTTAAGTTTCTTCTTGAATTTTTCTTCCTGGTAACAAATATTCTAAATGCATCAGCTATGAATACTTATTCAGTTGATCTTAGATTTAGCTCGAAAAGAGATGAACATTTTAAAGCCAAAAATACAGAAGGTCATTGCTTCTGGGAGAAATGGATGGTGGGTGAAGCATAGCAAGAGGCTAATTCTTTTCTCCGTCACTGACTAGCTTTTGAAACCTGGACAGATTTGGAGCCAGAGGGACTGGCTTTTTACAGCATCCAGCTGAGCTACCACCTGTCTGCTGAGCCATGTCTCTTAGTTCATCTGGTTTGCAAAGTCAAGCATATTAGCCTAAAGAACCACAAACATGGTGAAAACACAGGACAAGAAGATAGTCTTCATTTACGAATTTCAGATATTCAGATATTCATTTACAAATTTCAGTTTGATTCAGGGCAGTACAGGGAAGATTGCTAAAATGAGTAAGGAGGATGAAAGAGCTGCAGACTACCTTTGGAAACCTTGGGAAGGCTTCAATTTGGATGGCTTTGGAGTGTATGGCTAAGGCTTACAAAATCATGGAGATATGGTTAGGGTCACTGCAGAACTGTTATTTTCTTTAAATACAAAATCTTGGGGAAGTCATTGAAACTGGTGAGAAACTATTTTAAAGGACATAAGAGAAATTGTATCTTTGTTTAGAGGGTATAATCTGGAACTCATAGCCTTGGAAATTAATGGAAGCCGAAGGTGTCAGCAGCTTCAAAAAGAGACTCGACAAAAAGCAATGCAGTTATAGGTCCATGGACAGATACTAAAGGGAATGACCTGCTCCCAGGGCTGACTGGGCTCAGGATAGGTACAGCAGCAGGTAGCTTTGCTTGCATAGGTGTAGATATATACACTTCTATCTGTGTGTATGTGGGTGAATTGATGATGGCATGACTGTTATCTTGAATCTATAATTAAGTCACTGTTTTAATTACAGTAAATCCTATTGAACCCCTTTATGAACATCAAAGTAATGTCAATGATTAAGTTCTTGCTAACCCATTTTGTACCCTTATCTTTGTTCATCCATAACATTTTCACCCTTCTTGATCTCTGTGTAAATAATTTTGAATTGATTTCCCTTTGCGTGCTTGATCTATGCGGTAAATTATAGAGTGAACCTTGCCATTGAATTGTTATGTTGCACTTTCACAAATTTGTATTAAATTCTGCTTTTCACCAATGCTTTTGAGGGTAATTCTCTAAGTCTCCCAAACCACCTGTTCACGACAGACCTGTCCCAAAAGTAGGGTCCCAGCACTGCTCCTTGCGGTGGGACAAGTTATTTTGCTAGTCAATGAGAGCCATGTATGAGCATGTTAACACAGTCTGTTATCTGAATCTGTCCTGATTTTAATTGCTCATTGGCTTGCGCCACGCAACTGGAAGAAGAAAGTGAGCTGAGGAGCAGGGCTAGGAACCAGGCAAGCTGTATCTGGATTTCAGATGATGAGCTGGATCAGTCTCCAAAACTTGCTTTTCCTTGTCTTTCTGGTGGGACAACATTATGAACACCTGAAGCTGCTCCTCCCCTTGAGAGTTTATGAAAGGAGAAAGTTTTTCTGTTTGTTTGGCTTTTGTCTTCCCTTGGTTCAGATTTGTATTGCTCACAGGTGTTTTTAAAATAGGCTTAATAAAAGCTCAGAGTCCACCTGCAGAGTATCATAATCTCACCAAATTTGTACAATGCTGAAAGCCCTGTGCAAGATACCTAAAATCTGTATCTGGAGAACAAAATGGGAATTCTTTTCCCCACACTCCGTGGCTGCAGGAGATACATGCTCGCACAGGATATCCCTGGGCAGCCTCATTCTGGGGACAAGGCAGGTCCACTTACAGCATTGGATGAAAGCCAGCAGCAGGAGGAGCTCTTAGGAGCTGTGGCAGCTTATGTAAAGATGATCTGCATCCTCCAGGGAAATGAAACAGGAGTTCACCCACTTGTTCTCCTATAATCACACACCTGTAAAACAGTCTAGAAATGAAAGACAAATGACAGCTCCCATGTTGTGCTGCTCATCTCCTGGTGAAGACAGAACTGAGTAGGAGCTGAAATTTGATGGACAGATTTCCCAGAAATAAGAGGATAGGAAACCAAATGAATAGCTTTAGACAAAGGCATGGCTGTGAGTATTTTTCATCTGAGCTCAGTTTTCTGTGGGTGAATATGATTATTCCAAGATTTGAGGCTCACATCATTCATATTAGCAGTGCGTTGGAATCATACAGCTCATTGATGTGGCCAGGCAGAATGGGATAAATGATTTCAGGCTAACAGCTAATGGCAGTCTCTTCCTTATGTTCCCAAAGGGCTGGGAAAAAGCCCTGTGAACCTTTCCTCTGTATTTGTCAAAGATTACTTTTGTGTGTCCACTGGGTCTGAAATATTTGATGTTTGCTTTGAAAGTACTGTCAAAATGAAATGTACTATTGTGTTGAATTCTGCAGATCATGTGGCGTTATTTCTGATGCCCAACTGACTGATGGATAGAACTAACTTTCAGCAAGAGCACTGATGTCCAAGTGCAGGTATGAGGGATTGTTTTTAGGAATTTAGATTGATATGAGTTTAAACCTTGCATTTTTTTTTCTTTTTAATTATCCAGAGTCATAACTTTTGAAGTATTTACACAAAATTAAAGGGCATTAATACAGTAAGTGAGTGTGTACATATACATACGGGGAAATTTGACATATTTACCTAAGGTCCAGCAGTAGCCACCGGCATTTTGTAGTGTAAACGTCCCACAGAAATATCAGCAACACCAGTGTTCTTACAAACACTCACTTGCTGACCCCTTATTTTTTATGACATTTTCTATGATGTCCCTCCTACCTCACAGCCCCCTGGTTTCTCTTTCTCTATTCTAAGGTGTCCAAATCTCCTTGGAGATCATGCCTGATTGCTGAACAGGCTCAGAGGGGATGGTTACAGTTTGAGGTGCATTGGGTTTACTTGACATAGCTCCAGAGATGAGAAGGGGTGGCATACCCGGTGCCTGCAGGCTGTGAGGACTCCCTGGCCAGCATGGAGGGAGGGATGCGTGCACATATGAGAGTTCTCAGCATGAAGATGCAGTCTGCAATGGCTTCAAGCCTAAATGGGGAGTGTGAGGACCAGGAAATTGCCCCATGTCTCAAAGCTGTTAGTACTCACTGCTCAGCACAACTTCTACAGCAGCAGGCTCCATGCCAGACAGCACCGTGATTTATTCCTTGCTCTCAGCAGTGCTGGCGCTTGGTGCAGGGCTGGGTACCCACAGCTGTGTACTCTGTCTCACCTCTCTTCTCTTCACCGCGTCAATTTGCTGCAATAGCTCATGTGCATGAAAAAATCCCTGAGCCAAGAGGGCTAATGCCAAAGCCTGTGGCTGATGGAAGAGCTGTGAGCACAGTCTATGCCCTAAACCTGGCAGTCCTGCACGTTCTTACTTCCTATGGACATTGACATTGTGCCTGACAGGGCTGGGGTTCTCCTGGCATCACACCTAACTGCCACAAAACCACACCCAGGTTATTTCTGCCATGGCTTCATCTCTTCTTCATCCATCTTCTGGAGCCCAGGCCCAGAGCTTCTGCTCATTTCTTAAAGTAAATAGATTGGTAAGTGAAATTGTGTTCAGTTGCCAAAAAAACTGTTCACAGTAGTTCTAGACTGTGCAGCATGTGTTAATAGCTGTAGATTGAGGTTCAGAGGTTCAGGTTAAATTGTAAGGAAAATTACTTCACTGGAAGTATAGTGAAACAGCTCATAGAGGTTGTCAGACCTCAGCCTTGGATCTTTTCAAGATATGGCTCAACAAAGGAATTACAGACCTGAACAAGTGAGGGTGATGATCTAATTTCAAAGAGAAAGTGGAATTAAGCCATCTTCAATCAATATTTCTATATTTTTGTGATTATTCATGTTCTTAAATCACTGGATTGGTCCTTTGAATGTGTTTGGCCTGGGACTAGTATCAGTGTCCTGAACCATCCCCATGCATCACTTGGGAGTTAGCCTAAGGCATTCCTAACGCAGTTTAAATGATGCTGCCTTGTTTATAAGGGAAAGAGAATCTTAAAGCACGTTAACAAGCTATTCCATACAAGTTGTCCCCAGTGTTCAAGCATCCAGAAAACACATAACTATTTAAATTTCTTAAGACAGATGTGTTCTGTCAAGGAATCTAAAGTGACAACCAACACAGATGTGTTTCCCACTTGGCTTTGCTTCTGGTAAAGGCAATCACGGTGTGGCCATTTTGTTGGCTTTGACAGAGGACTAACAAAATGTGCACTTATTTACTGGAGCACTAGGATCACTGGTTTATTACTTTTAAAGTTCTTTAACACATGGAAATGACAACCATTTATCATTGCTGTCAAGAGAGTAATCTAGTTGCGATCTAGTAGAGATGTTTCTGAGGATTCTGTGGCAAAATAAAATTTATCATTGTCTTTCTCTACAGAGATGCAGTGTGATGTTAAAGCTGTCACATAATCATTTGATTTCCAAGACTTGAAGTTTATTTTCTTGAATTCTTGGAGAGGGCTTTCCAATCAAATAAACATGAGATTCTGGCAATCTTTGTTCAAAGTAGTGTATTTCTTAGGCTCTAGTCTAAATGTGTCTGTAAGCAAGCTGGCAATTCAGTGTTTTCACTTTAGAATTTAGCTATTGCTATAATTTTAATTCTAGGATGGATCATGAGAATTCTCTTTCTGGATAAGACCAGGTTACTGAGTCCAAAATTCTGTCACAGTCACCATCTAGGCTCAGAACCAGTGAGAGCCTGAGATTCTGGAAGACAGTGGACACAACAGTTAGTACCAGATGGTGAAGAAAAAACTGCAAATAGCCCTGCAGCAAGGGGTCTGGAGTGAGAGATCAAGGAAACTCTCAATAACCATATTCAGACCTCTTTTTCTGACCTTTACGGGTAGCTTTGCACTGCATCTGAAATGTCTCCTCTGTTCCTGTTCATGCTCCCCATTACCAAATGCTGAATGCAGAGGAGCTCTGTCTCTAGGGTGCTGTGCTCCAGGCTAAGAGGAAGGACAGCACGGTGCCTTGAGGCACAGCTGGCCTCCACTTCCCTCATGGGGAAGAGAGGCAGACCAAGCTCAGCCTTGGGCCAAAACTCATGCAAATAAGCTGTTTCTTAAAGCTATGAGTAGAGCCTGTAGGCAGTCCTGCCTCCAATGATTCCCAAATTGCCATTTGGGACTGAAACTGTGAAAAATGGATTCACACAGGATCAGCCAGCTCTTCCTCCTAAAACCCTCCCAAAAAAGTAACTATTATTTCTACTCCAGAACTGGTGAAGTTGCAGCAGTGAGGTTACACTTTCTCCAAAGGTGCATGAGGATTTAGTGAGAAAATTAGAATTAGAACCTGTCTTTTCTGCCTCCAGCCCTGAGTTCAGGCCTGCATAGTATGCTGCTTTCTTCTTAATTTCCTCTTTTCTTTATTCCACCACATCCACTTGGAGAATGATGAAGACATTGTGTCTCCTCTCCAGGTTCAATCCCTGTATACTCATTCAGTTAGTGTGCAGATGCAGATTTGCTTTTGATTTTAATACAGCATTCAGTGCATCAAGGCGCTCTATTTTTTTTTTTTTTTTAAGGTGTTTTAGTATTTCTAAAATTAAAAAAAAAAAAGAAGATTTTTTGTAGTGGCACTTTGAAAAAGAAACATTTAATAGTAACACATAATTACATTCTATAGTTGTCAAACAGAACAGTGGTTAAGTAGCTGTCCAATAACAGGCAGCAGCAATGCTATATCAGGTATTAATGCTGCTTACATTTTAGCTACAGTGTAATTATTGGTATTTTAGTCTGCATTTATTCCCATGTGAAAGTGCTGCTGTAATGTGGGGAAGTATTCTTAAATCATAATGTTTCTCAAAGTTCATGTACATCTGAGTGAAACTGAAAATGTCAAATCACTTATAAAGTGAAGAATTGCTCATACTTTCTAAAATCAGTTGTTTAAAAATAAAAGTAGGACTGTATTAGAGGCACCTGACTCTTGTGTTCTGGAAAAATGTTCTACAAACGTGCTCTTCCCTTACTTTATAGAGTAATAGAAGGGCTATAAAAGAACATGGTGCTTGAACATAGAGGGCAGTAGAACATAATAAAGGTCATTTGGCATTACTCAGACTGGTAAGTGGCTGATAGTATTTAGTTCAGCATGTTTTTTATAGCACCCTAAATTAAACATCCGAAAATTTTAGGAGGTCGAGTTTGAGCCTAAAAAATAATGCCCTGGAAAAGCTAAGTCATCTCTTACATTCTTGAGGTCAAGGTGGGTTTTCTGTATTGTTTCAAAACCTGGATGCATTGAGAGGTCTTAGCAAAGAAAAGCCCCGCATGTAAGGGTTTGGGGCATCCTGAATATATGTTTCTATAGGGATTAATTTCCTTCATCAGGATAAGAGTGTAGGAATTTGGGCAGTGCAGCATTCTCCTCAGATGCTGCACATACTTGCTGCCTCATCATTTGACAGCACTTGCAGCTTGTCAGTCTGTAATAGGCCACACTGAAAATATACCTGACACTCTTTCCTAGGTTATTACACACAAGCAGAGAGGAAAATGCACAAACAAATATGATAGCAAGTAAAAATGACCCACAGTAGAAGCATAGGGAAAAAACATACTATAAACATCCCTTAAAATTTCAGGTGGTTGCTCATAGAAAGTGTTTCTTTACTAAGCATTTCAGTGAAAGGATACATGCCAAGCAATGTATTTTCTGTGTCTGAATACCTATATTCATGTCAAAATAGTCATAGCTGGAGAGGAAGGAGAATGCTAGCTGGTTTTAGATGGGTCTTATTTGTCCACTGTTGTTGTGCTTGAATCTCTAAAAAGATTTGCCTGGAGGGCAGCAAAAGTATTATGTGAAATGTAGCCAGTCATATGTCAAACAGAGATTAACTGCCTATTTATGGATTACCTGAAACAGGCATTTATTTATGTATTAAATTTCTCCTCTTTTTCTCAAGAATAACTGACAAGACAGGATTGTTTGCAAAGAGGTTAATGGATTAAAGTGCCAGATTTATTAACAGTGAATCATTCAAACAAACTGGCTCAGATTTTTTATTTTTTCCCCTTGGAATAAAGAGGTGTTAATACATGGAAAGAAAGGGTTGCTGTCCAAAAGATGGAGCACAAGATACTCTCTGGAAACATAGCTGAATCCTTTAGTATGTATGTAGCTGCAGTAAATGTGCAGAAGTATTATTTGGTACATTTATTTCAGAGGTACTTTCAGGTTCTTTTAGATGGCAGCTGCCTGCCTTATTATCCAATGTCCTGAAATGAGTAGTGGTATCTGTGAACCCCAGCTATGACCTGTATATTCCTAATAAAACAAGAGCTTTTTCATAGCTTTAGTAAAATAGGGTGAATATTCCAGACCAGCAGGTGGATTGTGCACTGAGTAAATAGTGGCAAGCAAAGCTTATTTGGTGTTAGTTCTTCTAATTGCAAACATTAGGTAAAATCAGAAGCTGACTAAGCTGGAAACAAAGTGGTCTTGTCTACTGAGTCAGCTGGTAGCTGGTAAAAGCTATATCTGAATGGGATGAGCAAACTCTTTCTCACAGGCGTCAGCTTGAATCATAAGGTTGGAGATCACAAATAATGTGGCATCCACAGCCTCTCATCCTGTTAAAGAAGGCAAAATAAAATTCTTTGTATGAATCAGAAAGAATTAACAGAAAATTTTCTGGTTGATTCTTCCATCCTTTGAAGCTTGTGGAATGAGCTCTTGCAGTTTTTCATTTGACATTAATTTGACATTTCATTTGACATCATCCCACTTTTTTTCCCACACCTGTGATATATGCACATCAGAACTTACTGGGAAGGATCACCCATAATTTCAGCTCAGGTTCCCTTTTACTCCTGAGGAGTCTTTAAAACTTCCAGACTGTCTGGGAGTTTGCTGAGAGCTCTTTTTGCAAGAAAACAGAGTCACTTTTCACCCTTTGACATCAATACCCTCTTCCTTCCCTCCACTCTGGTACTCTGCTCATTTAATTACTTTTCTCCTCAGCTAAGATGAAGTAAGCAGAAAGTGCCTCCAAATTGCCATCAGTTGGCTTTGATGGAGAATGGAAACCCAAATGCCTTGGGGAGAGACATTGGAGGAAGAGACCTTTCTGCTTTGCAGCAGGAATGAGGCAGGCTCTGTTCTGTAGAGGCAGAAGTTGACACAGCTTTGTGCAGAGAGTCGTCTCTGGCAGAGTCAGTACTGAAGTATTAAGTGCAATCAAACATAAGTCAGCAGGGCTATATAGTTCATTTCCCAGTGGTATTCTATTCAATCATGTGCTTAATGTTTTGATATATTTCAGAAGCATGGTAATAAAAATATATATCTGTGCAATGTCATCTTTCACTCCTTTCAGTGCCACTCTAGACATATTCAGTATCATCTGTCCAAAGTGAAGTACAGAGTAAAATCAAGCATCTTAAAAGAGGAAAAAAAAAAAAATTTAAATGCTAAGTCAGGCATAATTCTGAGTTTGGACTGGTAAGTCCTCATACTTGGCACATAAGTTATTTCAGCAGGTGATTCAAAGATGAAGAAGGCCATGACCAGAGCCTATTAAAAAATCAATGATGAAGTAGTTTAGCCAGCATTTTACTTCTTGGGCTTTCATACAATCACTGATTAATTAAAAATATATATAAACAGAAAAAAAACTCTTTTTTTTTTTTTTTTTTCTTAATGGGTGAGCTGTGGTTTTTTTCTTCTTTTAAGGATTACTTATTGACTTCACTTGTGTTTTGTTTATTGAGGTTTGTCAATGACCCACTTGTATTGGTTCTGGTACAACTTTTCTGTGTTACAATATCTAAAACTTTTCCCATTAAATGCAATGCTGAGACTCCCAGGTATTTCAGCAATCAGGGCTGTGGGATAGCTTTTGGTTTGGTGACAATAGTCTCAAGTGCCTCATGCTGATGTGTATTTTATGGCTGCAGATTCAGGCCCCAGAGGGACATAAATAACTATAGCATAGAGTTACCAAAGTAAGAAAAACATGCATTATTTATTTACTAGGGTGGAACTGGAAGAGTTACAGTAAGGCTAGATATTGTCTCAGATACATCCTTATTGTCTGATCTCAGTTGAAATTATACTGGCATCTGTCCCATTTGAGGAACTAAATTTGAACCATGACTTGACAGCAGAGGAACATTCCTATTGACCAAAATAAGTTTGTTTGTTTGTTTGTTTGTTTGTTTCATTCCTATAGACTGAAGTGATTTAGCAAACATGCTGGCTTAACACAAGCGTAGTCGGGAGGTCCAATATCTTCGCAATGACTTCTTCCACGTACTGAATCTTGGTTAAAATCTTGGGTCTCATCTTTAAAATGCTTCTTTGAAGCTTGGACTTAAGCTAAACTGAAAGATCAGCTAAAGACAGGAAGTAGTTGTAAACACAGTTCCTTTAGCATTATTGTGTCTGTGGAGGTGATGTGTCCTTTGCTACCTTCTTCCATCCTCATCTAAGGTCCATTATGTGCCCTAAAAGCACAGCTAATTATTGCATTAGGCACACAATTTCGCTTTTTGTCTGAAGTGAGAGTGAACAAAACCCAAGCACTGTGTTGTTTAATGCAGTAGCAGAAGGGATATTGACATTCTGGGAATGATAAGGCTGCAGGGATTTCTGCAGAAGAGAATGAGTGGCTGATCACTGCTCCCAAATGCCTCAGAGCTTTGTACATGCAGCTGCTGAGGTTATGATGATGAGTCTGGTCCATTAAGAAAGGTTTTCAGAACTGCCACTCAGCTTTATTTAACAAACAGAATTTACTGGCAAGTCTCATGGCATAAGAGAATGGGAGGTAACTGAATATGACCTGTGTGAGAGGCTTTTGGTCCGAAAACTGGGGTAAACAACAGCAAAACAGAGAGTATTTGAATGATTGAGATCCAAACCAACTGACTTGGCACTGCTGTCTCAACAACAAATGCTCAACAACTGCTGGCTAGCAGTGTCAGCCCAGCTGGTGTTCAGAGTTCAAATGACCCTAAAACTGATCCCAGAAGCAGCAGCCAGGAGATCTGACCTATTTGAAAGTGCCAGAAAACTCTTGGGCTTGGCTGGCTTCACACAGAGTTTGTTTCAGTAAGAGCTGGACAGAGCTCATGGTTTTGCTCTGTGTTTTTTTTTGTACTAACAGTGCCATTTTTTGTCCTGGGATTTTGGATACAGGCTGACTGATGAGTTTAGCTTTTTTTACAGCTTTTCATACATTGGCTATTTCATGTTTGTGACTTCTCTTTCACCAAAAGGCAATAAGATCTGCCAGCTGTTACATGGACACCATTAGCATGGGGGCCTGCTTACATTGCTTGCTTCTATGTCTCGAGCTTTCTGGTGGATGTTCCCTGACTGGTTTTGTCCAGCTGACTCAAGAAGATAGAATGACAAATTCTATGATTTTAGGTTGGAAGAGACCTTAAGGGTAACCTTGTTCCAACCTCCCTGCCAAGGACATCTTCTACTAGACCAGGTTGCTCAGAGCCCCATTCAACCTGGTCTTGGACACTTCCAGAGATGGGGCATCCAGAACTACTTTGGAAAATCTGTGCCAGTCCCTCACTAATGTTTTATATTCTTTTTAGTTCACTGTGATTACTTCAGAGAAATTAATTACTAATTAGAAAACTGACTAGATGCCAAACCTGGCTTATACTCACACACAGGTGCATACCTTTGGGGCTGGATTTTTTTTTTGTAAACACAGATAACAACATGCTGAACTATTTTTACCTGTGATTCATGCTAACAGTAAGTTATTGTTATTTTCTCTCTTATTCCCTGGCCACTCATTACCACTCTGATATTTGCTAGTCCCAATATACACAATAAACAAAAATAGTGGGACCAATTTAAGCATAGGCAGAGAGACAGCCATCTAAGGTAACAGTCTGTAAGCACTGCTAAAATTGTAATGGTGAAGGAAAGCCAGAATCCTTTGCCAGGACTGACTTTGTCAGGGCTGCTGCCTTGGAGAACCAGGCTTGCTCTTGAAGGAGACATGAGGGCTAAGGAGGCAAAAGCTCCTACTAGAAAAAAGGAGTTTGTACTCTAGATGAGATTTTCCAGCCGATGAGAGAGATCCCTGCCCTCGACTTACCACCAAAATGAACTGAGCCCTCTCCTCCAACCTGGCCCTCCTCTGCTACTCTGTTGCTGTGTCCCAAATGATTTTGTCATGGGAAGTGGTGGGCCAATTTTCAGAAATCACAAGTTCATCCAACTACATTCCCTGCTTTTTTTTTAAATCTTAAAATACCTCAACATCAAGAGTTCAATCCTGTTCATCCTGACTCTGTGGTGAGAGGAGCCTGGCATTGTTCTCAGGACGTGGTCTGCAGCTCAGATGTCTGAGAGCACATCTATTATAATGTAGCTTACCACCACAGTGTATTAACAGGCTATGAAAGACTATATTTTCCTTGACTTTAATCGGTAGCATTAATGTGATGCAAGTATGACCTAATGGAAAGAATATCAAATCCTATGGATTCTCAAAGTCATTGTGGATGCTGGCTTTGCTGCTGAAGAGTTACTCTTGTCTATGGCTTCATAAATCATTTTTCTGGCTCCTGCAATACAGGATGCATTTTAAATTCTTACCACAAATCCATGAAGAAAAATATTTATAGGGCCTGTGGAAGGTAATAATTTCAAATATTAATTAAAAAACAAAACCCCATGCAATTCTTCTTCTTCTAAAATTTCACCCCCTCTACTTTTTTTAAGAGTAAGCAGTATCACAGGGGATTTTGGTGTTTAATATTCTATGCCCATAGTCTCACTGAAAATGGCAAGAAAGTAAACTCTCTAACATTATCATTTTCATATTAGAAAACAGACATTCTTTATTACAATGCTGGATACATGAGGGGATATTTCTACCAAAATATAATGCATGTGGATTTAGAAAAGCTCCTATATATATGTACACACTGTATTTTACATAGATAGTCATTAGTTTTCACAAAATAAACCTATGTAGGATAATCATTTCCCCAGAAAAATTAGCCTATTTCCCCTCCCATTGGTGCATGTGTTTTCTTGTACTGGGAGTCTCTCTGGTAGGCTTCAGTGGGTGTAGACCTTAAAGTTATAGCTGACTGCCTGATGAACTTGATGTTTCTTCCCAAATATGGAGCTGAGTTGGCACAACCAGTCTCGATCATTCCTTTGGAGACCCCTGACCAACAAAGCGCGTTCTCCTGATCCTCTCCTTGATTAGTGTTTATCTGGAAATTCGCCTGGAAAGATTAATTAAAACAAAGGTTTTTCTGGCTCTGAATAGTCTCAGAAAGTTACTAAAAAGGGATGAGGGCATCTGCATATTTATCTGAGAAAAAGACATCCAGTTGGAATCTGAGAAGAAATATGTACAGTTGTACACTTTGGATGGTTTAAGAAACCTGAAGCTATATTTTCTGTGTGTTATTTTTGCATCTCTGACTACCAACAAGGAAACATTTCCTGAATTTTGGCCATTGGCAGGAGCATCTGTGCAATGGCAGAACAGGAAGACATTGTAGTAGCATTATAACCAAGCATTATATTTTTATAGGTTTGGTAAGGGTATACTCCCAAAGAAATGAATCTAAAAACCAGTTTTTATTACTTAATGCAAAGTTGCACTTTGAAAGACCATCGGTAACAAGTTCCAGTTCAGATTAATTTTACCTGGTCCAAAACTCCAGTTACCAGACCTTAAACTGTTCAAAATGACTGGACTAGGCTGCAGTATAGAGGGGAAAACAAGAGATGCACAAATCTGTGTGCACCCCAGTCCCTCTGCAGAAGATGGGAACTTGCCTGGACATGCTGAGAACTATGCTTTGCTGTATGAAAAATGAATTAATATTTTTCAACCTTCCTATTGTCTCTGAAAGGACCAGTTGTGGGTGCTGGACTGATCTTTGACCTGGTGCTTGCAACCTCAAGACTTTCTCTGTGTTGGTTGTTGCGTTTAACATCAGTATTGAGCTATCACAGTAGAAATAGACTTTGTTCAGAGTTCACAGCTCACTGCAACTGGACCTTTTATATAACTGAAATGCTAATGATAATTTTTTATTTAGGCCTCAACAAAACAAATTTCTGATTATCAATCAAACTCTGACACTTGAAGGAAAAAAAGCAAAATTATATCTTCTGCAGGTAACTGGGCTTTCATTTAAAGAAGACAGCATTTGTAGCTTCTCATTTCATTAGCAAGTTCTTCTGCTTCTAAATATCTGCTAACAAGTTTAAGCTCTTCCCCACCCCAAACCACTGGCAGGAAATAATATAAGAATTCCAGACCTTGGTTATAACTATGACAGCTCCATCTGGGTAATTGGATTTATCAGAAATTACAGCCTCATCAAACTCCCACGCTTACCTGTCTTGCCACTGAGCATTTTTTGTGGTCATATGCCTCCAGTCGTAGATGACAGAAATGCTGACTGTGTAGTGTCATCAGGAGAAGTTGAAGCAGGAATGCCTCAAGGTACTAAGGCAGTCAGGGAAGTACAGGGGATGTGGGTGGAATAGCCCAAACACCTGCTATGCCATACTGACATTATTGCAAATAACAATGTATTACATATGGGTTTTCTGAGGTATGAAATGTCTTGGGCCAGTGAAGGCTGTGAGAGATCTTTCTCATCTGGGAATGTTCTCACAGCCCTTGTAAAAACAGTAGTTTCTATGTAGGTATGTCATTCTTAACAAGCAAGTAATATTCATGCAGATGAATCATAATAACCACTGTTCTAGTCCTTTAAAGTTTCCCTTTTGAGATGGGAACTTGTACCAAAGCAACTGAATCCCTGGAAATACTGGTGTGGTGTGACTGGATTCAATGTGAAAACAACAGTTACTGAGGTACTTTATTTTTCTCTGGGATTTTCTGAGGCACATCTGAACAACAAAAGTGGGCTTTGGTACAGGCTGTACGTACTTATGTTATTTTCTCAGATCATGTTGTTATTTTTGAATGACCTGCAAAAGGGGAGGATATGCTGGGCCGTAACATGCATAGATTACAGTAGCTCCCTTTCCATCTGCCTGTAGGGAACTATGTTGTAGCTCTGGCCTAGGCTTAATTAAAAAGGAGTTTAAATTCTACGTAATTTGAATTATTGTTGTAATTAAATTCAAATTCTTCAGGATTTAATTTGCATAGAGGGTAGATCAAATATGCTTAATCCATCTGTGGTCTGTGATACTGACACTTGTGGCCTGATGTGTTTCTCTCTCTCTCCCTCAGAGCCCCGGCTCTGTTTTTGCCTCAGCTAGCTTGAGAGAGAAACCAAGCCAGAAGGATTTTTCCCTTCAGGGTCCCAAAGGATCCCAGAGGCTGCAGACCTTTTCCTTTAGAGAGAGCAGGTCCCCCACTGATGGCAAAAGGAAAGAGTCTGCCTTTGGTCTGGGGGGAATCACGGCTTTACTCTGGGGTCCTGCCCCTGCAGAGTCCGGAGCTCAGTCCAGCTCCTGTCCCTGTCCCGGTCCCAAGAGCTACAGAGATTTCCATGCAGTCCCATGGCTTTTACCCAGGGGGAAGGGGCTACAGGCAGGGACAAGCCACTACCCAATCAGGGGTAAGGTGGGAGTGGAACAGAGTTGGGTTATATTCCAGTGTGGGAGGATGGGCAGGGAGAAGGAGCAGGGACAAACCACGTGATACATGGTGGTCCAAAAGAAACCCAGTATAAAAATGAAATACAATATAAACCCAAATAATGCACTACAACAGTGGCCAAAAAAAGTAACATCGAAGAATGAATTCACTTCCTTCGCGTGTCACAAGGCAGAGATGCCGATAGAGCAGCAGAAGAGAAGGAAGCAGATAAGGTGTGGAAAAGGCCATAAGGTCTGTGAGAGCCACCACACTCCCTTGTCAGAGCCTCAAATATTTTGTTGAGATGAGCTCCAAGAGCCTGCAAACAGTGTTTTGATGATCCACAGGACACTTTTTTCCAAAAGCTGCTGCAAAAACAAGCCTGATATGTCAGCATATTTTGAATGTCAGATACGATTTATGAAATGAATCTTCAAGTCTTATTTCCTTTTATTACTGAATAAAAGTTATTCATATGCTTATTAATATAACCTGAGAATCAAGGAGGAAAACAATGAATCACTTGCAAAGAAGAAATGAATCTTTAAGAGAATCCTAAAAAAGAAGCATTTATCATTCATGTGTCTTCACTAATCTCCCCAGGCTGAGTTACAGTCCCATCTATATGACTGATGCTGTCTCTGAACAGTGTTTTTCCCCACATCCTGCCTTGCCTTTCCCTGGTTAGTCAAGCCACCCACCCACGTGGGTAAATCAAGTGGCTGGAGCTTCTTCAAGGTGATGCGACAGTGTTTCTCTCCCCTCCCCCATTGACATTCATATTGCAGCCAGTTCAAAGAGTGAACACAAATCAATACTCTCAGCTGCTGAAATCAAGCAAACCTTATAGGTTGTTCTTTGTTGTCTTTCATGATTAAGTTGTTTTCCAATAGTGGTTTCTTAGGCTGCCATTACAAGAAGAAAAAGAGAAATTTCTCCAACTGAAGAGTTGAAAGACAAAATCAAGTGATATTGTTTGATCCTGGTCTTCCCCTAGAAACACCTGCATGCAAAGCTGCAAGCTTTAAAGTATTAAGACCTTCTTAGGTGGTGTGGTTTGCATGCTTATGGCCAGGTCAGAGGTAGGGTATTTACTGATTTCACCCAGGTGCCCCTTGGTGAATGATCTATTTAATCTGTTCCATCTGTTTAATTTCTTGTCCAGTTTAAAACTAAATTGTTCCTACAAAACTCTCTCTTATCACAAAAGCACTACAGAGAAACAAATTGCTAGATGTACTCATCTGTACATTAGCTCAGAGATTGATTTTTCCAGCTCACATCATTAGTAACCAACTGAAAATTTGGAAGTGTTGCTGCAATGCACTAATGGATCTGCTCTTCATCCCAGTCGGTGCTGGACTGGACTAGTGTTGCTAGTAATTAACCTACAGCTCTGTTTGAAAACTCAGGAAGAGAAGTAAGGGGTCTAAAAAGTTATCCTTCCACTCCCAGAAGTTGTTTGTTTCAGTTCCTGTGAGCAGCAGTGGCTGCAGTAGTGGAACTGGAGTCCCTCTGTTTGGTATGGCACTAGAGGGAGGGCTATCAAAAGTATTATTTATCATGATTGATGTTGAGTGTGGGGATGTGTACAGTCAGGGAGGCATTGGGACCCTAGCGTTTCTGTGAAAGTTCCTTGGAGATAAGAGGCTTCCTATGTATTCTGTTGAATTTGGAATAGGTATTTAAACTGCAATTAAATTACATGAATTCTGAAAATGAGAATTGCAATCCAGGTACAGGAAATATTGATTTAGGGAAGAGCAATTCAGCCCTTAGCTGAATCTCTGTGTAAGCATTAGAACTTAGTTATCTGAAGATGACCCAGGGGATTTTTTGGGCTTGATTATCTTCCAGACTGCACTGGTTATTCTTTTTTTAGCAAGAATTTTTATATCAAACATTGGCACATAACTCCTGTGTGGTGCACACACACACACACTTAAACACACAGAGTGGCAAACCTCTTTTATTTTCATAATGTTATGAAGATATCTCCCAGTTTTTGACAAAGATTGGTCTGAACTTGTTCAATTTGTTGATTCATCTATCTTCAATACATCTTCCCTTACCTTGGCTTGGCTTCTGCTGCCAATATGTAATTATCCACTGGAAAATGTTCCTTTCTCGAGTTGCCAGAGGACAATAGAGCCAACACCCACCCAACATCTGCCCAAGGCCATAGATGAAAAACTGAAGTGAAGCCAAAATCTACCATACCATTAACTAGTGGTGGCTTTGACATGTAAAACTACAGCACTGTAGCAGTTTGCAGGAGTCCAGTGCAGCCAAATATATTCTTCCTCTTGTGATTTTATGTATTTTTGACAGTGCTACTGTCAAGTAGAATCTCCTGAGGCTGGATCTGGGCTCTGTGGCAGACCTATTCTACGGCCCACTTTATGAAGCTTTTAGAAATTCCATGTACAGAGGTAAGGGATGAAGTCTGTAGTAAGCAGAGATTATCTGGGCCTGTGTTCTATTCCCATTAAGTCAATAATAGAACTGTTGCTGATTTACTTGCATGGGACTAAGATTCAATTATATACCTATTTTAAATGTTATATACGAATGAGAAATATTTTTATTAAAACATTATCAATTCTGTTGAAAAGCCAGATTAAATGGCATGCTGCCACAACTGTGAATTAAAAAAACCCCAAACAATAAGTAAATAGTCAAATAGGAGATCATATTTCAAAACATATTGACTATATTGATTGGACAGAAATGGGCTGGATGAGAGAAAATCCGTGTCTTCAAACAGAAGAAAAAACAAATTATGACATCTTTTGTTAATATGCTGCAAAGGCTCAGCTGTACTTTAAGTGGAATTGTTTCTGCTGTATTTTTAAAATACTGAAAGTTGTAAAAAGCCTTAAGGAGATGATCTGAATGGTTTACTTTATAGCAATTTAGATTTTATACCTATACTTTAGCCATCAGACTTCTTTACAAGACACTGCACTGCACCACATCACACCACACTAGACTAATACAATATTGTGTCCCAAACCATCACTGATAAGATATTCTTCCTTATATTGTAGTGCCATATTCTTCCTAAAATTACAAAACCAGAAAAAAGCAGATTTCTTCAAATCAATGAAGCCCTCTCCTTACCCAGCAGCACCACTTGCATTTGTCTCTATGTTTGTATTACTGGAAGGGGACTATCAGAAGGGAACATTTGCAGGAGCAAAGAAGAGTGGTTTTAGGGATATGAAATCATAGCAGACATTCCAGTTATCCCATTAAGATAAGATGTGACCTTTAAATGGAAGACTGATACTTTGGAGGCTGACCTTTGGTTTCCCAGTGTGCTTCCAGCATACTGTGATTTGTTACAAAACAATGAGTAGCATTCATTTTAGGCTAAAAGGTTTTTTAGCACAATATGCTGTGAAAACAGCAATTGCATTTTATTACTTGCCAGGCACTCTTTCAATGTGCTAGTGAAATTATCAGAAAATGAATAGGAATAGGTTTATGAATGTTGCATGAGAGGAGCTGTACAAACAAAAAAAATCTATGGTGACCGACATATTACTCCTTTTATCAAAGCAGTATTTATTCATACATTAAAAAAATCACATTGAAATATTAAAGAGTTTAGTCTAAGCTGGGAAGACTGTAACCAGAGCTGCTTGAATTGCTATATTCAGTGTCCTCTCCCTCACCACTGTACAGTTCATACTCTGCTGTGGACATAACTCTCCCTCTGGATGTGGCTCTTTGTGTTGTGGGAAATCTTTATAAATACACTGCTCTGCCTCAGCTCAGGAAAGGAGCTCTTACTTGCAGGTCATGTTGGTTTCTACAAATGATAGATGCTCAAAGCGTTAAAGAAAGGCAGGAAATCTCTGGGGACAAGAACTTGTTTGCTCTTGGAGGTGAGCAGAGGTGAGGTTTTTGCCTTGCAGAGCTGTTTCCTGCTCAGAGAACTTTTGTCTTACATTTCTGGTGTCTCTTGTGTGGCACTTCTTGGGAAGAAAATGGTACCTCCCTGCAGGGATGATGCTGTGGTCGGATATGTGCATTGCCAATGCTTGTCTCAATTTTTTCATCCCATTTCAGCAAGGCTGGCAGATGACCATAGTATTTTACCTACTGCCTCACCAGGAGGCAGCCCATCCCCTGCAAGTCCTGCTGTGCCAGTGCCCTACAAGCATGGCAGCCCTTTCCCCAGGCTCACAGCCTCCCAGGTCACACCTTTAAAAGCTGATTGTTTGCCACCCTGAGACACCTGCTCTGAGATCCTCATCATCCCACCATCAGTATCTTCTTTTTAGAAATTCACAACAGAGGATTAATATTTTGCACCATTTCTTCTTGTGTTTTTGATGAAACAAGCCCTACAAGACCCAGGTTGTCTCACCTATGATAAATAGGACAAGCTTTGTTTTAACCCCACGTTCCTGTGATTGTCACACTGGACTGCAAGTCAATGTTCTTCTGCTTGTGGTTTGTGTTGGCAGCCACTCTCCCAAAATTGGCTGTTGACAGCAGTTCTCTGGCAGTGAAGGTGGAGCTCATGTTCTGCCCAGCAGTTTCTTTATCTGGTAACTGAATTACTAGGAAGTGCAAAATGCTCAGTGATGGACAAAGGTGGGTTATTAGGAGCTATCTCATTTGGGATTCAGCACTGCTTGTGTCCCCAAAGAGCAGCTACAGAACCCACAGGCTCTAAGGTGTCCCCTGGCCTTGGGCAGGAGCTGAGGGGTTAAAATTAACCACAGATGGCCGCTGAGGGCAGGTAAATAGAAAGAGAGCAGAATTGACATATCCATCTGTGCACACTTCGTGCTGGATTCAGGGAGACATGTAGGTTACTGGGATTGTATCCCAGTGGGTAAGTCCACACTGGGATCAGAAAAGAGCTGGTGTCTGTGACAGCTATATGGACTACAGGAAAACAGAAAGGGTTTCGCTGAATTCTATTCAGAGTTCTTTTTAATCTATCTATCTATCTATCTATCTATCTATCTATCTATCTATCTATCTATCATCTATCTATCTATCTATCTATCTATCTGTCTATCTATCTATTTTGTATTTTATTTTGGGGGGTCTTTGGGGGTTTGTTTCAGGAACATTTAAGGGAAGACAGAAGACTTGTAGAATACAAAGAAAAAATGCAAATGTTCATCATTAGTATTTTACGTCTTTGTCTCGCAGAGTGCCAACTGTCAGCTCCAGAAGGCTGGGTTTGCTGTTGGCAGTTGGAAAGATTTTTCCAGCTTTATCCACTGAGACCTGGAAAATATATCAGGTTTGCTGAATCTGAGTAAGCTGGCATGTCACATCTTAGGCCATTAGTACCTCCACGTTTTTGACAGCCAAGGATTGTTCTGTAATTAATTTTCCATCTCTACACTGTTGTTAAATTCTATTATTCAATACAAAATGTTTCTGAAAATGTTTCTGGACTTTAATTAGTAATACTAATTTTCCCAAACAAGCAAAGCAGAAGCTAGCCTCAATTTCTCTGGAATTATTACAAAGGTAATTATATTAGTTCCACTGGTGCCTAATAACACTTACATTTGTGGTCTAAAATTTTTGTGTGTGTGTGTCCAGTCCAGTTATTAATTTTCTTTAATAATTCACACTTTGATTGTCATCATGGCACCACTTTGCTTTGAACCTGGGAATAATGGCACTGTAGCCAGGAAGCTGGCCAATAAACAATAATATCTAAAATCTGAAACCATGACTAAGAAGAGAATTTTGAATGAAAAACACCCAAACTGTGCCAGACCAGACTGCCAGGAGGGTGAGACCGAGTGCTGGAGGTAGAGTTTCCCTTCACTGCATCTCTGTTGGCTCCAACCTCATTCTATTTGCACAATACAAAATTGACTAGATCATCTAAGACTTAAGTCTGCTAAGTAATAAAAAGTACATGTTGACTTTATATGATTTAGTCTTTAAAAATAAATTTTAGATAGAAGATCAACAACTCATAATGAATCTCCTCTATTCTATTTGTGCTTTGAGGCTAGGGAAGAAGTTGAAATTGCCTTCAAAGCCCTACCCTCCTATGTGGTTTTACACTGAAGAGTGAATTGTTTGTCTTGTCAGGAGACAGTTTAAATAATCTGTTAGTAAATAGATTATTATTATTATCATCATCATCATCTATCTTCAGCAGAACCAATACAAATTCTCCTTTGGTTTTAACAATTAGAAGAATGATTGCAGACTCAATCTATTAAGTGTCTTCTTCTCTGTTAGAGTTGAAACACTGTGCATTATTTGCACAAAAATGAAACAGAAAAAAGAAACAACAACAACAAAAAAGATGAAAGGAAAAGAAGAGGAAAGAAAAAGAAAAAAAACCAAAAAAGACAAAGAGAAAGAAAAAGAGCAAGAAAGAGCAAAGAAAAAGTGAGAAAAAATGTTCAGTTTTCACTCAGAAAAACCTAAACGATGCCAAGGCTACGTCTTGGTTATGAATTTATTGATGGGAAAGCAAATGTCTTTAGGTTTTTGTTAAATTTTTACGTAAGAAAATAACACATTTTACACAATTTCGGTAAAGTGCTCAGGGGCAAAACGTGATTCAGGATAGTTTTTATTCCCAGTAGAGGGCACTGGAGAACTAATTCCAGCTCACTGTGCATTGCCAGGACACTATGGGAAGAACGAAGGGCGGGGTATTTCACTGAGGTCTTATAATCTGAATGCATATCAATCTGTATGGGCTGTTAATAAATATCTGAACATTTTTATCTGCGTGCAGTGTTACATTCTCTTTTACAAGATTTTAAGCTAAACTCTGTAGGCTTACAACTGTTGAGTACCATTTCTGTTGAGTACCATTTCTGTAATGAGTGTTAAACTACCTCTGCCTTTTTGTTTCTGCAGTCCCGGCTTCAGTGAAAATGTTTATCATGGAGTGACGCTGCACAGGGGAGCATTACTTTAGATATGCCTGCTTCACAGGGGATTTCAGCTTGTCTCTGATCATTGAATAAACCAATTTATATTGCTTTTCAGTAAATATAATGGCCACAAAATTTTACTTAAAATTCTTAGGGGGAAATGTGCTACCTAAAATATTCATAATATTAATTTTATTTTTGGACTGATTCAACAAATATATATTACAGAATGTTTGTTCATCAGCTTTTGGATAGTTTTGACACCAAATTCAAATTCTGGTCAGATTTAACTAAGATTTCAGATTAAAACTTAATTTTTAATTTTCTAGTGGCATTTGTGTATTAATTTGTTGTTAGATAGCACTGGGAAAAAGACTTTTTTAAAATTTTAAATGCTTATTTTCTGGATTGTTTGCATTATGTCTCTTATGTAGTTAATTTTCAATACAATTTTTGGTGAACTCCTTCCTGTTTGTGAGAGATGTATTTTGCAAGTTGGTTTTAGGCTAGAACTCCTTTCCCCATCCCATTGCTCCATAGAAGATTTGATCTAGCCTTGTACCTGGAATCTAAGGTGAGATCTTTGTTTAGCCCACAGAGCTACAGAGCAACAGAGTAACAGCTACTGAGATGCACATTTAACTCATTTTGCCAACTAAAGATTGCTCTGGTTAAACATAAACAAGTTCCTCTTGCTAAACTAAACAGAAGGTGGTCATTCAAGGTAAGCACTATTTCTCATCTACCCTCTTCTTTTTTTCAAGGAATAGCCAACAAACATAATTAATTAGGCACTTCTTTTGTTACTTTGCAAAAGCAGATGATGCTGCAGGCATAAACAAACAGCTTCTCTTTTAATAGAGCTTACTAATTTGGAAACACTCTCCATAGTTAGTTTGGGGAATGTCACTGCAACCAGAAGCATTGCTCATTTTTAGTTGAGATCAGTGCTTACATCTTACTGATTAAGTCATAATTTAACCACAGAGGAGCTTGAGTTTCAAATGAAAATAGATCACAATGTGTCTTCCTCCTACTTTCCTACCACCTTCAGTTCCTCATGCTCCCCTGCCAGGTTCTCTTTTCCCCTGTTTTTCCACCTCTATTCTTGTTCCCTCCATGTAGCCTGTGGCCACCACTATGCTTTCAATGCTGCCATGTCTTAAGTAGCCTTCACCATCACACCTCTAGATCACTGATGCCAGTGAAGGTCCTCCTTGATCCAATTCCTCTTGCAATGTCTTCCTGTAAAATTACTGTATTTTTCTCTGTAATTTCTCATTCATCCTATGATAGCCCAGCCTACCCTGTGGTCCTCCTCATTTCCCTTCTCCAGGAGCTCCCCATTCCGCTCCTCAGGCTCTTCCATGTTCTCAGTAGAGTGTGAGACATTTCCCTGTTCCTTGCTGAATGCAGTTAGCTGCTTTTGCGCAGGAGTTTGCTCTTTGTAATTTGTGACTCTAAGGAGAACTTGCAGGTGTCCTTTGACCTGCCAGTCAGCTGCCTGCCAGTAGAGAAGTGATGCACAGTTCTCAGACTGTTGGCCAGGAAACCCCACGTTCTTGCTGGAAACTCATGTTACCAGTGCTCTGCCTTATACCCTGAGGGAGTGGACAGCATGCACGTGCAAGATTTTCCTCAGGACTTGCTTGGCAGCAAGAAGGGATAAATTCCAGATGAAGGGTTCCACCACAAAAGTAGTATTTCAGTGCTTACCAGAGGTCTAGGAAGATTACACTAATACCCTGGTGATGAGTGAAATAATTATATTCACTTGCAAAGACAAGTCAAATATCTTCACCACCAATATTTTTGCTTTGGATGGAAAACTTTAATCTGGTTGATAGAGAAACAGGATGACAGCAAATTTGAGATGGTGTTACATTAATTGACTTTTGCAGTCTTTCTTCCATAGGGTTGTCCAGCTGATGGTCTTCCTCCATCTCCAGTAACTCTTAGCTGCAGTCTACAGTTTTAGGTCTTGCTCCATAAGAAGATTTCATTTAAAGTGAGCTAATATGTTAGTGTTCCTGCTCTCTGCTCCTTATCCTGTAGGCTGCTCTGCTGTAACCCTCTTCAATTTTGCTTTCTTCTGACCCCTGAGCCTTGCTGTCTGCCTCTCTCCCCTAGTTGTTCCCAGTGTCCATGCTCATAGCATCCCATACTCTGTCTGACAGCCTCTCCAATAGCTTCAATATCCATCCTTTATATGCTGTGCAGGATACAATTAGAGCCACCATTCTCCTGTGTCTCTCTTATGTGTCCTTCTTATGGGACCTATTGCTTTAGATCAGCAGGGCTACAAAAGTTAGGGATGTTTGGACACCATTAACAGGCTTTAGGAGGCAAAAGGCACCTCACATTTTCTTCACAATATGACTCTCTTGTAGGAGGAAAAGCAGCTCTTCAATAAAAAGTGAAGCAGAGTGAAATGTGAAAGTGTCTGGTCTGAGCTCACTGTGCTCCAAAAACCTGCCGGGAATGAAACTTGCAAAGTAGAGTGGGGTGTGGAAGACAGCTAATTTAGGACTAAAATCTGCTCCATCTGTATCTTCTGGAAAGGGAGCTGGACAGCTCAGTGTTTTTGACAACTGATCCAACAAGGTCATGTTATTGGTCTACTTTTTCTATGTGATCTACCTTTCCATCAGGATGCTTTGTTACATCTGACTAGCATGTTCTGGCTGGTGTTGTTCATTAGTGACCTTACAGTTTCACGTTTGCATTAATGCAGTAAAGCAAGTCTCAAGCAGTAAAAAAGCTATGAACATTTCCTAAAAACACTTTAAGGGATGAAATGGGAACTTTATTCTTTCTGGTTTTTATTTTTCCTCTCAGGCTATACTATAACAGAAAAATAAAAGTCTAGAGTGAGATGTAGCTAAAATTGCAAAAGGATAAGCATTTTGAATTATCTCTGTTGAGCAGCCCCATTTCAAAGAAACACCACCCTGCAATATTGTTCTCTCTCCAGTCCTAAAAGCTCTCCCTGGCATTTAAATAACAGATCAATCACTTCAGCACTTCGGCTCCAGGCTAAGAAATCCTCCCTGTAATATTATAGGGAAGGTAGGCTTTAAGCTTGATATTCTTTTCACCACAGTGATTGCAACTTACAATTATAAATTTAATCTTGCCTTATGAAACTCTGAGATCTTATTCTGATGTGGAACTCTAGATGCTAAGAATTTACACTTTCTTATGAAATTCTTATGAAATACCTGAATTCCTAAGCAATACAGCTTTATTGATATGCAAAACCATTATGATGAAACATGACTAATTTAGATCTGGGATAGAAAGACTTTCTGCAAAAAATAACATATGCAACACATGACCTCCCTTTACGTTCATGGAATATAATCTTTAGCATATCCTGATTTCTTTCTCTTAATTTGTTATTCCAAACAGTTCCACTGTAAATTTAGTTCTGTTGATCTGCCTGGGATCTATGCCTAAGTCTGGTAGGCCTGGCAGAGAGGCTGCGGCTGGGATATGCTATTGACTTATGACCCGTTATTGAGCTGAATGGAACTTTCTCAGCTTCTCGTGAGATCCATGCAAGCACTTACAGCAGGGGGGCTCACAGCTGCCAGTCTATATCCTTGTTTGCTGACTGGCTGTGAAATATATTGCTTTGGATTGCCCTGCTAGGGACATAAGTGTTTTTCATGTTCTGTTGCACTGGTGCTTGCTGTGACTCCTGCAGATAGCCAGTGTCCAGGATGTGTGAGCAGCTCCGCCTGGAAAGAGGAATTGCTCAGCCTTCTTTCTTGAGGCAAAGTATTCACCAGATCTCACCTGAACAGGGAAGAAATAAAAGTGAAATAATTTATTCACTCACAATTTCAAGCTTCTGTAGAGGCAACACTATATCAAAATTCTTATTTTCTTTGAGGACACAATTTCCTTTTCTTTTTATTTGGTGTTTTGTTTTGCTTTCTATAAGCTTTCCTGTTGCTGTCTGTTCATAGATGCGCAACCTGCTCTCTAACAGGACCCATCTCATGCAACTCAATTTCTGAGAAGCCTTGTGCAGACTTGTTTTGGACTGCTATTTCCTCCTGCAAGCAAAATAGCAACTTCTACTCAATCCTGCATGAGGATGTGTCCAGCAGTTCTCTCCTGCTCTCCAAGGGAATAAAGACAATGCTTTTGACAAATGAAAAAAATTCAGACCATGACCAGAACAGATTTATATAGTATTTCTCAGCTAATTCATTCAATATTCAGATGTTGATATTAATTGTTACTGTTATAGAAGATGTTATGTTATTTTTGTGATTCTGAATAAAAGAATAAAATTCAAAGTAAATAAAAACATTGAAAACAAATATTCAGAAAATCTAAAGCATGCTCACCATGTCAATGAAGCTTATAACTCAGCCCAATTCAATGCAATCCAAACTATTCATATAGTGTGGATATGCCCTGCAGAAGGAAGTCCTGCACTCTGTTTTGACCAATGTTGATTAAAGAAAACAGCAGAATGCTTAGGAAACTCTGAAAGCCTATTTTGGAGCATTTTGTCTTAATATGTCTAATTTAGGAGAAAACGGATATTTTAGAGGAGGGAATAAAAAAATAGTTGTAAGAATAACCAAGGGGTCAAGTTAAACTGACTGTTTTACTCCTGCATTCCTGAGCCAGCTCCTCTAGAATTCATAAGATACACTGTAGTATTTGCACTTCCTGAAGTTTCCTTTTCTGCATATTTATAGTCCTACTTTTGATAATGGAATCTTACAGATTTTTTTTTTTTTTTTTTTTTGAGTAATACACAAAGTAAGTGCTCTAGCCTCAAAGTAGCAGTATTTTACTAAATACTAAAGGCTAAAGTTTGAAGGAATTCCACAGACTTGGAGCAATATATTAGAATTTTCTTTTCTACAAACTGTCCAGCATTTGTTTGTGTAAACTTCACTTTTTCCTCTGGTGTCATGGTAGAATGCTTTATCCTATATTTGAGAAAAGGTGTCTAAAACCTAAAAACAAAAATCCTATTTCAATATTAGGCTGCATGTCAGTTTCAAAGGTTGTCTTTACCAGGTATTCAGGCAAATCAGGGAGGAAGGGTTTGGGTGGTTTGGGTTGTATTTCCAAGGTTCTAATCTGATAAACTTTCCATGTAAGCTTTGCAAGATTTGCTTTCTTTGTGTCTCATTCACCATTTGAATGACTCTGTCTTGTACACTATCATGGCAAGAATGTAATAAATAGAAAGACATTATAAGCATCTGTTCCATGATAAATATTATATAGATTAAATCACATAATAACTCTCTCCCAGCTAGCAGCTGGTCTACTATGAAATCAAGCCTTGGACTACAAACTGATGTAAAGGTAGAGCTCTTCCAGTTGGTTTCTGTTTTTTTTTTTTTTTTTTTTTAGACTAAAGCATTGGCTTTCTCTCCATTTACTCAGGAAGACAGATTAATTTCTATATGATCTTTCCTTTTTGTCTTCAGTTATTCTTACTGGAGGTCTTGGGCAGGGAGTTGAAAACTTGAATCTGAATTCTCACACTAATTGCTTTGTCTCAGTTCTTTTGACTGTATGTTTTGTTTTGCTGGTTTTTTGCCTGTGAAGATTTTTAGCAATGAACACATCAGATTCTTAGTTCTAAGAAGGAGCATAAATACTGTATATACCTTAAGTTATAGGGGATATCAGGAACACCTAACTGTAATCTATACTAATTGAAAATTATTATAGTTAGTGCATTCATGAAGCAGCACGGACTTAATTTAAAGAGCAGATGGGCCAAGTGGTATGTCCACATGCATGATTCCAGCAGTGGGAAATGAGCTGGAGTCCCTGAAAAGTACACGTATATAACCATGTGAGAGGAAAAAGGTCAGGTAAGTCTTAAGGGGACTTGCTCTTTTTTTTTCAAGTCAGAAACCTTTCTCCAAAGCATTTAACTTTAGAGGCTGATCATGCTGGGATGAAACAGAAATATGGTAAAATTTCCCCAAGAGATCTCTTCCTTTCTCCTCATGCAAGCTAAATATAGCCCTACTTAGGGAAAAAAGTCTGTATTGTAAAAGACAAATTACAGTGGCTGCTTCCTATATTTTCACTGGTGTCTTGATGCTAAGGACCCTGTGAAATTTATTTTGGCAAATTTGTCAAATGATTTTGAGTTGTCTGAGCCTGCGATTTCCTGTGGCCATATGAAGAACAAGGAGTCAAAAGACAAGGATGGGACACCAAGGTCTCTCAAGAGACAAATTTATTTTTTAAGCTCATCGTGCTGCACATGTAACAGAAAACCAGTGGGAATGAGATGGACAGCATTGCATGAGGGTCATTTTAGTACCAGGTGCATCCACAGTACCACTGTTTGGGAAGGGAAGACAGCAGCGTGGCTTTGTGTTCCAAGGTCTTTGTCAGCCTGCGTCAGCAAATTACCTTCGCACCAAGATATGAAAATCTCCTGTAAATCTGCCATTACTCTTCATTGCCCTTATTTTTTAAAACCAAGTTGCTTATAGCCGGTATGAATTTAATTATATAAGGTGTTGAAAGTAAACCATAAAAATATCTGGAAATAACCTCAAGTAACGTATAGACCTAAAACCTCTCATGTTTTATTCTGATATCTCAAGAGATCTTACCAAAATAAAATTTCTGCTTGTGGAAACAGCTTGGATGAGATGTAAAGCAAAGCCTGAAGTGTTTTTGATGTTGTGGAAATTTACAGCAAGCCCCATAACATGGATCAGGGCTGGAAGGAGGTGAGCAATTAAGGTGACAATAATATTGGTTGTTACAATGTTCTGCTGTTCAGTCTACAACGATGGAAGATTTTCAACACTTGTCTCTGGTAAGGCCAATGTGTTTGTTGTCCTTCTTTTCTACACTTTTTACTGAAAAAGCCTGCTGAAATCCGGCAGCTAATGCAATTATCATTAAAAACATAAGGTAAAATTTCAGATTAGAAAAAGGCAGAAGGTACATGCATACTTTTGAATTTTACTGTTCAGCTGGGCCTGCTGATCTGCATGCTGTAGCTTTTGAGGCTGAATGAGATGCATCTGACCAGCCCCAAATGTATTTACAGTCAAAGTGGCATTGGGTGTGCCCATGTGTGTACGTACCCACACATGTGCATGGGACTGATTAGGGACCTGAATAAACGGGTACCACAGAAGAAAGAAAAGTGCTGAAGGTAGGAAATGGTGACATATTGAATATGGGCTGGTGGTGATAGTATCTAAAAACCAATAAGGAGGGGAAAAAATATACTGGGTATTTAAAATTAAAATATCCAGTGTTTATATTGACTAGATTGTTCTTTACAGAAATAGCTTGTTTGCAGCAATTCTATTTTTGATTCCTACTTCTGTCTTCTGAGGGCATTAATGTGGTGCAACTACCTTTATCAAAAGGCCATTAGACAAATACAAACCACAATAAAAACCATTTCTAAACAATTTCTAAACAATATATTAACAAGACAATTAAGTCAAGAAGATTCCATTGAAGCGCCAACACTTGTCAACATCTTCTGATTCACATATTTCAGATACTGCAGAATAAGGACTGTCAGTGAGTACTGACATTAAAAATAATGACCATTGTAAAATGATTTGCTGTTTCACTTGAATCTATAAAGCCAGTAATGAAGCACCCAGGGTGTATAGCACAGCCTTTTCTGGGGCTCTGACAAACAACAACCCATGCGTACAGCTAATGTCTTTGGCAACCCTCTGTGGCCTGAACTGGAATGTCTGTGCTATTATAGTTTCATGACTCAATCATAATATTATTTAAACATCATTTTTCTGTATCTAATTTATTTATTGTCTCTAGTGGTAGACACAGAGACTGGTGAGCTAAATTATATTAACATTTCAGAGTAATAATAGAAGAAAGCTAAGAAAGATAATTATCTTTGGGCATAAAAATAATTTTAATTAGACAGTCAGTAAAGTGGGAATGGACAGACAATGATGAATTATTATTCTGTAGTTTAATCAGACAGGCAGAGAACTGGTCTGCAAGAGGAGTCTGCACTCAAGAAAGTGCTTTGCCTGATTGAGTCAAAGGTAGACAACGAGGAGAAATGGTCAATTTCCTTGAGCTGAATCTTTGCATTACCAATAAAAAAAAATACATTTGCCCATCACTTCTTTGAAGTCACAGTGATGCCATAAAGATCTAGACATAAAAAAACGCACTTTAAAGACACTATATAATAGAGGCAGTAACATAAAATCTTCTCTTTAATTGGAAGCCTCCAGGGGCAAGTATGAAAAAATGCTCACATGATATAGGCCAAACACAGTTGTATAAGTTTAGCAAATTAGCATAATTGCCAAGAATCTCCAAGTAGAAGCACAGGTGATGAGGTAATTCTCCCCCTTGGTTCAACCCTTTCCTGGAGCTCCCCCTTTTGCTAGTTGTTTATGAGAAAGTATCTTGGCAGAGTGGCTTGTCCTCAGTCTCCAGGGACCTCTAGGAATGTGCTTTGTCTTTGTGCTAACAGAGAGTGTAAAATGTTAGCTGCAAATCTATAGAATTATACCATAATAAGCTAGAGAGCTACAAGTATATGTGAAGAATATTTAAGAACAAAAATCAGTTTGGCATCAACTGGAAGACTTATAGTTTGCTAGAAGTTAATGTAAATATTTTCTTTACTCTGTCTTACCATCCTATCAAACCAAAAATAAGTTAATATCTATGGACTGTTCCTCTGAATGTTCACTGGCTTTCCTTCCACCGTATGCCAGTCTTTTTCAGTCACATGAGAAAATTTGAATGGACACTCCTTCTATGGCAGTGTCACCCACCTCTACTTCCAGGTAAATCCATGCATAACACTAGATTTTTGCTGTGGCCTACTTGGTACTTGCTGTTTTCCAGATCTGAAGAGGAAAAAAGAGAATTATGTCTGATACTTGCTCGCCTCATGTGAGTAAGCAGAGCTTTTTACCACTTCAAACTGCATCCATGGCCCTGTTCTATTCGTGCGCCAATTTTTAGGTCAAATATAACATATTTCATTCGAATAATGAAAGATGAAACCAGATGGTATTGCAAACAGTGTAATTTAGGTGCTACATTACGCAGTATCTATCACATGATAAACAAGACCCATTTGCATATTGAGAGTCTTGATAGCTCTACACAGAGCCAAAATGAACTGGATAATTCATCATCATTTTCTATCAGCACACAGTGAGGTGCAGGCTAATGCAGCTCCAGTGTGTACATGCTGCTCAGGCAAACAAAGGCAGACCCACAGCTCGATAGCAGCTCCTGAACACTGGCATTTTGAGGCTGTGTGCCAGGGCACAGCAGGCATGCTGACTTCTGTCATGGTTTAATAACAGCCAGCAAGTAAGTACCACACTGACACTCCTCACTGCCTCTCCCCCCAAGTGGGAGGGGAAGGAGAATTAAAAAAAAATGTAAAAACCATGGGTTGAGATAAGGACAGTTTAATAACTGAAATAATGTGAAATATAACACTAATTAATAATAATGAAAAGGGAGATAAAAATATAGAGAGGATAAAACCCAAAAAGGAAAGTGGTGCACAAAACAATTGCTCACCACCCGCTGACTAATGTACAGCCTGTCCCTAAGCAGCAATTTGCTCCTCACAGCATATAAACTCCCCCAGTTTATATACTGGGCATGGTATTCTATGGTATGTAATTTCCCCAGGGTGTGCTGCGTAGAACAGGGCAATCCCTGACTTTTAGATGTGCTGACATCCATTGGGATACCTTCTCTGTCACGTGGGGTGCCTGGGCACCTTGCATAACACCTGATAAAGCAAGGTACCTGAAAACAGTGAGCACGCTGGGTTGAGGGTCTCCTTGGTTACCCAACAAAAAGCCTTGGGCACAGTGGTTGGGAAACATTTGCATCTCACTGTGTTTTACAACCTGAGACACTTGGCAGAGTGGGTCACCCAGATGAGAGCTTTCTGAAAACTGGTGGTCCTTTCTCCAATTTCCTTTCATGAGAAGCTTTAGGTATTTGCCCTGAAAGCCAGGCTTAGGACCTTCTAGATGACACTGGTAGCCACCAGACTAGTAAGTTTTTTTGGACTGCTGTTTTCCATCTTTCCAGGTGATGACACTTCTTTTTCCCTTCAACTTGCTGTGGGCTAAAGAGATTCCCAGAGTAGTTGAAGATGTCAGCTTGTTTGGAGGAGAATGGTTGCTTTTGTATGGTACAACATACATACAATATGAAAGTGCTAGGAGTCAATGCAGGATAAAGAAGGCCACCAGGAGATGCCTACTGGTCTCTGTCCTTGATGGCACCAGTAGTAGTTTGAATGGATTAGAACAATCCCCTAAAGGAAGAAAAAAAAAAATCCCAGTTGAAATCCATGTATTTCTCATTTTCCATACCTGATATTTGAAGATATGTGTCAGGTCCATGGATACTCTCTCTGAAGGATATTCTCAGGTACCAAAGTACTGTAAAGATCAAATCTCTCTGGCTGACAGCACAGTGGCTGCTTTCCCCTCTTGCTGTATTTTGCCAAAATCTCAGAAGCAGAGAAGGGCAGTTTGGCAGCTGACAGAGAGGGCATCTGAAAACATATGAGTTCCACCAAGGGCAGTTCTGAGAGAAAAAAGTTGTCTCTGAAAGGAGAAGAGATATGAAGTGTGAAAAGAAGAGTAATTATGCAGCTTCGAAAGAGGATGTTGAACATATTCGTCCTAGAGGAGGTACTGGAGTTTGAAGGGAAATTGAACTCCCTTTCCAGCAATATAAATTGGTATAGGTATACTCAGCTTTATTAGGGAAGCCAAAAGAGGTTAACCGATGTCTGACTTTCAGACAGGGATCACAGACAAGCTTTATTCAATATTGAGGCTAATCTGACCAAAGACAGCTTTTCTCATATGACTACAAGTGTTGGAGTCCAGGGCATTCCTTTGTCTGCCCTGGAGGGTCAGAGACCTGGGCAGGGGGGTCTGGGACCCCGGCCCAGAGCTCAGAGGGACACTGGCTTTGATTTCAGTCCATGGGAAAGGCTTCTTGCACTGCAGGAAGCATTGCAGGCCACAAGAGTGTGAAAGATTGTAGTTTAGTATATCACAGGGTGGAAAAAACAGTATATTTAGATTCCTAGCATTAAAGTGAATGGGGCAAGATGGAGAATTTGGGGCGTTGCCTCCTTCTTCTTCCTTCTCCTTCCCTCACTTCATTTCTGCAGTGACGTGACACAAAGTAGGTAGTGAGGATTGGGTCAGAGTAAAGATGACCTTTTTAGTAATAGTGATAGACATTGGTAAGAAGTAGTAAATATAAAATATGTAGCAATTAGTATAAAAGATAAGGACAGCCCCAGTTTGGGAGGAGTCGTCAGAAGTCCAAGTCGCGGCAAACATCTTGTTGGACTGAGAAAATTGTAAGATAAGAAACAATAAACGAAGTATGCAACCTTGAAAATCAGAGCTTTGCAGAGGGCAAGAAAGACTCCAAAACCACCTGAATGTCAGGGAAAGCCCCGACATACAAGGAGGGCAATTAGTAGCTCCCACAGTTTAACTCACCTGGGAATAGCAAGATGATCATGCTGACCAAATCTTCAGCTGAGCTAAGCAGCACAAATGAATTTTACCTGTATTTCTCAAAGAGTTTGTGAGAAATCTGCTAAACTGAGAGCTTTCAGTGCGTGTCTCTTAACCTGATGTGGTGGCCAAAGGGTCTGGGCTGGCCTTGTTGCTACTCCAGCTTGGGCCTGGCTGGCTTATGGAGGTTCTGGAGCTGGGTCTTGCCAGTGAAACCCTGCTGGTCCCACTGTCACTACTCTTCCTTGTCAGGCAGCTGGCCTGCACTGTGTGTCCGTGGTAGCTAATGGGGTCTGATGGCAGTGAAAGTGTTCCCAAGAGATATCACAGTAGTGTGGTGAGGTCTCCGAAACTAGTAGGAGATTCAGTTAATGTGCGTGAAACAGCCACCAGCTACTCCAAGGTCAAAACTGCTAGGGAGAGCTGATGACTAATGTAATTTAGTTCTGTTTTCTGTTTGTTAATTATGTGATTCCTTTTAATTTATTCCTTATGCATTGAATAATTTCTACATAACTTGCTCTAAGTCTATAACTTGCACAAGAATTTGCTGTTTCAGCAAATGCTCCTCCATAAACCTGCAGGCTAAACAGATGTAGAAAATGAAGGTAAAATAAGAGTGAAAATACCAGAAGAGGATAAAAACTGTTTTTCTCATGGTTTTTGTATTTGTTTCACCCTCCCAGACCAATCTGTGAGGAAGCAACACAGGATCTTGACTGATGGGAGAACAGCACCAAGCTGCTTTCAGGGCTGCTTGGGAGATGGTTGCTGCAGCCCAGCACAGGCTGTGATCTCCTGGAACAGCATAAAAACTGCCTTGTGCATGAATGGGATCAATAGACTGCTGAATATTAGGAAAAAAATGGCCTCTCAAATTCTTCTGGTCTTTAGTGTGTCAATACTCTGGATTCATCCCTGATGTGCTCACATTTGAGTGATCTGCTGGTTCTGTCACACAGGCAGCATGTGAAATTCCTCACTTGATTTCAGTGTCATGACTCTCACTCTGAGCAGCTCATGCTGGGCATGCCCACTTGCCCCTCCTCTGCAGGACTCAGCACAAGGCTGCACAAGTTTGGCTACACTGCCAATGCTTTTTTCCCTCCTCTCTTTGCATTTGCTTACTCTGTTATCAAGCTTCACTGCTCAGGCACTAAACAAACACTAAGTATTCAGCACCAGCCCTTGGTTTCTGCACTTCCAGCACGTAACTACCTGTGGGATTAAGCCCTAATTGAAAGACTATTTAGCCATGACTTCTTGGGGATTGCTTTTCAGGACGTTATTGTAAGCCCCTTCAGAAGACAAAGGCAGCTGAGGGCATTAAGGCTCAAAGATGGTGCTTGATGTCTCATAAATTTGGATCTTACAGTGACTAAGCTTTCTGAGAGTTATGTTTAAACCAAGTGGCAAAGCCAGCTTGGAAGTTAAACAGTGATTAAGTCTCTGATCCCATATCTGAGGAGGCTAAAGAACTCAGCCAAGAAGTATTTTAAAATGAATTTAGCTAGTTTCTGCACACAGTAGGACATGAGAAACAAGAAATGCATTTTGGAGAGGGTGTTTACCATATTTTCACACTTACAGCTAGCAGGATAGCTGGAAGGAAAAATACTTGCTTATTCAACCATTCAAGTTATAAATGAGTGTGGGTTATACAAAGGGAATCAACTGAAGTAGCATCTCTTCTCCCTTAGCTCCCCGGGGCTGCTCTATATCATATTGTCTGTCTTCCTTCTCATTTGCCTCCATTTCTTACTGCAATCTTTACTATTCCTTACCTTATTACCCTCTAGCCCTGATTTTGTGTGCGTATGTCCTATATATAAACACCAGTTACAGTACTTGGATGATATAAATTGTGTGCAAGGCAAAGTGGTAGAGAAGTGCTAGGTGCTCAATGTACAGGAGCAGACTGGTGTACGCAGATTGGAGGTTAATATTAGTTCTCACAGCTGACTATAAACTACTGGTATTTACCGCGGCTACGGGGTTTTAAAAACATAATTAAAGATTAACGAACCTTAACAAGATCTCTGCCTGCCAGAAGAATGTTAATAGAAATGCAAAATCCTGCGTAGTAGTGTAGCTTAGGCAACCCTACTGCAGTTAACAAAGCTGGAATGTTGGAAGTACTGAGGATGGTGGCACCTTTACTTTAATGGCAGAAATTAGTCAGCTCTGCTCCTTCTGTCTGTGCTTCTTGGACCATTTAGGTCTAGATAGTTTTGGACAGAACAGAATGGTGCTATTTATTGTGTCACATCTATTTGTTTCTAAGAACAATTTGGCTAGACACATGCAAGGGTGTATGCACACTTCAAAACCAAAATAATATTAGGTGGTATTCTGCCCAGTCTCTCTTTGCTCTCTGGTAATGGATCCCATGAAGTTAATTTTCACTCAGTTCCTGACTATTCTACAGCAAGGAGAATGGCCTTCCCAGCAATGTTAATATATGAATTGGAGCCAAGATGGAGAGAGATTTCTGTTATAGTCACAGAAAGATATTTTAAAAGTGAAATTCTGTTATAGGCCCTTGATAACATGCTTTTTTTCCCACAAGAACCCATGATTCATTTCTGCTTCAAAGCTTTATGAGCTGACTTTAAAAACCAACAAAAATTTGTGACTGTATTTTAAGTCAGGCTTTGAGTTTCCCTGAGTGGTGCAGATACCTCTACCTGCAACACCACACTTTTTCCACAATGTCTAGTGGAAAGTATGTATATGAGGAGTGGGAGCCAGAGCTTCTTTAGCCAAGGGTTTTTGACCATTTTCCATATCTTCTGTAGGATCAAATTTTTTGAAGAGCATCTTGACTCATTCACTCCCAAATTGACAGCTGTGTGAAGAAGGAAAAAGGAAAGAGCAGAGAGATAAACAAAAGAAAGCTACAAAGGAGACCTACATTATCCTGAAAAATATGAATTAAACGGGCTTTTCTGCTTTCTGTATTTTTCCTGACCAATGAAAATTCTTATCGGTTCTACACATTATCCCCCTCTTTTCTGCTGTCTGGAGAAGAAAGTAACTCTTGATTGGCAATTATTTTCCCATGATTTGCCATGGGATAAATCTGACAATTTTTATGCAATCAGACTATACCTGGATTTCTTTTCACTGTAGTTGTCTTATCACCTTATCATGGCTCTTCAGATTTTTCTAACACATTTTTTTCCTATAGTGATGAAGTGTATGAAAAATCATATTTATTGTTCATTAATTGGAATTCTCTGTTTCCATTGGACAATTAGTGTGAGCATGTTCTGGTGAAACAAATTTAGGGAGCCTATTGAGCTGTTTGCAACTCTGGACATAATTATCTGCTATATAACTGATTTTACAGGGTCCAGTTCTGGTGCCCCCAACATAAAAAGGACATGAAACTGTTGGAATCAGTCCAGAGGAGGGCCATGAAGCTGAAAAGAGGAGTGGAGCACCTCCCTTAGGAAGACAGGCTGTGA
Source organism: Hirundo rustica (assembly GCF_015227805.2). NCBI lineage: Eukaryota > Metazoa > Chordata > Aves > Passeriformes > Hirundinidae > Hirundo > Hirundo rustica. The sequence goes on from NC_053452.1 coordinate 83,664,831, forward strand.
AAGTTGGGACTGTTCATCTGGAGAAGACAAGGTTGTGCGGACCTCTCACAGCAACCTTCCAGTATCTGAAGGAGACCCCCAGGATCTTTGTTAGGGATTCTTTGTCAGGATCTGCAGTGATAGGACAAGGAGTAATTGGTAAAAAGTGAAAGAGGGGAAATTTAAGTTAGAGATTATGAAGAAACTTTTTACTGTGAGGGTGGCGAGACACTGGAACAGGCTGCCCAGGGGGGTTGTAGGTGCCCCAATCCTGGCAGTGCTCAGGCTGGGTAAGGCCTCGAGGAGCCAGGTCTAGTGGGAGGTGTTCCTGCCCATGAAGGGGAGATTGGGACAAGATGACCTCTAAGGTCCCTTCCGACCCCTTAACATCCTATGATTCTATGATTATTTTGTAGGAGAAGGGAATGCAGGTAACCTCACCCCTGATAAGTAACAGCTGTGTTAATTACCCAATACAGCCTTGTCCCTGAGGAGTCACAACTATATCCAATAAAGTGTGACAAAAGGGAGTGTGTTAGCGGGTGAGGAGAATCATGAAGAAGAAGCATCCTGAGGGGAGAGAATCACTGCTGTGAGGTCAGTCTGGGCCTGCAGTTGGAGCCTGCAGCCATAGTCTAGCTAGGTAAAAGCCTGCATTCAGAGTCTGCAAACTGATACAGGCTGTCATAGTTTAGCAGAAAACAACCAGCAGTAGGAAACCTACAGTAGGAGTGTGCTGTAGCCTTGGGTCAGTGAATAGTTGGAGTCAGGATGGCTGAGCTGTGAAGAGGGATAAACCGGGACCCTTTCCTGCTGTGATAAACAAGAATCTGTTTCTTGGCTCATTTCTACCCTCTAACAAGAGGGCTGCTGCAATAATTATTTCTTTAAGAAAGAGAGACATGTTGCCATATACAGCTGATCTGAGTATAAAATATTGGTATTACTTCTAACACTTCCACACCTGGGAAGTCCAATCCAGCATCCCTAACTCAGAGCACGTACAGAGGTTGCTCTGAAGTGCAGAAGAAATAAAAGTAGTGGGAGTGCTCACTGTGAGTGGTTGCTGGTGACATTACTGTCAGGAAAGCAGGCTTTGGTCTCTTATGGTGACAGCCTAAATGTTGTTCAAGATCCCTGTGGTGTTGTGGCTGAGGAGGGGAATTATGCAGCGTGGCATGGCTGACTTGGGCATCTCTGCACAAGCACTGGGTGTGTGTGTCTCTTTCCCTCTGCTTCCTGCGCCAGTGTACATCCAGCCTGTAGGTTCCAGGAAAGTGGCACTGTGTTCCTACCCATTGTGGTAGTGCCAGAATTGGGGAGGAAAAAAAAAAAATCTTTTTTTTCTTTTCCAATCAGCTGATGGAAGGCTGCTGCTGTCCATGCTCTTTGCCTTTCACTTCTGGTCTCCCCTTACATGCCAACTATGATTTTCCGCTTTTTGTTTTACATGCACATGAAAACCATTTTGTTTTAACTCAGGCAGAGCAGATATAACAATTTAGCTCTGCCTTAGCTTTGTGCTCTTCAAGTGTGTATGTCCTGAAAACTCTCCTTTGGAGTATCGTGATTTGAAATGATGGTCAAACAATAGCACTTTTCAATTTAAACCATAGCCATTGTGCATAGAACATCTGTTCTCTCGCATTAAAAAGCTGTTCCTCATAGTTGCACTTCATTATGCAAATCCGTTGGTTTTATTTTTTTTCACAGCCTGAGTATTTTAAAGGGGCATTTGCAACTTAAACCACTGGCTTGTACTAGGTGTGGAGCAGTAAGACCAGATTTCCAGCTACTATGACTAAGACTAAGTTTAGCAGGCTGGCACAGTCTGGAGTAATTTCTCAGAAGTGTGTCTAACTCCTACCCAATTAATATACAAGTGTGTAATTTCTTTGCAATTATAGATTGTAATTATTTTCAGATTTTTCTGTTTGCCTTAGAATATTCCAATATTCTATTTAACTCTCTACTCCTAGCTCAGCTCAGAGTTGTCATCTTGTAGTTACTTTATTGAAAGAGGATACCTGGTCTTTGACCCACTGCTTAGATATACAACGTTGTTTACAGCTATCCCTCTGGTGAGTTACTTCATCCCTAGCCTTAGGCTGGAACTTTTTTGATGCCTGTTCCTGAAATAAAAACATTATATGGGTGAAAATGTCTGAACAGAAGAGGGTGGTATGTTCCCAGGTCAAACTGATGGTTTTTTTTTTTTTGACACACTTGAATCACTCTCTCTTTTATTCTTTGTTAAAATTCTTTAATTTCTTTTATTCTTTAATATAATTTAATAAAATCCAAAAGGAATAAAGTTTTGATGCTCAGAGTGTTCTCTCAGTAGCTTGTTTTCAGCCAGGTTTGTAAATTGTAGGAAGTAAAAAACTCTGAGGAGGCAAGGGAAAGATGGAGGTTTTTTTCAGCTTTAGCAGGTCTAGTTGTTCAACCTTTCTCTTACAGAACAAATAAGGTCTGTTAACAGAAAACTATTGCTGTATCTACCAAACCTCTGTGTAGGATGAAATCCCAGTTCATAATGTACCTGCTACTAAAGGATACCATTACTCTGTACTTAGAACTTAGACCTAGTGTGTGCGTGTACTCAAATATCTCTGCACTTCTTGGTTTTATTGTAAGTTGATGTAAAAGTGTAAATTATCTTGAGAAGGAATCCTACTTCTCAGAGCACCCATCTTCCCCCTGTGGTTTTAACTGCAACATGCTGGACAGCAACACTGTAAAGCTATGTTAAATGGATTGCAGTTAGCAGAAGGAAATGAGGAAATGGTGAAAAGAGGAAATTCACTCCCAGAAAGCCCAGAGACAAAATTCACTAAGAATTTTGAGTGTTACAGAAACAAAACTTCTTTTAAACTGACTTAATTCAGTGTACTTGACTGAAATATATTGAAAATGTAAAGTTTTGCATAGAAAACTGAAAAAGGAATGAAGTGATTACTATAATACATTTTCCTCTTTGGAAGAGACTGTGCTCTTGATGGGGTTTTGCCAACTGAAGGGGTTAACACAGTCTGTGGTGCTCTCTGGTTATTTCTTTGTGCAGGTAACAGGCACCCTCCCTGCCACATCATCTTCCCCATCCTATCTCTCCCAGCACAATACCAGATTGCTTCTGCTACCTGGTGAAGTGTGAGTGTGTTTTTAAGCACTCATCTGCAAGGTGAGAGGAGTCTGTCATGAATCTAGCAAGAGCCAAATGTGGCAGAAGTCTGGGTGAACTGACTAACCTCCTCCCTGCCACATGATACAGTGTGATCTGGTTTCTGGTTTTTATGTGAATGGTAAAAGTCTTTGGGAAAGTTCCTAGGAAATGGAGTAAGTTTCTCTTAGCTTTTCTTTTAATGTGGGATTTCAGAAGATGATTTCAAACCTATTAAAATTTGGATCTTTAATAAGCTTAATGTAAAATACTGAAGCTTCTTAATCTCCTCAGCCTCTGTGCTGAATAAAATAGAAAAGAAATGCATTATACAGATAAGATCTGGCATTTTTTTACTCAGAAAGAACATTAACCTTGTGGTAACTGTTATGTCTTTGAGTAGGCCAAATGAAAAAAGCACCAACAACAATGTAATTACAAACAAATTGGTATCTTCTAGGTAAAAGAAAACAGCAGTTTAAGACATAGACTCTTAACACCTCAGCCACTGACTATCTACACATATTGACACAGAACTTACTACAAGCTATTTTTATGTAGCCGTTTCCTGACAATTTTCCGTATGTTCTGTGGAAGCTTTATCAATTGATTGCATGTTGCACTAGTGTCCCCAGATGCAGGATGTACAGGAATTCTTGGGTAAACTTAGCAAGTAGTAGAATTTAGTCTTTAAGGTCTCTGTACGTTTTCTGGTAATTAATCATGATTTTAAATCTTTGTGGGCATTTCACAGCAATTAATTATGGTGAGACAAATGTCTCATTGACAGCTCCCCTGCTACAGAGAAGCCAGTTGCCCTCAGTAATTTTAGGATCTGTCTCATGTTTAGGTGTTGTAAAATGAATCTGTGGCTCTGAAATAGGCTTGGGCAGCAGGGAGCAGTAGTGTGACATAAAGAAAAAAAGTGTACTGCAATACCCAGAGACTAAAATAAATAACTTACAGTGACCTTACATACAGCTGGAAAACTTTTGTAGCTGTTTCGTAAAGTGTGTTTGAAGGGAGACAAGTTGGAGTGTTAATTCAGTGGATGTTTCTGAAGATAGTCCAAGTATTATAGCTGAGACTGCTGCAGCTGAACTCCTGGGTTACACTAGCTCAAGTCTTTACCTTTGCCTACCTAATAAAAAGAAAAAGCTGAATAGAAAGAAGAGGAGAACATTAATTTAGTTAGATTAGCCAGCAAGGTGACAACTATGTCTTGATGCCAAAATGAAGCTATGTAACCCATCCTTCTGAGAGCAGGCATATGCAGGGGAGATGATGGAGCATTGAACCATGTGGAAAACAAGAAGCTGACTGGCTGTGAATTTGCCACCCTGTAAGTCCTTGACTGCAGTGCTCTGATTAGTGACCCACCTTTCAATGCTTAGCTGCTTCGTTGGGCCTGGCATCAGCCCTTCCAGACCACCAAACTAGGGCATGAACCCAAAGTGAGTCTGTGGTGACTTGCTCTAGGGACATGTGACACCCGGCACTGGGCATGGAGGACTTTGAAGGGAAAGCGAGGTCTGTGATTATGGGTCCCAGTGTGAATTAAGGGCTCTGCAGTCTACACACTGCTCTCTGCTAGAGGTAGGAGACAAGAGATAGGCAGTGCTTGAAGAAGCATGTGAAAACAGCCCAAGTACTGGCACTCGGAAGATAGGTGGGCTGTATTTTTACTGTATTTTGTTTTTAGGAGGACTAATATTATTACCTGCAGGTCAATGTACAAAAGGTTTTTCCCCTGTTACTTCTTAAGACAATCACAAAATTCTCAGTCCAAGAAAATCCAGACCAAGTACTGAAAGGATTGATATTTCTCCTTCCTTTCTTCCATCCCTCTTCTCCTTTTTTCCTCTCTCTCTTCTTTCATCCCACCCTCCTTCCCCTTTCCTCCTTATTACTGATGTCCTCTGTGAACTTTAATTGTTTTGGAAGCAAGCTCAAGAAGAAACACTGTGCCAGCTTTCTGGCTACTGCAAACTCCTGTTAGTCTCTTTCCTTATGATCTCCAAATTACTGAGTGTTCCTGGAGGCAAAAAGCTCATATAACAATGCACAGCACTAAGTCTTCCTACCAGAACACCCTTTATACATTAAAAATACTGTCATTGTCCTTTATAATTTGTTACAACATTCATGTCATTACATGAAGCCCCATACTTGAAAACCTAGAGATCAGATGCGCAGGGTGAGCAAAAATAGCAGCTCAGCAGGAAATCAGTGGTGTGTTTCAGAGCTTGATATGATAATTTGCAAAATTCTCATGCTTTTCAGAGACATACTGGGAGCACGATCAAGTACAGAGGGAGCATAATCAAGTATAGAATCTCTCTCTCCTTTGAACTGGAACAGGCTCCCCAGGGAAGTGCCCCAAACCTGTCTGAGTTCTAGGAGTGCTTGATGATCCTGATGGGTCCCTTCCAATCGAACATGTTCTAAGATTCTAGGATTCTGTAATGAAAACCAGGATATTTTTATTTAGACAAAACCTAGAAAGAGTATGGAAGGAAATTGGTAAGTAGTCTAGAGGGAAGAAAGTAATCTGGTATTGAGGGAACAGTCCTACCTGCTGGGATTGGTTGTGGGTTGGCCAGAACAAAATTGGCTTAACTTAGTCTGAACTTAGCTAAAGCAGAAAGACAAAAGTAAAGTTACTGTACTGCAGTTGTTCCTAGAGAAAGTACCTGGAAATAAACCCTCAGACCCTGCAAGGTCTCCTATGAGCATGGTAGTTTGGCTGGATCTATCACTGTTGCACAACACTACTCCCATTATGCCTGAGATAGCTGGTCAGCTGCCTGAACCATTCCAGAAAGCAGATTGGACTGAGCTTGGATGCAGAACAGGTCTTTGACCTTTTTGTGCTCACCTTGTGCTTGATCTCCAGGATTGTCTTTATTTGTCTGGATGCACTACAGTTGTCATCTCTGAAAAAATAGTTATTTTTTTGGTTATGAATGTCTCTGCAGTGTCTCTCTTGTGCAGTGGAAGCCATTGTTACAAATGTGTAAAATTGCCACATATATTTTTAAGGTAGTTAATATGAATCTGTATATTATTAGCTGGCATGTGTATGACACAATAAGAGTTTTAAAACAGCAATGCACTGGCAAGAGATAAAATAAATAAGACTCTTGGTTACTGCAGTTTACAAGTCAAGTTATCTTCACCAATTTGATTTTATTGCTGTGTCAGAACCTACAAATCAGTTTGGAGATAAGTCTGCAGGTGTGGGGGAGAGAGACAGGATCAGTGTGGAAACGCTCATCAATTGTCCTGCTAACCAGCCAAGTCACTTTCCCAGTTAGAGTGATGCGAAACCTCCCATCGCAAGCAGGACCGTGTCTTGGAAAGTGGATCTCAGATTTCTTGATGCCCTCTTGAAGATAGACAGCAGGAAAAGGCAAGATGGAGGTGTAGCAGAAGCTCTGTTCAGCAGAATGTGTCTAATTACTCTTCAGCTCCCCAGACACAAACATCCTGGAATTGTGCCCCAGTCAGTTCACTTCTCTCGCACACCAAGTACAGCAAAGTGGAGAGGCATTTAGCACACAGCTCAGGGGAGCTGTTCCAGTAACAGAAATGCAGTTGATCCCTTCACAGAGAAATGTTTATAGAAAGTTGCCAAAGGCAGAAAAAATGAATTAATCTAATAAATAAGACTTTTGCATTTGTCAGGAGAATGGCAATGCTGAGATTTCACTTGTTAGTAGGGGATGTGTGAACACGGAAACTTGTGAACTTTGCCCAACTTAAAATGAGGGTCAATTAACGGATAGAATAATAAGCAGATGGCTGTTCTGAATGATCACAATTTGATTTGGATGCAAGTAAAGTATGAAGCTAAGACAAATGAGGGTCACAGTTGTGCCTGTGTCTCTATACTATATTTGTACTACTGTGACATTATTATTCAGACTTTCAGGGATGTCATGGCCTGACAATCCTAAAGAGAGAGAGCAGGTGACACCAGGATCACTGTCAGCTTGCTCTAGATGCTTTTTGAAAGTTACAAGTTCTACAGCTAACCTAACCCACTGCTTTTTTTTTTTTTTTTTTTAAATTTATTTTTTTTAATTTTTTTTTTTTTTTTTTTTAACCAGACTTTCCTGCCCTCTTCTCATTTCTCCCTCTACTTTTGCTGTCTGTTTAAAGAGTCTTTGGTTTAGCTACTTGAGTCCAAGTTTTTGAACACCTCCAAAATGACAGCTAAAAGCAGTATCTCACACAGATTACCACCGGCATCAGATTGGCAGTTTTTGAGGTGGCTGACAGAGACAAGTGCTGTGCCTAAGGTTTTCTAACAATGAAACTGCAAGTAAAACTCAGAAACCAAAGTTAGGTTTTTGATTTTTTTTCAACCACAGTCTCTTTACCTCTGCTGTATGTGCTTTACTTGTTTGTCTTCAAGAAAACAGAATCAGGTCACAATTATATCTCCAGACCATCTCAATAAACTTCCCTCTTTTAAGAATCTTGCCAGAATGTTCTTAAAATGTCACACAATTTATAGAAATTTTAATATATGTATTAATAGGATTCCTCAGTGATGATATATTTTCATGTTAGCTAAGGTTTAATAAAACACCTCATTTACTTCTTCAAGCTGCATAACACCAGAGATGACAGGTTTTACCTCTGTATTTTAGGAACCCTTTAAAAAAACAAATGGAAAAGTAAAAATTTCAGTTAACTCTGATTTCAAAAAGTGAGGACTGAATTGCAGTAGCTTGTAATTGCTATGACTGTCATAGTAAGCCAGGAGAGTTTTCTTTCTCTAAATCCCTTTAAACTCATATATTCAGGTGCTGAACAAACACAATGATTAATATAAATAGAATTTTGTATGGTCTTCCAGACCACAAAGTCTGTTTTATATTTTGCTGACAATTACTCATTTGGTAAGAGTTGTCCAACCCATTTCCTGCTAAACTTCTCCATACTCAGTATACATCTATCAAAACAAATTGTTTACAGAATAACTTTGCACAAGGCAGGGCAGGCAGAAATATTCCTCAATAAATGTTTGGACAGTTTTCCTCAAGGTTAAAAGATGTTATTATGAGGTTATTAGAAGAGGTTATTAAAATAAAAATTGAGGGGAGCATGTTGTAGCAACTTCTCTGTGTGGACTATGAAGAAAATTTACAATGCAGTCACTTCAGGCTCTCTAAGTAAAATCTATATATTTTTTTTTCTTGGTATGGCTGTCACATTTTGTTAGCACCCAAATAACAAGAAACATTTAAGAGGCATCATAAATACTCAAAGTATTGTAACATTATGATAACAGGAACTGAAATTCAGCTATTGCAACTGGTAGTGTCTGCTATACCTATAAGTTACGTACATTCATCAAAGACCTCACAGAGACTGGATGACCTTATCTCATTGGCCATTTGATGCTGTAAGCTGAGCTGTTTCAAAGCTCTTCTTCAGAGTTAAGGATGTGGAGGAGCCAGGTGCCATGGTGTCAGAACCCATATAGAGGGATACCATGATCAGCCAGCAGAAAAGTTTAACAGAGCCAACTGAAGGTTTTCCTGTGATGTGGTACATTACATTTCTTTAGTCCTTAGCAAGAAATCTACTTAATTTCCTTAAATTCTGCATAAACAGGTTCTTTGCAGAGGGACCATTGAAGTGAAAATGGTTTTGACCAGAGAAGTGAGACATCACTCCTCTGCAAGAGGTGTTCAGGTCCTTGTTCATCTGAAATGAGATCCTTGGTTACTCTCGTTGCTTTCCATGACAACCCATGTTAAGCTAATGCCTACAGCCCTTTATGGGTTACTGCCTTAAAGGCACTGTCGTCCAGCATACTGACCAGATTTTACACTAAAAATATAGGTGGGCTGTACATTGGCTCCTCTCAGAGTGGCAATTTTAGTTTTTAGGGATGTTTGGGTATTACTAGTAGCTATTTCCAATTACTTTTAACTTTGTCAAATGAATGTCTGTATATGTGACAGCAATTAGGCAAGGATACCAAAACTTCAGAGGAGAAATATCTGTTCAATACCTGCAGACTAAGGTGTACACACCTTATAGAGAACAGCGTTATGTATCATCAATTACTTTAATTGCACAATACTCTTAGACAAAGGAGGTATAGCTCCAATTCCTGTCATTTAGGCCTTTGACTTTTTAAACCTAGCCTTAATTCTGCCTTCATTCTCAAGACCATGAGATGTCAATGTTTTAAAGTCCTATCATATTACTTTTTTCCTCTGGAGACTGACATTGTCTTCATGCTTATACCACAAAAAAGAAAACAGACTTCCCTGGCTTTCTGAATTGAAGTTTCCTATTATGTCTGCAAAATCATCTTCCGTAACACTGTTCCTTGTATCATTCATCTCAGGACTCTGTTTCCCTTATCATTAATCTGAATAGTGTACCTGTTTCTAAGTTAATACAGTCTCCCAAAGAAGGGTACTTTTAGATCAATTGCATGCTCAGCATCTTGGAAGATTGCCTTTATGCTGAAAGGAGAATTTAGGCCTTTCCAGAGTGAAAAGAGATCTATCCATCTGGGAGAAATTCTAATCTGGATGTGCTAAATTTTGTTAGCATTCCCCTTTTCTGGGCCAAGTCAAGGTTTGGAGCATGTCACTGATGTATTGCTTTCATTAACACAATGGAACACAACAAGTAGAGTGCTACTGTTGAGTTTGCTGCACCTGTCCTGTAATGCAATACTCAACCATTATCAAATGTAATTAGCATGTTTGAAGCAATATATTAGTACACCACAAATGCTTTTCAGAAGGAGGAGGGAGATTATTTTGAGTGCTTTGTGACTTCCCTGAAGAGTCTAAAAGCTTTTTAAATCAGTTAAATATGTTCACACTAGAAGGGCTGAATCAAGGCTCTTCAGGAATATATTGTTATAGATGGAGAATTGCTGTTAGCAAAGCAGTGACGTGGGAAACCAAAAGGCATAAATTTAAAAAAGTTGATACTTACAATATAAGAAGAAACTTCTAGTAGCATCATTCATCCACAGAACCTCCACACATTACATCTCGTACAGGAAGATCAATATCAATATGGCAGAAGCTGATGGATGGCTGAGCCCTAAATAATCTGGGATTTTGAATCTAATGTACAATTGAGTAATGAAGAAAAGAGAGTGGATGGAAAATGAAAACATATGATATCTTCTGCTTTATGCTTACAACAAAGAAAAAGGGTGAGTTTTCTCTAATTTGTGGAAGGTGTTGAGGCACAAAACAAGGACTGAGGAAAGCTATGAGAGCTCCTCACAGAGGTATCCAATTTGACGAGCGGTTATAAAAAGTAGATCTAGGTGCAAGTCTGAAAGTAGCCCAAGATGAACTGCCACCTGGAGTCTTGGGCCTGATGCATGTGTTTTTGTGCATGATCTCAGCAGAAAATTTACCCACACAGAACAGCTTGCTGTACTCACATAATAGAGTACACAAACACCAAGCCTGTCTTTTCTGTTTCATCTCCTACCTATGACACTCTCAGATCCTATTGTACTCATCTTCTGTGGAAAATATGACTGCATTTTTTGATCAACGATGAAAAAGGATTTTCTGATAGTTTAAGAACTATTGTTCTCCTTCCAGTGCTATGAGAAGATAGAATATATGAACACATTGTACAACATAAGTGATAAACAATGAAGGGAGCAAATCCTTGTTCAGTTTCCCCAGTCCTCCAGCAACCATTATCTCACTGTCCACCTCACAGATCTCATCAGGGTGCTGAGGAGCTACTGCCCCATAGTTCTCTTTTGGGCTAAAGTAAGCAGTAAAGAGGCAGAAAGGGTCTCAACATTTACAATAACGTCTACTAGCTGATAGCTGACCAAATTAAAAGTCAGAACAATGATCATGTTTATTTTCTTCATGGTTGGATCAAATATCTGCTAGAGCAATTTATGAGATGTTGTCATGACTTCCTTTTCTCTTGAAATGTTTTTGAAATAAGGTAGTTTTCTGAGGAGATGCTCCACTGCTTCTGGGTTTGAGCGAGCATCCAGTGGCCTTTGCTTGCTAGGCAGAAGAGATTAATATGTTGGTGCCTTGGATTTTGCTGAAGTTTCATGGCCATTTCATATTTAAAATATACAAAAGTTGTAACATAAGTATACTAATATTTAAACATCAGCCTATTCTGTCTGGCCTAAATATTGATGACCAGCACCAGCTAAATACTGGCATGACACAGGGCTCAGAGCAAAGGGGCTTGTGCTTCCTGCTTGTTCATACCCATGCTATAATGGAAATTTCTCTTTCTGTGCTGTCCATTGCCTCACAGTGTTTGTTTTTAATATGGTGCTGAGGAGAAATGTTCTAGAGAGTATTACTTTGTCCTTTCTTCTTTTCATAAGATGTTTTCATCCTGATTGATAGCTTATTGTTTCAATAGCACGAAGTGGAGGAGCTGGTACAAGAATTCATCTGAAGGCAAAAACCAAGAGGTGATTTTGTGTATGTAAAGTACTCAGACAGCGGAGTCACAAACACAGCAAAAAGGCCAGCCCTGAAGAAAATTTAATTTATTATTGAAAACAACTGGCAAAGCTGCAACAATGCTTGGCTATTATAATAGTTGTAATTTATATATTCTGACTTGAAAACAGGCTGTTTTCAGATTGATATTGTGTGTTTTCCATACAAGATTACTTTTTGTCTCTGCATGCCACCTCCCTGGAATCAATCAAACAGATAACTGCAAAGTGACCTTGTTGTAACAGTATGTATATTAAATTTATACATAGCTTCGGATAAAGTGCAGGTTTGCATTACTGAATATATGAATAGGGCAAGCATTAACAATATTAATTTTATTTGATGTTATGCCTACTCTATGGAGTTAAAAGATAGCAAGATTTACAACCGTTTCAAGGGAAGTTGTTGCAGTTTGCTACTAACCTTTTCCCTTCCTTTCCCTCTGTAGAATAGTAATGGAGAAATAACAGAGCAAATTTCACAGCTCTTGTATTACAGCCATCAGGGCCCTGGTTGCCTTGTGGGGGCTGAGAGTGAGAGCAGGACCGGATAAAGTCAGTATTGGGGTCATCCCAGGCCCCATTGTTCCCCAGGCTGGCCTGCCGTGGTGGCACTGGGAGGTCCAACACGTGGGTGTGCATTGGAAGCTGTGGGTGCTGCAGCCACAGCAAGCCTGTGGGCTCCCTGTGTGCCCTGTTTCTCCTGGCTGTGCTGGTGGGATGCTGGCCCTGAGCCCTGGCTGCTGAAGCCCGGGAGGTTGGATGCTTTCAGCACCTTTTCAACAGCAAGGAAAAATGGGCAAAGCATAGACACAACTATGAAGGTATAACACAGTGAGCTTTGGGGTATGCATTTGTTGGAGCATGTGTAAGGCGTTGTCTGCACCATTGAATGCATGCATAGAACAAGCAGTAGCAATATTAATTGTATTTAATGTGCTCCATTTGATTTAACAGTCCATTTAATGTGGTCCATTGCTCTATGAAGCTACATCAATACCAACTGCACAGTTCCTGTGTTGTATCACACTTTCTCCCTGTACTCAGCACTGCGAGGCTGCACCTTGAGTGCTGTGATCAGTTTTGGAGACCTCACTTTGAAAAGGAGTTTGAGGTCCTGGAGTATGTTCAGAGAAGGGCAAGGCTGGTGAAGCTGGGGAAGCTGGAGGACAAGTCTAATGAGGAGTGGCTGAGGGAGCTGTTGATGTTTTGCCTGGAGAAAAGGAGGCTTAGGGGGACTCCTGTTGCTCTTTACAACTACCTGAAAGAGAGTGTGTTGAACTGGGGGTTGGTCTCTTCTCACAGGTAACAAGGGATAGGACAAGAGGAAATGACCTCAAGTTGTGCTAGAAGAGATTTAGGTTGAACAGCATAAAAAATTTGTTCACAGAAAGAGTTGTCAGATGTTAGAGCAGGCTGTCCAGGGAAGCGGTGAAGTCCCAGTACCATGGAGGGACATGGTTTAGTGGTGGACTTGGCAGTGATGGGTTAATGATTGGACCCAGGGTATTTCCCAGCCTAAGAAATTCTATGATATTATGATTATTTTAGCACAGATATTTAGATGACAATTTTCTGTACCACTATAGCTGTGCATCTTTACTTCCTCATGTAGTCGGAGAGGAACTTTGGGTAATGCATCTAACAGTGTGTTTAATTACTGCACACGTGTCTAAAGCTGAGGATGATGAGCTATGATGTCTCTTTTCCCATTCACCCTTTGGACTGCAAACTGTTCCCAAAACTACAGTCTCTGCCTCCTAGCTGGTTTGCAGTTGCACGCTCTTGGCCAGTGAAACCCCCATGAGCGCAGCTGGGGGACAGAGCAGTGGCTGATCAACCCAGATACACACAAGCAGCATGGCAGGGACTAGGTCATATGACATCCCTGTCTCAGTGCCACTGGGTATTAGATTTCCCGAGAGAACTCTAATCACTCTCCTCCTGCCTGGGCACACAATTCTGCTTCTCCTCTCTTTTTCACTTCCAAGTTGCTCCTCAGCCTTCTGACTGGGGGGGATGAATGCCAGGCACATGTGGCTTTGAGAAAAGAAATGGGCATGCCTCTTTGAAATCCCTGTCAGCAGCCATAGAATATGACTCAGGCTGCATATTTGGGTACAGGGCATTTCACTCCCTAAGCTTTGATTCCCCATGTGAAATGGAATCCTATTTTCACAGATTTAAACTTGCAGCACCAATGAAAAAGCAACTACGTTGTGTAACACATATAAAAGTTATGACAGTCATCTATTTTTTAAAAAAATTTTGCAGTTTTATTCAAATTTATTGAAGGTTTTTCCCCAGATAACATCTTTTTGAAAGTCCACTCTGTCTGCTTTTTGAAAGTCCACTCTGACAGAATACCAAGTCATCAGAATATGCTCAACGATGAATCATTAGAATGTCACTAAAACATAGTCCTTAGTATCAGTCATGGTCACAGGAATGCAATAAGCTAAGCCATGGCAGCACACTTATAGCAATCCAAATGTTTTCTGAAGGCTAATACACTTTTCACTTAATTACAGTTTCAAATTATACAGCCACTTTTCAGTGATTCATTGTAATTATTGTCTGTATTTAATTTAGAGCAAAAAAATGCACATAAACATTTTTGGCATAAACACACTTTAGTCAGTGGGTTTGTAGCAGAGCAAAATTAACCCCCCCCAAAAAATCCTGTCATGACTCAGCTTTCCCATACAATATTTTAATTAAAATACTCCCAACACCAGTACAAAAATATGAATAATTGTAGTTTTAGCTGTGTACAAAATCCCTTCAAATTTGCTGGAAAAATTGCCCAGAAGTAGTGATTTTTGATAAGAACAAACAATGTGAATTAAAGTCTCATCTTCCAGGTCTGTATGTTAGCCAAAGCATTTTTCACGGCTTCTCCAGGAGCAGCCTTTGTCTTTAGATTGAGCAATCACCTGCAAAGCAAAGTACATCAAAAAAATGCTCCTGAGCCTGGATTGTTGTGCATATGTTTAGTAAGGACAACATGCATCAAGTATCTGAGCATACAGAAAAGTAAGCAGAATCCAAAGGCAGCACCAACAAAGTCATGCACCAAATCCAACCTGAATGCAAGTGACATGACATGGTGAGGCTGATCAGGCAATCTATTCTTTGAGAAATCACTGGATGCAATTTATCAAAGAATAGAGGTTGCATTCAAAGAAGAATTTGGTAAGATATAAAGCATGTATTACCTCTACACTCCAGCTGCTTACTGCACTGGTTTCTAAAGCCCAAATAAAAACAACCCCACACCCAACATAAACACATCTGAGGTGAATATTATGATCTTTCTCTGGTATGTTTTCTGTTACTTTTCATCAAGGAGTTCCACTGAGCATCTTCTGTTTAGGTTAGCTCAAAAAGTATCATGTTATAAAAAAATCTGTGGCTGGTTTCCACACAGAAGCTCACCTAATGATTCAAGGTTGTCTTGGTTTTGAAAGCCAGTTGTTTGCCAAGGAAAGCTAGAGCCTCCCTTGGAATGGAGAATGTAAACCCGCTTCCCTCCAAATTATTATAATTTTGCAATTAGGGACTTTCAGGCAAAGAGACGGAAATAGCAATAACAGTTCTTTACTAGGAATATTAAAACAACAACAACAACAAAAAGGAAAATACAAATGGAGTAGTACAAAAAACCAAGCAAGCAAGCAAAAATCCTGGAAAAAACCCTGACAGAGTCAGGGATACCACCTGACACTCTGGCGGTCAGGGTGTTGGAAGCAGTCCAAATAAATCCTCCTGTAGTGACAGATCTGGTTCTGTGGAGTAAAGATGGTCTTGTAGAAAGTCCAGCGGTGACAAGATGGGTCCGGTCTTCCTCCAGGAGCCCAGTGGAAAAACCAGATCCCTTGCATCCTTCAGTCCCAGTTTTTATCTAGCTAGGAACAGCTGGCTCCTCCCCCACTGGGTGGAGCATATCCCAATGGGATGATGGAATGTGTCATGTCATTGGTGGGCATTAATGCCCATTATCAGAAGATGTCCCCCTGGAGGATGGAGGGGTGGTGAAAGAGATAAGAAACACTGCCCCACCTGGTTTTAATGGCTGGGCCATTATCAGAAGGCATCTGCCCCCCTGCCCCCTGGAGTTAAAAGAAGGATAACACATCTCCCAAAAACAGATGAAATAGAGTACATATTTTTAGGTTACATAATCCAAGACAAAGGTGGATCCCTCTGTGTTGGTATAAGGAAGAACAGTTTTAGTCCTATGTATTGTGATAGCTAATCTGCTGCATTATGACACTTTTGTTTAGTGGTTTTATCTGCTCACACTTGAAGGAAGTTATTATCCCAGATTATATGCATCTGAACAATTTTAAATCAATGAAGTTACAGAAGCAAGAAATCTGGCTAATTCTTATAGTTATTTTTGCTTTCATAGCATTTGAGAAGGGACCAATTCTCTTGTGAGGGTTTTTCAGTTATATGTAATACGAGAGAGGGAAAAACTTGTTAAAAGCAACACAAAAAATGGGAGGCATTCAAAGAAACTGATACAATTCTAGGGTTGGTTGGATATGTAACCTAATGGTCCCAAAAGAATTTGCCTTATGAAAAATGAAATAAATAAATAGGGAAAGCACTTCCCTATCGACCCTCATTTCTTTATTGCAGTAAATGGACCATTTACAAAGAACTGAAGGGCTCATGGCTCTCTGCATTTAGCATTCTGTTGTTTGCCAGGACATTTGCAATCAAATGAGACTGACTGAGCAGTTGCCCTGTGACTGAAGTTGCTTTGATGGTGTCAAAACTCAACGCTTTTCTGAATGCTTGCTGTTCTCTGAGCACAATATTATCCTTGGTCACATGTTGACAAAATTTTCCTATGCTTCACCATCTCTAGATTAATGAGAGCAGCATCCTGAGTCCTAAGCCACTTTGCGGCATTCTGAGTGTGGAGTAAAACTTGCATGTGAGAAGCTGGTGTGAAGGAGTCACTGCCAATTCCAAATCCTGCTATGGTTCCTTTCCCTACTGCTTTTTTATGGACACCCTTCCATGGGCATTTCAGAAAATGCTGCCCACCATCCTTACCATGGAACATTTTGCTTTGACCTGGAAAGTTGTCTTGTACTGATTGTGGCTGCTTTTGTGTCTTGCATGATAAACCCACAACTCAAGTTTTCTTGTTGCTTGTCTTCACAAAAGAAATTAGGACCCTGGGCCTGTGTAAGGTTCTTTTCAGAAGCAGGACTTAAGTGAGCAAGTAAAATTATGTAAAACCTCCCCACTCATGAAGTATGGATACTGTTCATGGGGCTGACAGTTGTCAAGACAAAGCATATATGGAATAAAGCAGGTAGCTTAAGAGATGAGTACCTATGGAATAAAACAGCCAACAGATAGAAAAGAGCTGAGCAGCAGAAGCTCTGTTTTGGCTTCTGTATTCTGTGTGGAAAGGCCTTCTCCCTGTGTGGTCTCTCCCTGGCACTGCCTGATAGTGTATATGAAGCACAGCATCAGAGCCCCAAGAATGTCCCTCTTCCTGGAAGTTCGGGCGACAGCTTGGAGGTAGTGTGGCCAAGGGCAGCCCCTTCCTTTGGTGAACTTTGAGTCAGACTCCCAGATGGTGTTATGGGTGTGGCCCATCCCTGCTTCCCACGGGAGATGCTTTTAAACTGAGCAACTACCAGCTGAGCCCTGACATATCACAGGAAAGGTGAAAGAAAAGAGTCAAGGCTTGCATCTGGGGATCTGTTTCTGTCTAAAGGTGTAGGATTTTTTTGTTGTTGCTGTTGATTTCTGTGGATTTTGTTTTGGTTTGTTTTTTTAGTAAGAAAAAATACCAGTTACATTTTCCACAAATTGCAAGGAAAAAATTGCACTCAGCCTATTTTCATATAATGCCAAGCTGGTGTGCTTCCACTTGAAGAAATTATGATCTATTTGACAGCACTATTTATAATATCACCTGATGTTTTCAATCAGACAGTTTTGCACAAAGAAGGAAAGTTTTTCAAAAAACCCCTGGGAATTAAATCTCTGTGATTTTTTTCAGACTCCTTACTCAAAGCAAATTAATGTCAAATTGCAATTTTTCTGTCTACCTCTTTGGTTGCTGCTGACATGTCATGTTAGGAGCAGAGTTTGTTAGAGGTGCCAAAGTAGCTTCTCTTAACTTGCATTTCTGTGGTCTTTTGGTCAGCTGAATGCTCATAGTTGCTGAGAAAGAAAAGCCTTTGTAATTTCTGCACTGAGGAATTGTCAGGCTTAGATTAGGCAGCCCTGATGTTGCTTCATCACATGTACATCCTTTTAGGAGTTGACAAATTAGTTTTGTGGAGTTAATGAGTTTGGGTTCTAAGTAAATGCATATTAAATCACCATCTATGTACTGTGTTTAGGCAGTTCAGATGCCTAAGCTTGACTTCATTCAAGTCTACAAAGCAAATTTGCTACAAAAAGTATGCTTTGCTGCTTTTATTGAACAGAAAAACTTTATAGGTTACAGTTAATGTGCAACTCATATTTCTGGAAAGAAATATGGAAGTGGCAGGAAAAAAAGATATAGGTCTCAGATCAGCTAAAAATCACTGAAGATAAGAAGGTGATTTATAGCAATTCTGTTCTCTGAGTGTTAAAGAAAGAATTCTTAAATCAAAGAAGTCTAGTCATACCTCTCCAGCCCGGAATTTTTTTTTTTTTTTGAGAAGAAGTAAATTTATACCATGCTATATTTTAGTAAATAATCAAAGATCCCAAATAATCTTCTAAAGTTTCTCCAAGGCGCTTTTTTTTTTTTTGAGAGAGAGAGAGAGAGAGAGAGAGAATTGGTGGGTGTGTGTAAAATTTATTTTTGAGTCAAGTTTTCTTCCTGACTAGTATTGACTTATGTGGAGAGGAAGATTTACCTCATGTCCATGTTTGGATACAGCTTTGTGGCATTTTACTTCACATTCTTAGGATGTACTTTAAAGATGTTGGTGTTCTGTGTTCCTGGGACATTTTTTATTTCATTTCATCATCCTTATAGAACTTGAGCTAAGCCAATTCCAAGAGAAAAGAAAACCTTATTTCTACATAGGATTAGCTGTTCATTCTGGTGATTTCCAATTGCTGCTCTGGAGAGGAAGGTAGTCATGGGTATGTATAATCCCTTCTAGGTATACCAAGGTTGCAGTTTTCTCTGTCTATTAGTGAAGAGCAAAAAGGCAAAATTATAACTAAGGCATATATAGAAATAATGGGTCAAACCCAAACAACGACAAAAGAATGAATGAAATATTAAGTTCCTAATTTGGAGTAGCTGCTGGCTATGTTTGAGGTACTAAGGAAATGTTTCAGTAATCATATGCTCTAGTCACAGAGGCAATTCCAGCCATTTTTGAAGCTGGAATTCCTGCAAGTATTTTGAATATGCATGTTGGGCCTGGCTGGGGTGGAGCTATCCTTTCTTGTAGAAGCCTTTGTAGTGCTGTGCTTTGCATTTGTGGTTGTAACTGAGTCAATAGGACGACAGCATTTTGGTCACTGCTGAACAGTGTTCACACAGCATCAAGGCTGCACCTCCAATCCCATCCACGGGACAGTGGGCTGGGAGTGGGTGATGGGTTGGGACAGGACACAGCCAAGACACCTGACCCAGTGGACACAATATCCCATTCCATGTGAGGTTAGCTTAGCAAGAAAAGCTAAGAGAAAGGAGGGGAGGGGCACACTCAGAGTTATGACGTTTGTCTTCTGGTCCAACTGCTCTGTGTGCTGGGTCACTGTTTCCTAGGAACTGTCTGGACATCTCTTGCTAACTAGAAGTACAGGATAAATCCTTTTGTCTTCCTTTACTTCCATGTGAGGCCTTTGCTTTTCTGTTATTAAACTTTATGTTGATCAAGAAGATTTTTATCATATTCTTCCCTGTCCAGATGAGAGGGGGAAGCGATAGAGCGGCTTGTAGGAGACCTGGTGACCAGCCAAGGTCAATCCAACCCACTTTGTTGTGAAACAGTTTTAGTTTCATCCCAAAGTCTTGCAAAGCCTAACTAGGTATGTGAGGTGCCTTCAAATAGTTCCATATAGGAAGAGAACATAAATCCTTTGTTTAATAAAATTACTCAAATCCTATATTTAGGAGAACACCCTTCTGTCTTCTGTGCTTGAAATGCCTTTCTAAATTGCTGGAACATTTGGCAGAGCAAGAGATGCAGCCTAGGAACTTACATACTTCTTGTTGCTAGCAAAGGTCTTTCATGAAGTTATTTTAAAATTCCCAAAGGCCCTCATTCTGAAGAGGTTCGCCTGCCTCTGTAAAATGAACTTATAAAAATATGGGATCAAAGTAGTATAAAGTAAACGGTCATTTTTCCAAGTTTAAAGTGCATTTTTGGTTACTCAACTAGAAATGAAAATTAGCTTTATTAAACTTTTTCATTGGTAGATTAAGCTTCATAAAGGAAGTTTTATATGGGAGACAAATTTCCAGACAAGGTGTTGTGTTATGTTATGCTATGTTACATTATATTTAGAATCAATCCAAGTTTTCAATCAATTTTAATTTACAAACACTTCTTGAAGTCAGGAAACATTTGCACTTGACAAGGTTTAGTTATGTTAGTAAAGAGAATAAAAAACATTATTGTTATATTCGAGTGTGGGAAACACATACGATGGGCCCTATAAATAGACATAATTTGCAAAGATAATCTAAGATCCAGGTTGTTATTTAGTGAGATTCAGAAAAAACACTTAAAATATTGGTTTTTTATCTGTAAGGTTCATTATTATATAAAAAAATAATTTATATTATGATATATAAAATTCCCATAAGGTATTTTTGAAACATGCATATTCTATAGACATGTATCAGAAAATCTTTGGTTCTTTGCTGTGTGCAGTACCTTTTTAACAACACATGGGAACTAAAATAAGTTCTAATCTGAGGTGGACTTTTTTTTCAAACTTTTGGAAAATTATATGTACTTCCATCTTGGGATGGTTCATTGAAAAAGGTAGGCTGCCAGTCTTTCAGCTGTTTTTATTGTGATTTAATAACACTAGGACAACCAGTGGCATTTTTAGATGAATAGACAGCATAAATAAGGAAGACTAATTATTATATTTAATTAATATAAACAATTTAAAAAGAGAAGCAATAACTTAATGAATCAATAATTGAATATCAGTATACAGAAAATTGATTTTTATTTATTTTCACATTTCATTAAGTATATATTATTTTTGTGTGGAAGAGGGAGAGGTATTTCAAATTCCAGCAGCTAAATCTATCTGAATAATATTTTTCAAGCACACTTTGTGGAGAGCAGATCCCTGCAAAGTAGTTTACAGAAAGGGGAGGCTTCTCCCGCTGCTGTGGCATGGGAGCTTTTCCAGCACCACTGTGAGGAGGAAAAGTCCAGCAATAATTTACTGCATTGGTTATGACACTGGAGCAGGCCCAGACTTAGTTCTGCCTGCCTGGGATACCTCCCCAGTTGTCTTCTGACATTTCCCAGCAGAAAATATTCCATCAAAACCAGATCTGACAGAAATTTGCCCACATATTTCTCAAAAAATACCTCATCATCTCCCCTCACAACCTATCCCAGTCCTGGGCCTCTTGTGCTTTTCTTGTCCCATCTCCTGAATTTACAGTGTAAACCTGTTATGTTTGATCCTTTATCCAGTCAATCTGGAGAAGAATTGTCCACAAAGAAAATCAAAAGTTCAAGAAATGCAGCACTAAGATGTAAGTTAAGAAAGACAAACTTGGATTTGTAGAAATGACTCAGGAAAAAAAAATTAAGAAATTCTGTTCTTCTGTTTTTAAAGGTATTATTCCATTTTGGTGTAATAGGCTGGTTAATGATTTCTTCAGAGCAAAGGTTATGTGATATTGAAGTATGTTAATGTCATGCTGCACCAATAAGACATGAGATCCTAGAGACAGTAAGACAAGCTCAAAGTGAACGGAAAGCTGGGTGCTCTCCTCTCTCCCCAAATACAAGAACAATCAGAACACACCATCCCAGAATCTGACTTCTTGTCCACTTTCTGTGATTCTTGTAGATCTAGTTTCAATTGGATGTATTTAAGTGCAGCAAGAAAAGGTAGCTGGTGACAACCAAAGACTCAGCAATGATTACTCAGCTTTTTAGTCCCTGAAACAGAATTTCAAAGGCACTTCTCCCCTCTCCATCTTCCCTATTCCCTTCAGAAAAAGGTCTGGTGTGTGTAATAGGATATTGCACTTGGAAAAATATTAGTTAGAGCAGATTCAAATCTAATTTTCTTTATAAGTCACTTAGTCATTTGTCTCAAACAATGGAAGACACAAAATTGTAATTAGGGCTTCCAGCTCATGGCAAGATAATATGCACACTATGACAGCAAAGCAAGCAGTTGAACAGTGTAGCATGTCATAAAGTTATTACCTTGGAGGGAGACTATTGTTCCCTTCTGAGCCTGGTAGTTGTTCTCTAATTGACAAGGAAATTAGGAACAGATGATGATTTTAGAGGTAAATCTGCTTTTCTTCTGGAAATGTTAAATTTATCTCAGGTAACAGCATCAGCTTAGCAGAAGAGAACACAGGTAAACAAAGAATTGCAGCTTGAGGTGTGACCACATCACCCAGCAGTGACCCCCTGGGTCACACCAAGACCAAGCAAAGCCAAAAGCCGGGTAAACATATGTTTTTTTATTCCTTTAAGACAATCTGGAGGTATTCTCCAGATTGAGAAAGCAGGATTTAACTGCATATCCAGGTATTTAGGTGACTGGCAGTCTGGCCCTGGCAGTTCCCTCTGTGCATGCAGAGACCAGTGGTACAGCCTGGGTGCAGTCCCAGACACAGGAGAGGATCTGTGTAGGACAGGGTGCCCCTCCATCACCTTGCACCATCACATTTGTACCAGAGCTGAATCAGCCTCTGACAAGGCATGTGTCTGGGCTGACAGAAGCCATGGGATTTCCCAGCCCAGCCATTTCCCAAGATTTAAAAACCATTCTGTGTACCCAAGTTGTGCAAGCTTTAGTTTTTTACCTCCTGCAGAGGAGGAAGGCTATTTACTTCCTTAGCAGAGGAACTCAATAAGTCCAGCAATTCTTGAGATGCCTGAGACAGAAATCTCTGTAAATGCATTAGGTTACCCATCTAATTTCACTCCATTAAAAGGTTTATCTGAGAGGGCAGACCTTTCCTGATGGAAATCGCAGAGTGGGGTTCAGTGAGTATATCTTAGCTGTTAGGGGCACGTACCAACCACCAGGCTACAGCTTACCTAGTAATGAGGTTATTTCAGACTGCAGTTTCTCATGACAAAGCAATGTGTTGCAAAGCTCTTTTGAAAAATTCTTGCCCTGTTCTTCCATCTCTCATCCCTCTCCCAGACCCTCTCCCTGTCCTCATTCCCATGTACTCACTTTCCAACTCTGCTTCATGTGGCTACACTGCAAACTGGATCTGTTAGTTTTGATTTGAAATAACCTCTCTTTCCTTTAATGATTTTCTTTAATTTCTGGCTTATTTTTGAGCTGGGTAATTTCCTGAGTCACAAGCCACAAAAACAGCTTTTCTGGTCCTGCAAAAGAGCAATGGCACACAGCGCCAGGTAGGAGTGAGCTGTAGGGCGTGAATATCTTAAAACTCCTGGATGCTACATCCTGTGAAACCTTAGCTCAAATCTTTCTTATCAAAGTTGCTCTTCTGGGCATAAACTAAGTACAGACTGACAAGCAGTGTAAAAGCACATAAAAATTATACTCTCGTCTACAGTTCTGGAAACTGCCTGGATGATGATGGATTTCCAGGCTTGATTTACAATGATTTGAACTGCTGGTTGAAAAGAGGGAGAGCACTCCCTATACATCACATCTGCAAATGGGAAATATGCAGTCCAATCCTCAGAAGCAGCAGCAGCAAACAAATCTGTGATGCTGTAAGTCAAAAGTCGAAAATAGTCTTTTTTTCTTTTGGCATTGCTGGGGATACAGCCTTGTATTTTCCTTGACTTTCTTGGAATTACATGTTTGTTTCAGAAGAACAGGAAGCTTGTGGTTGGGATTCAGTTCAAAATCAAGATATCTGAACTACAGTTTGTACAAGTAGGCATTGGCTGTGAGTTTAGGCTCCTGTGACAGTGAATGCAGTCATTCATGCCTGTAGAGCGGCTCACCTCAGCTCCTGAGCAGCTGCCTGGGTGGGACTCAGTTTCTTGAGCAGAGGGTTCCTGTGGTGCTTGTGATGCCCAGGAGATCTGCCCAGGGCAGGCAGATAGGGTGGGCCAGATAGGGTGGGCACAGGAGACCTCCACTCTTTTTTGGCAGCAACTGTAGACATTAAAGATAATTCACAGCATCTAAAATGACACTAGACACCTCTGTTTAGGCTACCGAGTCTTACTGTAGCAGTTAGTCAGCTAAATACAATTTCAATATCTGGTTGATCTCTTGTGTCCAAAAACTTTAGTAGGGTCTCACATGGTTATATTTGAATCCCTGCACATAGATGTATAAATTTAGGTGTCTTAATCTCAGCTGAATCCCATTCTATTTGTCAAATCAAGCAAACAACAAGTTGCTATATTTTTAGAAAAAAACAAATGTGGTTTAATGTGAATACTTTATATATATATGGGAGCTCTGCTGATAAATTGAGAAATCAACCCATTCTGGCATCTCTGAGAATAGACAGTAGACAGATTTGGCAGGGTCTCTCTGTCCCTTTAGTTCTGGTCCTAAACACTGACTTCTCAGACTTTGACACTTGCACAGGGAACCGTGTGAGACTCAGCTCTTACTTTGTGCATCTAGCTGAAATGAGTAATAAATGATAAGTGGTCAAACCCAGCAAATATTCATGCTCACATGAATGTCTGTGGTCATACATTCCTCCACAGATCTTCCTGAACGAAACCTCTTTGCCTATATGAATGAATAAGGAGAAAAGTTGAAGGAAAAAGCCCCCCTTTTCTGTTCAGACAACACACAGCCACTGCAAGGTGTTATATTTAATGGTGTATTTTAATGTTTCAGCATTTCACCCAGATATAATGAAATCATCCAAAGTCTGAATATCCAGTTTTTAGTATGAAAATAAATTTCCCATGTTGTGTAAGAGTAGCTAAAATTCTCCTGTGTTTCTAGCACAGGGCACAGTCCCCATCTAACAGCTAGGGTGGCAAAAAAAGGAAACAGTAATGAGTGTTCTGAGGAAATTTTCTAAATATGATGAAAATAGTATTCCTCTATCATTTATTTCACTTTCTTTGTTTGTCACTCCTTAGTGTCAGAATAATTCAAGAACTTTTTTTAAAGGTGCAGCCCCAGGAAAGTATTTGTGTCAAAACACTGTGACTTATTCCTTTAGCTGATTGAGACTGACTAGAAGAAATGCGTTTAAAGCGTGATGAAGCGCTGGATGTCTAGTCATAAGTAGAATAAATGATGGTGACACTTACACACTGGGCATTAGCATGGGCATTAGTGCAGAATTCCTCTTGTTTTAATTTGTTAGTTTTTAAAAGAAAATGCTATTTAACTCCCATGATATATATATATTTTAATTTAACTGGAAATTAGTTATTCTTATATTTAATTTGGACAGTGACAGGTTTTGATGGCTGAAGTGAATATTTTCTTGAGGTTTGAATTTACATCTGATACACCACCTTTTCAAGAAGAAAAGTCTACTCATGGAAAATCTGTTGGCAAAAGCAATGAATGCTGATTTTTCTTCCCTTCTAATATTGATCAAAGTTGCCAATAAAGAGATACTTTCTTTCACTGCTCTTAGAATTTGAGCTTCTCCCCATCCTCCTCGACTCCTCAGATTTCCTTTAATCTATCTTTAGCCTCAGAAAATGTTTCTGGTTTGGAGAAGAAAAGCCCTTTCAGTATTGCACTTCCAATGGGGGAACTTGAGTCCTCAGACACCCTAATCAAACTGATGTTTCAGGGCAGGCCAGAAGTGAAGAAAGAGGAAAGAAATAAATCATTCCAGAGCAGAGGAAATTACCAGCACAATACAGAAATACTTGAAGCAAGAAGAATACATTTTCTTTTGATCTATTATTGTTAGTATGTAGTCCTTGAATAAAATGAGTAGATTAATTGGAAAATAGCCTATAGCCCATTCACAGATAATGAACTAATTATGAGATCTTTAAACAACAAGCCCTTGCAGATCAGATGACTGCAGGGTTTACTGAGGCATGGCTCCTTCTGATTTCGCAGTAGATAAATCTTGCTTGCAGTAAAGTGACAGACTTCTCAAGCTGCCATGTGGCTTTTGTGTAGCTAAATGTTTGTTATTAAAAAAAAGGGTGCATTCTTTAGTACTGCTTGAAGTGGCTTGAGCAGAAATGGAAATGAGAAAGAGGTTAGTGTGGCCAACTGCCTTGAGGAGCCAGCATGCTCCTGCCATCTCTGAAAGGTGCAGGAGGGACACATTCACCGTTGCCATTCATTTCTGCAAGTCCCACCATCCCATGACCCCCAGTCAGCCCACAAGGCATCTTGGGCAGGAAGTTGGAGAAGTGGAGTACCACCAGGCTGGCCACTGCCAGGCATGTAGAGGGCATGGCACCAGTCAGCACTGCATCTTCTGATCTGTCTGAGCCTGCTGTTCCTGGTGGACTGACAGGAAAAGAAATAAACTCTGCCACGGCCAATGACAGAGTGAGAGTAGAATTTGTAAAGCCAGAACAGGCCATTAGCTCAGCATATATTATTGAATTTTAAGCAATTATTCTTATCTCAAGAGTGGTGATTTCCACCTTACTAAAATACAGCTGCAATGCTTCCTTAGCTTATTCACACAATCAGGAGTGCTCCAATTCCCTATTAAATTCTCAGAGCTTTTAAAATCTGATTTCTGATGTAAGTATTTTATGGAAAGTGAGCCTTGATGTTAGACTCCAATACTTATTCAAAAATTTCTGATTCTTTAGCTCTACCAGCTTGTGAAACCCACACGTAGAACTATTGCTGGACAAAGATTAAGAGAATTCATTAAAAAATATTGAACCAATAATTCACTGACATTTCTTGCTGTATTTGCCTAGCTCTCTTAGTTCCTAAATCCTTAAGACCTTTTAAAACATGTGAAGTGAGACTGAGAAAATAAAATGAATCTGTTCTAATGGAGACATTTGTCACTGAGGCAGATCAGCAAGCCTGAAGTTAAAGAACAGATACTGGGAAATTGAGGACATTGCTGAAAAAAAGTTAAAGGCTATGATCGAGAGAATTCATAAACCTACCAGTCAAGAGCAGTGGATGGCCCAGCTCCGTTTGTCTGAGCAGTGAACTGGAGCAATGATGATGGCTGAAGTGCTGGCAGTCTGAAATACAGAAATGCTGAACATCAGGAGTAATTATTTCCTGAATAAATGCCATGGGAATGGCTCAAAACCCATGTGGCTTCTTAAAATACTCATCAATTACCTAAAGGCCAGAAGAAAGTATCCTGAGGTAACTGTATGTGAATCAAGCATTCTATGACCTTCAAACTTCAATAGATACTTGGAAAAAACCAAAAAATTGTATACTCTGAAATGGTGTACCTGAATGGTGAAGGATGAATTTTCTGTTGGTGTAAACGAGCCAGTGTTGCTGATTATTTTATGTGATACATAAATTTTTAGGCTTCATTTATTTACAGCATAAATTGTATCTGGAAGATGTTTCTAAACCATGCTATCTCACTTTGTCAGAATATAGAATATATATTAAATGTAAATTAATACTTAATACTTATGTGTACTTCTAGATATAGATAAGATACCTTTCTCCTTTGTTTCATATCTCTGTCTCTATTTCCTATTATTACTGTTGGTCTTTTCAAGTGTTTATGAAACAATATCCCAGGGAGGCTGAGGAATCTGTACTAACACCTGCTTTTCAGGTGGAGTACCTCCCCTTTAATAAATCTGCAGCTTCTCTATAATGAAATATTTTTTGTACCACAAGACAATAATTTCTAGTAGTGTACAAATGGTTCATTGTAGAGCTATAACAAAGTGACATGTTTTCATTCTAATGACAAAAGTGCTATGCAAATAATATAGTATTACTGAGTATACAGAATAGCACTATTTGGGAAATATTCATTCACAGAGCCAACTGCTCCTGCTTTCACTAGTAGAGGACAGCAGCAATATATATTCATAGCCGTACTCAGAATTGCTGGCATTCAGCTGCTACCATCAGCATTGGCAGATAAGTGGGGGTTTTTTCTTTAGTCTGATAATTTTTACATTTGAAGGAGCAGAAGTGACAAAAATCAGGCCTGTATTTATAGGATGGGAAAAGAAGCCAAAAATGTGGCCACTAATAAGGTGCAAACACTGTCATATTGCTCTAGAGATGGCAGCCTCAGATGAATAGCCACATTTAAGTCTTAAATTAAACAGGCAATAGGATAAAATTTTCATGAAGAAAGGTGATAAGAAGAGGAAAAACAGGTGAAAAACCCCTCAGTAGTTGATTTTCAAATAAGTATAAGGGTACATGGAAATTGGGATTATAAACAGTAAGAGGAAGCATGTCAAGTCCAGTTTGTTAAGTAAGAAATGAGAAATAACGATAACAAGATAAAAGCCTGCAAGGAACCATAATTTCTAATCCTGGATTGTGCAAGTTGTGTGTTTTACTGATTAAGACAAATAGTATTTTTAAAATTATAATTTATTTCCATATGAATGCATCCAAAAAATATTTTTTTCCCAGAACTATAGAAGCTCTTGTTCTCTACGTGGTCTTGTGACCAAAAATGGCACTCAACATCCACTTGAAAACAGGGACAGAGGCACAGGACCTGTGATGAATAACCCTCATTTCAGGAACTTCACCCACAGAGTTTCTTCACTTGGCTTCAGAATAGATGTGCTTTGCTGCAGTGACCTAAAGGGTGACAAACAGGTCTGCACAAGGGGGACAGAGACCCAGAGCAGCCCCCATCTTTCTTTCTCTCCATACTCTTTCCTGAAGAACCTTCCTGACCTAGTCCTTGAAATTTTTCATTCTTTAGAAAAGGACCCCATATTTCTTCCACCTATTAATCTTCCACCTTTAAATCTATGATGAAATACAAAAAACATAGATATGGCCTTTTTTTTCAGATCCAATAGAAAATGGATCTATCCCAGCTCTGTCAAATGGACATTTAAAAATATGAAAAAGAAATAACAGTGATGAGAGTTGAAAATGTGACATTCTGGGTGACAAGACACAGCAGCCATCCTGGCTCTCTGCTGGTCCTGGATACTTGCTACTGCAGCTGACTGGACAGTTGGATAAGTAGGAGATTTGAGAAACGTCATGTAAGCTTTTTCCTTAATAAGCATAAAAGATGTCTTTACCTTTCTCTCAAAGGTTACATTTGATGAGCTAAAATACCCTTCAAACACAGAGCAGTAGCTATTTCTCAGCTCTTATTTCCTCCCAATTTTCATATGTCTTTTGAGAATAAAGTATTACATTTTTTCTAGAACAGTAGAAACTTTGCAATGGAAAAATGCCATTTAGACAATCATATCTTTATGCCCAGAACATAGCCTGTGTCCTTTCTTTCAACTCACTGTACATTTGTTCAGAAGCTCATCTTACTGTCTTTTCAAAGAAGTGAATACCTTTATTTCAGTGAGTTCCTTTCAGCTCATTCCATGTCTCCTCTGATGTATATGAAAAATTGATTTGTTTACTTTGGACTGTGGGTTAGATTAATAGATGTCAATTCTTAGGTGGAATTTCATACAGTAAAAGTGAATTTTCTCTTAGTAATACATTCTCCTGTAAAATGTTTGATCAACTTCTAGGACAGATTATGAACATTCGCTTGAAGATACTTAACCTTCACACTGCTGGGAAGAAAACTACAAAGGCCATTTTTACCTATTTAATAAAATATTTTACCCTCTGAAGTAAACTATTTGTAGGTGAGGGAAAGTCTGTGGATGTTGCCTATTTAGACTTCAGTGCAGCATGTGCCCAGGTGGCCAAGAAGGCCGGTGATATCCTTGGCTGTATCACCAATAGTGTGGCCAGCAGGACCAGGGCAGTGATTGTCCCTCTGTACTCAGCACTGGTGAGGCCACAGCATGAGTGCCATGCCCAGTTCTGGGCCCCTCACTACAAAAAGGACATTGAGGTGCTGGAGCGTGTCCAGAGAAGGGCAATGGAGCTGGAGAAGGGCCTGGATCACGAGTCCTATAGGATCTCCCTATGAGGGAGATGGGGTTGTTTAGCTTGGAGAAAAGGAAGTTCAGGGGTGACCATATCACTCTCTACAACAGCCTGAAAGGAGGACGTAGCCAGGTGAGGGTCAGTCTCTTTGCCATGTCTCAAGTTCAATTGACAAGAGGAAACGGGCTTTGGTTGTGCCAGGGGGGTTCAATGATCAGAGGTTAGAAATTTTTTTTACACTGAAGGAGTGGTTAGGCATTGGAATAAGTTACTCAGGCAAATGACTGATTCACTGTCTCTGGAAGTGTTCAAGAGGTGTCTGGATGTGGCACTTGGGGATATGATTGAGAGGTGATTACAGTGGTGCCTTGTTCATGGTTGGATTAGGTGATCTTGAAGGCATCTTCCAGTTTTGATGATTCTATGTTTTGGTGATGCTGTGTTTTTGAAAGTCTATTTTTTCTTCATTGACTATGGATAGATAGCAACGTCTATATGGAGATAGATGTGTGGGAAAAAAAAAAAAATCTACATTAGGCAGATAGATCTAGATAGGTCTTGTCTTGGTGCCTATATATGTGAGAGCAATTTTTTCCTGTTCTGGTAAACTCAGAAGCATTTAAGATCACTTGTGTCCTTTCACTACAGGAAGGTGTTTTATAAGAAAGACAGACTTTTTACCAAATCCTATAGTGATAGAACAAGGGACAACAGTTTTAAACTCAAGGAGGGTAGGTTTAAATCAGATATAAGGAAGGATTGTTTTTACAGTGAAGGTGGTTACACACTGTAACAGATTGACCAGAGAATTTGTGGATGCTTTATCTCTGGAAGTATTCAACACCAGGTTGAATGGGGCTCTGAGCAACCTAATTCAATGGAAGGTTCCCTGCCCATGGCAAGGGAGTTAGACTAGAGGATTTTAGAGGCCCTTTTCAACCCCAAACCATTCTATGGTTCTATGATCATGTGATTACTTCTCTTTGTCCTGTAGGTTTGTCCAGATCCCTAGGAAGACATGTTAGTACTTATGGAGAGGTGCCAAGTTGGGGTAGAAAACTGTGCTCTTTTGGAAGGACTAAGGGCATTTGGTGACACAGTATCTCCAGAAACAGACCTTTCTCCAGCAGAACATCTTGAAAGGTCACTGCTTCCACACCACCCTCTGCTAGGAAACACCTTCCAGGATTAAGTGACTCTGCTTCTCCTTCTGAAGCCTGGCCACAGGCAAGATTAGTGGGGTTTGTGAAAGGAAGGCCAGGGGAAAACTGGAGGAGGCCTACAACGCAGTGGGAGCAGGAATAGTTTTTTGGGAAGGTGTCTGACCCCAAGCCTGCATGCTTCCATCTGAGCAGTCTTACTCATCTGCACAAGCCATTGTCCCTCTTGCTCCACTGATGCGAGGCAGTGATCCCAGCTGTGCTGATGTGACGTTCCCCAGGCAGCTGCATCACCTCAGCACAGCCACAGTGTCCAGCTGCTGTGGGTACCAAAGCAGTCTCCAGAATTTTCATGGGTGGTCATGCTGGAGTTCAGATGCTTACATTACTTGTAGGTGCCTATGCACATTTCTGGCCTTTAGTGCTTTGTTGCCCCTGGAGACAGCAAACTCAAGGCAGGTAAACAGCCCAGTTTAGGAAGGAAAAGCTAAACTTTTCAGGCAGGAGTCTGAATTGCTTCAGAGACTTTGGCTGTTATCTAAGGCAAAAGGAAAAAAAAAAAAAGGAAATACACCAATAGTGCCCATACAGAGTATGAGTGTATGAGTGCAACTAGGCAATTAGGAAAATCTTGAAATACAGTATTTGGTTAAATAAATGGGGTATTCTGTCATTGGGAGGATGCTTCTGTTTTAAGTATTTAGTAGTAAAAGTTGTGTATGAGGAATAGGATTGTTAACGCTACCAATTCATCCATGTCTTCTTCAATTCACTATAGTTTTCTATTTGTTTATAGATTGTTATAGTCATAGAGACAAAATATTAATAAATCTGTTTCAGAAGGTAATTTTTTCTTATATGTTCATATGTGAGCTTTTAGTAGTTTGGTAAATGAAATCTGAAACACCTCTCTGAGGTATATTTAATATGATTCCACTTACGAGCCAGGGAATAAATTTAATATAATTGTCAAATATTGAATAAAGTTGTAAAATGATTTACTGGAGGCACACAGAGTTATATGGAAGATCTTATGCAGAAAATAAAATTATGAAGTGTTAATGAAATAGGCACTTAAAACTGAAGTTGTAGTGTATAATTTATTCCGTTATTGAGGTATTAATTTACTTTTGTGCAATAAACCAGGATAAAGGTAAGGTAAAGGATTATGAGGATGACAAGCATGGAAAGCAAATTAGTAAGCATTGTTATTGTGTGGAATCAAATGGATACAAATGTAGCTGTGTAGTTACAATAACAAAATTTGCACTGAAATGCCATTTATAAAAAATTCGTCGAAAGAGTAAGGTTGCATCTGCCACTGTAGGCACTTTTGAGATTTAAAAATTTTCCTGCCACAAACCACAGTAAAATAAAATCTGAACACTTCCATGAAAATAATCTAGTTTTTTATTCCAAATAATTTCAGTAATAACTCTGTTTCAAAACTTTAATTTCTGTTGCTTTAGATTAATGTTGGAATATCTTTTGAATCGAGTTACTTCTCAGCTAAATTGTATTGTATTAACATGCTTAAAATAACAATAATTTTTAACTGTTAATTAATTTAAATGAAGTGGAATTAGCATATCTGAGAAAATCCTGAACAGAACTGCTTAAAACCTTTCTCAAAGCAAAGACATGAGCATAAGGATACCGAGAAACAATCTTGATATTGCAACCTTTCTTACTGGTTCAGCCTACCAGTTTGCTGAATTAGGCTGCTGCTCTCTCTTAACTAAAAGCTAAGGGTGAGAAAATACAGGAGAGTCATTGGCATGAAATTTTTGATACACATTCAAAATGCTAAATTGGTGAGATTGAGGGATAATGCAGTATTCTACAGGAGTTAGGATATGGAGCAGTAAATAATTCTCTGCCTGCACTATAAAAAATTGACTAGCCATTTTGGAGACCAGACCACACTTGCATGACAGTGACTTCCTAACCCATCTTTCAGCTAGGAAGTATTCCATCCTAGAGGATTTCAGAGCCAAACCCTTGAGACCACAACTGACATCTTGCCAGTACAGCTGAGTCAGAGAACACAACCTCTGAGGGGAAAAAAGAAGCCTGAAAAAGGAGAGTAAATTAAAACACACAGTAGAAAAGAATAGGTAGCTAATAATAAAAGTAAAGACTTATTTAGGAAAAGAAATAGGCAGCAGATGTGATTATGACAGAAGCTTTAAAAAGAGCGTGATTAAAAGGAGGCAGAAAAGACAGATGGGAGTGACCAGAGAGGAATTAAAATACGTTACAATCTAATTATTCAAAGTTCTTAGTCATGTCTTAAATCTTTTTGGACACAAAGAAGTATTTAAATGGTAGAAAGGAAAAAAAAAAAAAAAAATCCCCTACCTTTCTGTTCTAAGAGCTGCATGTTTTTCTGCAAGGAAACAAAGTAAAAGACTTAAGAAAACTGGAAGATGATAGAAGAGAAAGGAACAAAAAGAAGGAAGGGAAACTGAAGAAATAAAAGGCAAAATGTGCCCAGCTTTAGGACAGAGGCATTCAATATAATTTATTCATGTTCATTTCAGCCTGTGACTTAGGGGCTGTCAGGAGGTGACGTACTACAAGCAAGGCCTCTCACAGCCAGGGGTTTTGCTGTCAAATTCACATCCTCAAGCAAAACTGTGCTGTCAAAGCTATATTTTAATTTTTTTAAAAAAAATTACATTACACTCCTTTCACAGTGCAAAACAGTCCTAACATGGACTCAAGAGACTGTCAAAGTAGAGTTGCCATGTTTTATTTGCAAAGTAGCCTGATAAAAATCCTCTAAAACTTAAGTTGCTCCCCTTAATATTGTCATGAAAAGTATATTTCTAAGTTTGATTTTCTGACTGAAAATATTTGTAACTACATTTCCATGCAGTATATTTATTGGCTTTTCTGCACAAATGTGTAATCATCCTTCATTTATTTCAAAATAGAACTATAAAAATACTTGTGAAGCAACCAGATAAGTAAACCAGATAAATATAGAATTTCACAGGAAAACAAGTGCTATGGGAAAATCTGTGGCAACATATTTAATGTGAAATTTATTTCAATTAAAAATGACCAAGATACAAAATGAAGCAACATGATAATAAACTTTCTTAAAGTATCTGAACCCAACACAATTCTGCTGCTCTTCAACATGCAGAAGTCAGGAGTTTCATTGCACATTTTAATGGAGTGGGGGAAATGTTTCAGAGACATTTGGTTTTGACATTAAGCATCTCCTTAAATGACTCAAGTTTCCTTAATAAACTCTTCAGCAGATATTTTTAGTTTCACAGCCAGCTAGTGGGATTTTTTTGTGGGTAGATGAGTGTACTGGTCAGAAGTTCTGAAGATATTAGCAATGTAGGACTGGATGCATTCTGGAGAAGAGCCACAAGTGCAATCCATGCCTTGAAGAAGAGTTTTCTCTCATACTCAGCAATATCAGTGAGGGAGAACAGCTGAATGTTAATGGTCACTTCAACTGGCTGGTGAAAGGCATATGGTAACCAATGGTTGGAAGCATCAGTCAGACAGAACTGAATTAAAGAACAGCCGTAACAAGATCTGACAGTGAGAGCAAACTCCCCAAAAGAGAAGTATTGAGTTGTTTGGATATCTGTGTATCTACAAAGGCTCAAAGAAATCAGAATATAAGGGTTAAGTGGCTAAATGTTCTTGGATTTGGTTTGTGGGTGTCTGGGTGAAACGTTGTCTTGGTTTTGAAAGCCAGTTGTCTGCCAGGGAAAGCTAGAGCCTCCCTTGGAATGGAGAATGTAAACCCCCTTCCCTCCAAGTTATTATAAATTTGCAATTAGGGACTTTCAGGCAAAGAAATGGAAATAGCAATAACAGTTCTTTACTAGGAATATTAAAAAAAAGAAGACACAAATGGAGTAGTACAAAAAACCTCAAGCAAACAAAAATCCTGGAAAAACCCTGACAGAGTCAGGGATACCACCTGACACCCTGGTGGTCAGGGTGTTGGAAGCAGTCCAAATAAATCCTCCTGGAGTAACAGATGTCGTTCTGTGGAGTAGAAATGGTCTTGTAGAAAGTCCAGTGGTGACAAGATGGGTCCGGTCTTCCTCCGGGAACCCAGTGAAAAAACCAGATCCCTTGCATCCTTCAGTCCCAGTTTTTATCTATCTAGGAACTGTTGGCTCCTCCCCCACTGTGTGGAGCATCTCCCAATGGGATGATGGAATGTGTCATGTCATTGGTGGGCCCTAATGCCCATTATCAGAAGATGTCCCCCTGGAGAATGGAGGAGTGGTGAAAGAGACAAGAAACACTGCCCCACCTGGTTTTAACGGCTGGGCCATTATCAGAAGGCATCCGCCCCCCTCCCCCCTGGAGTTACAAGATGTTGGAGTCCAGGGCATTCCTTTGTCTGCCCTGGAGGGTCAGAAACCTGGGCAGGGGGATCTGGGACCCCAGCCCAGAGCTCAGAGAGACACTGGCTTTGATTTCAGTCCATGGGAGAGGCTTCCTGCACTGCCGGAAGCATTGCAGGCCACAAGAGTGTGAAAGATTGTAGTTTAGTATATCACAGGGTGAAAAACCAGTAAATTTATATTTCTAGCATTGAAGTGAATGGGGACAAGATGGAGAATTTGGGGCGTTGTCTCCTTCTTCTTCATCCTTCTTGCTTCACTCCATTTCAGCAGTGACGTGGGCACAAAGTAGTTAGTGAGGATTGGGTCAGAGTAGAGATGACCTTTTTAGTATTAGTGATAGACATTGGTAAGAAATAGTAAATAAAGAATACGCAGCAATTAGTATAAAAGATAAGGACAGCCCCAGTTTGGGAGGAGTCGTCAGAAGTCCAAGCCACGGCAAACATCTTGTTGGACACTGAGAAAATTGTAAGATAAGAAACAATAAATGAAGTAAGCAACCTTGAAAAGTCTAAACCTGAAGATTCCGCCTCTTCCTTCGGTTTGGCACAGAGCTGTGCAGAGGGCAAAGGACTCTAAAACCACCTGAATGCCGGGGTAAGCCCCCGACAACAAGAGAAGGAAAAAACATCTCCCAAAAACCAGCTTTCAACAGATGAAATAGAATACATATTTTTAGGTTACATAACCCAAGACAAACATAATGTGTCCTGAGATACAGACGGTCAGACTTCATTATACTGTAATCTCTGAACTTTACCTTCAGAAGTACAGAAATTATTTAAAATGTTCATGTGTTGTGGTTATATAGAGGGGACTGCAACTAAACCTGTTGCTCAGCTTTTGTTAAAAAAACCAGTCATTTTGTTAAACGTTTATATTGCTTTGAAATGTGCATGTGAATATTTAGGATGCTATAGAGAGTGAGGATCCGAGATTCCATGAAATACATTGATTTCTGCACTTAAGAGATGGAAGCACATTTGTCAGTTTTAATTTGCTTGGGAAAATCCTCAGATATTTAAGAATTTTCTGAGTGTGAACACTGTTTGCAAGACTGAAAACACAACACTGGGAGCTCTGCACTCTTTTACATCCTTTATACCTAGAATCATGTTTAGGTTGGAAAATGCTTTAAGATCAAATCCAACCCTCAACCCAGAACTGCCAAGTCCACCACAAAACCATATTCCTAAGTGCTGTCTACATGACTTTAAAATACCTCCTGGGACAGTGACTCCACCTGCGCACCCTGTTCCAGTGCTTGATGACATTTTCCATTTTCCTAATATCCAGGACAATCCTCCCCTGGTGCAACTTGATCTTTTGTCTTGTTCTGTTTCTTGTTACTTGGGAGAAAAGACAGATCCCTTTCTCACTACATTCTCTGGCAGTATTATTCTTCCCTAGCAGGCCTTAAATGTGAAAACTTTGCTAAAAGTAGAAAGTCAATATGGCTGAAAGTGATTTTGAAACACTTTAGGTGAAAGTGAGACTTTCCTTTTTTGCTTCCTCTGTTAATATTTAACTTATGTCAATAAAATTGTTGCCTTCTGAGTGGCCATTGCCTGTTATTTTTTGAAACTGTAAAGTACATTATAGTAATGCAATTATTTGGAAGTCTAATTCACACTTGCTCAAATGAAATATATTTTTCTAAGCCCCATATTCAAGATCTATGTTACTTGAACTTTACTGTTCTCTTCCTAACATCACCACCCACATTTCTTCACGTTTACCAGAACACTTTTAGCAACAAAATGCTGTCCCGTGCTTCTAAAATTGCTCAAATTTGTTTAACCAACTCTGGGTTATGGTAATAAATTGGAATACATCCAATTAAAGATGCATTGCTTAAAAGGAAAAGAGAAACAGCCATCACTCTGTACTTTAAAATATGAAACATAAAAATCTCAACTGCAACACATATTTTTATTAAAATCAGGTGGAAATTTTCAATGGTGGGCAAGTAGGTTCCTAATGAGTTTGGTTATCAAAGTTTTGGTTGTGTGTTCAATATGAGAATGGGACAAAAGAAAACCCTGTCTTCCGTGCTTAGGAGATGCTTTATCATTGGAATGACAGGTTCAGGTGGCTGGCCAAGCCGCTGACTGTAGCAGTGCTGAACTGGTATTTAATGATAATAATAAATGACAAATCAAAAAAGGTAATGCTGAAATTTGGTGCAATTCACTGATAAGTTTATCAAGCCAGGTGAATTTTATTCAGTTCCTTTAGTGCAAGGCAGCTGTCAGCATTGATTATTGACACCCTTCACAACACCAGTTGTTAGCAAGAAAGTGAAGAAATCTTCACAGACTAGATAGTACCATGTAGACTTCACTTGTGCTGAACATATGTTTGATTTTATTATAATGTCTCTCTTTCTTCTGCTTTTCTTTCTCTTGACCCTTTTTAGATTTTCTTAGGCATCTCTTTTCCACTTGCAAGCCTCTAGGGGAAGAATCTGTGAAGTTTTTTGCTTCTTATTGCCTGCACTTTATTTTGGGGAGGATCTGTGGGAAGCTGCATCTCTCTTCATTTTCAACCACCATTCCAATGTTTTCCATAGGGTATTCCCTTACAAATCCAAACCATGATATCCATGTTTTTTTTTACTTTGAATGAAGTTAAAGACAAAAAGGCCCCAGCAGAGAGCAGGCAAATTACTGTGGGCTCTGGGACTTGCAGGACAATCTTTAGTGCAGCATACTGGGTTGAGGTAATACATTTCTTGAAAATAGCCTTGAAATTGAAGTACTTGCAACAGTTGGACAATACTTTCAATAGGATGTTTTGCAATAATTCATGTTAGCAAGAACTGTGATATCTAACTAAGAGGTTACCTTCTCTCTGCTGAGTTCTGGTGGTGTCCCCTCCAAAGAATTACCTCTTTCTTTGAATATACAAAATATAGTGCCCTGTGGCAGCTGCTCTTCCAAAGGTTTCAGCAAAGAATTATTCTGTAACATACATTTGAATTGCTTTTGGGTTAGTGGCTGGTTAATGTATTCCCTTCTGATCTTGTTTTTGTGTGCTTTTGAGAAGGTCAGTGTCCTACCTTACCTAATGGCAAAGCCATCAGTTGTCTTGTCAAAGCAAATCACACAATTGCTAAAATCTAAAATACACATGGAATAGTGACTTTACATGAAAGGCCACATATTGGTTTGGGTAGAACGTCAGTAGAGGGCAGCTGATATGACTTAAAATATTATGTTTGCCTGCTCTGAAAATCTGATTTTCTAAAAAAAGATTTCTGCCCTTTGAGAGCAGAATTCACACAGATCTTTGCAGCATGGTAAGGTTGAGTTACAGCACCATTATCACTCATCAGTTACTTGCTCAGAGGTCCATTTTTCACATGAGACATTTAGTTTGAAATGTGTGGCCACCTTTTCACTTGGCTAGATTTTATGGCTTATGAGGTAACTGCTCAAAGGCAGTGGCTGAGGTCCAGGGAGAAGTTTGTCCAAGGTAGAAGGAAAGTTGGTTGTAATCTACCAACCGCTTGTGTAGAAGATACAAATCATTTCAGTTCATCATATAATCTGAGGTTTTGCAAGTGTCTGGCTTCTCTGAACTGAAGGGTAAACAGATGATAAATCTTAACCTTCAGAACCATGGACAAGGGCCTAGTGAGTAAATTTGTTGCCTTTAGTTAGATTTCTGGTATTTTTTCCCAAGGAACTTTGTATTTTCTCATTATTTCCCACCAGCAACAAAAGATAATTGGTTGAGACACAGGGTAGAGCTAGATACATTTTTTTAAAAAAAGTGTTTTTTGGATTTTTTTCTTTTGAGAAGGGATTTTTTGTTGTTGTTTGCTCTTGCTTTTTTTTTTTTTTTTTTTTTTTTTTTTTTTTTTTTTTTGCTTGTGTCAAGTATGTAACATTTGAGAAATATTTTTGTTTGTAAAGAATTTGCATGTTCTGGAAAGTATTTGAACAAATGGAGACTCTTGGAGTGAGAAACCTGAGTTTCCCAATTGTTGTTATAAAATACTGAGTGCTGTGGGACAGAACATCTCTGGTGTCTTACTCCCTGAAAGCAATTAGGGTACTCCATTGGAGTGAGAGAATGCCATATTTCTCCTACAGGAGGAATTTTGCTCTCTTCTAACTCAAAAATAAGAAACCCCTCCATGTTATTTTCCTATACTGTGAGGCTTTACTGCATGATGAAGTATTTATGAACAATTTACTTGTCCAGGAAATATCTAATTCTCCCTTTAGTATTTAAGATATTTCTGAAAAAAAGTAATATTATTCTTCCACAATTTACATATATATTTATGTATTTCTAATCTGAGATTTTCTGCAAGTAAAAATTACAATACTTTCATCTACATGAGATTAAAAAGCCAAAAACATTAATTATTTGCGATCTTCTTGGCTTTCATGTTATTATTTCTCTCCTTGCCAGTCAATTCACTGCTACCTTGCTTGGAAGCCTTAGCTCCCATTTCTCATGGTCTATCCACTTCCTTGTAAACATAAGATCATTATAGGAGTTTTGGTTTTTCGTTTTTTTTTTTTTTTTTTCATTTGGAATAATTCTCTAAATAATGTAAGGACTGGGAGTTCTAGCTGAACAAACAAGTAAAACTTGCTCTCCAAGATGATACAACCAACAGACCTGTTATTTACCTTGGGATATGACAACCATAACTATGTTTTCAAGGTTGATTTTGAAAGGTTGCTTTCTCAAGAGACACTAATGTAAAATCACGCCTGGAATTTAAAAGAAGTTCCAGTCTTGCTATGAGAAAATGTTTGCAACTTTAAACCTATTTCTATGTTTATTAAATTTCAAAACCACTTCACACTTCCCAGCACTGACACTAATAGAGCATCACAAACTTGTTCCAAATGTATAGACACAAGCAATTGCAGGAACACAAATTTCATGGTGTGTGTTTTAGCTTACATTCAGCAATTGCCAATTTCTGCTCTTGTCTGAGAGATTTCTACAATAAATCATTTCCAACATAAAAAAGCACTTAAGCTGACAAGATAATTTTTTAAAAATAGAGGAAAAGGGTGTTTATTTTTGTGTTACCTAGCTCCATATTATCCTCATATATTTGAAAAACAATAAATTTTCAATTATTTAGAAATTAATATGGTTTTTAAATATTAAGATTCATCATAGGGCTGGATATTCTTGGCTGTTTAAAACTTTCCTTTAACTTCAGTTAGTTTAAGCCTTGGCTTTTAACAGAAAAGTTTTAAACCAAAATATGGTAGTTAGATTAACCAACAGGAGTGTTTATTTCTCAAATTTTCTTCTTTTTAAAGATATGCAGCCCTAGTGGTAGGAATAACTTATTTTCCCACAGGACAGTAGCCACAGGTTTATATATAATGAAAACTGGATTAAAGTTTTGGATAAAATAAATATCAAGTATTGCTATAGGGAGAATGATTAATTTAGTTAATCTATGGAAAGAGTGAATCAGCTACAGCACAGTAATTTCAATTGGCAAGGAATTTATCTTTTTCAATGACTTTTCTTCATGGAAATAATTAATCATGAAACTTAATAATAAAAATCCTTTTTTTTGGGGGGGGGGGGTTATAATTTGAAAAGATACGTTCTAATGGTAATAGGCTGTAAATCTTGTTTTGAATACTAAGGAGCATATGAATTGAGAATTCTCTCCATTTAATGAGCCAGTGCTATTATTACTAGATATACAAAAAAGGCACTTTGGAAATATATTTCAGAACATCCATATATGAAATTACTATTTGCTTCTATTATTTGGTATCTCAGATTTATGCACAAACAAATATTTGAATTAAAATTTATAATGAAACTTGTCCTGTGGCTATTTGCAAGCCTTTTTAAGGTTATAGAACAAGAAGACAAATAACTTGAGCACAACAAAGAAATGGCCAGAGAGACTTTAAGCTGATAATAGAGAGAAAAGCTGACATATTTTCATATTTAGATCAACTGCAACATTGGCCTCAGCACCCATGAACTGACACAAATGTTGTAAACCTTTTTGGCATGTTCTGAGGACCTGGGCAGTGAAACCTGCAATTCCAGAAGACACTGTGTGCAGAGAAATGTCTGTTGAATCTGCAGCCCAGTGTGCTTGATGTGCACATGGCCTCTTTTTTCACGTGACTTCAGAGGGGTCCACTTGATGCTGCAGACATGGTACAGCTTCCTTCACACAATTGCTGCATCAGGAAGGCGCCAACCAAGGTCTGGCTATAAGTTTTGCAGACAAGTTTGTCCAGAAGAGTCCCTCCACTTAGACAGTGAGACAGACAGCTGTGTGCAACATCTCTTGCGTGGCTGGTAAACCTGGGTTTGGTCATATTTGTCCCATGGTTATGAAATAAACAAGCTATTCTGAAATAAGAAAGAAAGACCATGTGTGCAGTGAAATTAAATTTAATTTCCAGCTCAGCCCCCAAGAAACATTGGAAGGTGAAAATTACACTGGATGCTTTTCCAATTCCCTGATCCAAAAAAGGATGGTAAACTACTTGGGATATAGGGCAAGCCATCACATATAAATAGTTCTACATGGCACCTTACAAAGGCTAGAAATGGCTCATATAAACAATCCAGGGAGGGAGAGGATAATCCATGTCCCCTGATTTTAACTATTTGAAAACTTCCAGTCTAGAATTGCCATTTAGGCTGGTCATAAAGACCATTAGACAATTTAAAAGAGTTAAACATTTACTTTTGACAGTTAGAGTTAAGTGCAACTAATTATAACCTAACTTACTTAAATATTTGATGTTTTTCAGATACATTGTGGACAGAAAAAATAGATCCAGTAAGCCATTAGGAATAAATTCTGGTAATTGCACGACAGTAGGTATTAGGGACTGTTCTAATGATCTAAAAATACCAGCAGTTGAGAGTCAAAATGCCTGGGTCTATACCTTGGTACAGCCTAATTTGCTTTCCTCAGTGATGAAAATATCTCATTAGCCAAATATTTCTGACTGAGCAAACTGTGTCACAAATGGAAGAACTGTGTTATTGTACCAGAAGGCACAGAGAAGGCAGATACTGAACAAGTCACAGTGCCTCATTTCAGGACAACAGTTACAAGCATTACCCAAAGCAAGCACTGGCGTGTCAAAGAAAAGCCCTGATCCATAGCTGCACACCCCTCAACGTGAAAGTGAACTTGTAGGTTCGCTATATTCAGGTGGCCAAATATATCCCTGGTGACCAAAACCACACACTGATCAAAAATACTTCTTAAGATATGCTAATTTACCAGCTGAAGCAAAATATTCTGCAGAAACAGGTGTAATATACTATAGTTAAAAGCCATGTCCATCTAACTCCCGTACTCACCTTACCCTGCTGGGACACCTGGGTAGATTTGGCTTCACCAGAGTCCTCAGAGAAATGCTGGGTGTCACCCTCATCTGGGTGGAGCAAAATTCCCTCTAAATGAAGTTGTGCCCCTGGTTTTGAATATAAAATTGTAATAGAAAAAAAAAACAAACATTGACTAGTGATACAGAAGCCAACAGATATGCCATTGTCTCAACAGCTTCCTAGTTTGCTGAGTAATACTTTGTTTCTGAGCCATTTTTCCTTCTTCCTCCCTATTCCTCCAGGCATCTGCAAAGCTACCAATATATTAATGCAAATTTTATCAAAGTTTCAAAAAAAAAAAAAGTATTTAAAACTAAACAGAGCAAGGGACAAAGGCATGTGCAGTCATTCCTACAGGTAGTTTTTGTAATATAGTTCTTGGTGCAATTTTGGCATGGGTCAACTGTTGCTCATCCAGATAATACTTGGGAGAGCATCTGAGTTTTTAAGCACTGGGAAACATTATGGTGCTCTGGGAGGTGCAGCCTCAGCTTTGGAGGACAAGAGAGTTTTGTTGTATAGATCTGATCCTTGCTATACCAGTAACTGTTAAATTCTGTTATACAAACCACTTACCACATTTAGGATCATCATTAAAATAGCTAATTAGAGCTTGTACACAGACTATAAAGGGTATCCTTTAAATTAGAGGGCATTTACAAAAGCTGTAGTTATCTTTGTGATTATTACACACAGCAACATTTTAATGGTTTGTTTGACAGATATTGTATAGTTTAAGGCCAGAAGGGACCATTAGATCATCTAAACTGACCTGCATTTTACGGGCAATTAAATTTCATGCAGATACTCTATACGAGCTTCATCAGCTTGAATTAAAGAAAAACATTTCAATCCTCCTCAGACTACAGTGTGTACTACAGACAAAGTGAGAGCAGAGCCTCAAGACAGAAATAGCAGGACCTAATATG
Organism: Hirundo rustica; assembly: GCF_015227805.2. Classification (NCBI taxonomy): domain Eukaryota; kingdom Metazoa; phylum Chordata; class Aves; order Passeriformes; family Hirundinidae; genus Hirundo; species Hirundo rustica. The sequence continues at coordinate 83,708,468 of NC_053452.1, forward strand.
TTCAGGTGATCTTAGAAGGAATATCCCAAGCTGCAGGGGAAATGTCATACTGAACTTTAGGAAATGATCCAAATCTGGAATTCAGTTTGAACTTGAACTAAAACATACAATGTGAAGTATACTGGATGTCATAATTTGATGGAGATGTCCTTAAGTGTATTTTAGATGCACTGCTGTTCTTTTGTTCTAAATTGAGTAGTAAGTTTTAAAAAAAAAAAAAAAAATATATATATATACACACACACACACACATATATAGATATATCTATATATATCTATATATACATCCTAAGAAAAATGTTACAACATGTACTCAAAAGAGATTATAATTTATCTACTGACTTTTTTTTCAAAAATGCAGTTTACAGTACTTAAACTTTATACAGAAGCTGGACTTATTCTGTCTTTTTTTTCTTTCATTTTTTTTTTCTCCATCCAATAAAAATATTGTTCCTTGATGATATCTTGTTAAAGACAAGGAAATATGATATTTAGGAAACCGAGATCTTACTCCACAAGTGGCTCTGCAACTGCTTTGCATTGACTAATCCAGTCTTCGTTGGTTGATGAAGACAAACACCATAAGAGAACTTCCCAACAAGGGAAGGGTTGCGAAGCATTCAGGCTGCTGCCAGATTCACATCCCCATAGCACATGGACAAACTGGGACATTTAGGCCTAACAGCTCTCATTTAATAAGGCCATTTCTTCCATAATTCTACAATGTTTCTTATTTAACATGACACTTTTGGTTGTGCTTTACTTTGTTGAAACGCTTTCCTCTGTTCTTGCTCCAAAGATTTTCTGAGTTTCTTTTATAAATTAAAAAAATCTTTACATAGGTGAAATGCAAAACTCCCCTTCTTTTTACTATTTTCTTTAAGCTTAGTGTTAGGAAACACCCCATTTTATATGTTACCCTCTTTTCTAAGCTACCTTGTTTTCTAAGCTGAGATTTGACTCTACAGAGATTTTTCTGTGTTAAACAAAGAAATTAATTCATCACAAATCTAGTCCAGTGGTTTACTTCCCCATTAAATCTTTTCACCTCTTTTAGGTCTTTTCTTCTTCTCTTAACTAAGCCATTCATTTCAGACTTTGTACTGTCAAACTAATCAAGTGAGACAAGGGTTATTTTCCAAAGTCTTGCATCGTTTGAGCTCTCTTAGACTCAGTTTGACTTCATTTTGTCCCCCTGAATGTTATATGCTTTTTTAGATGAGTTGAGAGCTTAAATTTTGTAATTCTTTTCCACTCCCAAACTGTCTGCACACCAATGCCGTCTGCTTATTTCATACAGCAAAGATTTTACTTAAGAGAGCTGAGAGCTGTAATTTTCTTCTCTCTGTGGTGATGTTGTTTTTACTTCTCTCAGGCAAAATTTTCCTCTCAGAAGCAGGAGATGTATCACTCATTAAAGCCTCATCTGCTGCTTCCTGTTGACCTTACTAACTCACTTCAGCTGTCTGCAAGTAAAAACGCTGTGATATATTTTTGCTGCTTTCTTTGATGACGGTTCATGGTAGTGACTGCATTTATGCAAAGCAGCCCATTCTACAGAGGTATGTTCTGGAGGTAAGACCTGAGGAGTATCATTTATAGCACACAATAAAATGATGCAGGTCTTCATCTTGGCTCTTCCACTCCATAGCTATCATGCCAAAAGCTACTTGCAGTGCTATGAGTTCAGGCAGTAGAGGAATTCACCCTCCCAGCATAGACATAAATATAGCTGGGACCGAGGCTGCATTCATGCTGGTAGCGCTTTCACTTCTCAGCACCCAACAGCCAGTCTAACTACTCTGGTCGCCCAGGCACAGAATGTCTTGTGGACCCAGCCAGAGTAACTCGTATCTTACACCGTGTTCATCTTCAATGACAGTGTTGACAAAACTCATTATTGACAGAAGGGATGACAAGGGTAAATTTGACTCTTTTCTTCTTCTTCACCTTCTCTCTTCAAAATGATGTCATGCAAATGGAGGTGATTTGTTCTGACGTGGAAAGGTGGACTCTGAATTATAGATTCTGACAGATTTTTATGGATGGATTTTCATAAGCTACACAATGTGAAGCAGCTCAGCTTGGTCATCTTTTTCCTCTCTTCTTGTCTAAAAGAGATATCTTAACACTTCAGATTGTATGTGTTTAAACTGGACAGAACCCAAAGCTTGTAGGGTTGTGTGGGTGTTGCTCATCATCTCTCTAGAGTATGAACTTATTGATTAGCTCCTGTGTTTGTGCCATGTAAGGATGAAACTTGGCCATTTTTTTCATTTGCTTGTAGTGTTTGGTTGCAGAAATATGAAAGACTTAAGGTAGGGATGAGGGATAGGGGAGCAGAAGTCTTCTGTGTCAGCAGAACTCACCCATGTACGCAGCTAAGACTTTGACTCCTAGGAAGGCAGTCTGAGATCCCTGATGGAAACAGTTATTTCACTGGTGGGTATACCTTAAACACACCTCTAATATTTTGTGGTTAAACCAGGTCTGAAGAGAGATTTACTTTCACTGGTGCCCCGAAGGACTTGCCAGATGGACTTTATCAATATGGATTGAAAGCTCTGAACTCTTTAATTTAGGTCAGTCGCTCAGCATGAACTGAAAAGGTGCTAACAGTGGTAGTTTCTTGAATGAGCTTATTAAATATGATTCACTTGACATCACAACACTCTGTATTTGACCGTTCTATTGAATTACTGTCTTATTGCACGGGGTAATACTGGTTGCATCTCCAGAGCACAAGAGCTCTGTGCAACCTGCTAGAATCTTACAGCTCATGCAGTTAGGTATGGCAAGAGCAATCTGGTTGGTGAATTGTATCCTCTATTTGGTACAGCAAATTGAGCAACATCTGAAAAGCTGAATGAAGGTAAAGGGGAAAAGGAAAGGGGAAATTTTAAGAATATCTCCTGGCCTTAACAAGCAATTTTCACTATTAACAGATCCTCACAACTCTCATGACCCTGGGACAAAGTCAAAAGCTCTGACATTATATTACTTTATCTGATAAGACATCTCTTGGTAAACTCAAGTCAGAAAAATGTGACGTGAGCCCATCACCACCTGTCTTGCCTCCATGAAATGCTGGATATGAGATTAGGAATGTTACCATGTTCTCCCTTCTGTTTTCCTATATGATTTATTCTTTCCCCATTTATCTTTTAGCTGGTCAAAGTTGCAACTTTTTCAACATAGCCATGAGCTGGGCATGATCAGAGATGCTAATAAAAGTCTGGCTTAGCCTGACTTGGGCATGTCAGGCTGTGTGTCAGATTCTGAGGCTGCTGATAAGATGGTGCTCCAACCAGACTTTCCTGCAGCTATGAGCTAATCCACATAATGGCAGAGATGCAGATTTTTCTGTGCTGTTATTTCCTTCCTTCTCTCCCTAGGGTGGCTAAAGATCATTTCAGCCTACAAGAGATTGTCACTCAACAGCTTTCTGTCCTTATAGAAGAAGTGAAAAGGTGTTCAAAATACAGTTAAATAAAATTATTTCATAATTTACATATGTAATGCTTTAACTCTGTCATTTTCCTTTGTATTAAAAAAAAAAAAAAAAAAAAAAAAAAAAAAAAAAAAAAAGTGTAAAGCCTAAATGGTTGTTGTCCCCACTAACCAAGGCATGCTGAACTTGCAACCCAACACCACTCTGCTTTTGCAAGGTGACAGAATAATTTACGTATCTATCCCTTTACAGTCATGTAACCCATCAAAACCTGTGCTGCATCTCACATTTTCCTGCTCCTCTAGGATGAGTAAAGACTTTTCTGCCCCCTCATTCTTCCTTCACTTCTGACAAACCACAGTGCCAACATAATAGGGCTGCTTTAATCTCTACGAGGTTGTGGCTGGAAGACAGGAAACAGTCAGGAGCCAGAAGGAAGACTGAGCTCTGGAGTATCTATGTGCAGACTCTGTTCCTCCTGTGACCTTAAACTGTGATACTGCTGAGAGGTGCCCTCTGCTCCTGGCTGGAAGCATCTGATATGGAAAAAAACAGCCACTGGCACTTCCATTTAACAAGAACTGAGAGGTGAGAAAGGTAATTTACAGGAGATTTTTTCTTTCCCTCCTCTCTAGCTGGAGAGTTTCATGATTCTGTCATACAACCTGGCTGCAAACCTGCATCTAACAAGGCTGCAGACCTAGAGGAGCTCCTGGAACAACACTTGTCTTTAAGTGAGACACCAGAGACCAGCAATATTTGAATTTTTTGCATAAAGTCCTTCTACTATAAATCAAGTAAAAGTACTCTGCATTATATGAAACAATTCAGAACATAATAAGGAAAATAAATGCAAGTTCTAGACTAAAATTCCTGAAGGAAGTTCCAGCCATTTTCCCTACACCTGGCTGACCCCCATAAGTGTGTGACCAATATTCCTTTTCTGGTAAGCTCCTCAGTAGTTTTTAGTATCACAATTCTTCTTGAACCATCAAACACACTCAGCTTTCCAGAGCAACACTTGGCCAACACTGAGGGCGTTTTGGAAGTCCCACAACCCCTCATTTAGGCCACTGAGAGTTCGTAAAAAGGATTTTACAGTAAGCAAAAACATGTAGCCAAGAAAGAGTCACTGATGTTAGCAGAGAAAAATGGAACACAGAGGACATTACATGGCTGTCAGAGCAGACTGTTTCCATGAGTCAGTCTAATAACCTGCCCTCACATCTGTAGCTCTTTCAGATTTATTTGTTTTACTCTTACAGACTCTCATCAAACAATTCATTTTTTAAATGAATTTCTTGTGTACAAATACCAATAGCCCCTTTATCATGATGAAGAGGGGAAAAGGTAAAAATGAGATTTGAAGTACTTTTGTTTTTCAGAGGTAAATGTTTCTGTCTTTCACAGAAATATAAGATATACAATGATATAAAAATATATTCATACTATATATCACTGGATATAAAACATATCCAGTAATGTTTTACTGAACCTTTAAAAACTGACAACTTTTTAAATATTAACACAGCATCAATTAAGGACGTAAATATTTAATGGATATTTTTGTAAAGGGCCAGAACAAACTGAGGCATTTATAGCTATTCCCCTCTTACACAGACCTCCTCTGCTGAGCTTTAGCCTTGTTTTTTATTTGTGATAATACTCCTTTGATTCTGGTGGATTTCCTGCTCAGGCAAAACCAGTTGTGGAGGGTTGTTTAGGTATATCTTTCAGGGAAAGCTGCAGGACAATGTCAACCTATGGTTATTTGGATAAAGCTCTAGGCTGAATTCATGTCGAAGCACTGGAGACCATCAGAACCATAGCAGTCCAGAGGGTGTCTGCATGGTATTTTTCAAGGGGGTAAAATCCCTGTTGGTTTGAACAACCTGAGAAGTCTAGCAGATTTGTTGTACAAAGGGCTAATGAGAGGAAGATGTGTGAAATCTGATTTATTACTAGATAACCAAACAGGATATCATGCTTCTTAATCTAAGCACTGTCTAATTAGATGTTAAAAATAACTCCTCAGAAGTTAATCTCTTACAACTTTAAGTGCTGGAGGTATCTATGTATTTTCAAAAAGCACAGGATTTTCTCTCCTTTGGTGTTCAAGGCATGTATCCCTTCTGTATCACTCATAATTATACTGCCATGAAATATTACCTGATTTCTTGATAGTCTTTTAGTATTCCTGATGATCACTCTACAGAGCAGCTTTAGCAGCAGCTACAACTCCATCAAAAAAATTCTTGTGTTTATTCCTTGTTCAGAATTGATAACACTCCTAAATAGTATTAAGCATTCTCATATTGTTACATAGAGTCAAGTTGTAAGTGCCCTATGAAAATAATATGAAGTAATTAATATATGAGACCCAAGGGTATTTGCCCAAGAGTTCTGAGGGATCCTCTGTATGCAACTGCCGAGTAACGATGACCTGCTAATAATTTAAGTCATCCAAGGTATCTGAGAAATGTCAGTTATCAAACATGACACCCAAGAGGTGGTGAGATACAGGAAACGGTAAGTTTGACTACTATATTGAGCAGTCTCATGCAAACCGTGATAAAGAACAGGATTAAGACACATGTTGGTGAAAATGATACAATGAGGAAAAAGAATATTTTCTGGCAGCAGTCATGCCTCACATGTCTGCACTTTTCTTTAAAAGTCAGTGAACACATTGATAACAGTGAACTGTCCAATATGTTGTACATGACATTTCCAAAAGAGTTTGAATAGGCCTGTTACAAAACACAGAAAATAAGTGTAAGTAGCAAGTTCCATGTGTGGATTACCATTGATGAAAAAATAGAGAAGATTACATAGGAATGGTAAGATATTTTACAGTGGAGGTAGGCTAACTTTGCTGGTCAACATTCATTAGTGGTCTGGAAAGGGAGTGGGCAGGGAGGTTTTCTGATCTTAGAGAAGTCCTATAGTAAACTGGAGTTACCAAAGAGTGCTGCAGGAACTTGTCTCAGCACAGGCTGCTGTGGTGAGCTGAGATCTAGTGCTGTTCAGTGTTGATGAGTACAAATTAGTGACAATGGCAGAAATAATCCCTGCTATACCAATACACAGCAGAGAGCTCAAAGGAAATTATTATCACTCAGGAGGTCACCACTACAGACAGTATTGTGAAAACTGTATGGATGAACTTGTTATTCAATGTCAATCAAAAACAAATGCAGTTATAGAATCAGATTGGAGAACAAAACAAAAAGTTATCATTACAGTAGCAGCCAAATTACAGACCCATAATTTCTTCTACTGCTTGAATATTCCATGTATCTATCATAATTCTTTAGCAGAAAGTTTTAGAACTAGAAAATCTCCATAGAAGTACAGGTTCATGAAGGAAAAATGTGTTTCATTCCCCTGTCAGAGAAGATTAGATAGGTTTAGAATTCTTGAGCTTGTAAAAAAAAAAAGACACTGAATGAAGGGGGTATGACAGAAAATAATAAAATCAAACAAGTATGAAAAGGGTTGAATACAGAACAATTCTGTCACATGCCCACAGTCTGGGTTGACAGCACACAAGCTAGGTTTTATATGGAAGATTGACAGAGAAGTTAGAATGCTTTTAGAATAACATGATAAATCCCATTTAATATGATAAATACATCTTGTGTGCCCTATCATTTTTTGCAGACAGCAGACTTACTCTGGCATTGCATTATGGAGTCTGTATTTATACTTACTCTGCCTATTCATGCAGCCTCCCTTCTCTGCTTTTTGTAGCAATGCAACAATTTTGAAACTTGAGTGTGTTCAATTCCCTCAAGTTGCAGAGATCAGGCATCAAGATAACTCAGGCCTCTCATTTACTGGGTCAGTCCAAGCGACTCCCAGAACTCCCAGGTTTCCAAAAGAAGTGGTCCCATGTATGTTGTGAGGGCTTGACCCAGCACCCTCCAGGACTGAGAGAGAAAGCCACCTTGTGCCCATAGCCATGTTGTTGTAGGTGTGGAATAAACACTCAGAGCAGAAGGTGAGAAAATTGGAACTCTGAAGAATAAGTAAAGGAAAAAAAAAGCATACTTGAGGCTTTAGGCATTTACAGGGTTACAAAGACGCTATCCACATTTGACAAAAACAGCTATGGTGAGTCTGAATTTTTTTACTTGGATTTAATTTTTTCCTTTGTCTTGTGACTCCTTACATTTCAAATATTTAGAAAGCAAGAATGCTAGAACTTTATTTTTTCTCTCCATTTTATATTGCTCCTTTTCTCCTAAGCACAGCCCAGTCTTCTTACAGTAAATACTAAGTACAGCCAGTTCCTTTGCCAGCAGCATCACTGCTTTCAGCAGGAACTCTGTCACTGCTTCTCTGTTCATTCCTTCCTCTTATTCCTCAGAAGGCTGGGAGAAAGACATTTTCTCCACTGTAGTGAAGGTCCAATAAAGCAAAGAGAATGTAGCACCTATATATTAGGTGCCTGTATCTTTGGAAGCGATTGTTGCCTTGAGCAGAAGATAAGCCAGTCACCATGTTCTTATTTCTGTACAAACATCTATTAAGCAGAGAAAATGCTGGCCTGCAAACCCTGTTTTTCTACCATCTTTTTCATTGCTGAATTGGCCAGCTGTAAAAGATTGAGCTATTAAATATTTGATGTTAATTCATACTTTTCCACAGAAGAATGTTAGAATTGAAATCAAGTAAAAAAATATATGTCCTACAAACCTAGGGTGTACATCATCTGTCTGAGGGTAAGGAGAGAAATCTTTATTAGATGCATTTTGAGCAGCAGGATGGGACATGCAGATCAGTACAATGACATTCACATATCAGTAGTCTTTACTTGCATGGAAACCATCTGTTATGATTTGGAGGACAGTTTTGATATTTTCCATAGCCTGATGAGTGTGAAGAAGCCTGTTCTGGCATGTGCCACCCAAGGAATCTTCACTGGAGGAGTAGACTTCCGGAGGGGCTTGCACAGGTTGAGGGGCGCCTGGACCATAATGGGATCCTGGGGACATGAGTAAACATTTCTACTCTTCCCTGGATCACCAGGTCTTGGAAACTCAGGTCTTTCTGCTGGGTTTCCTGAAATCACTCTTATCTGAACTTAAAGGAACAGGCAAGGGCACACAAACGTTACTATATTGAAAGCTAGATGATTACAGTTTGGCTCCTAGGTGACTCACAGACAGCACACTATCTAACTATCTGTCAGGGCATTTTAAACATTTGCCCACAGCTGAAATACAGTCATTGATAAGTCCTGTCCTTAGGCTTGTTAACAAGAGCATGGGAATTTATCTGAGGTGAAATCTTCTTAATTTCCCAAATTCAGAGGTATTTTCCTATTAAGGTAGCTTTGTCAGCACTGTCTGCCCATGTCTTCTCCCAGCCAGTCTGTTCACACTTGTTCCTCCATAGCAGCATGATATTCCTAACAAGAATTATCACTTTAAAGATCAGGCCAAACCAGTTAAAAACCTTAACTGCCTAAAACCCAAGAAATACTTGGTGAAAAAGGCAAGAATTAGGCCAGGGACAGAAAAAAAATCCCATTCTTAAGCCAGTGTGGGCACCAGCACTACTGTTTCATAAAGCTATGATTTCAGGTAGCTCTTGAGGATAAAGCCATAAATAGGACTTTGTAATCTTCTATCCTAAAAATGTACTTACAAAGCTACTTCTGTGTCATGTGAAGTTTTGGTTGACTCAGGTTCTTTTTAATCACATAATATTGTTTTTGCAGTGTCCTACCAGGCAACACCAGTCTTAATGCATAGTCAGCAGTGCACAGATTATTTTCAATAGGCAATGGTATCTCTTCTTGTCAGACAAACAGGAGATGCTAAACCATCTCACCTTTGTGAACATATGCTGCTGGAGTACAGCCCCTTTTGAGAACTCTTTCTCTACTTGTATTGGGTCTGCATGGCCAAGCTTTGGTAGCAGGTGGCTACAGGGGTGGCTTTATTGAGAAGCTGCTGGAAGTTTCCTCCACATCCAGCAGAGCCAATCCCTGGCAGCTCCAAAGATGAATGTGCCACTGGTCAAAGTTGGGAGAGTTAGAAATGGTGGTAACACCTCTGTAATAACAGATTTAAGAAGAAAGGGAAAAACAGTGCACAGTTTTAGTTGTAGCCAGGGAAGAGAGGAGTGAGAATGTGTGGGAGGAGTAACTCTGCAGACCCCTAGGTCAGTGCAGAAGGAGGGGCAGGAGGGGCCCTAGGTGCCGGAGCTGGGATTCCCCTGCAGCTCATGGTGCAGCCCATGGTGCAGCCCACAGTGAGGCAGCTGTGCCCCTACAGCCCGTGGAGATCCACAGGGATGCAGAGATTGATCTGCAGCCCATGGGGGAGCCCCACACTGGAGCACGTGGGTGCCTGGGAGGACAAGGAGGCTGTGACCCCATGGGTGGCCCGTGGAGAATGGGACAGCCACGGGAGCAGCCTGTCCTTGAAGGACTGCAGCCTGTGGAAGAGAGACCCACGCTGCAACAGTTTGCAGAAAGTTCGTGCCTGTGAGATGGACTCGTGTTGGAGAGGTTGTGAACAACTGTCTCCCATGGGAAGGACCCCATGGTAGAGCAGGGGAAAGATTCCTCCTTCTGAACAGTGAAAGAAACACCCTGTGATGAACCAACCATAACCCCCATTCCCTGTCTCCCTGCACCACTGCAGGAGGAGGTAGAGCTGGGAAGGAGGGAGGTGTGAGGGGAAGTTGTTTTGAAGGGGTTTTTTTTGCTTCTCATTATCCTGCTCTGATTTTCTTAGTAATAAATTCAATTAATACCTCTAATTCTAGTCCGTTTTGCCAATGATAGTATTTGGTGAGTGATCTCTCCTGATCCTTATCTCAACTCTTGAACCCTTTGTTATATTTTCTCTCCCCTGTCCAGCTGTTAAAAGGAGTGATAGAGAAGTTTTGGTGGGTGGCTGGCATCCAGCCAGCATCAACCCACTACACTACTCCAATGTACAAATAAAGAAAATAAATGAGAGCCATTACTAACTCCTGGTCAAGCCAGACTTTTTCACACGTTATAAAAAATGAGCTGGCATAGTGGCACTTCTGTTTCCATTGACCCTCCATCCTGGCTTCCTATAATTTTCAGCTGTTTTCTCCTCAGCATTGTCCTTGGTTCAGGCAATATTAGGAGCAGCTGGGGAAGTTTCATTTCAGTCACACAAGAAAGTGCCTGATAGATTTTTGATGAAGATGAAGATCCTCTGCTACTTGCCCAGCATTTTTTGAACTAACCCCAAGAGCTAACTAAAGAGATGCTCCTTTACAAAGTCACATCTCTTGAAGAAATCTACAGTTCAGTTCTGATCTGCTGAACTAAGAGCTGGCATCAGAGTTTTTAAAAAGGGAGGTGATATTATAATAGGGAGAGCAAGAAGATTCCTGAAAGTTGCAGAAGCTTCAGCATGATTTTACCTTAACTCTCTGTGGGCTGCAGCAGATGCCCATTTTGACTACTTAGAGGTGACACACGATGATGAGAGTGTTACAGGAAAATGGTAAATATAGATTATTTTGACAGGAAGTAATAGAGGGACTTCTGTACCACTGCTTTGAAACAATTGTGAACATCGTCCATGTGCATCAAATACAAAATATGGCTGTTGCCAATAGCAGCAAATTTAAAATAAGCCTATCTTTAGAGTCAGTAAAACAAAATTTCAACAAAATGGGAAAAGTATTTGTGCTGTAGTGGCTATGAAAGATCTGTGTTAATCCATAATAACCTCATCCTCCATTAGACATAGAATTAAATTACAGTGATCCATCCAAAATAACACATTTGTCTTAAACAGAGAGGGCTAATCCGAATGGTGAAATTTTGTTTGATCCAAAGAACAGTTGTTTCGATCCAAATCCATATTATCTCAACAGGTCAGGTGATGCTACCAATTTGGCACCTGTATGGTGACATCACAGAAAATACTTAAATAAGTACACAAAAAAGGGCAAACAATTCTGGTTTATCTCAAGCAAAACAGTATGTTGTGAAAGTTCAAGGGAGGCTTTGTTTTTTCCAGTGTGCAGAGATAATGGGTCCCATGTGGGCTGTAGTTTGAAAACAATATAGGCAGATGATTTCTAGTTGTCCGTAATAATTCAGGACTGGGATTCATTAAAGCAATTTAAGCTTAAGTAGTATTTTTTAAAAAATATAATCCTGCTGAGGGAAACCCCAAAATGATACTGAGATGCTTGTTAAAATTGTGATGCTGTAAGTAGTTTTAAAATATTCTACTACATTTACGTGGTCACAGTGTGTTCTCAGGAATACAATAGTTAAACCTGGAAGAACAGAAAATGATTGATATGTCTTTCATTGTAGGACAGGGTTCATTTTTTTCTATTTAAAAATTGCTGTTTCTAAATTCTCAAAGTGACAGAACAGCTCACCTATAGAATGAAAGGCTCATCCATCTGACATGCAGTAGGAGTTTAAGCCTGCTGGATCCAGATACATCGATATCCTAAACATGCCAGGCACCATTCTGACCTCAGGCACATTTGGGACAGCGCTCAAATAACATCTGGAGGCCTGCCCTGGGCTCAGACTGTGCCAGAAATACTGGCTACAGCTTGGATCATTGTATGCCATGCTTGTGACTTTGCCTTAGCCTTGTTAATGCCTTTATGCAGATTATTGTCCCCGGGGTTCAAGTATGCTGCCTCCTACATGCATTGAGACATTTCAGGGAATGGAAAATAGTTCTCCCTCTCCAACCATTTAGCTCTCCATTCAGCTAAGGCAGCTTTCATGGATGCTCCTCTGCTACACTTTGAGTACCATAAAGGACAGATTATGGGAAGTTGGGATGCTTGATAGGGAGTACTGAAATCAAACTTTATAGGTTTGCATCACCAGCAATATTCGTAGTGGCAAAGTGCCTTACCATTATCCACCTCCCTCAAAATCACTTCTTGCTCAAGTTCAGTATCTTTTTTATACTTTATACTACTCAAGATACACAACAGTATTTTATGTTTAATGATGACATGGATAAAGAAACAGAAGAAAAACCTGATCTACTTATACTATGACTTAATTAGAAAGATGTTTTTTCCTTATTCAGCTGACCAATTGTAGGCTCTCTCTGAGATGGCTGTCAGAAACTCCTTATTTCTTGCCCTTGCCTCTTGTTTCAAATTGCTTTCATAAGTGAAGACTCTGCCAGCGGAGCTTGTTAGCTAAGGTTCCCCTTGAAATCTTTGATCAGTTCTGAACAGATATCATATTTCTTCCAGGAGCCAATTTTATTTCTCCTTTACTTGGTGATAATCTGGATTTTCTTTTGAAGCAGAATAAGTATTTTTCCTCTTTCTTGAGAAGAAAACATCTCTTTGCTGAATCAGACATCATAATCTTTTTTTTGGCCTTGTTAATTAACAACTATTTGCATCAGCAGTGGAAAAACTATTCTGAGTTATTTGGTTGTGACCAAATATGTATGATGACACATGAAACTGTTTTCTCTGTTGAATGTTATATTACAACTCAATCTTGAACAATGGTGAAAACAATAAAGTTGTCTAAATTCATATAGGCCATAACTGCCTCCTTACTGAGATGAAGGTCTTTGGGGTCATTTAAAGTCTGAGCAGAGTAACACCCACGGCCACTCGAGTGATTCTGGTGTGGTTGTTGAAGTGAACAAGCACAGCCTGGCTTTCATGAACCACTGTGTCTTCAGGCTCTTTAACTGAGTTTTCTGACTTTGTCATGGTGCAATGGGTAGACAATCACCCCTCATGAAGTTAAGGTTGTGAAAAAAGTGTTCTTCCATAATCTCCAATCCTGTTTTACTTTGTACAAAATATATAGAATTATGTCAGACTCAAGGTGATACCTGAGAATTTACACACTTCCGTATATTCAGTCTTCTTTCTTTCACAGTAATACACACACGTGAATTTTACTAGAAGTCCAGTGAAACCTCAGGGGGACAATTGTGTACTCAATATACTTTAAAAGAAAGCATGGGGTTAAAGCCTAGTATGGACAAACTTGTGAAAATGTGCTGGTATTTCAGTCACTCTTTTGAATAACACAAGAAATCCACTTTTTTTTTTTTTTTTTTTTTTTTTTCCCTGTCTGAACCTTCATCAGTCTGAACTCATTCTTTTGCGGGACTGTCCAGTCTCAAGGTGTGAAACCCATGGGCAGAACATGAGTAACACTACAGGTGTTTCATGTGAGTTTCACTTCTCCCTGTTAAACAATTGCATTTGTGTGAGTCCAGCTCCTGACAAGCAAATGCCCCATCCTGGTAAGCAGAGCTGCTGAGTCTCCAAATTGGTTTGTAAGTCTGATAACATTCAGCCTTCTCTGGAAACTAAAACACTGAAAGATAAAACTGATGGTGATTATGTAAGTTTGAAGAAAGACAAAAATTCCCAGACAACATTGCTTTTCTTACCCTAAGGTTTCCATTGGCTAAGAACAGAACAAAAAATAAATCCCCCTCCCCAAAATGAACTTAATAGATGTCTTTTCAGAATTTAAAAATAATCATTAAAATGCAAGATTTTTTTGTTTTTATTAAAAGAAAGCCATTGCTGTTTATAGGAGTCAGGAAGAGAGCTTTTTTTTTTTTTTTGGTGGAATAATGCATATTTGGACTTCAAGACCTATGTCTTACCTTTATAGCAGATTACAAGCAAAATTGGTCAATAATACTAGAGATTTCTGCTGATATTGAGTCCTATGTTGAGTACCAATCACTGGAGGAGGATTAGCAATTAGTTGTGTTAGGTACTGAGCTGCTGTAGAGGTGCTACTATTGGGATCCTCTCCAGAGAGCAGATTAGCACAACTGTTGAACATTAACTCCTAGAACGTGATCTGGTTGTAAAGAAATATGTTGCTGTCTTGGAAGAGGGACTAATTAGATTTCAGCCTTCCTCTACTATGTCCATCAATTCTTTGCCTTTCTTACTTTCTCAGCAATTATGGGCTTAATGCATTATCTTCATAGTTTCACATTTTCCCATGTCATTATCAGCCCAGAGAACAGCTTAATGTATTGAAGAGTGTAAGGGGCATGCAAACAGAAAAGAAAATAGAACACACACAGTCACAAGTTAGGCACTGTCTTGCTGTATTTGTAGATGTTGCAAGAATGCATAATAAACATACTACCTGGCAGAAAGTGCAAATCCTGTGTATGTATCTTAAATTTGATTCCTCAGGTAAGAAAATAGGACAGAATTTCCTGCAGTCCAGATCCCTCTCCTAATTATTGGTACCTGCAGCCTTTCCTTCCAGGCATGAGCAAGTGAAAAGAGAATGTAACCAGTGGTTAAAGCATTCACATAGGAAATTGAAAAAAAGCATATGCAAAGAACTTGGATTTTGTAGGGATTCCAGGTCTGCAGGCATCCCCTGGAACTACCTCCTAAATCAAAGAAGCTAAAGTAAGTGCTGTCTATGCTCTGGGCCTAAGCAATCTTAGCAGGGATACTTCTCTGAATGCTTGACAGCAGGACTTTCTGGTGCTCAGGAAATTTTAGTGTCACAAAATATGTAAGCAACAGAAAGTTTCCAGGAGTGCAGACTCAGTCCTACATATGTGCCACCCCTCTTGGATCTAGTCCTGATGTCAAGAGTGATGTAGTGCTGGACTAGTCCAGGGAATAGACTTTGTTAGGAAGTGAGAAACATCTGGTTTGGAAATGGATTTTAGAGAATAACCTAACACACACTTTGACCCCATCTGTTTTGGGATGAAGGAGCTCATACACAATTAGACAGAGCTTAAGCTATTGGCCTGCGGTCCATGTTAATTTACATTTACAATGTAAATTGTAAATAACATTTACAATAATTACTTACTCTTTCCCTTCCACATGTAAAGCATTGTAAAAAGACCTGCCTGAACTTTTCTTCACGTGCCACTGTATTTCCAAAGTCAGAACTAATATTCCCCTGGCTTTTACCCCTTTCTTCATCTGCCATCACATGGAGTAGGTCTTCCTCTCAGGGCCACAGCTTCCCACAAAAGCAGGGAATTCCTCAATGACAGCAAAGGTAGCTTTAGCACTCTACTTGGGCTGTTAAGGAGGTTTTGGACATAAGCCTAGATCTATCACTTTCTTCTTGACAGCTTTAAGCCAGTGAATTGGTCTTTCTGTCACTCAGAAGGAGAATTATAGAGTAATGGTATCTTGGGCCTCACCCTCATGCTCATTACCTAGATTCACTGCAACTGGAGATTATCTGTTTTATAACTGAGCCTAAACCTTTACTCCTTCAAAACTTACTGTCTTCACAACAAGGATCTTTCATAGAGGAATAATGGACTATTTTCCTCTGAATTTGGGATTTGGTTGCAGTTCAACTATTTCTCATACTTCTTTTCAGCTCTTGTTTTAAGTTTTCTCCAAAATGTCTGCTTTTATGAGTGCAAACATTGTCCTGCACTCTTGTTCCTAACATTACAGCTGACCTCCATCAGTGGGTATTTGCAAACATATCTATCAAAATTTTGTGGGGAAAAGGCAATAAATTGTTGGTAAGTTATATTTTGGCGAGAACTGCCAAATGTCAGATAGGTTTGGGTGTAATATCTGATCTGTTGTCAGGGAAGGGTCGGCTTTTCACTATAAATGTTTAACAATGTAGTATCTTCCCAGTAAGATTACACAGTGAGTGAGCCAAAGAGCAGTCAAATATATGAAAGTTCATGGAGTGCTTAACCCATCATCCATGCGGGAAGGCAGATGCAGAACATTCTAACATTTATTTTTAAGGTATGCACCTTGTGCTAGTAAAGTGGTTTTCTTGCCCTGCTGAGCTTTTCTTTATTTCCATAGTATATTCAAAGGATATAATTTATTCCATATTTTCAATGTGTCTGGATTTTTTCTGTGTGTGTACATTTCCTTTTTCCTTATATTGACTCCTCTATTTTTTAAATGTTTACTTAGGGTTTTTTTTTGTTTTGTTTTGTTTTGTTTCAAATCTATGACTTATACATGGTCTCTTTCTCCTTCTTCCTTGTCTCTTCCATTTCTCCCCCTCTGCCTTTCCCTATAATCTCCCCTCTATGTACTTATGGCTATATTAAAATTAGCATCAAACAACTGAGTTCGTCCAGCTTAATTCTCCCTGCTCTTTGTTCACAGTTCACTCCTTTACACAGGATTTTTATGTACCCTTAAAAGAGAATAAGCAATAAAGCTCTTTGTCTTCCTATCTTTTATTTTTCTAGGGCATGGAGGTGAAGGATAGGAGAGATATTATGAGAGTTTCTTCCTCATAACCTACCAAAAAGAAAGGACCAAGTGGTTTTCAGGGCATCATTGAAGGCAAAGTGGGTGTGCACCTCATCAGGAGCAGTTGTCCTGGAAAAGTGCCTGGCACAAACCTCAGACCACTGGATTTCTTGCCATTGAATCTGCTTCTTTGATGCCAGCTGTGAGCTGTTGGGTAGAAAAAAGGTAGAGGGCATGGATGGGAAAAAACTCCACCCATGGTGCAGTGCCTCTGAAGGCAGGCACAGAGAGAGGGACAACTGGCAAGCACACCTGGTTATCCTGGTCCTGCTTGCTTCTGAAGTCTGAGAGTCTTTCTGTCCATAAAGTTGACATTGAATATTCTTGGCAACGTGTTCAGCCCAAGCCAGGAGAAGCCTGTGGACCTACTGTGGAGATCCTTCCATGCTGGGTTTGTCTGGGGTCCCTTTACTTATTACTGAAGGTTGGCAAACATTTCACTTTTTTTAAAGGGAACAGTTAGTTTTTCAAAATATTTTGTTCTGCTTTTCTACACTTGAAAGAGCATCTGTTTTTCTGAGTTTTAACAAAACTAAACATGTAGGGGAAACAAGGTTGAATTATAGATACTGTTGGTAGAAAAAGGCAATTTAATAGGAAAATGAATAATTCCATCTATATAAGAGCTGTAAGGGGAAAGATAAAGACCTTATTCAAACACAAGCATCACAAATAATAGCAATGGGGTTTTGAAAGATTACTGGCAAAGGAAATTGCTTTTTCATACAATAATAGACATTCCCCTTCCTTTCCCCCCAGTTTCCCAAAGCAAGAAAACTTATATCTACCTTGTTAAAATTTAGATAATTAGAATGCTGCAGGTTACTGAAGATGGTGGCCTGTGAGAATAGCTGCAGAGGACATGGCACATCGCATGTTTTAAAGACAAGGGCTTTTATGAGTGTAGTAGAATAAATATTGTGGTGGTGACCTGACTATATAAAACAATCTTCTGATATGATTTCCCAGAAGAGATGTTCATCAGTTATTCTGATACTGAATCTTTTCATTTTTCAAAACTCTTCTCAGACTCTCAGCTCTGTAAAATTCAGCTCTTGAAGAAAAACTGCTGAAGAGCTACAAAGCCATGATGAAGCTGGTAGTTCCTACATTAAAACTGTGTATAATCATAATCCTTTCCAGCGACCTTTATGCAGAGGCACAAGTTCAATTTGGTTATTAACATGAACTTGACCTTTTCTTCAAATTAATTAGCATAAATCCTCACACTTCATGAGAGTTAAAATCTTCATCTGAAGCCTTCACAACAAAGACTCTGTGATATATTATGGACCTAACTTTTCACACTGCTAATTAATTTCTCTGATTGACTTTCTGGAACAGGGAGGACAAAAAGCCCTGCCCTAATTAGCCATTTGTTGAAAGCTGCATCTCTCTAAAATATCCCAGGGTTTTTTGTTGCAGCTAAAATTTGCGGTACAGCTCCTCAGCAATTTCGACCCGAGGTTCTGTTCTCTTGTCCTCTTTTATCAGCCATAGAATGTCCTTTGGCATCTCAGCTGACCCATGGAGAAGCAGTGTTCTTTCATTAAAGTGTCAGCTAATTTGTCCTGGAGGTTGGCTCCTCAAATTTCTTGCCCTTAATCCATATCCGTGGACTATCAATGTCTCTGTATTTTTGCATACCATACCACATCCTGGTAAAAAATTAGCCTAGACACTTCACCACAAGACTGTCTTCAGCCCTATGCTCTTACTTTAAGAAATCTTCTGCCTCCCTTAATGCCCTATACACCCACCCTAGTATTACATGTTCTTTATGGCAGACCAAGAATATTTCTCTGCCCATTAAAAAACCCCCCAAACCCCAAGCTGAATCTTTGCTTCCTTTGTGTGTAACAAAATAAAAAAAAATAATACTTCAAAACTAGTAAAGAATTTCAAAATTCTCCCAGGATTTTCCTGTTTTCATGCTCTCTCCAGCTCTCTATTGCAAAGACATAAGCTGAGTCTGAGATTTATCAGAGCAGGTAGAGTACAGCATGGACATTTCACTTCCAGTTATGAAGCATGTTGCATTTTACCCAAAGACATTAAACTTTCAATTCACTTCAATTTCATCTTCCATTGTGAGATTCTGTTTTAATATATTGCTCCTGTTTCCAGTGGTCAGAACCCCCACTTTTTTATCAGAATAACATCCTCAGGTTTTCTTCGGGCTGAATTTTAGCCAAACTTTTACATAACTGTAAAAGGAGATCTTTATGCTTCTTAGGCAAGGTTGGGGGGAATTCAAAATCAAATCACAACTGCTATTCCTTATAGCCAGAGGTTGCAAATGCATGTGTAATTGCATTTGCCCTACTGGAAGGCAGTTGTATGAATATTTGAGAGGTTATTTTTTTCTGTTTTGACATCAGGTGTGCATATAGCAGCATATAAATGAGATACCACATTGAAATACATAATTATGCTGCACAAGCCGAATAGTTTAAACAAATGCTTTTTCTCAGGTATCCTTTTATTTTCATATATATAAGCCTTTTCTTATTTTAAATATTTTACCATCTTTTACCCAATTTAACTGAAGGCTTTTCAAATTCTTTTGTGAGAAAAATAGTAATTATTGGGTCAACACAAAGGATAGTGTTATAGGGTTTTCTTGTAAAGCTCAGTGTTCATTGGCAGAATTTGCTTAAACTTTACTATTACATATATCACAGTAAAGCAATCAAGTTTACTGATAACTTCAGTGACATTTCAGTCATCTTTCATTCCATTATATACAGTATGATGGGAAAATCTTGAATGTCCAGACAATTTTCCAACAGTCGAAACATATTTTCCGATGTAGTTTAGTGGGATAGATTTGCTACTGATTTAACCACTTTAGTTTTTCCCTCAAAAAAGGCATCTATTACATGTAATTTGGAGAGGAAAGAAAATGAAATTAATGCTATGGAGTGACATTTACGAGTTATTCTCCCAGAAGGTGTTTTCTTTTGCAAACAAACCAAATTGTTAATTGATTAATTTAATTCCATTAAATCTACTTAACGCTTACTTTACTATTACTGAAACATTACTTAGTCATGACAGATCTGTCTTCTCAATGCAGAACCATTTACAAAAGAAAAACTTTTGCATGGTAGAGATGTCAAGAAGGGTTCTATGAAGTCTGATTTTCAGCTCAGACTTCCTATTTTTCATGCTGCACTGGAATTTAGATAGAAAATAAGTAATTATGGCTAATGCTGAGTTGACCAAGGGAAGCCAGTTGATTGTAATCTTTTTGGATTTCAGTAAAGTTTTCAACGGTGTCGCTCACAGTATACTGCTGGGCAAAATGTCCAGCTCACAGCTGGATAAACACATCATGGGATGGGTGAGCTGCTGGCCCACAGGTTGGGCACAAGGGGTTATAGTGAATAGGATGACATCAGACTGGTCATCTGTCACTACTGGGGTTCCACAGGCTCCATCCTTGGCCCTGTGCTCTTCAACATCTTCATAAATGATATGGACACAGGAAGAGATACTGAGCAAGTTCCCAGATGATACAAAACTCGGAGGAGCTGCTGACTCCTTCAAAGGCAGGAAGGCCCTGCAGAGAGGGCAGTCCACAAATAAGGGCAGTCCACAAATCAGGGCAGTCACCAACAAGATGAAGTTTAACAAAGACAGGTACCAGATTTTCACCTGGGATAGGTCTTGGTCAATGGATCTGAATCAGCAGTGCCTGGCAGCCAGGAGAGCCAGCCCTGTCCTGGGTACGTCAGGCACAGCATCACCAGCCAGGCAAGGGAGGGGATTGTCCCCATCTGCTCTGCACTGAGGCAGCCTCACCTCAAGTGCTGGGGGCAGTTTTGGGTACCACAGTGTAAGAAAGACATTGAACTGTTAGAGAGTGTCCAAAGGAGGGCAATGAAGATGGTGAAGGACCTTGAGGGGAAGCTGTGTGAGGAGCACCAGAGGGCACTGGGTCTGTTCAGCCTGGAGGAGACTGAGGGGAAACATCACTGCAGTCTGAAACTTCCTCATGAGGGGAAGAGGAAGGACAGGCTTTGATCTGTGGTGACCAGTGATAGGACCTGAGGGAATGACCTGAAGCTGCGTCAGTGTATGAGGTGGCTAGGTTAAGTATTAGGAAAATATTGAGTCACCATCTCTGGAGGTATTTAAAGGATGTGTTGATGTTGCATCTAGGGACACGGTTTAGTGCTGTATTTGACAGTACTGGGTTAATGACTGAACTCCATGATATTAAAAAAAAAAAAAAAGGGAAAAAGGTGTTTTCCATTCTAAATGGTTCTGTTATTAAATCAGATTTTATCATCTGGGTTTTTCCAAAGGAGTGATGAACAAGGAACACAAAGGCTTTTGTGTGCTAAAATGATTACTGGGTAATGTTGTGCTCACTACCCATTGCATTTTATTTGTCATATAAGGAAGTCCTGCTTTAACTTCTGTACTATGTAATGTCAATGTACTATGTAATGGTTACTATGTGAAAAAAAGAGGGATGTGGACATATATATCACAGTGAAAACTCAGAGAGGATTTTTATGAACACATCACAAAAGAGCTACGCTGTGTTTTAATTTTTTTTTTTTTTCCAGAACTGATTAGTTTCCAATAGTGTGCTATTGTGCTGTTTTTGTCATTGGCTCAGCAGACAGAGGATATCAGATTATATTCCTGAAGTTGCACTCAGTTCTGTCTTCAAACCGTTAAATTCCAGCATACATAAAGCTTACGCTGTGAAATAAACTGGTCCTATTTTTCTCCTTTCCAATTTAGCAAAAATAAGATTTAAAAAGGATTGAGAGAAATGTCCTTCATTCTGGAACCAATTACAGGGGCCCAATGCCTAGTTAGGAGAAGTTTACTTCATTGCAAATTGTAGCTTAAAGCTTACATTTGCTTTTACATATTTCAAACAAGTCAAAGTGTGTGCAAAATTTGAAGACTGGCAATTTACAGCAATTTTTTTATTGTAGAAGAGAGTGAGTCCTCAAATAGAATAATTAATCAGAACAGCTGTAAATGTTTTGGCTTCTTTTCTTCTCTGCCAAGGTCAGGATGAATAATACTCGGGAAGCACCAAGGTCAAGTTTGGACTTGGAATGTTCATTATATCTTATCTAGATACAGTATTTACAGGCTCACACACAGTGAGCTCTTAGAAAACGAAGGTAAAATGGAGTGCTTCTAACTCTTTCTAAGGTTATTTAAGTGATAATCCCCCAATAACGAGATGACACCTATATTATTTATACTTATGACCCAATAATGATCATCCAAGGCCTGCAATGTGGACCTTTTTCACCCAATTACAAAAAACCACCCAAAGGCATGAAGAAGGTAAAAGAAGGTGAAGAAGAAGGATGTAGACAACACCCAAAGTCCTCCATCTTGACTCACATGTACCACTATACACCAAAACCAAACAAAAAATTCTAAGTTTCTAGGATTCCAACAGAGAGCCTTCTATATTTATATTTATTCTTTATAAGAGGAAGTAATCTGTTTTATCTCATCACAAAACAGCTACATGGTTACATATCTTTTTCCTCATGAAAACATCTGTGATATCACTTAAAAGGTTTGTTGTTTAACACCACTATTATACCACAGTTAATAAGCAAGAGTTTGTGCACCAGTGCTATAACTATTCTATTCTTCATTGCAACAGCTGAAACTATTCCTATTACACTCTTGTTGAGATAATATTACTTGTTTGGGGATGTTTGTATAACACTCACGTGCAAAATTGCACTGGCCACTGAGCAATTAGCCTTTCGGCCTGTCTCACTGTCATAACAGTGTTTTAAAAGTGAATAACTGCTTGCTAGTCTGTAGGCACTGCTTAAGAGCTGCTACTGCCCCTGCATACACATACATAATGCAGAGAGATGCTGTTCGTCCTATTGCTACAGCTTCCCTGTCACTGCAGGCAAAGAGGGAAGGGCATCTGGCTATTCTGCATTAACAAAATAAAAGGCATTCAAGCAAATTTCTACTCTCTGTGGTGTATTAAAAAACCCATAGCAAAGTTATAATGTGTGATTTTAATTCAAAAATAAAATACAGCAACGGATTGAAATTGGTATGCTCAGAAAAGCAATCTGCAGAGGGAAAAATGTGAGCAGGGTGTGGCAGGGAGTGGATCTACCTGTGAGCCTGCACAGTGCCTACCAGAATCTTGGCTGAGGTTTGTGTACTCTGCTGCAGAATCTGATGCCAAGCTCTACACCAGCACATCACTTCACTTAGCAGCACAATGATTATATTTTCGTTCACATGAAAAACTCTGTCTGAATTACTGATCAGAACTAGGGCTGACTTGTCCCTGAAAATCTTTTTCATGACATTTTCTCTCAGCATTGCACCTGAGTATCTCTCAATTACTACATAGGTTTAAAAGGATCCCTCTGCACTGGAAAGATGGCCCCAAATTAAATGAGAAACCTGTCAGGTTTGTCTCTCGCAGGCAATAAGTGCACTCTCTTGCTTAATTAAAACTTCTCTCTTAAGATTTGGTGCCCTGCCATATGAGAATCACATACCAGCAGTCAGAAATGTGCCCTATGAAAAAATATTTCTTTAAACTGTCCTATCATCTCCTACTGGCATTTATTTTGCCAGAAAAGCAGTTTGGAAATGAAAATCCTAGGTTAAGCACAAAAGCATTAAAGCAATGATCAGCAATCTGATGAAAATATTGTTTTTTCTCTGACAAAATATAAAAATATGTTTGCAATATCATAGCAATTTTTGTACATAATGAGTTCAAGTCAGATACATTTTTGTTCCCTTCCTTCACCTTTTATTTCCTTTTTTTTTTTTTTTTTTCCTTTATTTTTTTATGGTTGTCATGGTTTAACTCCAGCAGGCAACTAAGAGGCACATAGCTGCTTGCTCACTCCCTCCAGCATGATGAGGGGAAAAGGATTGAAAAGGTAAAAGGGAGAAGACTTGTGGGGTGAGATAAGAAGAATTTCATAATTGAAATAAAATAATAATAGTTATTATAGTTATATATAATAACAACAATAATAAGATATAAAACAACATCAACAAAAAAGATAAATAAACCCCACGAAAGGCAAGTGAGGCAATTAAAAACAATTGCTCACCATCAAGTAACTGATGCCCAGGCAGTGTCTGAGCAACTTTCCCCTAGTTTACATGCTGAGCACGATGCCATATGGTATAGAGCATCCCTTTGGTCAGTTGGGCTCGGATGTCCCAGCTGTGTCCCTGTGCACACCCAGCCTACTTGCTGATGGGGTGGGGAGCATCACTGCTCAGCAATAACAAAAACATTCCTGTGTTATCAGCACTGTTTCCGGCTCAAATCCAAAACATTAGCTGCCATGAAGAAAATTAACTATATTCCAGTCAGATCCAGAGGTGGCAGGGTTTACCTCTAGTATTATCTATTGCTTTCTTATAAAACTATCACACACTGGTGTAATGACTGACTGGAAATCTGAAGAGATAGACTGAAAACTTAAAACTCACTGGGATTATTCAGCTGTTGTACCTACTTTTAAGTACAAGTCCTGATTTCTACTAACCAACCAGCTGAATGGTTGGATGATGCATTTGAGTCATTACTCTCCCTGTGGGGTAAGGCAGTTGATCACCATGGGGACAAATATGGCTACACATGGTCTAGGGTCTAGTTCATTGACACATTCAGTATTTAAAAAAAAAAAAAAAAAAAAAAAAAAAAAAAAAAAAAAAAAAAAAAAAAAGCACTGGAACATCTTCCAGGGCTGTTGTTAGGGAGCACAGTTTGAACAAAAATAAGTGCATGCAAAGGAGGGACACAGGTATCACGTATCACAGTTTTAGAGAATTAGATTTCTGAAAGTAAACCTTTGAAAGAACTGATGGCTTGGTTGGATACAACTGAGAAAGTTTCTTAGGTCCACCTTCAACCACCACACAGATTAATTCCTTTATAAAGCTCTACTGTGCTGCTTAAACTCAACTTTTCAACAGTGTTTGAGAGAAGGTTAGGGCTGGTCAGGAGACATTTTTGCAGTGAAGAGGTAGTAAAGGAGGACACCTGTGATGTTGCTTTGGCTGGGACACCAGCTCTTCCCAGGGTGAATGAGAACTCTGATGATGGACAGATTGAACCCACACATTGCTTGTTCAAGGTTTATCTGGCTATAGTGCTTGCATCAAAGAGTGTTTATGTAGTAAGTAGCAAAAATTTGGCACTCAGCAGCTGTTTAAACCCTTAGAGGTATTTATTTCATGACCCAGCTAATAGTCTTCAGCCAGAATGGCAAGTGCTTTCCTCTACGGCAGCCACACTCTCCAATGGGAGATAGGCAGTGAGTGTTTACAAGCAGGAACAGCCTAGCCTGGTATATATTCCATAGAGAAAGGGGAGAAATCAGTCAGTTTTCAAAATTCTTGTATAATTTTTTCTATCTGAAACAATACATTTGATTGTATTTCAACTGCCAATAGCCATCTGATTGCATTATACAAAATGCAGAATCAGAGATGTCTCTTGGCGTGAGTTATAGTGGCTCAGCTGACTAGGTGAAGCAGAAAAAGTTTCTCTGAGCTTCACAGAGTTAATGAACAAGCAGATGTGACTGGCAATAACCTTTAGGAAACAACCTCTCCTTCCCAACTTTGATGTCTTTCTGAGTTGACAGTACAGTGACAGCAAGAGGTATTTCTTTTCCCTGGTTCAGAAAGATGAAACAGTACCTCTAAACATGGTTTATAATTGTTGAGGGGAAGAAGCTCCCCAAGGAAATTAACTATCCCACTAAGGAACGTTGCTTTCTACCTAACAGGGAACTTTTGTCACTTCCTGTTTGGGAAGACAAGACCCCCCATGCTGATCCAAAAAGGCCTCTTTTCCTCTAGCTTGAAAGGAAAAGAGATCACAATGTGTTTATGAACTTAAACATGTTGAAATTGCCAATTGTAACCAACATGGGTGGGCTCATTTTAATCCTTATAACTTAGTCCTAGCCCGCTGAGAGAGCAGGACAGTGTTTTTTCCTCTGTTTCTCTTGAGGAGAACTGGACTATAGTGATATACACACAGAAAGTCTGGTGCAATATGAAAGTGGCAAGTAAGGTCTTTTATCTTGAATTAAATTTTAAAAGATGACTCCTTATTTGTATATTTACTCAATCAATCAGTCAGCTTAACCTCTGGAGACTACTTTAGAAGTGTTTGCTAACCTTACTGGTAAAAATGTACAGTAACAGTACAGTACAAATCCTAGAACACAAAGCAGGAAAGAAAATGTGGTGCACTTTACAAATACCAGAACAATTTCTAGGCAAGTATTTTCATGTTATTATGACATAGACGTATTTCCTGGTACAAATGGAACTACATGAAAAAGATGATTCACTCAGAATATTTGAGCGCTGAAATTGTAGCGAAGACTGCCTAGGCTGACACTTGTTTAAGAGTTCCAGAAAAAATTACTGAGGAAGATAAGAAAGAGAAGTTGAACAAAGGAAATCAAGATTTAAAGCGTGGAAATGCCGGCCAAGAAAATATTTTTTCAGTACTTTGGAGAGTATGGGGAAAAATATTCATGAACAAGACTTGCTCTTTAGAAGCAAGAGCTTAAAAATGGCCTGGAAGACAGAAAAAGGGAAGGTTAGGAAGCAAACAGCATAGAATTTATTTCTTCACCTCTTTTGTGTTTCCTTTTTGATGCTTGACCCTTGACTTGTGCTTCCCCCTGCCACCATGCTGCAGCATCTTTCCTGGGCTGCAGTTCGTGTTGCTGGGCCTTTCTGGACCACCACCCCTTCCTGAGAAGGGAACAAGAGAGGTGTTGTGCCATCACAGTCTAGCTACTAAAGGTGAACCCAGGTGGCATCTTTCTGTACTCCTCTTATCATGGCATTTCTCCTGGCGTGGGATCTGAGGCAGAAGATGGTCCCCAGAGCACAACAGACAACAGTGCTTGTAAAAGTGCTGCAGAAGAGGAAATTTGGCAAATAGAAACTGCAAAGACATTTCCTTGCTGAGCTGTTTGATACCAAAGATTAACTCTGCCCCCAAAATCCACCAGATGGATTATACAGCCTTCAGTAATAAAGTACCTTAGAGCTAATTTAAAATGATTTTTGAGCCACCGTAATTTTCATCTTTTAGCTGGTCCAAGAACTTTCTAAAATGAGGATGTGTTTCTGTATCTTCTGCTTTCCAAAAACTTTCAGTGTCACATATCTCTAATACTCCACAAAAAAGAAATTTCCATTCCATTGTTGAGCTGCAGAGAAGGGAAAGAAATATATTTGCTATACTGACTCTAAATAACAGAAACACTTGAGTGAGCACCTAACTGTTATACCTCAATACCTATGGCTTACATCATGCATTTTATTCATGTTCTTATTTTTTTTTTTTAATTCCTCTTCATGGGCTTGCTGAGCACACAAACAATTAATCTCCATCAGCCCTTAAATGCAATGTTTCCCACGTAAATTTCTAAATACAAAAGAACACAAGGAAGCACCTGAGTTGAGTATTTTGAAATAGATTTGTGATTTTCTGTTACTCAGTTGAGATTTTCTCTTCCTAGAAAATTATATATTTTATCACCTTTAGGACTGGTGTTAAATGAGGCAGATACAATCTTTAGAACGAGACTGACTGCTAAACAAGGGGGGAAGAGGTAGAATTTCAGGCAAATCTGGCAAAATTAGGGCTGTAATGCTCCTGTCAAAACACCCACTACAACCATGGCTTCCAATTTTCATTTAATTTGGAAAAGTTTGCATTTATCAGATCATGATGTTTACCAGGTATCTCATGTCCAAGGCACCTCAAATAACATTGGGCATTTTTGGGCAATAGAAATAAGATCAACACCATCAGTAACACATCTGTAACATCCATACAGACAAACTGGTGAAATATGGAATAAATAAGTAAAAAGTGAGGAGAAGTAATGCCAGCATGTCAAATGAGGTGATTGTCTCCCTCTACTCAGAAGCAATGCCACACTCTGAAGTACTAGGTCCAGGCTAGGTCTCTCTGGTAGAAGAGACACATGAGCATGCTGCAGAGAATCCAGCAAAAGGCTGAACAATAAAGAGCTTGGAGCATCTGATGTCTGAGGAAAGGCTGAGAAGACAGGGACTGTTCAGTCTGGAGAACAGAAGACTCAAAGGGATCATATCAACAAACATTTATAAATACATGAATGGTGGGAGGACTGAAGAAAATGATGCCAGGCACTTCTGAGGGACCTCCAGTGACAATGGAGCAGAAAATTCCATTTTAATTTAAGAAAGTGACTTTTACCTTAAGGATGGTCAAAAACCAGCAGAGGTTGGCCTGAGAGGTTGTGGAGTCTCTATGCTTATAGACAGTAATAAATGGCCTCAAAAAAGTCCTGAAAAAAGTGCTCTAGCTGGCTCTCTGCTCTGAGCGGTGCTGCTGGACTGCTCAATCTCCAGGTGTTCCTTCCAGTCTCAGTGATCCTGTGATTCTGGGCTGAAGACTCTGAGGCTGACAAACCCTTTGCAAGCTACATGAGTATGAAAAGTGCTTTATAATCTTACATGGCTTAGGTTGCTGCTGACCTCCTGACATCCCCTATAGCAGGACATATTTTTCAAACACATTGGTGATCTTTCATTGTTCAAATTTAGCAACTTAAAGCTAGTGATGTTTCTGCCCTAACTGTGAAAGCTCAGTTTCACTCTTACATTTGATATTTTCTGCAGACATAGTAAGGTAAAGAACAGAAAAACGTACACAAAAGTAATGATATATTTTTCTTTAATGTGAAGGCTGTATCCTCATGCATGTGGTAGTGTTCAAAGCAGCAGTCTGAAAATTAAGACTGTGGGGAGTACTAAAGTCAGATGATTTTTTTTTGAATATATATTTGTTCCAGTAATAGATGGATAGAATTATGGTTCTTGCTGCGCTGACTTTCTATGCAAATGAAAACTGTTGACAAAGGATTTGTGCTGGTTGTGTGACAACCTGCGCAGGAAGATTTAACAGTTTTATTTGTTCTAAATTAAAGGAACATTCCTTCAGAATAAATATTTTCATTTAAACAATATAGGCAAAGAGGTTTTCTTTTATGAGATATTTATTTAGCAATTTGCCTGCTGAGAATTTTCTTCCAAATGATGCCAAATATGCAGCAATGGAAATCAACGTTTTTTCTTTCCATGGACCAGGAAGTGTGGGGGCTTTGCTGTCAATTTTCACATGGTGTCAACAAGGTCATCCTGTACTCTGCAGTCTGTCAAGTCACATTATCCCATGTGTAATGCTATGCCGCTACAGAAGTGAGCTGTCTTGCACTGACAAACTCTCCCTGGATGCTCATGTTCCTATCTTCTTCTTACCAGCCACTGAGTCACGATTGAATCTCACTAGTAAGTATTCAATCCCCCCTCTCCTTACCCGTGTGCAAGCATATCCCCCTACACCCAGCCATGGGTTTGTGGCTGCTTATGTGTGACCACTCCTTTTCCTCCCTCTTCTCCTTTCTCTTGTGCTTGTTGGTCCATGGTGCAGCATGACCCTTCCTTTGGCCATTTTCCTAAAAATTCCACAATACATTTTACACAATGCCACAAGACCCTTCCAAAAGGGTCAGAACATTCTCAGAAGTCTCCTGAAATATCCCTCAATGCTCACAATTATGTTTTCCCTCCTCATTAGTTACACTGTTCAAGTGACTCTCCTCAAGGCTGTGCCTGAGCAGTTCCCTTAATGGTCCCCAATCAGCGGCCAAAGAATTCTGGTCATCATTATGGTCACTTTCCTTTTCCTTTCCATCCATCAATTTTCTTGTTGCTTTTTCATTCCTTTTGTACTGAATAGTCCTTAACTAAATAACTTAATAAATCGGATACTTGCTTCTACTTACCCTTAAAAAAGTTATTATTATGTGTAGGTCCATATTGGCCTCCAACACTCAAAGGAGAGCAAAATGTTTCCTGCCCTTTGGAAGCATTTTCAGTAACCCACACTGTGATGAAAGGTACTTGCAGTGGGTGGGTGTCCTGTAGTGACCCTTCTGGAAAAGGACAACATCGAAGCTGGGATTCATTCATAAGGAGGTGGATTCGTCGCACAGTCTTGAGAACACTGCAATGTGAGATCTACATCCTACTAAGTATTTAGCATTTGAATCCAGAAAGGATGCTTTGCTCAGTAGTTATTTCTGACCTTAAAATTCAGGGTTTTTTTAAGCTGCTTAACTGTAGCACTAGCAACACTGGTTTTCTGACTAGTTGGTCAGTAAAGACCATTTAAAATTCAGTATTAATTTAAGTGCATTTTGTAGACCAGTCTTTTGGATTTTGCACTCAAAATGTTCTACTAAATGTTCTTAGTGAAAAGGTTATAAGTTATAATAAAATGTTGAGAGAATCCATTCAGGTATTAATATTTAGATAGTCTCTGTCTGAAGCTCTAGGATAAAGCAAGTTTTGTACCAGAAAGCTAATTGGTAGTGAGAAACAGATCACACTTACTTCGTGAATGTGACATAGGTCACAGTGCCACTCTGCTTCCTGTAGGAAGTCTCTCTGGACAGACAAGGCCATACTTTATGTGTCTGAATTCATAAAGTATTGGCATTTAATGTATCTACATATAAATGCACACAGTGAGCCACAGTGTCAGTATAACAGCCTATGGAGCATAAAAGCTGCAGCCACAGAGCTTACAGTTGTTGGAAAGGTGACAAGCTCAGATCTAGCAGCTTTATTGCAACATTCATTCAAGGAGGCCTGCAAGTTCACTTCTGGTTATCTGACAATTGGCGGGATTTCACTATGCCACCCTTGAAACTCCCACGGGTCTGAGCCCTGATAATCAGGATTCTGCCCTGATTGAGGCTTGAGAGAGAGAGGCAGCCTTGATCCAATTGTCCAAAAAGGAATTTTAATAATGCAAAAAATAACAAATAAGGCATACACTATATTAGAGCAAACTGGAAAAAGGCAGTACAAGGGGCAAAAAGCATGGAGCCAGGGTCAGACAGGGGTATTTATCCATTCTAGTCTGGGGGAGAGTTAAGGTGGCATCTGAGGGAAGGGTCCAATAGGGGAGAAAGATTAAGAATATTAAAATTTCTGCATGAAAAATCAACCTACGGTAACACAAAGAACCATGAATTTTCTAGCAACGATTTACATACTCAGAACGGGTTTCCCAGGGCATTAGTCCAGGGTTTTCCTCTTCCCCAAGGAAACCACTTTCTATGCACCCTAGTTTCAATTTGAATATAATCAACTTTTTAGAAGTTGTTTTGTAGGGTTTTTATTGACATGTACTGTAAGAATAAGTTCTCAAAGTAAAAGCAAGAGTTTTCAGAAAACTGAGGGCATTTATTTATTTATTTTAACAAGCAATTGAGTTTGCTCACCTTCGATTCAGAAGAAAACAAATTTCCATTAATTTTCAGTTTACCAAGAGACAACTCAGACTGCATTTGCACTGCTGTTCTCAGAGCTTCCCATTACAGCATTCCTTCTTTTGGGTTGTTCCTTTCAGTCCAGCTTCATGACTCAGAGTTCTAGGATCTATCCCATTTTTATGACAAATATTTGTTCACAGGATGAACAGAAAGAGACAACTTTGTTATATCTTCACATGTTTCATAATAACCTCATAGCAAAGAGTAACAGCTTCATAACTTGTCTATGTGAACACCATCTAGCGACTGCATAGGCCTCACATTACTTGACCTTTCATAGGAGAATATTTTGTCCTTCACTTTATCATGACATTTAATATTTACTCTATATATTTTTTTAACATCTGAGATTTAAAAATTTGACATTTAAATTCTGAATGTGCATTTCAGGAGATGGTGGTCTTGGACACAAAGAGGATGACTTAATTTAGGAGTGTGAATCTAAATTTGAAAGTACATTTTATTCTTAAGTCTTATATGTATCTCCAATATATTTTGATAAATTTTGCCAAAATCCTCAGCAGTTTTGGGGTACCTGGGTACATGGATTCTTAAAATATTATGAATTATTAAAAACTTTAAACCACTAGAATAATGCAGTCTATTATCAGTCCTTATACCCAGCTGGTGTTCTACACATAACAACTATAACTTTCTGATAAGAAAATGCATGTTCAAGATGTGTGTCTAGCAATGTTAATTCTGCAAAGTTGGTAGAATAGTCCAACAGCCATCGTAAGATTTCTGTGTTCTCACTGAAGTCTAGTCCAAAATAAAATTCTGGGCGCTCTCCACTTGGGGTACTTTATTCAAGAGCCTTAACTCTTCTGTAAAACCTTCTTGTTCTGTCTATAGGGACCTTCTGTAGGAACTTCAACATTTTTTGAGCTCAGCTGGTATGGGCATTTCTTCTTTCACTCCTTCTGTATGTGTGAGCATTCCTTTTCCTCCCTCTTCTTCTTTCTCTTGTGCTTGTTGGTCCATGGTGCAGCATGACCCTTCCTTTGGCCATTTTCCTAAAAATTCCACAATACATTTTACACAATGCCTCAAGAACATTCTCAGAAGTCTCCTGAAATATCCCCCAATGCTCACAATTATAGTGTTTTCCCTCCTCATTAGTTACACTGTTCAAGTGACTCTCCTCAAGGCTGTGCCTGTAAAAGTGACCAATAATTTGTCTGTCCCTGTTTTACTTTTGAGATAACTGGAACAAGTCCAGATCTGTTCACACAATTCTGAATCCTTGTAGAGGCTTCTAGCGTGGAGAAGAGGCTGAGGGGAGTCAGTTACAATTTCCTCCTAAGGGGAAGAGGAGGGATAGGCACTGACCTCTATGGTGGCCTGTGACAGAACATAAGGGAATGGCCTGAAGCAGTGTCAGGGAAGGTTTAGGTTGGACACTGGAAAATGTTTCTTCACCCTGAGGGTGGTTGGGCCCTGGAACAGGCTCCCCAGGGAAGGGCTCACAGCACCAGCCTGACAGAGTTCAGGAGCTGAAGAAGCATTTGGACAATGCTCTCCGGCTCATGGTGTGACTCTTTGGGGATGGTCCCATGTGGGGCCAGGAGTTGGACTCAAGGATTGTTGTTGGTCTCTTCCAACTCAGCATATTCTCTGATTCTGTGGTTCTGTGAAGTTTTTTAGATGAGTCGTGTCCTCACTACTCTTCTCGTTTGTGTTCTCATCCAACCTGGGCACACAATATTTCACATTCTTCTTCACAAAGGGCTGTGGCAACCTAGCTGTTGTGATGCTAATTCAACTCCTTTAGCATTTGAAAAATCAGAATAAAAATTCTGGGGCTCCTTGATGTGCCATCTTACCATTTTTCCTTAGTTTTTGTGTATTACTTAATTTTTCTCAAGATGAACCTATTGGAGTGGCTGCATGGTACATTAAGTGGAAGTGTTTGCAAGCTTTTCTGGAAAAAGGACAGCCTGGGAGATACTGCTTTTCCTAGGAAAGAAATAAAATACATGCCAGTTCTATATAAATCCAGAGGTCAGTTAATTGACAGTCCCATAAGAGAAGTTGCCATGGAGATGAGGTGATTTAGTAGTTCACAGAGAAAGGCTTAGTCACATATAACTGTGAAATCCTGAGCGTGGTGGTGAAAGTGCAAACAGAGTGAAGTCTAGACACAAAGAGAAAAAAGTAAATTGTGGAGCACAATCTACTTGTCAGAGTAGAGGTATTCAGAGGAAAAAGAAATGCGTAGGAACTTTTTAAACATGTGGACAAATGCTGGAATAGTGTACATACATTGTGCCAATTTGATGGCGTCCATGGCAGGAAAATGCAGTTTAGGAAGTGGGACAGCCTGCCTCTCCACTGGCACAGGAGCAGTAAAGTCTGATGGTTGTTCCTTCCACTCCTGTGGTCTGCAGCAGGTCCTGCCCCTACCAGAGAGGAAAATCCTGCTTTCTTAAACAAAGGTGGCCACTCAGGGTCTAAAGTGGGCTTATATTTCTTTCTCTCTGGTAAATTAGTGGGAAATCTCACAGAAGGGTCACACTGTTGTGGTGGTTAGACCTGTCTGGGTGTCAGGTGTCCACCGACATTGCTCTATCACAGACCTCTGCAAGTGGACAGGGGTGAGAAAATATAACAAAAGGTTTGTGAGTGGAGATAAGGACAGGGAGAGATTAGTCATTAAATATCAACATGGGAAAAACAGACTCAAATTTGGATATTATCTGAATTTATTACAAACAAAATCAGAGTAGGATAATGAGAAGTAAAATAAATCTTAAAAATTACTTTCCCCCATCCCTCCTTCCTTCCCAGGCTCTATCTGCTCCCCCCAGCAGTGCAGGGAGACAGGGAGTGGGGGTTACAGTCAGTTTATCATAGATTATTCCTGTTGCTGCTGAGGGAGAAGAGTCCTTGCCCTGCTCCACCACGGGCTCCATCCCATGAGAGAGAGCTCCCTGCAGCTGCTCCAATGTGGGTCACTTTTCCATGGCATGCAGTCCTTCAAGGACAGCCTGCTCCAGTTTGAGCTCCCCATAGAGTCACAAGTTCTTCCAAGAAACCTGCTCCACCATGGGCTCCTCTCTCCATCCTGGATCCCACTGGCATTGGCTCTTTTGGACATGGGGGAAGCTTCCAGCACCTTCTCACAAAAGCCACCCCTGTGGCTGTAGTCCTCCACTACCAAAACCCGGCTGTGCAATCCAATGCAACTATTAACATAACACAAAAGAAAGGGGCAAAAGGACTAAAAATCTGAGAAAAAGGAAAATAAAGCAGTTGCCTCAGCACTAAAACCTACAAAGGGGAGACAAACTTTTCTAAATGTCTTCATAAACTAGAAAAAGAAAAAAAAAAAAGAAATAGATTTTTTTCAGGGAAAAAATTGTAAAGGATATTACCATCCTGAATTTTTCACAAGTCACTCAGCACAATTCAAATTTTTGTGTGGAGACTGAGTAATATTTACTTCATGGTATTACCAGAACTACTCAGAAGCAGCTGTCCTTGAATTCGTGGTGCTCTTTGTAACAGAAATTGGTATTTCACTCACCTCTTTGAGTACAGAATTTATTACTCTTTCCCTAGAACTCAGAATGGACTGTCCAAGACATGTACCCCTACATCCCTTCACAAGTCCTCTGCAATCAGAGATCATAGGTTGAAGAAAGGTGTGGAGTAGAAAAGCAAAAAATTAAAATAGATCTTAAAACAGCTCCTTGCCTTACATGCCTATTATTTTGAGTTATAACCTAAAATGTAATTTCCCTGTCTCTTATGAAGGGAATTATATTTTTTTTAATTTTGAAGTTTTGAAAGCAGGGAACAGAAAAGATGGCATGTTGGAAAAATTATTTCCTTAGTAAAAACTAAACTTTCAGTTCAAAGGAAGGGTTTAATTTTTACTTATTTTCATTTTTTATTCCACTGCAGCCAAAGTTATCTCCCCCCTCTCTCCCCTACCCTTTTTTTTTTTTTTTTTTTTTTTTTTTTCCCCTGATTCCTTCTTTTCTCCATCTTCCCTGAGGTTTTTACATCCTTAGCAGAAACAGAATTTGTTCAGCTATGATAGGATGGTACAATTCTCAATTCTGTAACCATAATCTACCTTGATGTTTGTTTGTAGCAGTAAATGAGCAGTTGATGGAGTTTCTAAGAGTGGAGCTTCCTCTTTTTGTTCTTTTGAGGTTGTTGGAAGCAGCTTTTTGGGTGGAAGCAGCAGAATTTCAATGAATCTGGCAAGCACTGTTACCCTCCTAACAGGAGGATTGCAATTAATTCCTGTTCCAAGCCTGGGAGTGATTTTGGGAGAATGGAAATGACATCTGGAAAATGTGGAACCTTTAAAACACATGGCACTGCAAGAAACTATAACTTTATTGAACTATCACCAGCATCATGGGGAGAAGTGGCCAGGATTTGTCAGGAGTGAGAGGCTCAATCCACTTACCCCCACCATCCAGCAGGAGAGATCATAGAATTATAGACAGGTCTGGGTTGAAAGGGATGTTAAAGATCATCCAGTTCCAACCTCCCTGCCATGGGAAGAGACACCTTCCACTGGACCAGGTCACTCAAAGCCCCACCCAACCTGGCCTTGAGTAGTGGGAAAACACTTGCTGGGCATAAACGTAGGCATGCCCTGACATGTAAGTGTGTGGAGCAGAGTGGAATGCAAGGAAACTTTTGATTTTCCCTTCCCAAGCCATTTGCACCTTGGAGTCTCCTACTGGAGCAGGCATCAGACAGTAACAGGGTGATCGAATTACTCCATGCAGCTGGACAAAGCTGTCCCAAGTGCTTAAGAAATGCCAGTAAGTATAAAACCTCATATGGGGCAATAAGGTGCTAAGGAAATCATTGCTCTTGCATGCCATCTTCATTGTTCCTTGCTATCAAAACTTCAAAATGAAAAAAAGAATTATTTCCCTTCATAGTGAGAACTGAGAAATTACTGAGTACAGATTTCCATATCAGTTTTGGGATCTTTTCTATATAACCCTTAGTGTTTCTCCTCAGATTTAGCTGATGAGTGCAAACTTTCTCTATTTGGAAGAAAAGTCTGCCTGGACCATCACAGTACTGGAGAGCAGAAGTTTCACTAATTCTAATTGACTCATTATGAAGTTTTTTGCACTGCCTGGATTACTCTGACAGGCAAAAAAAAAAAAAAAAAAAGATCGTGGAGAATAGGAACTACTACATAAAGGGCTAGGAAAGGAGATTTAAAAAGTCATCTTATAGTAATGATTGCATTAAACTAATATACACACACAAACCTACTTCTTTAGCTTTGCAATGATGAAAAAAAAGAAGGAAAAAAGGAAAATATCATCAGAAATGATGATGCATCAGGTGTCCACTGAGGCTGAAATCTTCTCTGGAAGAAGTAGGAAAACTTCAACTGCTTCAGGTGTTAGTAGCTTTATAAATAAACACTGAAATATTTTGTTAAATAGGAGGGGCGTTGACACAGATGCACTTAGATGGCTTTAAAAATCAGTAAGGGCTGTGTATTGTCATGTCCAGTAATGCATTTAGACTTTCAAGAGTAGATTTGCCTGGCTTATGGTTGAGCTATGTTAATTTAAAAATTCCATAATTTGTATTCAGTGAATCACAGAGGATCTATGTAGTCATGTAGTACTGGGGAGTGATCTATGGAACAACTGCAAAAATCTGCAAAAAAATTATTTCTACCAGTGTAATATAAGTATCAAATGACAGGAAAATAACA
The DNA here is from genome assembly GCF_015227805.2 of Hirundo rustica. Taxonomy (NCBI): domain Eukaryota; kingdom Metazoa; phylum Chordata; class Aves; order Passeriformes; family Hirundinidae; genus Hirundo; species Hirundo rustica. The sequence continues at coordinate 83,745,333 of NC_053452.1, forward strand.
TGCAAAGTTTAACCTAATTTATATCAGGAATGGACCTCAACAAAAGGCACTACTAAAATTTCTCTTGTTTTCAAAGTTGTGGTGGTTGTCAGATAAAAATGGTCTAAAATATTGTTTAGAATAGAGTTTACATAAAGGACATAAACATTCAACACTCAGACTGAAAAACTGGAATCCTATCATTCTGAAGTTCAATCTTACACAATAAACAGTGGCATCAAAACAAAGTAAGCAAAAGAAAAACAAAGTAAAAAGAAAACCTACTGAAAACCTCACAGCAAGAGAGGCTTGTGTGACTCCAGTATCTGCAACTGGGCATAGCTGGATAAAAAGCTCACAGATTCTTTAATCTGCAAGTGGAAAAGGATGTGTTTTAATAGTTCCTTTAACAGGCTGCAAGCATCCTTCAATGAAAGGATGGATGGATTGCTAGAATTCAATTAACCACAACAGGTGTATCCTAGAGACCTTCAAACCACAGAACACAACATGGTCCTTCAGAGCAACTGGCAAATTACCTGCTAATGAATGCTGTCAGGAAAACCCAGCTGGCAGGAATGCCCTGGAAGTGCCAGCATTGCCAAGACTCTATCAGCAGGAAAGTAATGGCAGGTGTAAATGTTAAAATTGATGGAAGTTAATGAAGGATCCAGTGGCAATGGACCAGATTGCCTTTTCTCCCTGTTAACCCCAGGGAATTCAGTGCAATTTCTGAACAATATTATCTGGCAGCCTTGCTAGAGAACCTGAGATGGATCTGAATGCTGTTGTTCCCTGGGAAAAAACCCTTGGTGATGGTAGTGATGAAGTCCAGTGCATCTCCACCTAGGAGAGAATCACATCTATTATATTCCTGGCTGTAAATGAAGGAAGAGATGAGTTCTAAAATTAGAACAGAATGTTGTTATCTTATGAAAACTCATAGTGTGCAGGTTCTAATACCTTCTTACCTAGAGGAAAGAAGAAAGATGGAAAGCCAACAGCATAAGTGATTAGAGATGTCCTGGAAATTGTGTGATAACATATTTACACTTACTATTTTCATACAAATTTTAGTGTCATTTTAGTGGCATTGTTCTAAAATTTAAGATTCTGTGGACCAAGAGAAAGATCTCAGATCACTTATACTGGGGAGAGTGATTTTTACATGGGTAGATAGAAATGAGACAAGGAGGAATTTAACAAGGTTAAAACAAGGTTTTAAACTAAAAGGGGAGAGATTTAGACTAGATGCTAGGAAGAAATTTAATGTGAGCACATGAGGCACTGGAACAGGCAGCCCAGAGAAGCTGTGGATGCCTCATCCATGGAAGTGTTCAAGGCCACATTGGACAGGACCCTGAGCAACCTGGTCTAGTGGGTGAAATCCCTGCCTATAGCAAGGGGTAAGGGGGTGGAGAGTGGAGTGGATGCAGAGGATCTTTATAGTCCCTTCCAAGCCAAGCCATCCTGTGATGAATATTTTTTTGTAACAAAAACTTTTTTCAGTTTGTGAGACAAAATCTTGGATATGTCCATCCAGATGGTACTCATGCAAACAGCTATAAAATGTCCTGTTCTTTAAGCTACTCACAGGACTCCTTAAAGACCTAAATAATTTCAGTTTCTGGAGACTGGCCAATGGTATGCTTAACTAAATGTAAAAAGAAAGATGTGATTTTAATAAAAAAAGTTAAATATATAAAATGTGTTAAATACATGAAATGTGTTCATTTCCTCTGCATTCTGATTCTTAATGTTATGAAAGATTGAAAGTTTTGAGCCATATCAGATGTTGAGTTATCAGAGTGGTTTAATTTCTCTTCTGCAGAGACTTTGCTTTTCTAAGTACCAAGCACAGAAAAAGAAATTGTTGAGGTATCAAAACTGCAGAACCCTCAAAATATTTTTTTATAGGTAACAGAAGAGTTCATGCTGTCTTATTTCACTGAATTCTGCACTTTATGGAGAAATTTGGAAAATATTCTGAAAGCTTTTTTGAGAGGCTATCAACACGTCTGTATGGAAAGGAAATTGCTATAAGCTTCACACTTCTGGATATTGAAATGACCCAGGTTATCATATGAAGGTGCTCTTTAACCATTAATCTTTTCTGTAAGGCACAGACTGGGATTTCTTAAATGGCTTTTTCAGCTCATTGAATTCACCAGCAAAAGCCAGTAGACTTCAAGGAGGACAAAGAGAAAACTGCTGCTGGGTGCTTTTAAAAATCCAGCTTCTACTCTTGTTTGAAGTAAATAAGTGTTGATTAATCTTAAACTCAACAGATTGGTGATCTGCAGGCAGTTTTATTAAAGACCAGATAAGCCATTTCATTTCTGTGTAGAAAAGCCAGTGTGAAGTGAAAATTTTTCAACTGAAACTCAGGCCAAGTATGTCATACTTGTTTGTTTTTCAACTGAGAATACAGAGAGCAATGGTTTTAACTCAAAAGAAAAGAATAAAAGGGTGACAAATGGGTAGTAATACAGAGATTCAGACTCATGTAGCTTTTCCATCCTACTGGTATTAAGCCACGCTTAGAATATATGAGCAAGATGACTGAAGTAACTTTATTTTCTGGATAATGGACTGATTAAATAACATTGCAAAGTTCATTGAAGAATGCAAAGATATTTTACTGCACAATGGAGGCATTCCTTCTGAAAAAGCTGCAAGCCTGATCTTTACAATTCTTTACAAATTCCACTCAACAGTTGGGAAGAATGAAACTTCATGGGATGGGTGTTTTGACCTTTTTGGATGACAAGTGCCCACCAAAACTGCCCTATCACTCCCCTTGTCAGGTGGACATGGGAGAGAAAAACATAACGAATAGCTCGTGGCTAGAGATAAGGACAGGGAGAGATCACTCAGCAATTACCATCATGGGCAAAACAGGCTCAGCTTGGGGAAATTAGTTTAATTTATTACCAATCAAATCACAGTAGGATACTCTGTAAATCAAAATCTTTAAAAACAACCCCTTTTCTCTATCCTCCTTTCAGCCTTTATTCCTAGCTCTCTCTACTTCCTCTCTCCCAGTGGAACAATGGGATTGATGCCTTAGAAGAGCTGACCTGAAACAGAGACTGGACAGAGCTATTGAATAAAGTAGGTATTTATTGAAAGACCTCCAGGATCCACCTTGGGCAGGACAGGGCCTGACCAGGGCTACACCCAGGGTGGACTTAAATTGGTCACAAAGTGGCTGACTGGTCACAAGGTCTTACACTTTTATAAGTTTTAGCAATTTGCATATTGGGGTTTAATTGTCCAGTTACAGCTTCAGGTTGCGAGGTCCCATCTGTCTTGTTCCTCATTTCAGCCCACCATTGTTCATGCTTTTGGGCTGAAAGTTGTTCTTGGTCTTCAGCAGGAAAAGGATTTGTTTGTCTACCTACTCTGTAAAGAGAGCTTACTGACACTTAATATGAGGCTCAGAACTACATCCCCAGGCAGCACAGAATTTGAAAAATACAAAGCTAAAACCTAAGGCATCAGGATGGGGAATGAGGGCTGTAATCAGGCCATCTGTTGTCTCTTCTTCCTTTTCAAAGGGAGGGAAGACTCCTCACACTCTTCCTTTGCTCCAACATGGGTTCTCTCCCATGGCAAATCATCCTCCATGGACTTATCCAGTGTGGGTCATTTCCACAGGCTTCAGTTCTTCTTGAACTGCTCCAGTGTGAGTCCCTTCCATGGGGTGCAGTCCTTCAGGAATAGACTACTCCAGCGTGGGTCCCCCATGGGATAGCAAGTCCTGTGAGCAAACCTGCTCCACTGTGGGCTCCTCTATCCACAAGTGTGCAAATACTGCCTGCAGCCTGCTTCAGTGTGGGCTTCTCACAAGGTTACAGCCTCCTCTGGCCATCCAGCTGCTTCAGTGTGGGGTCCTCTAAAGGCTGCAGGTGGATCTCTGCTCCCCCATGGACCTCCATGGGCAGCAGAGGAACAACTGCCTCACCATGATCTCTCACCGGGAGAACCTCTGCTCTGGTGCCGGGAGCATTCCCCGCTCCACCCACCACTGCTGCACTGACATGGGTGTCTGCAGGACTGTTTCTCTCACCTGTTCTCACTCCTCATTTCTCTGGCTGCAATTTGTTCTGCACAATAATACTTTCTCCTTCCTTAAATCTGTTATTCCAAAGGCACTACCACTGTTGCTGATAGGTTTTTCCATGGCCAGCAGTGGGTCCATCCTGGAGCTGGCTGGCATTGGCTCTATTAGATACAGAGGAGGCCTCCAGCAGCTTCTCAGAAAAGTCTCCCTGGTTGCTACCCATTCCACCAATACCTTGCTATGCAAACCCCATATAATGGGAAGGCAACATAAGCAAGAGAAGAAATGAGAATGTGCTTGTAATCAAAGACAACCAATATGTCTGAATCTTCCGAAGCAACAAATAAGTTTAAGAATGTGAAATTACTGTTCTGAAGAAAAGGAGAGAAAAAAAAACCCAACCCAATTCCACTGCCCTTTGGACCCTCAAGATAGGGATATCATCAATGTTAAGATTTTTTCTGCAAATAAAATCCTTTTCCAAACTTACTGATGATTACTGCAGAGTGAAAACTAGATTTTCCCTTCAATAAGAAATGCTGGTGTTTCTGCAGGGCACAAAAAGGAGATTAGAAAATGATGAGACTTTCTTTTTGATATTTTCTATCAAAACAGAACAAGACTTTTATGAAACAGAACAGTTCATACTGTCATTTTCAGCTTAATAATATTTCTGCCATCTTCCTAGGGTTTATTTGAAAATATTTATTTTCTAGTAGTTTTTTCATTCATTTGCACCTTTGTTGCTGTCTTGTTTCCAGAAATGTGGAATTCAGGTGGCTGTTGGAGGCTGTATCTCTGCTGGCACATCTGCAGCTGCACGACACACAGGACATCTGGTCCTGCCAGATCACAGGTTGAACCATCCTGTGCTTTCTGATCCAGGGGCCAGAGGAAATGTCAGTACCTTGAGAAAACAAGTCATCCCAAGCAAATGCAAATTCAAGTAGTTTAAACTTTATTATTACCTTTTTTTCTTTTTTTTCAAGTGAAAATGTCAAAGCTAGAGGAGTGCTAATCATAAAAGCAGGCCTGAAAGAAATTTCCTGAACAACAATACTATCAAAACACTGTATGACTGAGCAATTTGAGGGTACCAGATTGTTTTCCACAAATTGTGATTCAAATATTTGTTACAGGGCTGCAAAATCTTAGTCAGCTTCATTTTCAGGTCATGAATGGCGCCCTGTGCTGCTTTGCAGTCACAATACACGTTAATTGGTTTATATGGAGATTTAGATCTGCTCATTGAAGCTTTTAGGAGAAAATGTAGTAACATTTGAATGGGTCTTATTTCAACTAAAATTTCTGGGTGTTTTCCAAAGTACGAATTTCCCCAATTTAAGCTAGCACTGCCCCAGTAGATGCATGATAAAAACTCAGCTGTGTTACTCCACTCTATCTAGATTTACTCTAGTAATTACATTGGCCCAATTTCTTTTCTATTAAACTAAAATGGAAAGGAAATAATTAGATCTGATAGCTATCATATAAGAGAGTATGCTGAGGGTGAAGTAATTAAACTGTAATTGTAGTAAATTATGTTTTTCATTAAAATTGTAAGAAATCTGTTAAATGTTAGCTAAACTTGTTAGGGTATTAGAAGTCCATTCAGCTTTTTGATTCTGCAGACAGATCAGACGAATTTGCAATCTGTGAAAGTCTGTTTTGGTACTGTACTATCTCATGCTATCAACACTAAATTGTTTTCTAGCTTGCTTGATTTACCAAATATTGTTCATTATTGATAGTACTACAAAATGTGTAAGATTGTTTTCCAAAGATGTAATGGAGCTACTGAACTCTGCAATCGAAAACCTATCTGGATATTTCCAAACAATCTCAGTGACTCATTTACCTAGCGAGAATTTTTTTCTTTATATAAAGTTAATCCTTTTATGAGTCCTGCTTTCAGATCTAGCTCCTGCAGAATTGCTATTGCAGAGAGAAGCTTGTCTACTTTGGGTGGGAATGATGCTCCACTCTCATTGGCTCTGCAAGTGAGCTGTGACTCTGATCACACTGGTGATTGTAGAATATGCCTGAATACCCTGTTTTGGTTTTTTGGTTGGTTTTTGTTTTTTTTCCTTGCTTGCTTTGGTTTCCAAGACCACTGAATTCACAGGATGTTCAGCTAGCAGAAAAATAACGCAAGTGCTGTCCTTTGAGTACATAACGAGTCTCCTAAAGAACATTAAACCATCAATCTCCAGGTCACTGGAAATTCTTGTTTACATGAAGTGAACATGTAGAAAGGTAAAAAAACCCCAGTATTCCAAGGGAGTTGCATGCATCAGGTAATTTTTTGTATGAATAATTAAAATCTTTTCTGGTGGCAACAATGGTTACAGGGAAAATGCTGACTCAGTAAGAGCAAGAGCTTCATAGCTGCAAAACATGATAGGGGAGGACTTTGAGCATAAGCCCTCCTAGTACAGTGTGCTGTGGAGAACAGAAAAAGCCATGGTACTGGATAGACCACATGGAAAGAAAGGGAGAAATGCTTTAGAAAGCATTAGCCATGGAAAAGAAGTAAAGTTTGTCTCAGGAAGAATTCTAAGCAAATTCAGAACAGACATGTCTTAAAGATATGCCGAAGGCAGCCAAAAAATTACTTCATGGCATGAACATCCAAATACACATTCACCTTCAGAACATGCTAAGAAGCTGTAAGAAGGACAGGTCCTGCTTGACAGGGGGTGGGTGGGTGGGTAGAGGCTGGTATCAAGCCTAAGGTACTAAAAGGTCAGGTGCAGGATCAAGGAATTAAGAGATTTTCTATAATTCAAATTTCATGAGCTAGTTAAAAGTCTGCATTTCTGTCTGAGACCCTTGGGTATGGACTGCTTTACTGGAAACAGCCAGCTGGGTGCCTTCTCTACTTAGCCAGAAAAAACTCCACTTAACTACTGGGCTGCTGAATAGGAGGCACTCTAATGGCACATCCCTTCAGGCTCCTTATTGAACCTCTGAGCTATGGCCGCATAATTTCTTCTATATCTTCCAGCATTAAAGCTGCTTTATGCATCGTGAAAAAATTACAACCAGAGGAATGGTTAAACTTACAGACTTGTCTTCTAGAGACTCTGTCTTCTAGAGACTATTTCTCTAAAATTGCAATTTCAACACTAGTCTAGCTTTTCTAAGGCAGAAAATTGCATGGCAGCACAATCCGGTAAAGGTACCAGGCTTTTGGTGATAGGGAGCCTAGTTTTCCCCCTAAGCTTTTCAGAAAGTGAATTTCTTTGTCTGAAACCTCCTAAAACTGATAATTGTTGCTTAGCAGTAACAAAAAACAAAAACAAAAAACAAAACAAAACAAAAAAATTACTTTTTTTTTTAGAAGAAAGAAGATAATGCTAAGCCACTGCAGAGTGAAGGCAAAATTGGTTAACAAAAATTAACAGACAAGAATAATAGGAATGGAGAAAAAAACCTTCTTAAAGAATACTTGAGGGTTCATGTGGTGGGAGCAGGGTTGAGGATTTTCCATTGTGTTTTACAGATTGTGTGGGAATTTCTTCCCTCCTTGGTCACTTGGGCCCCAAGGGCTGGCACGGGCACTGGGAGGGCTGTGTGTGTAGGTTTATGGCTGGTTCCAGAGCCTCTTTCCACTCTGAAGTGCTAAAAGTTGTTGCAGCAGTGTACCTTGCACAAGTACTCTCAAGAAAATTTACACTGGCCAGCTCAATGAATTTGTGTTTACAACATCCTAAAACTGTCAGCCCATTCTGTTTCTTTAGCAAATGAAGAGCTGGAAAATAAAACTCAGGCCAATCAAAAACGAGAAAAATTATCAATGATATTTCAGATCAAGTACCATTCAGGAAACACTGAATGAGAGAAAAAAGGTCTGCTCTTTTAAGAGAATATCTTTCAGGCAAAGATGGCAGTTTATTTCAAGCTTCTAATAGTTACACTTAACGTATTTGTATACGTTAATTTATCCTAAAATTGTTGAATGTTATTCTCACTTAAACAAAAGCAGTAGATGATGATTCTAACAATTCTTTTGATGGTGCAAAAGTTTGAAGGGAAAATAAAAAGACTTCCTGGCAGAGCTGGGCCAAGTTATGGCAGAGGGAGATGAAATAGCAGAACACAAGATATCTGATATTTATGATGACAGTTTTTGCCTTTTGGGCCTGGCATAATTTTGCAGAAAGCTTAGAGTTGGTTTTCTCCCATCTTTTAAAACTCTATTATACTGTGGTCCAAGACATTTCAAATTGCTAGCCTTCCAAAACTGAAAGCCACTGTAAGTGGGTGAAGAAGAATGTGACATTCTTCTCACAAACTTATAGTTCACTCTGTCATTGTTATTCCTTGGTAAAAATTGGAAATATTTTTTTTAAAATAGTTTTAACCTTTTGAGATTAAATGCAGCCTATTAGATCACTAATCCACTGTGTGATAATTGAATCACAAATGCATTCCATTTGAAGAAGAAGTAATTGGAATTATTATTCTATTTGGGTTTCCGTATATTGCGTTATTGTATGAAAAAATGAATTCAAATAATTTTTTTTTTTTTTCCCAAACCCACCTACAAAATAGCTCTCAAGTTTTAAAAAAAAACCCACAGAAAATTGGAAACATTGGGCAATGGAAAATTTGATTTTTTAGGTGTTCCTTATACACTAACTAGGGTTTTATGCTTGGTCTGATGAATAATTCCCTGCCTTTTAATACATGTTGGGAAGATTTAACACTCTGAAGAGCCAGATATTGTGAAACAGGGGACCATAAATTGATTTAAATGAATAATTTAATATTTTAAATGGGTTTAAAGAAACAATAACACAATTTTTTCACATTTTCTTAATGATAAAAAGTTTAATAATTTGGTGTGCTATTTTCTTTTATTAGTTTTAAAGTTTCATTATATTTCTGTTTCTTCATGACATTTAAATGTCAAAATGACCCATTCCTTCAATATGATACTTTTAAATCGTATAAGCAACAGAAAGGATTTTTCTGAAAAATAGAGAAAGATGTTCTATTTCTATGTCAGTGTCAAAATTCAAACTGCATTCACTCGTGTTAAGATTTTACTGGATGAATCTAACTACCTATTTACCACGTAATTTGGTGTCACTGAAAACTGGCACATTTTAAATATTTTTTGTTGAGATGGAATTCATGGAGTCATCTGAATATCTTCCTTTTCTAAATGCAAGTAGTGTTTGTATTTCCATGTTATGCAAGAGATTATTGCTGAGAAATACTACAGTAGATGTTCACTAGTTCTAACTTTTCTTAAATTGGATGTTACTAATATTACATGTTGCTAGTTGTTAATTCATCTGTTCTCATTTCAAATGCCAAAGCATTTTACGTTGGAAGATTGTTTTCCTTACTCCAGTTTTCTGAATGGAAACCCTCAGAGTCAGAAGTGTGTTATGAAGTCAAAATGGCCACACACAGGACCAGTGACTCTGTATTCAAAACACTGTCAGTCCAAGACTATGCACACAAAATAAACTTTTAACACATTCGAAAATTCAAGGGTTTTCATTATATAGCTGGGGTTGACAAGATTTTGTGCAGGGGTTGTCACTCAGGATGCAATTCTGCAGTCTGAAGTGGTGAGAGTAGAGACTTTCTCAAGTAGTAACCTTATAAACTTCTCATTTATACTCTTTAATTTGAGCAAGTGGAAAATTAATACAGGTGATTTGGTTTACAAATACCCTGTACTCGAAACAGGAATTTGAGGAAAACTTACCAGTAATCCTTACTGAATTTTTAGGTAAACGATACTTTTCAAGATTGCTTTACCAAAACTCTGAATGCCTTTGATTATTTGAAGTCTACATGTAAGAAAATTGTGGGTTTTTTTTGTTTTTTTTTAATTATTATTTTTAATTTCCTCTTCCTCATTTTCCATTAAAAAAAAGAATTATGAGGGCAAAGGAAACCTTATAGCATTTATAGGACATATTTCATATATTTTTTTTCCCTGAAAGTCTTGTCTGTGTCTTCCTCATGTATTTAGTTAAAGATCAAGAGGTTTTCTAAGAATTTGGAATAAAAGCACAATTCTTCCATTTTCTAACTTTTTTCAGAGAAAATATTTTGAACACTTTTGAGATACTTTAACTTCTGGAGATCACATGAAGTTCTTTCCTATCACACCAGAATTTCCTTGCTGTCTTGAGAATGTGTGTTTCTTTTCTTAATTGCTTTCACACAAGAATTTACCGTCTGTGAGTAGCCTGGGTCTGTGCCTTTCAGCAATCCTTTTCACTTGGCTTAGGAACAGCCTTAATTGCCTCAAAGCGAAGGCTTCAATGAGCATTTCATAATTAGAAACTTTCTGAAAGTCTTAGGGAGGTGAGGGGAGAAAAAAAATCAAAACTTGTTCTTCTCCCAGGAGTACACTCTATTCCCAAACTGCCGAAGTCAGGAGCAATGTCTATGTAAACTATCATGGATAAACATCTGTCTCATGCATGAATATTGCTATGCTGGTGTATGTGATAGAACAAATAAAATGTCCCCAAAGCTCTGAAGTGGTTATTTACAACACTCCTTTAACAATAAGTTAATCCTTAAGACAAGGGTGTAGTGAAAGCAGTGAACAGCTGGTGCTTATGGTATTTTCTGAAGAACTTTAGAATAACATGGTCTGTCAAGAGCAATCTGATATACACACATCCACAGAGAGGGGTTCATTTATGTGTCAGATTACAAGACAGACAACCACCCGGAGAGCAATGCACACCTATCAGTCGGCTTAAAGATGTCAGAGAATAAACTCTTTGTGGGGGAAATTTAAAAGGATGGCTGTGGAAGAGCCCTGGATTATTAAGGGCTTGGAACCTAAACAGATCTAATTAAATCAGGACCTTTAATAAACTAGACAAGCAAAATATGTGGAAAGCAGTCTGCTTGGCTCTCCGAGGTCCTATGAATGGTGACTCAATGTGCTTTTCAGACCTAATGCTCTAAGCCAGTGTAAAAGCTGAAGAGAGCCCCCTTCCAGGCAGGGGGGCCTGATTCCTTGTCCTTCTCTGCCCTGGCTGTGAGCCATGTTCCTGGCAGCCTGGTTAATGCAAGGCATCCCAATGGTATCAGCAGGCATGGCCGAGCCCTCAGGCCAACCTCTGGGTACAGCATCCTGGCCCTTTACACTGAAAGAGTCTTTGAAAAGATGTGTTTCCACCCACACAGTTGTGTCAGCTTCAGAAAACTATTGTCTGCATTCTCCCTCACCAAAGTGACTGATCTAATTGCACCTGGGTAGCTCAGAGATACCTGTTCTGTAAGACAGTCAGACTGTGGTTAGTACATTTGAGTCTTCATAACAAGCTAGATGCTCTTTTCCAGTGTCCACACAATACATTATTATTTCTTCACAGTGGTTATAACTCCATCTTGCAAGGAAATTATGGGTGTGCAGTCACCCCCCCCTGCTTCCGTCAAGCCCCATGTAGCACACGGCCCAGGAAAAACGTGGGTCCCTAATCGTACGTTCTGCCCATATGTTCTCACAGAGCAGGCTCCTCGCATCTGGCAAGCGGGCCAGAGGAGCCTGAAATCAGCATCACACTGGACTGGTTTTCTGTGCTGGGACGTGAGAACAAGAGATCAGTGCTAACAGAGGGGGGTACTTTGCTGACCTACCCTCCATTTATGTTTCCTGAAAAAACACTGCTTAAAAAGCCCCAACCCTGTACTGAATAAAATGTTTTGAGAACACAGAATGGTTTGAATTCTTGCTGAAACCCATTTGACGGTTTCACATTGGGCACTAATGCTCTTGGTTCTTATAAATGAACCTCTGGGGATTGAGAAAAATGTTCTCAGAGAACAAGCTTCAGACTAATTTCTCGTCTAGAGCCAAGACTGAGTGATTGAAAGGCTCATTTTCCAGTTTAGATATCTTCAATCCCTAGTGAGTAATTGTGGCTCTAAGTAAATCAAAAGGCACATTATTAATAGGTTAAGTAAAAGCAGAACTCTGTAGCCTGTGATATAATATCACAAATGATGTAATTTTTAAGAATTAAAAATTCTTTATTCTTTAACTGACAGCAAAAACTTCTTTATCAGTCTTAATGGGAGACAATTAAAGCATCTGTCTCCTGTTGCAGAAAATAACCTGCTCAGACAGAAGAAACGGAAATATTTACGGGTTCTTTAATGGTATTTAATGCTTAAATAGTGTATAACAAGGTTGTAGCTGAAGCAGCTCTGCTGAGAAGGGCCTAGGATTCTGGGGGATAATTGCAGCCAGTTGGCCATGAGGCTGCAATGCATCCTTATGACAACAGTAAGCAGCATCCTGGGCAGCAGAAGGGCGATCATTTCTAGCAGGTCAAAGGAGGTGATCCTTCCCCCTTATTTGGTGCTAGTGTGGAGCACCTGGAATGCTGGTTCCAGTTCTAGACTCCCCAGCACAAGGGAGACATGGATATACGAGTCAGTCTACCTAAGGGCCACAGAGATAATACTTGGAGCATCTGACATATGAGGAGAGACTGAAAGATTTGGGACTGCTCAGTCTGGAGAAGAGGATGCTCAGGGAGAATTTTATCAATGGATATAAGTACTTGATGTGGAGTCTAAAGAAAACAGACCTGAGCTCTTAGTGGTATTCACTGAGGGAACAAGAGATGAGCACAATTGAAATACAGGAGGTTCTGTCTGAACACACCAAAATATATTTTTACTGTAAGGATACTTGAACACTGGATCAAGTTCACCAGAGAAGTTGTGGATCTCTGGAGAGATCCAAAACCCAACTGGACATGGCCCTGGGCCACCCCCTCTAGCTGAGCCTGATTAGACCTGGGGAGTGCACAAGCTGGTCTCAAGATGTCTCTTCAAAACTCAATGGTTCTGTGAGTCTGTGATTTTTTTGTGTGTGTGTGCATGGAGATATCTATGTAGGTCCAGGTTCCATTACTGGCTTGGTTTTTTTTTTTTTTTTTTTTTTTGTTTGTTTGTTTGTTTGTTTGTTTGTTTTGTTTGTTTGTTTTTAGTTTGTTGTTGTTGTTTTGGTGGGGTTTTTTTGTTTGTTTTCCTTTCCTTTAATGCTTGGGAAAATGCCCTGCAGGAAACTCTATTATAGCTTGGCTTGGCCAGGTTGTCAAGTAGTTTTAATGTAGTGGTTCACTGCTGTGAATTACATGTTTCTGGAGGGAGGAAGAACATTTTAGGAAGGCAAAGTTTAGCAGACTGACATTACTTTTGTAAGTCCCATATCCTTTAGTCTCTTAGAGGATTTAGAAGGATTTAGACCCCAATACTGCAGCTTGAAGCATGCATTGGAAAGGAAACAGACAACCTAAAACACATGGAGATGGAATAGTGAGAGACATACCTCTTGCATTTGGTCTTGTCAGACCCTTCACTCCATAAGAAATATGCAATTATCATTTAGAGAAGCTCTTATTATGAAAAAAAGAGATGTCACTTTTCTTCTTGTTTTTCTGTAGCCAGAAACTTACACCACCTGTTAAATCTGGCTTCTCTTAACTTCAGAGCATGTTGATAGAGCCTTCTCCTCTAACATCTGTAGTAGCTTTACTTTACAGAGTGTTGAACCACACATTTATTTGGAAGATGACATTCAGACTAGGTAGAATGGCTTATATCCCATGGTGCAGTGCAGCCTGGTATGAACATCTTGACAAGTGCTGCAATAGGCCACAAGCACAATCAAGAAATCCTTCAACTTTGATTATCAACATTTTTCTTATCCTCCACTCTATCTTGCCTGTAAAACATGAGGCCTGAAAAGAAAGAACTTGCTAGATAACTTGTGACTATCATGCATATTTTCTACTGTCTTGGTTTTGAAAGACAGTTGTCCACCAGGGAAAGCTAGAGCTTCCCTTTGGAATGGAGAATGTAAACCCCCTTCCCTCCAAATTATTATACTTTTGCAATTAGGGGCTTTCAGGCAAAGAGGAGTAACAGTTCTTTACTAGGAATATTAAAAAAAAAGAACATACAACTACAAATAGTAGTACAACAAAAACAAACAAGCAAGCAAACAAACAAAAATCTTGGAAAAACCCTGACAGAGTCAGGGATACGACCTGGCACCTTGGTGGTCAGGGTGTTGGAAGCAGTCCAAATAAATCCTCCTGGAGTAACAGATGTGGTTCTGTGGAGTAGAGATGGTCCTGTAGAAAGTCCAGTGGTGGTTAGATGGGTCCAGTCTTCCTCCAGGATCCAGTGGAAAAACCGGATCCCTTGTGTCCTTCAGTCCCAGTTTTTATCTAGCTAGGAACAGCTGGCTCCTCTCCCACTGGGTGGAGCATCTCCCAATGGGATGATGGAATGTGTCATGTCATTGGTGGGCCCTAATGGCCCATTATCAGAAGATGTCCCCCTGGAGGGTGGAGGGGTGATGAAAGAGATAAGAAACACTGCTCCACCTGGTTTTAATGGCTGGGCCATTATCAGGAGGCATCTGCCCCCCCTCCCCCCTGGCGTCACAAGAGATAAGGAAAAAACATCTCCCAAAAACCAGCTTTCAACAGATGAAATAGAATACACATTTTTTGGTTATATAACCCAAGACATCTACTAACTAGTGTAATCAGACATCCAGGGTTTAAAAGTCTTTAAATAATAGTACAGTCAGGTGAGCATTTAAATGCCTTTAAATTGTGAAAATTCTTGTTTTACCTCCGACACCATCGGATTCAATAGATTAATTAGAACCTGTAAGCACAATTAATCTGTTAAGAAGCCTTACCATGCTTCTATTTCATTGTTCATCTGCTCCTCTCAGCTCAGGTACCACACAGCTTTCACCACATTGCTGCAATGTTGATGAGGATAAATAAATTATATAGTGTAAAAATAATCTGCTGTCCTAGTCCTTGCAATGCTTTTAAGCTTATTGAAGTTCATTACAAGTTTTTACCTTCAGGTGGCAGTACTTTCAGACTGAATGGTGTATGTCTTGACTCAATATTTTCAAAGAAAATACTCAGTTAACACAGTAAATCTGTGCAGGAATTCCATTCATTCCTGACTCTGTAAGGTAGATAAATTGAACTTTGGCTACTTCAAAGTTTGTTGGTTTTTTTTTTGGTTTTTTTTTTTTTTTTTTTTTTTTTTCCCAAATGGGGAGAGAGAATGCAATGATCAACCTACCTTGCTTCTAAACTTGCAATAATGTTTACTAAAAAAATGAAGATCATTATAAATCCTGTGCTCTCAGTGATTTTGATAAGATTTTCTAAGATCCCATGTTCATGTCAACATGTTTTTAGAGGTTTTGGTCAGGTTACATATTGGTTCTGGAAGGTTGTATTTCTTCAGAAGATGATGAACTTTTTTTCTTCACCCAAAGAGTGGCACTGCAATGCATCTTTCAAGACCTGCAGCTTGTGCATGATGCATCCAGAACCCTGGGTCCTTCAGAGACATCATTATCTACTATGGTGCATCACTCCAGAGTTTAACCAATCAAGCTACTTTATCCTCTGTCTTTTAGATCACAAGTTCATTTACATAAAAACACATTAAACTTCAAGCTCTCTGAGTATTTTTCATAAAAAAAAGTAAATTGTGATCCCCAACTTTAATTTTCTATAACAAAAGCCTTTTGGGAACCATCTGCTTTGAATGTGTCCTTATCATAAGCATGCAGTAATGCTTGAAAACACAACTCTGAGGAAGCTGTTTTGAACATGCCATTATTTAATGAAAGTACAATTACATGACTGACTTGTTTTCTCTGGAAATCATAATAACAATTGAGTCATGCTTGGTTCCTGGAAACTTCCTGGCTGTGAATTCACTTCATTATATCTGCCTGTTATTTTACTGTCTGGTAGATTTGGTTTGAACCACGCTGGCCACATTAAAGACATTTTGCTGCAACTTACTGACATGCTTGGTGCTACAGCAGCGATTTTCATTAATTTGTTCTCTAAGCAAAGATTATTATTTGTGAAGGAAAACAGAAGACTGTGGTAAATTCACTGTGAAATTAACTGGGAAAGTGCTATTCCTTTTATGTGTAACAGTATTTTTCTGATAGAGTGCATGGGATCATTTTGGGCATAAGAATTTCACTTGTTCTCAAATGGTGTTCTTCCTCTTTCTCCTTGCACCTGGTATTCCATGAGTGAGTGAGACACTGAGATCTCCTACAGATTGTACATGCCTTGCTTCCAACATCATTCCTCTGGGTCTCATCCAGCCTTTGTGAAATCAGTGATATTACCTGGATAAAAGCTGGGGCAGAACTTGTCTCAGCATGTGTAAAATGTTACAAAGCATTTTACAATCCTTTTTCCCAAGAACTGCTACACTAAAAATCAATTGGGTTGCCTTCTGTAACCATGTGAGTTATTGACTGAAAACAAATGACAGCCACTGAAATCTAGGAAAACTTATTAAAAATTCATCAGTCACTTCTAACCTTTCTTTCCCAGATAATGGGCCGCTGCAAAACGTTGTGCAAGAGTATAATAGAAATGTTATTTCTTAGCTCTCCTGTTTGTTTCTATTTACCTTTAATGTGGTCATATTTCAATGAAGAACAGAAGATATTTATAGTAAATATAAAGATACATCTTTTGGGGCAATCCGTGCATGATGTTTGCTTTATCATACAAAATTAGAGTTATTACAACATCGTCACCCTCAGTGTTTAGGGGACAGTGAAGTCCTGTTTTAGTGTCATTACTTAAAGAATGGAAGAGAAAAACTATTTCATGTCTTACTGTAAGGAAGAAAAAAGCAATACTGCTTAGCTTGTAAAGAAGGCCTTTCCTGATATTTCTATCTAAATGCAGATTTTCAGTTTTCATCTCTGTACAAGCTATGTAAGAAATCCCTCAAGACAAAGATGTTGAACGAAATGAATATTTAAATTGAAAAGTTTTTTTCTAAGAGGAAGATAAATTTCTCGAGTAAGTTCTGAATCACTTTAGCAATGAGTTGAGTTTTCTTTATCTCCGAGTAGCACTGAAAATATGCAAAAGATGAAACAGGAAAAAAAGACAAGCCTAGGATTGTATTTGAAATGTGATTCTTCATTCTTGTTTTGTCTGCTTCTGCAAACTCAAAAGTAGAGAACTCCTTCCAGCATTTAAATGAGACAGATTCATTTTCCCTGAGGTTAGTATTGCTTCCAGTTATGAGACAGCTAGTATTAGTAACTGCTTAAATTGCTCTTCATTTGTGCATACATGTGAGGATTTGGAGAGTAGTTTTACTTTTCTACAAGAGAAAAAATTAAAGACACTTATGGGGTGTAGGGAACTCAAGCAGGAAGAACAAGTTTCCAATATAGTGGACTTGACAGTGTCCAGGATGTCTGGAATTCTGCTTTATGATTGTGGTGAAGCTTTTTTTCCAAGAAAAAAAGCTAAACAAACCCATCAGCTAAGGAGAGAATTATTTTGGCTTATTGATTGGTGGGTTGACCCCAGCTGGCCACCAGGTGTCCACTAAAGCAATTCTCTCCCTTCCCTCCTCATCTGGCCAGAGGAGAGAAAATGTAATGAAGGGCTCATGGGTCAAGATAAGGACAGGGATAAGGACAAGATAACCACTCAGCAGCAGTTACTCAGTTACATCATTCAGTTATTGCCATGGGCAAAACAAACTTAGGGAAATTAGTTTTGTCATTACCAATTAAATCAGATTAGAGTAATGAGAAATAAGCCCAAATCTTAAAAACACCCACCATTAGCCACTCCCTTCTTCCTGGGCTCAACTTCACTCTCAATTTCTCTCCCACTTCCATGTAAAAGGCACAGAGGAAAGGGAAATGGGGTTCATCACATGGTGTTGCTGCTACTTCCTCCTCAGGGGCAGAACTCTCCACACCCTTCCTCTGCCCCAGCATGGGATCCCTCCCATGGCAGATCATCCTCCACTAATTTATTTAGTGTGAGTCCTTCCCACAAGTTGCAGTTCTTCACAAACTGCTCCATTGTGGGTCCCTCCCACGAGGTGCTGTCCTTCAAGGACAGGCTGTTCCAGCGTGGAAAAAAAAAACCTGCTTCAGTGCTTCTCTCTCCATGCAGCCACAGATTCTGACAGGAGCCTGTTCCAGCACAGGCTTACCATGTGATCACAGCCTGCTTTGGGCATGTGATTGATTTAGTGCGGGCTCCTTCAAGGGCTACAGGTGGATCTCTGCTCCTGCATGGACCTCCATGGGCTGCAGGGGTGCAGCCACCTCCCCATGGTGTGGTGGTGTGAGAATTGTTTTATTAAGTTATTAAGTTATTTTTGTAAGATTTTAAAGTTATTTTTATAATGGCTGAGTCCACTGTATACCCCTGTGTTCTGCATTGGTTTTCCCTTCTGTATTGATTGTTTTGTCTACTGTAAAACCAGATGTTTTCTGTCAGTCATTCCTTCCCTGCACCTGTCGCTGTCAATCCCCCCCGCCCTCTCTCCTCGTGGTCGCCCTGTCTGTCACTCAGAGACCCTTCCCTGGCTTCTAGAAAACTCCGGGAGGGGTGCCGAGTGATAGGCTGGGGCCCGGGAGACCCCCTTCCATCATTTTGTGGTTGGTCCCCAGTTCCATGGTTCACACCCCCGGTTAACCCCCCGATCCCTGTGACTGGCTGACCGGTTGTCGTCACTCCCATTTCCACCCCCCCTTAAAACCTGCCACATGCCTGGCCTCAGGGTCTCTCCTGGGCAGCAGGTGCAGCGTGCAGAGCCCCGCATCCCTCTGCCTCAATAAACCTACGTTACACCCTGCTCGAGAGAGTCCGCCTTTCATTCAGTTGCCGAGGTCGCTTACGTCATCAACGTGCCCGTCGCTGAGGGTGGGATCCAAGCTCCCACAGAGAGGAAGCGGCGCGCTTTGTCCGCCGCTCCGATCATACCACGTTGCCACAGCGAAACTCTGAGCTAGCCTGTGGTCGCGCAGGTCAACGCGAATTGGACACTGTGACACCATGGTATCCACCACGACTTCCAGGGGAATCTTTGCTCCAGCGCATGGAGCACCTCCTCCCTCTCTTTCTTTACTGAACTTCGTGTGTTGCGGAATGTTTCTTCCACTCTTCTCTGGTGCAATTTGTTTCTGCAAAGTAACATTTCCCCTTCTTAAATCTGTTATCCCAGAGATACTACCACCATTGCTGATGGGCTCAGCCTTGGCCAGCAGTGGGTCAGTCTTGGAGCTGGCTGGTATTGGCTCTGTTGGACATGACAGGAGCTTCTGGCAACTCCTAACGGCAACCACCCCGTAAACCCCTTTTACCAAAACCTCACCATGCAAACCCAATACAAACACAAAGATACAAAAAGAGATTGACGGTGTTCTGAGAAGGAATTAATAATAACAAGACAAAGGTTTCTATGTTGTTCTAGGATTTCCTGCAATAGCGCTGTAAAATATTTTCAACATGACAGAAGAGCTGTTCATTTGGCTTTTGTGCAGTGCCAACGCCTGGGATCTGGACAACATCTCAGACAGATTCCATTGAAAAAATCAAGAGCACACCCATATTCTAGCAGAACAGTGCCCTGGAGCTAGGGACTGTTGTAAAGCCAGTATGGTTATGGGAAAATTAAAATACTACATAAGATCAGCTTTGCTAGCAAAGACAATTTTTTTTTTTTTCAAAAAACTCAGCAAATTGCTGAAGGATTAAGCAATTCATTAAGATGTGCAGTACCGAGATGCACAGATGGCGCAAAATGACAGCTGAAGTTATCACTCTTTTGTAGTGTTTACAACTCTAGTTCTTCATCTCTGTATTTGAGAATCCAGAGAACACAAACAATGAATATTAAAAGCTTAAGATGAGACACTAGGGTGTTACTTCTACCAAGATTGATTTCCAAGATAAAATCAGACTTTTTCTTTTTTAAGTGAAGGTGAGGTGCTAAAAATTTTCTATATGAAATCTGCAGGCTATCATCCTAAAGGGTTCACAAGAATTTAGTACTCAGAATAATTTTTCCTTTTGTTAAAAGTGTATCCAGTGTCAGTTAACCTAAAAGATTGACAGTTCCTCATAATTTTGCAGTGTTTTCTTGTTTGCTGCTGATGTCTTTGCCTTGGATACTGGATTGAGAAGAATGACAAAACCTTCTAATTTCTATAACACCACTGCATTTCTCAGTCCTACAGATACTTGTTTTTTCAGGACTAAGGAAAGCTACAAAGCAAGAAGGGACAAAACATTCCTTGAGACAGAACAAGATGCATCTCTCTCCTTTAACATGTGGCATCACTGCCATGTGTTAAATAAATGTTAAATGATACTACAGATTACACGGGCACTTTCTCTTAGAAGAGTACAGTTTTAAAAATTCAAAGATGAAATATACTTACCACGGAAAAAACATATATATTTCTCTGGCTACAGGCATTTCTACCCTGTTATTTTTCAATCAATCAGTAGAAGTATTATGAACTCAGAACAAGATGCTGATAAAAGCATCTGTTTAATTATTAAAAGGAGGTGACTGTGAAAATCATGCATTGTCTAACTTGATGAATTATCAGGTACTATTTTAAAAGAATTAATATGGAAGATCCTGGCTTATAGCTGTCACATGAATATCTCAGGCTGAATAGTTTATTAAAGGATACACATGTGAGTAAGAATACAATGCAGTCTGCACCCCTGAACATTTGTCACCATGACTCAGTGTTTATAGAGAGGCAGGAGTAGAATGTCTATATACTTATGGTGGGATTACATACCTAAGAAGATACAACATAAAATGAGCACTATTTGGCACAACTGTGTTAAGACATCCTTAGCTACTCTAAACCACACAGATTTTCCTCATCTCAATACCCTCACATGGCACACACTTCACTTTGTTCAAAAGAAAAAAATGAGCTCCAAGCATCTGAAAATTGTCTCTTAAAGGATCTAAGTTGTGCTACTGTTAGCTGACAGGTGTTGCCTGGTCTATTTGTAACTGTTCCACGAGGGTTTCTGTGAAGAGATTAAAGCCAATGGTTTAGAAGCCTAAACAATGCAGTCTTCAAAAATCTTCTGCTGTTCCTAATTAAGGCGTTTCCAAGAGTTTTTGTAACTTTCTCAGTATTTGACATTTTAGCACCTGCACGTACACCAATTGTTCTAAATTTTGAACAACTTGAAATTAGCCTTTACACTTTACCTGGCTGTGGATCCAAGCAAGGAAGTGTTCTTTCCCTGAAAGCAGTGTACCGGCAGATTCCTTGTGTCCATTTCCCAGAACAAGCTTAGCTGCAGTCACCATAGAAGCCCTGTTATCCTGTAAAAGTCTTCCTCTTACCTTTGTCACTCTTGCACACGATATCTCAGTGGGAGAGCTTATGTCTGAAGTGCAGGGATTCATAGTCATGCTCCTTTCAGGGGCATACCCTTAACTCACCCCAGTGCTCTCTGCTCCAGATCCCTCCACTCATGCTCTCTCCTTCCTTTCAATCAGTAAGTTCTGCCCAGAAGATGGCAACACATCATGTTGGAGAGAAATATGTGCAATGGGCATGTTGTCCTGAGAATTTTTCCGAATTGTTTACATTGCAGTACTGAAGTTCACGTTTTACATTAGGATATTCTCAGAATGATCTTATCTTGAGCTACTAGAAAGAATAACACAACCTCCATTGCAAAGGCATATCTTGATGTAATCATGAATCATAGGAATTCTTAGCTACCACTTGGATGCCTAAAAGTAAAATCAAAAGATCATAGAAATCAACTATAATAAGAGTACCGATCACTAGCACCATGCAATTTAAGTAACTGCTCTGTTCTTCCTGTGTTCTCTGTAGGTTCCCTATACCAATAACTTCCAGTGCTGTAACACCAACATGCAGCTGTCCTAAAATTAATGCATGTGCTGATTTCTGTGTGCCCAAAGTATAAAGCTGTCTTTTATGACAGAGCATTTAAACTTTACACTATCTCTGTAGCAAAACAAATAATTTCTGCATGAGATTCCTTTACAAAATTGGGTGTCATGCTGAAATATCAATAGAGCAGTACGTGTGACCTTTGTCACACACCATTTATTTCATGAAAAAACCCACCCAGCAACAGATGGCATTTGGATATAAACAGATTTTGAAGTAAAGGGCTTTTGCTTAGTCTGATATACTTAATATATGTAAAGCAATTTTCTTGAGGCAGCACAGTATGGTTCAGAATAACTTGATATTTCAGAAATTTCCAAGTGATAAGCCTCAAATAGATCCCTTGTGAATAAGAGGCAGGGTCTTTGCAGAAACCTTGTAGATATCCTGAGCCACATAATGAAAGGAAGGAAGGACAGCTGGAGGCTTGAACAAGTGCTGGCTGGATAGTCCCAAAACAGGGAAAGATGGAGATTTCTGACTTCTGGCGGAGCAACAATGTTCCTTCTGTGCTCTCAGATTCGAACTTACAGTATTAGTAGAGTACCCTAGTGGACAGTGGAGAGGATTGAGCTCCATCAAGACAAACTCCAGAAGTGTACTGAGCCTGAGCAAAAAGTTAGCACTAGAACTGGTTGGTGAGGATGGACACAGAGAGACAACATCAGCTTAAGCAGGCCTGTTTTCACTGGAGGTTTGATGCTTTCACATGAAGATTTGTCGTGTTGCAGAGGCTGTTAAGGTTTGTCCAGCCCTTTATCTCATGTTGCTCAACATGGGCACCAATGACACTGTCCAGTATCATATGGAACAAATTGAGAGAACTTACAGTGAGCTCTGGGAGAAAAAAATGAGATGTAATGACTCAGCTGATTCTCTCCTTAATCCTTCAGGTCAAGGAGAAAGGAGCAGATATACCTTGCAAGTTAACAGCTGTGAACATTGTCAGTGTTTCAGACATTTTCAGTGTTTTTGCTTTTATGGCCATGGTGTTTTATTCAGAAAAGAAGCAGCAAACTAGTTGTTAGAGGCCTTTCAGTACCTGAAGGGGGCTTACAAGAAATCTGGAGAGGGAGTTTTTGCAGGGGCATACAGTGATAGGACAGGGGGAAAGACATCAAACATAAAGAGGGCAGATTTAGACTAGCTATTGGGCAGATATTTTTTTCTGTGAGGGTGGTGAAGCACTGGAACAAGTTGGCCAGAGAAGCTGGATGCCCCATCCCTGGAAGTGTTCAAGGCCAGGCTGGATGGGGCTTTGAGCAACTTGATCTAGGGGAAGATGTCCCTGCCCATGGCAGGTGGGTTGGAACTTTAAAGAGGATCTTTGAAGTCCTTTCCAAACCGAACCATTCTATGATTCTATGCAATTAAGAAATTAAAATGAAGGATAAGAAATTTAGCCATAGACCATTAGATAATAACCAGGGAAATACAGTAGGAGCTAATATTGGATATCAGATTAATAACACCCACATGTCAAAATTGTCCCTTTATCAATTGTTATGTTTGTATGAATTACCACAAAAAAAAACCAAAAAAAAAAAAAAAAAAACCCCCCAAAAAAAAAAACCACAAACAAGCAGTAGAATTACTACAAAGCTGCCCAACAAAAAACTATCTACCAAAACCACATCTATGAACAGCATTCTCAAAGCTACAAATTCTCCTCCAAATTGTCAAGAAAAGTCCTACATTTCTCCTTAAGTGCAAGGACACTCAGTGTTTTGATACTACTTTCAATGGTCCAAGCCTTCATCATAGAGAAATATGTCATGAAGACATTTATTTTTTTCTAACTGGCTCATAATATCTGAAATGGAAAGCTGGCATCAAATAGTTTTTGCAGATGAATTACTTTCATGTATATTCTTTATGCACTTTACATATTTTGGAAAACCCTTCTCAGAGCAAAAATAATTTTTCATAGGCACTTCCTGGCTTTTGCCTGTTAATCTATTCTAAGCCATATGTATTATTAGTAATGAAATAGCCAATGTTTCTGAAACAAAGAAAAATAATTTACTGTATTTCATACAATATGGAATATAACATTACTTCCTGTAACAGTATTTACTTCAGAGCATTACAGAAAGTTTGATGTGTGTTTGAGAGTACTGCGATTCAGGAAACACGAACAAGACAGAGCTGCTAGTCATTCTCCAACGAGGTGATGTTAGTAAGTGTCAGCTTTGTCATATGTTAGAAATTACATTGTTCATTAGAAACAGTTGTAAAGCAAACAATGTCAATACGACATTCAGGTTAATCAGTTCTCTCCTAAAAGTGGCAGGAAAAGAAAATGCACTTTGCAATTGGTAGTTGCCGTGCCCTCAGAATTAGTATGTACAGCTCCATCTTTTGGTTCTTGCACTCCAAAATCACTGCATTTACATCTGGATGGTAAAAGAAGGAAGATTTATAAATCATACATGTTCATGGACTTAGGCACTTCCTCTTGTCAGGAATGGCAAGTATTGTAAGATGTTCGAAAGGCACATCATGTTAATGAAATAACTATCAGTTTGAATTAGCACTCCTGCAAGCTGTAATGCTCTCTTACCTGAAACTGAGTGATATCAAAAGATATGAAGTTCTTTCTTGCCTTTGATGTTTTTTTCTGACCTAGAACACTTCTCCTCTCATCCATACAATCCTTATGCCCATTTCATAAAGCAAATGAATTACACTGATGGGGCCAGTCCCTGACCATGATGTACCTAAAGAGTCATGAACTGAATTACCACTAAGAAGAATACTTGAATACAATAAATAACAATATTGTTCACATCACTCTGGCCTAGTTGATTCTCAGATGATCTGTCATGAGGATAACGCATTTTCAACATACTTGCATGTCACTAGAAAACATGAAGAGAAAATGATACTCACACTCCAACTCCAGAACAAAAGAAGGCTACTTTATTTTGATTACCTCATTTATGTAGATTCTGGACAATGACCAGGGATTGGAGAACAAGGTTACCACCTCTCCATCTCACTGGCCAGGCTAGAAGTTCATCAACTGTCCCTCATCAAAGAGGAATGCAAAAAACATCTCTGTTTATGTTACAAGCATGAGAAAATCCACTACAGAACTATAAACATCTCAGAAGGCTAATAAAATATGGCAACACTTGCATTCCAAATGGCATGCAAGAGTTTATTAACCCACCATCTTACTTTCTTTGTGGTCTTATGAATCTGAAATACTTCCTCATCCATTCAGTACAGATTACTAATGAATTCATGGTTCCTGGATAAATGCAGGATTCTCTCAAGGAAGCCTAAAAAAGGGTTGAGATAATTCTTTATCCAAAACTGTGTGTTAGCTTGCTCTCTTCATGAATGTGTATTGCATAAAAATATAGAATATATTTGACTTACGCAAAACTTCTGAAAATTCTGAAGAAATATTACCTATGGCTTTAAGCTGTTCCTAAATTACCAGTATAAAGTACCATTAATTCAGGTTCAGATGGGTTAATTATCTAACAACACACTTCTATGTAGATAAGCTACAATGTTTTTTTTCTTGAGTGTTGCTTGCATTCAAGAAAATTTAAAATATTAATCTAATGATAAATGAAAGCCTTTTGGTGTCCAATTATTAATAATCTCCTTTATTATCTAATGGATATGTAACAGCAATTATCTTGAAACTCAGTGGGCTTGACCTTGCTTTTGCTGAAATCAATGGCAAATCTCTCACAGAGTTCAATGGAGTATGACTAACCTTGCTATGTAATGAGCTATTATTAATGCTTATTTTTCTACCATAATTATGTCCTGACACTAAGCATACAGTTTCGTATGAAGGAAAAAAAAAAAAAAAAAGAAAATTGAGAAAAAGAAAATAAACCCAAAATGTCAAAAGGCCCCAGTGAAATATAAAAACCAAATCAGAAATTTTAACTTTCCCATAAGCATTCTTCCTGGAATATTAATATTTATATTTATATGGCATATTTAATAAGGTAGAACACACAGGTTACCATACAGGTAACAGGATTAATTTCTTTCTGTAGATGATCTATATTTATGCAAACCCTTTAATGAACTCCATGAGTTATGGAAACTACACCACAAGGGACAGGAAGACTTAATAACTTGACATAAGTTATTAATGTATTTTCCCCATGAAGGGAATTAATTCACAGTCTCACTTGGAACTTATGCATTCTATTGATACAATTTACATTTGTGTTTAAGTTGTTAATTCTTATCTTTATGGTTATCTGCAGCTGGTTGAGGAGGAGAATAATAAATAGTGAATGTAATTGAAACTTGCAATTTTAATGTGGGTTTACTTAGAGCTTTGTTTCTTAATATCTGCAATTGCAAATTACAGGACTACATATAACAGCAACATTCATACATAAAAGACTAACTCAGAGCACAGGGAGGTGATACAAGCTGGACACAAGTTTTGCATGGATGGACCTATTGTTCTTGGGAATCCTCAAGTTTTTTGTTATACTTATTTATTAAAAAGTGCTATGGGTAAATCTCATTAAGTTACAAACACCTTGTTTTACAAGTGGTCTTTGGGAAATGTAGATAGCAAGAATGCTGAGTATTCTAAAAACTTAGTGTCAGATATGTCTGTGGTGCAATAGCTGGATGGATATAATTTATTATTTCCCCTCTGGTTTAATGAAGGTGAGCAGTATTTTAATTTCACTTTTATTTCAAAACATGAGTGGAAATAGTTACTGTACTAATAAATAAATAAATAAATAAATAAATAAATAAATAAATAAAATAAACAAATGTTAAAGTTCCCTTAAATACTAATTTACACAAATTTAGTATGATGAAGAAGACACATTCTCACTGCTAAGCCTGGAAAGTTCATGGCTGTGAATTCCATGCTGGCTGGCAAGGTAATGGATTTTTAATTCACTTGTGTGCCCTGCTCTGCCTCAGAAGTACCATGGAGCCTCTTCTCCCCTGATACCACCAGTATGGGTCAGCCTCACCTGATTAACTGCCTTTCTTTGGCTAAAATCTTGTACATTGGTTGCTTTTCAGCATTTACCTGTATTATAAAAATTCAGTGCAGATTAGAAACAGACTGTTCTACTTGTGGAGAACAAAATCTGACTTAATCTTTCTTGTAAGACCCTGTTAGATGCTGGAAGGCTGCAATAAAGTTTCTGTGGAGACATCTTATCCTGAACAACTGGCTGAACAACTCCAGCTCTCAGTCTTTCCTTATAGGAGTGATGTTCCATCCCTCTAAGTATATTCATGGCCCTCCTCTGGACCCAATCCAAAAGGTCTATGTTTTTTCAGTGCTGAAAATAACTTCTTCCACCAGAGTTCTATTGCTTTCACTACGGCTACTGATTAAATCTTTAAAAAACCCAACTTTAATTACTTGAATGCTGGAGTCAAACATCAGGTATAAAACTGTAGTGTTCTCTATGTGCTGTTGTCAGGTAGTTACATTAGTGAGTAACAGAAAAGCAACTTCATGATGTATTGCACTAATTCAACTCCCTGATGATGGGTTGGAGCAACACAAAACCCAAAAAGGGTCATTTGGAAGATCAGTTCCTCAAGAGACAGAAAAAGCTGGAAATAAAGGATCCAAGGTAGTCAGTAAATAGAAATTATAAAACTTAATGGAAGTTTTGAAGAGTAGTTTGTCTGACCATTAGGTGAAAGAAAGAGACTATAAACAAATGAATTGGTAAATTGTTCATCTGCCACATTTAATGGGATGGCCCATGAAGGTCTAGGCTTCAATTATTTTCATCCTTTTTTCTTTAGAGATTTCAACAAAGGTTCTCAAAAAAAAGTGGTCCCAAGACTAATTTAGTGGATGTGCGCTGAAATATCTTGCTTTGCCCACTTTAGCACAACCCTCTTTTATGTCACAAGAGAAGATCAACAGCAACCATTACTTTACTGCTTCTTTTCACTTGTTTTCCTGCTAATATTTTTGTAGGCACTGCAGCTGTTGGTTTAGAGCCCTTGCTTTGTCAATGGCTGGTCCCACAATAACTGGACTAATAACTTATCCATGCTTAGTGTTCTTTTTTATAAAATCACAGTATAAGAGAATGGGTGAGGTTAGAAGGCACCACAGTGGGTCACTTGGCCCAACATCCCTACTTAATTAGGGTCATCTTAGAGCACATTGCACAGAATTGTGTCTAGATGGTTCTTTCCCTTTGTGGGAGATGAAAATATTTCTGTCTTTTGTCAGGGTGTAGCTTCTAGAGTTGCATATATTCACTTACATAAGTAGAGAAAGTTTAGACTAATTTTTACAATAAGGTATCTGTTCACCAAGGTCTAGAGGCACTTTTAAAAACAGGAGCTGTAAAGAGCACTTTGTATAGCATTGCGTGCTATGAATTGCGTGCTAGGAATTGAAAAGAGAACAGATTTTTTAAATCTGTTCTCTGCTAAAAGAACATAAGCAGATGATGAATGATGCTGAAATAATACTAGCACCATCTTAGCATGCTGGTTTGTTGACTAAAGGTTATTCAATAAGTAGAAGCATGAACCTGGAAGTCATTGTCAAAACAATCTCTTATTCAGTCCACTGTACCACTCAATCATTGTTAAGTCTTAGACATAATGCACAAAAGCAGGGAACTCAATTCCAGGTTGGCCTACCCTCTCTACTGTACCCTCAGCTTTCTTCCCACAGGTAAATGAGTGGATTTTGAAGCATCGTAATGCTTATGTCTTTGTAAGCCAGTGTCTGTAGGTAGCTATTTTAGATGGGTTTTTGGTGCCAAAAAAAAACAAGCATAAAAACCATCATGTGAAAAACTTCTGAAAACCTCTGATGTGGTGGCTCAGTTGAGTACCTCCCATACTCCTTTCATGTCCTAGTCACAACATGTTATTGCTAAGTTAATAGATCCAGGACTACTGAAAAGAAGCTACATTAGTCTACCAAAAAAAGTTTATGGAGAAGTCAGTCTCCAAGTCTTCACAGAATTTCTCTGAGCACAGAGCAAACAGTACATTTTCCACTCCAATTCTTTGGGTGAAAAGAGAGAGGGAATCTTTTTCCACATCCTTGCTTCTCATCCTTTTCTTTCTCTTGCAGCAGTACACACAGGCTGTCTGCTGGAGAAAATGCATAGCTGAAAGCTCTCTTGCAGACAGATTGACTACACCCAGGATTAAATGAAACATATATTTTTGAAGAAAGAAGATTTCTAAACCAGGACCCAGACAGAATGTAGAAGCCTTAGGGAAACCTGAATAAAACTTAGATATATGACTGAGAGCTCTCCTTGGGCCCCACAGGGTGCCTGTGAGGGTGTTGTCCTCTTTTCCATGATGTCTGCATGCTTCACCTCTCAAAGCAGTCCTGCTTTGGACAGGGGGCCTGTAGGGAAGAAGTGAGATTTAGCTGTAGGACCAGTGTAGCTGTAGCACCTTGCTCCCAGCTCAGCTCAACTTGTAGCCACTTCTAGGCACAAAATCATCACAGCCTTCAGGATCACAGAGACAATTTCCACCTGTCCTCACTCCTCTTGAGGACCACTATGGCAATAGAGACAAGATGGTGTTTCTTTGTGCAGAATCACTGAATCTTATTCACATAGCTCATATTTATAGCAATATTAGAAGGCACTGTGTTTGAATCTAACTGGTCAGCAATCTATCGAAACTCAGTTCATTGGTTGGTAATGGCTAGTGCACATCTATCAAACTTTTTTTTTTCTAGATAGTTTACATTTTTTCTTCACGGATTCTAATGGGATAGACTTCTTATTTTTACAGGTGCAAACAGTTTTCTCACAAGAATAGATTGTTATGCAAACATGTTGCTAGTGGACACGAGTAAATACTCACAGATTTGATTCCACAAAATGAAGGCTGAAGAAGGAAAGAATTTATTGTTTACAAAGACCTCGCTTTTATAGGTTTTGAAGAATGACCAGGGATTGGAGAATAAGGTTACCACCTCTCCATCCCACTGGCCAGGCTAGAAGTCCATCAGTTGGCTATCATCAGAAAGGAATGTGGAAAAACAAGATGTTTACATCAGGAAGCTGTGGGAAAATTCAGTCAGAGCTGTAAGCATCTCACAGAAACTCACATAATATGGCAACACAAACAGATTCTCATTCTTATAATTCTTTTCTTACAGGAACTTCTCAGGCTAGTTGTTAGCTTAGCCAAAATAGCAACCCCTGATTTTATAAGGCCTTTCTTTTATAAGGTTTTACCCATATGTACCAGACCAAAGTATCTTACCACAACATCTTACCACAACAAGAGAGGAGGGATCACTTGGAGCTCAGGACTCAGAACAAAGGCAAACAGAAAAGGACTGGTCCCAAAGATGCTAAGTTGCAGAGAACAGGAGTGCAGACTGCCAGTTTTGAACTCTATTTGGAAGAGGAAGGGAAATCAACCAGGCTGACACGTCTAATTTGCAGACCCAGTCTGGCTCCATCACTTTCTGAGACTTCTCAGCATGTTACTCTTCATGACTCCTGGAGATGCTCCAGGAGTATAGTTGATAGTTACTGTGCTGAATAAACTACACTTTATTGACATGCATTCCTTGTTGTTGTTTCCCCAGTTAATGAAATATTCAGAAACTGCAAGAGGCATGATCCACTTCAGAGAAGGAAGGTAGAGGTGGTTGAACTGGTATGGAGATAGAAAATTGACTGAGTTGGAAGTTAAACTCTGGATTAGTTTTTGAAAATGTTGGGTCATGTATGTCAATGCTTATGAAACTTCTTATTCACAGTAAAAAACTCTCTGAGAAGTATGGAAATGGCATTAACAAACTCTACCAGCCCTTTCAACATTTTAAGGAAGGGATAACAAGATTTTAGTGCTTCTGTTTCTTTGGCAAAGTGTAGGCAAATATCCCTGGTATAAAAGAACCCAACATACCTTACAGGTTTCTAGGTCAGTGGTGTATAAACACATATTTAACTCCTAAAGAGCAAAATAAACAGCATCTTTAAAGTAATGATGAACTAGTAAGTTGCTAACAGTGACAAAATGAGCATGTGATTTTGCTAGCTTGCGAATTCCTAAATAATACTCAATAACTCTGCTTCAAGGTACATGCCCCTCACCAATGACGTTATCTATAGAAAGTGACATGGTGTAAATTGTATCCCTCTCACAATGCTGGCTGCTTAATTGCTTGTATCCATTGTGACAAGTGCTGCCCTGTCAGCATGCTAAGTAATTGAAAATTGTTGTGGGGTGGAAGATCAATACAACTTTAACAAGAAACAAATATGATAGAGTACTGAAAGCAAGAAAATCAAATTTAGTAATTGTGATTATCTCCTGAAGAGGCACCGACATTGATTGGTGTTTCATGGGTTCAAGCAATGGGTTTTTAAATGTTCATATTATGAAAATACTATTTCTTCTGGCAGGACCAGATTGGAGAGGTAGGTGAAGATGTTGAATTTTTACTTGAAAGCCATCTACTGTCTATTTTTAATTAAAATAGCTAATGGTCTGTATTGATTCCTTAAATGTGCTATCCCAGATAAATAATTTGTATTTATCCTTACTTATGTATGTTTAAGCATTTTAAGGCTTCACTAAATGCTTTCAAAGAGAATATCTGGTAAGGCAAGATCAGCAGAAGTATAATAAATTACTTAGCTTCTCTGAGTATTTTAAATGTACACTGAAATACAGAGATGAGAGCCTTTCAGAATTTTTCCCTGCATAAGAGTGAAGGCACCACCATTCAGTCAACATACTTCTCTGAAGTCAGCCTTGCATAAGAAAATGTAAACTTAAAATTAAGCCCCTGAGGTAAATTTATGCCACTCTGTCCGCTAGGTTTTGAACTTTATTACAGATTCACCATATTATGAGCTTAAAGGAACATTAAACATTGATTATATTCACACACACACACACACACACATATATATTTAATTGGCCAAGGATTTACACTATCTTATAACTTAGAAACATTGTATCCTCATATGATACACTCAGACAGCAGCCAGTAACTACATTTCTTGGTGAGTTAAGACTGAGGATTTAAAAGGCATTCTGCCCCTCTGGAATTAAAAAGAGGAGCTGAAACACATAAGCAAGGTATGAATTTCATGAAGGTATGATTGCAAAACAGACCTCATTTCTGTCACTTTTATGTTACAAATTTGTTACATAACACTTTTATGTTACAATATGTTGCAAATTTCTTGTCTTATTTAATTCCAAGATACTTAAAAGTCACATAAATTGTATTATAGCAAATATATTTAGAGAAAATTTAAAAGCAAGCCTTTCCAAAAAGTACTGTAAATATTGTTTTCAAAAAGGTTTATTATATTGGTTTAATCACCCTGTGGAGGTCTTTCTGTTTAATTTTGTTTTGCTTTGAGAACACTCAAACCAGTTAATATATGATCCTTTTCACAGAGTTAATGAAAATAATTTTGTTTGCCAAACACAACACGAGATATCAGACCAAATTCAATATGTGATTATTAAAAACAGAACATGGAAAAAAGATATATGGCTCATACTTTTTCTTCATAGCAGCCATTAGTATCTATTTCCTCCTAATCCAATAGGAAAGACCAGCCTCTTCTTTTAAATTTCCAGTTCTTACAGTTATTGGTGTGTACAAGATCCATGTTTCTCTTATGTCAAAATAAGCCACCCATCTTTCCAACAGCAAAAACAAACAGAAGACAACATATTTACAAAGGCCATTGAAAGGATTTCTTCTGGCTGATTTTTTTTTTTTTTTCTTTTTTTTTTTTTTTTCTTTTTTTTTTTTTTCCCGTTCCTGAAGACATACTGGAAAACAAAATTAGGAAAGTTAGTTAGCATAAATAAACTTGAAAAACAAGTCTCATCTATCTCAGACTAAACCAATAAAACTAGAGCAGAGGTAAATTGTCCACATCTACCACTGTCTAGGGCAGATACCACAGAACCTAATCCTGCCTTTATCTGGGTCTAAAACACCTCTTAGATTATCTGTTATTTTCCAGACCACTAAAGAACAACAGAGACCCATGTGACTGTAAACAACTGATTTTTATGGCAAAAACCTGC
Organism: Hirundo rustica; assembly: GCF_015227805.2. Classification (NCBI taxonomy): domain Eukaryota; kingdom Metazoa; phylum Chordata; class Aves; order Passeriformes; family Hirundinidae; genus Hirundo; species Hirundo rustica. The sequence goes on from NC_053452.1 coordinate 83,778,236, forward strand.
AGTATTACGGTGATAATTTACAGCAATTGTGGAAGTGTGGCAGTTCATCTTCATTAGTCAGGAAATCATGCTTCCATATTTCACAGAGAGTAACAGGGCAGAATTATGTAGTACAAAGGAAGAAAAAGCCTGTTCTTATGTGTCTTCAGTGCAGTCTAGCACATAACTTTGTGAAGCTCGAGACCTTTACTTGGAGGCTATAGCTATAGTGGAGAAACAAGGAGGAAAAACAGTGTAAAGGGAGGGAAGCAGAAAGAATATGGGCCTGGAGATTATGCCTTCACCCATGAGGATGTAGTCGTAAAATCAGCATAAATCAGCAGCAGCACTTGGTTCCTTGGGAGACAGGTTGTACTCCTCACACTTATATATACGTGGCTGGGCGCCAGGTGCCCTCTAAACCTCTCTGTCTTTCCCCTTTATAGTGGAAGAGGGGGGAGAACAAAGTGGAAAACAACCAGTAGGTTGAGATAAGCCAGTTTACTAAAGCAAAAGGAATTAAAAAATGAAAGTTTGCACACACATAAACAAAGGAAAAAAAAAAAAAAAATCTCTACTTACCAGGATCTGTACTAAAAGAGAAATTAGAAACTGGAAGGTTGTGGGACATTTTGCACTTCTTTAAATGATATACCCATTGTGGCCCTCTATTGCAAACTTATACCATAAACAGCTATGTGTACTCAATATACTCAAGGTTTAGGAAAAGGTTTCTTCTTCAAATCAGTATCATGTGGCTAATTTTTAAGCAAGGAGGAAGGAGAACATACAAATAATGATCTACAAAATCATATGAGATGAGCTGCATCTCATTTCACACCTAGTTTTGTTGAATGAAATATTTAATTACTACTTCAAGGACCTCCAAGGAACTGATAGAAATGAAATGTGTTTTGCTTAATGTTCATTAAATCTAATCAACATGAGCTCATGATCTTCTAACTGCAAAGACGTTAAAATTAAAAATTAAAATTCTAATTAAAATTCAAAATTAAAAATCTAATTAAAATAGAAATCTTGTAATTAATTTATTTTTTTAAAGTGAAGTATCATAATTTTGATAAGGTTGATGACCTGTTGTCATATCTTGAACTGAAACATTGACCACAAATATATGCCATAGTTAATTTCATGACCTCTGTAAATTAGCATGCATTTATTGATTTTTTTTTTTGCATCCCACTATTCCTAAATCATTATGAAAATACAATATTTTGGCATTCATCTTACTCTATCACACTTTGAAGTGTTCAGTCAAGCAGTCTGATACAGCATTTTAGAAGAAGAATAGAAGTATGTATTTCTGCTATTTAAATGATCAGAATTGATAAGCATGACTATTTCTTGTCCATTAAAAATCATTTAATGACAAAATTTTCTGGATAAACATCTGGCAGTCTTCTTTCTCTGTGTTTTCTTTCTGTTCTACCATGTTCTGTCTGACCATTTTTTGTCTCACTTTCAGCTGTCTGAAAAGGGGTTCTTTTTCAATGTGGAAGACTGCTACATGTTATATGAAGAGTTCTTAAAAAGTTAGATAACAGCAGTGGAAGTTTTCAGTAAAGGTCTAAAAGGACTTTTAATGGTGACTGAATTAGAAAGGATGCCTTGACCCTCCTCCTGCAGAGTAATTAATTATTTGGGAAGTATTTAATGAAATATCTTTTACTTAGCTTCACTGTAGCTGGAATGATAAAGCTTTGAAACATGAATTCAATTTTCTGGACTGTAGCTACATGAAAGAATTATCACATTTAAGAAGTTGTAGCAATAATAAACAGGAATGCAGTGTGCAAGATATAAATCACTATGACGGACACCCTGTGTAACCAGATCTGTTGCACACAAGAATGTGCAGAAAGCAAACTACTGCTGAACTTCCCCAGTGTATAGTACAGACTGTACAGACTTTAAGCATGGCCATCAGAGGCTGGAAATCGACACTTGATTTCAGTAATAACATTAAAATACAATTTTTCTTGCAGCTTTGAAGAAGCTTTCCTAGGTGAAAAAATGTAATCATTTATTCTTACAACTCAACGATTGTCTTTCTTATCCTTAACCAAAACTTTTCTCTGTATTATCTCCCTTCAAAAAACATTAGTTTCTCTAAGGCTTGCACTTTTTCCTGGTTGCTTATCTGGCATTAAGTAATATCCAGCAAGCCACACCAATGAAGTTAAAATGTGAGCAAGCATCCCATGACTGGATTTAAAAGCTATAGATATTATGGGACAAACTTTGGGCTGACAAAAAAGGAAAAAATTTATGAAAAGCTCCAAGCTTTTCTTCCAGAACACTACTCAGCAGAGACCAAATGCAGTTTGAGACAGCTGGGAAGAGGCATTGCAAGAAATGTTTCAGTCCTTCCATGACCTTGCTTTCACTGCTTCTGTCTGAAAAGTACAATAAAGTTCCTGCTGGTTTGCTGAGAAGTTAATTGTAGTTTTCTCTTCTATACAGACCTTCAGCCAAAAAGCCTGTGTAAAGTGCTCCACTATTTAGGGATTCAGGAACTTTCATCAAGAGCTATTGAATTTTCCCAAGCAAAGCATCCTGTATGTGCATTAAATCCATAAACCGCATTGAGTTATTGTTTGGCAACACTTCAAAAGTTCACTTGAGATTTTCATATATGTGTAACATATTCTTCATGGTGATTGTTGTCTTTATATCTACTAGACTTTTGACAGCTGGTATGAAAAACTAGTTTCAAAACATGTATCATTAATAACAATATATTGACTATACAAATAGGTAGAAAAATGAGCTAGGTCAACCTGTCTAGGTAGCAAAAGAAAACAAAAAATCCTAATAATTTCATATTTCATATTTATGAATGCATTACAAAAATCAAAAGTCTAGATCAGATAAATCTCATTCTACTATGTTCTTCCACAGCTTTTTATTTGCACTTGAAAGTTGTTTTCCCTTCAGCTTCCAGTGGTTACCATGGTCATTAAGATGATATTCAGTGAAGGTCTTACAAACCCCAGAAACACATATAAGTACTTGTTTCTCATAAACACATAGATATCTAAGTCACTGTCATAGTAAGACAGCAGGCAAAGGTGCAGCTGTCACAAATGACTTCTGCATTAATTCGCAGTCTTTTTCAGTGGTGAAAGGAAAGGTAATGACATCTATAACTAAAATTGTTTCTCTAAACAAGTCTAAGCTTTTTGGCAGCTTTTCACAACTTCTGATAGATGTTATTGCCGACTTAGGTATTGTTACTTCATTTCAGAGTAAAATATTTTAGCATAACATAGCATTACCCCTCACAAATCTTTTGCAAGTATTTATTTTTAGACACGGGTTGTTCCTTCTGAAAAAAAAAAAAAAAATGTAGAAGGCAGTGGGCAAATGGAAAAGACATATTAGCAGCACAAAATAGATGTAATAAAAGTAAATGAACTGCAATAAATTAAATAATAATATTACATGAAAGGGACATTTGAACAGAGACCTGTTGCCAAATATGTGTTCATTTTTTTGGCCATGTGCCAGAGGAGTTAGGCAAATTCATTTTGAGAAACCTTGGCGAGCCCATCTAAAATCATTAGATTTTTACCTTAAAGTGTGATCCAGCTCCCAAACATGGCGGGTACATTCAGGAGATAAACTGATCCCCTAGACTGTACTGGAAAGAACAGAATCCTAAAGTTGATGAAGTTTTAAGAAAACTGTAGCATGCCCGAGAGTAAGGCAGTGCAGAGTTATTTAACAGCTATTCCAAACCACTTACACTCTTAGCTCTGACTATGATTTACATCTTTCTAGCTCAGTCAAACAAAAGTAAGCTTTTAAATCAGTATAGAAAAGTACAATCAAATATCTTTACAAATTTCAGAAAGAGAACTTAAATACAATACATTAGGCTTATTCAGAGGAAAAGCTAATTGTAGTGAGCTGATGCTGGCTGAATGTCAGACACTCATCTAAACCACTCTGTCACTCTCTTCTGCAGCTGGACAGGGGAGGAAAAATGTAACAAAAGGTTCATGGGTTGAGATAAGGACCTGGAGAGATCACTCATCAAGTACTGTCACAGGCAAAACAGGCTCAATTTAGAGATATTAATTAAGTATAGAGCTAAAAAATCAGAGCAGGATAACAACTAAAAGAAAGCCTTCAATACACTTTCCCCCAACCCCTCCCTCCCCAGCCCTATCATTTCCCGCAGCAGCACAAGGAGACAGGGAATGGGAACTAAAGTCAGTTCACCACAGGTTGTTTCTCTCACTGTTCAGGGAGAGGAGTCTTTCCCCTGCTCCACCATGGCGTCCCTCCCATGGGAGACAGTTCTCCATGAACCTCTTGGTGTGAGTCCCACTCATGAGCAACAGTCCTCCCCACACTGCTGCAATGTGGGTCACTCTTCCACAGGCTGCAGTCCTTCAAGGACAAGCTGCTCCAGCAGTGTCTCCTCTCTCCATGTGCATCCCATGGGGTTACAGCCTCCTCATAAGAATCCACCTGCTCTGGTGTGGGGCTCACCCATGGGCTGGGGGTGGATCTCTGCATCCCCATGGCCCTCCAAGGGCTGCAGGACACAGCTGCCTCTGCCTCATCATGGTCTGCACCATGGGCTGCAGAGGAATCTCAGCTCCTCCTCCTCCACTTGGTACCTGCAGAGTTGTTCTTCTCACATGTTCTCACTTTCTTCCTCTCTGGTTGCAATTACTTTTCAATAATAACTGCTTCTTTTTCTTCTTCTTCTTCTTTTTCTCTTCTTCTTTTCTCTTCTTCTTTTTCTCTTTCTCTTCTTCTTTTCTCTTTCTCTTTTCTTTCTTTCTTTTTCTTTTTCTTTTTCTTTTTCTTTTTCTTTTTCTTTTTCTTTTTCTTTTTCCTTTTTCTTTTTCTTCTTCTTTTTTTTTCTTCTTCAATATGTTCTCACAGAGGCATTACCACCATTTCTAAATTGCTCAGCCTTGATTGGTGGAATGTCCATCTTTGGAACCATCAGCAGTTGGTTCTGCTGGATACAGAGGAAGCTTCTGGCAGCTTCTCACAGAAGCCACTCCTGTAACCTGCCCCCCCCCTTCCCCCCCGCCACTAGCAAAGCTTGGCCATGTAAACTGAATATATTAATGCAGAGAAGAAAGTGCATTTTTCAGTTCCTCTCTTAAAAAAACCAATCACCTACTTTTAATTCCATTTTCTTCAAAATCACTAGTCGTCTGTGAATGTCAAAGGCAGTGAAAAATTTACCTCTCCTCACTTAGCAGGGGTCTCTTTGAAGGAAACATTTGAAGGTGTGTTAGATTTTGAGTGAAGGGAATTAAGAAGCTGATATGAAGACATAAAACAGAATTCCTCTCCAAAATATCAAGCTCACATCATCTGGCTTAATGTGAGAAGCACTCTGTAAGTTCTATAGCTTGTACTCTGCCATAACTCACACCAGATGATCATGAGAGTCCGTTTTATTCCCAAACAAGTATGGATTTATTGTCACTATAATAAGTCCTCTTCACACTACTCAGGCAGTGTAAAGTGCCTTCTAAGTGTGCATAAATTACATTTACTCTCACTTAAAGAACACTTTATTCTGCCACAACTGTGTTAAAGACTTGTGATTTATGTTAAAATCAGCCTTCAAGTATTCTGGTTCTAGGTTCATAGATTTAAGATCGAGGAGGTACAGATAATGTTCCCAGTGTCACATCCCACACAATGTGGACCATACAATTTAATTAAAATAATTTCTCATTCAGATTTGAATAGGTGAATCATTTATACTTCAAAGACACATCTCAAGCTGAGACTTATTGAGACCAAGTGAGTTCATCATAGTTCTCATGAAGTTGTTGAAGCAACAGCCTGCCTAGAAACCTGAAACTTAATTTCCAGCTGAATTTATTCAGTGTCCCCTCATAACCAGAGAATTATATTATACATTGTCTGCTAAATAAAGGAGCTCCTTACCATCAAAAACCTCTCTGCAACCTCTCTGCACAGATAGCTGTCAAATCCCCTTTTAACTGTCCCTCTGGTAAGTTAGATGGATTGTGCGGATTTGAAGTCCAATATACAGTTACAATTTCCAAGGCCTTGAACAATTTGTTTAAATACTTCTTGATTTTCAATATCTGCTAATAAGGCAATCACAACAGAAATTACTGCCCATAATAATATTAATCTCTTCTACATAATGTTGCCTTCCACTTCCTGAACCTAATCTGCCCAACTTTTGTATTCTAGCAGAGCTGTAATCAATATCTAACAAAATTCAAACCTTAAGGGACAGGAATGTGGAAAAAAAAAATACAATTTCTCTGTTCAAAGCACCCTGCACTTTATTGTAATACCCATTCCAAGAACAGAAAAGATCATCCTGCAAAACACATTCCAAGTGCTTCATTTCACTCTCAGGAGACTCATCTGGTGCTCTTCCAAGAGAAGATTTAGTAGGAACTCTTTTTTTTTTTTTTTAAATATATATTTTGGCAGATATAATTATATTACCCCATTTATAGCATTTCTGTCATAGAAACATTAAAAGGCAATCTATATTTAACACACCAAGCACAGAGAAAAAGCTTAGTGAGGATGTGTGGTTCTATGTTCTGGGCAAGTGGCTGGTTTTCACACCTCAGATCACATTTCAGAAATGTTGGAAAAACTATTCTGCTCTGTACCGTTGGGAGTGTTAGAAAAGTCCTTGGAAGATTCATTTTTACTTAGTCTAAGTGAAAAAGACAAGGTGGTACCAGATAGGGCAAATGAAACAGCCAAGGTGAAAGAAACAATTAAGCAAGCGAAATTTCTTAAATCCCTCAGCAAGGTAGCAAAATTCTGCTGGCACAGCTGGTTTTTTAAATAAGTTTTTTCTCTGTTTCCATGTCCTGCACATATCTGCAAGAACAATACCAGTATCACTTATCTGCAGTCTGTGCTGGAGACGTCAGCCAGCCCAACACATCAATGAAAGAAGAAATTCGAGGAAGTGCATCTCACAAAGACCAACTGCAGTATTACAGCATAAATCTGCATGTTTTTACTGGAGTGCTGGTAGCAAATCAGGCAGTAACGATCCTCAATTACAAAATGTTTTTGGGAAACACTGATTTCACATTGTTCATTGCCATCTGTCAGAGTTGCAGTGGATATCATCAAAAGCAGCTGCTGTCTTTTCCATTTCAGGCTCAAAGTATATTAAGAAGTCTAAAGATGTGCATTGTCCTGCACTGAAAATGAAGAATTTAACTTGTGTGCTTGATACTTAAGTTTCCCAACCATTCAATACACAGTGTTAAAGCACAAGTGCTGTCTTCTCCAAGTTACACCACCAATGAAAATTTATGATTACATACAGAGAGGCTGAGAAAAAAGAGAATATTTTCTAATGAAAACATATGCCTTAATTTGCTGACACACTCTGATGGTTTGAAATATTCTGAGTGTTGGTAATAGCTTGCTGTGCCTTTCCTTACTGTCATTTAAAGCTATAAACCACCATCTAAATAAGCTTATATTCCTTCTACCTCTTGGTCCTCATTTTCATTACACTATCAATATTTGAAGGAATGCTTTATATTCCTTTAGGTATGTCTTTGTAGCCAGGAGTGATTGTATTTTATCATTCTGATAGGAGAATTACAATGTGTTTTTCCTCTTTTGCTAGAGGAAACCAAGATAGAAAGAAGAGAGTTAGTATTAATCAGGAATTGTAAAGGGACGTTGCAGTTGAAATTTTCCCTTTAAGATTAACTCTCCACAGTGTTTCTGAACAATGTAACTTGGGACGCTGCTCCAAACTGAACCAATTCTAGTTTTGAAACAACTTTGCACAAAAAAATTAATAAATGTTCTGCCCTTCTTTCAGGAAGACTTTAGTTTAGCGTCTGGGTTTTCCTGTGACTTTTTCAAGCACTTTTGTGTGAGAAAATCTTCTTAGACACCACTGTGATGTTATCTAAACCTAAGATTTTTCTAGATATTGAGAGAAATTGGGAAAAAAAAAAAAAGGGGGGGGGGGGGTGGGGTGGCGCAAGGCCCAGGAACAATGTCTATATTTAGGCTGAAATAAAAATACAAAGGAAAAAAATAATTAGAAAGGTAAAGCTCCTGAGAAAAAGTAAAAATATTATGTAGTTTGCTATGAAGGCTGAATTGCCTAAGCTTTCTCTGTTATTTACTCCTCTTTATTTATTTGCAGAAATATTTTAACTAAACTATTTTCAGCAGTATGCTGGACCTCTCTAGAGTACTAACCCTGCTGAGACATATTGCTCACTGACTACAGATGTTCTGCTGCACACTGGGCATGGCAATATCCTGTATGTTTTCATTGCTGGAAGATTGTGCTTTGACCAGGCAATGTTAATTAAAAGATGCTCTTTGAACACCATAAGGATATTGGAAAGTCACAGACAAAGTGGGGTACATAAAAAAAGACTTTTTCATTTCTTTCTCCAGGAAAATTGAAATTGTACAAGAAAATCCATGGGGGAATCCTTTTACAGACCATTATTTTTAAATATTGCAGTTTCTCCAGTTTGTACAACCCAATGACTATACACAGTACAGCATAATTGAAATTTATTCTTAAGGAACGGGATAATTTTCTTCTCTTTGATGGTTTGTGCTAGTCACAGAGAACTCTGCAATAACCCAGGTAAGGGTATAGGCATTTGGAAACTAGAAAAACAACCTGATCCACAGCTACAGGTGGCTGTTTATTTCTTAGTCTAAGTTTTACAGTGCAGAAATATTGCTGTGCACAGAAAAGGCAAATAATTCTCACTGACTCTGGTGCAACTTGACATTCATATTTCTGGATACACTAAAGTTACCACTGAGCTGGGGACCAAGGAGGAACAAAGATGAAAAAAAAGGTGATGCAAACAATTCTGCAGTTATTATTACTTTTTACTTTGTAGTGCTATGTTCTTACAGCCTTTCATAGCCAGGCTAATGATTTGCAAACTTGATTAGATGTGGAAGATAATTTATGTATCTTTAAATCTCTGTAAAGTAAAAGCAGTTAAATGTTATTTGGATCTTCTGAGCAAATTGATAATCCTAATACAGCAATGGATTCTCACAGGCAGTCTCTGATTTTGCAGTGCTTGCCAATAACCATTTATTCTGTGGGCCAGAATGCATCTGGCTGTCTCTCACTCACTTCTCACATTACACTGGAGAGGCACTGACAACAGTCCCCCTGCCATGTCTGAGATGCTTTCAATGAGACAAGAGCACAGAAGATAACCAAGGAGAAACATTCAAGGAATGCAAATCCTAAATACTAACTATTAAAATAATAGAAATTTATATCATCATAGATTTGAAACACTCTATTAAACTATTTTCTCTTTCTATTCATCTATTTAGTCGATTTTTTCAGAATTCCTGTGACAGAAATAGCCTCACAAAGACTTTGCATTCCAGAGTTGGATAAATGGAGGAAAAACGTGTAGGCAGCATGTAGAGTCAAGGGAGATGGACAGACATTAGAAATGATTATAGGGAATCCTCTCTGCTATCTGCAGTATGTCCTTTTTCCCAGCTTCATGATGATATCAACAATGTACTGAGAAAAAAGATTCAAATTGTACAGAGAAGACAGGGGATTCAATTGCAGATTACCTGCAAAGGCAGCAGGAAACACAAAATAAATTGTTTTATCCTTTCACTCCAAATCGCTGAGTAGGCATGCTATCAAGTCACTTTTTTACTAGTTTCCACTTATACAGTAAGAGGTGTGATTATTATGGATGAGGATGGTCATGATGATGGTAATAATAATAATAACAGTGACATAACAGGAGAATAATAAAAAGAGAAAACTGCAAGTTGGAATTTTATATCATCACTTGCCTGAGGGCCCTCATCTACCCACTGCAACTGTAAGCCCTTGTAATTGATAGTCCTATATTAATAGCACAGCAAGGGCATAAAAATGTACCCTTTCAAATTTTAAAGTATTTAGATAAAAAATTTGAAGTGAAATGACAATGACAGTTCTCTTAGAATCCAAATGTCTTTTCTGTGACTGTAAACACATGCTAAAGTACAGACAAGAGCACAGTATTTTTCATTAACCTCTCCAAAGCATAGGGGTTGATTTCTCTTTAACCAATTTTTCGCAAACCATTTCAGTTATTCAAAGATCTCAAGAGTTATGGGGTTTTTTCTTTCAAAACCTGCTTGTACATTCCTATCCATATCAACACATATCCATCTAGGTCTCTAAAGTGATTTATTGTAGTTAAAATACTGTGTATGTTGTGTAAAACTAATAAGACCGAATAGGAAATCACATGACCAAAATTTTTATAAAGCTAGAACATTAAGCTGAATATATTCATGCCTTACCAGGAGGTTCTGAGAACTAAGCATGTATTCAGAAGTTTCTGGGAACATTCATTATCAGGGAATGCCACTCAGCTCTCTGTGAATTCATTGGTATGTCCCACTTTCCAAACAAAAAACACTTTTGGAGGATGGTTTCCAAACCCTCCCTCATCACTTTGCTCTCTGTGTGCTTCCTGTCCTCAAAAACAGTTTTCCACCAAGCAACAGGTGCTGAGGTCTGCAAGACAATAGTGGGGGCCATTCAAGAGAAGGGATGGCCCCCAAAGTTGTAATTACTGAGAGTGGAATAACAGCACAAGCTCTTCATATTGGGCTCCCTCATTCAAAAAAAATTGCGCCTGTGGCTGTCCATCCCCCAAATGCAATTTCCACCTTCTACCACTTCTGAGCTCATCTGCTGCATCCAGAACTTCATGGGAATGACAATAAAGGCAGTTATAGTAGGGAAAACTATCAGAATCTCATGGCCCTGGTCTTCTTCCCTAAGAACGGTCTCCTTCCCATCAGGAGGAGCAGCATCTGTTCCTCCAGAGTGTCACTATGGAGCACTCACCTGGGTGCAGAAGTGAGGTTGCAATTCCTTCCAGCTCTGTGCATCATGAGAATGCCTGGGACAGCAAAATTGGCAAATTTTAGCATAAATTAAAGCATTACAGGGGAGACAGAGTAGGTGAAGGATCCTCCACACAAAATGCCTTGTATTCTGATTAACTCCTGTTATGCTGTACCACTTGCTAAGGTAGACATAGACTAACTTAAGAAGCTAGTCATTCCCCCTCAGAGAGGAGAGACAAGACACTGGAAAATTATGCCTGTCTATGCCTGATCCCCTGCAGTCCATTTTTTAATCAAAAACGTAGCCAACACAAGGGATATAGATCACATCTAATATGACTTCGAAGTCACGAGTAGCTGCATCTGAGTCTTTGCTATAAGCACTGAAAATGGGAAATGTGATTTCTTTTTAAAAAAAAAAAAAAAAAAAATTATTAAGTATCTAAGACAGAAATGAGACTTTTTCATACTGTGTGGCTGAACTCCCAGTGAGAGTTTTTGCATCTCACCACTCTTATCCAGAATCTTATCCAGAATCTGTGTAACCCCTGCCAAGGAGTCTCTATCTCTATCATGGTTCCTGCTCCTTTACTCTGCAGTAAATTTGGCAGTATTTTCCCCAAATAATCAATAGAGGGAAAAAAGTTCTTTCCTTTTTTGTTGCAAGAGAAGTTTCCTGTGTGTTTATTGAACTACCTGATCTTTCTTCTGATGGAGTTGGGATAGTGCTAATAGTGAGGAAGTTTCAGTTACCACAGATCACAAATTTTAGCAATAACCAATTTATTCCAGCGTGTGCTTGGAGACCACTGGATCTCTAAACCACAAGTCAGTATGAAATTGAGTGCAGATGTCAAGAAACTCTTGGGAGTTTCCAAATTATTTCGTGGAGGATTAGGTGGTTTCAATTCTGTGCTCACTGCAGCTGAGTTGGCAAAATCCTCTCTTAACCCCAAACTTTGGAGCAAGACTGTAAGCAGTGGTTTTGTGCCAGATAATGCAAGCTTACCTTGTAAATAAAAATCTGGCAGATGTGGAGCATGAGAAGTCCATAGTCTAGGAATTAGGTAGGCTCAAAGATTAATAAATGACAATATTATGCAATATATAAAGCAGAGTGCACAGATAAGGACATATCATAGCATTAGAGAGGGTAACAAATTCACTTCTTCTATCCCAAACCAGAACTTAACTACACTTTAGCTAATACTGGTAGAAGATGTTTACTCAACTTACTCTTTGAGAACTTGATTGGTGGATTCAAGTAACTGTCAACAAATCCAGATATGGAGAAAAGTGTGCATTTGCACTGATACCCATTTTTCATCTAGGCAAAAAGTAATCCATAGATATCCTTTCTTTAAACAGTGTAGAAGAGGTACTGAATTAATTAAGGTATCAGCAAGGAAAGGGAACTATTTTAAAGATTAGATTTTAGAGGGGACTATCCAGCACAAATCACTGCTTACTCCAGCAGACTCTCTTTCAGGAGAAAGAGGAGCAACAGAGAAATTTCTCCCCCCTTGTCCAACGTGACTGATGAACATTCCTACCTTACCACTGTCTCATGCAGGAAAGATTTTGCAAATACAAAAGTTTCCTTTATATTTTTAAGCAGTCCATATTGCCACGCATTGGCATTGAAGTTTTGAGAACTGGAGTTTTGAGAATTTTTCTAATCCTCTGGAGAGGATTTTTAGTTGCTTGTAACTTTTATGGGTGTTTTTATTGTTCTAATCATTCCTTCATAAATGCTTAGAAGAGGAGAAAATCTTCTTTTGAGAACACTCTGGCTAATAGTTTGAGATTCAATATATTTTTTAATTAGGACTGTGGGCACTAGGGCAGCTTAAATAAACTTGAGAATCAGAAGAAAATCCAGAGGGTTTTGCTAAAATATCCTGGAAAATCTTAAACATTAGAAATCATCAGCAGCGTTTAAAAGTTGTTCAATATGAAAATATCTTTGACAATAAATGATAAGAAAGACTGAATCTCAGGCATAACTCAAAAGTTCTGCAATCAGGAAGTAAAATATATTGTTACTGGAAGAGCAATGAATTAATTTATGCACTATTTATGGTAATTAGAATATTTCTCACTTTGTTTACTGAATTATAAAAATGCTTACCTGAACAAGTACAAATTACTAACAGTGATTCCTAAAGACATAGAAATTATAATCTAAAATAAAATCTGACATCTTCTGAAACCAGTACTTTGGAACACCTTGGATAAGTACCAGAGGCATATCATCGGTAGGTGATCTAACTAGAACATTTATGATTGAAAAAAGTACATAAAAGTGTTTCATTTTTCAGATTGCATTTAGTTATGAAAATGACACCATCAGTTCTACCTATTTCTATATAGATTAACTATTGGCATAGCAGATTTTTACAGGTGGAATTGAATTTTATTATCGATATAACTGAGAGCAGAATATGACATGTCAAAATTCGTAAATCAAAACCCCTTTAATATATAAGCTACTCAGCACAAATAAAGAGAAAAGTCTATGTGGAAACCAATCTATTACCTGTATAGAAATCACTAACTGGCCTCAATGAGTAAAAATAAACCCAATGTTATTTACTGTATCAGGATGATTCCACATTGTCAGCACCCTGGTGTCTCAATGCTGCCTGGCTCAGCTTTTCTTTTCTTCTCTCCCAGGTTTGAATTTGCAACCAGTCTTTCCTTAAGTGTTGTCTCAGAAATTCACAAGAGACTTCTGTGTTGGCAGTGCTATAGTTGAAGAGGGACAAGGTTTGACCTGCACCCCAAGAATCACAGATATGTTTTTAGCATTTCAAAAATAATTTTTTACTATAGTGTGATCCTTCCTGTGACACCCAGAGGAAATTTCAAGCTGCAGAAATGTGCTGACAGCTATTGTTTTGCATTGCTTATTTAAATCCTGGACTTTATTAGATTACCATTCCTTTAAAATACATAGAATGAATGTCTAGGGTATTGAACACAGTACATCCACATTTTTTACCTTCCAAATCTTTACCTTCAGTTGAAAAATATTCAGAGCAGAGGGTAAAAAAAAAAAGTTTGCTCATCACAGAAACTTTTCTAAGGCCTTTTGTGCAGTACAACAAAATGTTCTCGTTTTAATCAGTGTTATCTTACAGCCAACTAATGAAAAAAATCTATGAGTGTTCTTGGTCAATTCAAGCATTTAAATCAATTACAATGATTATTAACACATTGCATCCAATGTGCCTTTGTGAAATGTGGTTTCTAGTATCTGTAATGAACAAGCAGAATAATTACACCCCTTTTTAATGACCAAAGGAGAGGAAAAAGCCCAAGCAAGACTTTCATGTGTGACAATTGATTAGTGCCATTGCATTTCATTTATTATGAAGTGTTTTGACCAGCATATAATTCAATTGAATTGTTTGTACTGAGGTCTACTGCCTGAAAGCAAGAAAGATATGTAAATGCTTTTGAAGTTTAATTAAAATGGGATTTAATATAGCATTTTCACAGTTTCCTCTTAAGAAGTATGGGAAACCACACAAACATGAACTTGAAAAAAAAATTATGGTCAATTAATTTGGTCATACTAAAATAACTAACATTCAAGATATACCTAGAAATAAATTGTGCCTTTATTGCTTTTCAAACAGTACCATCAACTTGGCATATAGATTAAAATATATATGCTATGAAACTATTGATCTAAGGGGGAATCAATCTATTTCAAATTAATATTCTGTGACTGAAACATACAACCATATTACCCTTTCAGACTGCTGTGAATATAGATACCTGTTGAACTATAATATTAAGTTATCTTTGTAAACCTCCATTTGCCACAGGAGATATTTTAGAACTAGATCCAAAGTTGTTTTGGAAAAGGGGAATATATTTTATATTTTCAGTGTGTCTATAGTTAGACCATATTGGAAGAAGTTAGAACTCATCCCAACAGTGTATTATGGATAGAAAGCACAATCATTGTAGAGGGTTTTACCAAAAGAACTTAGGAGAAAATAATGTTTTCTTAATCTACGTACAGAAGAACTCCCTCATAATTGACACAAGGAGTTGGTCTCCGTGATTCTTGTAGATCCCTTGCAACTAAGCATATTCTGTGATTCTGTAATGTTCACAAATGAAAAGAAAAATACTCTTGAATGAGTTTGACAGAACAGTGTAGACTAGAAAATGTGGTGGGAATCAATTGTGTATTTTTTTGAAAGACAGTGGAGATAGGTTTAGAGCATTACAGTTGGCTTTTTAAGAAGTTTATATCTAACTCACTTCAGAGATGACACATTGCTTTTGTTTTATTTTAGTTAGTACATTGGAGCTTCTTGGTACTCCGGTGATTTCTGACACCCATCTTTGTTATTTACCGCAGATAAGTAGGTAAGACTCAAGTCTTTTGGAACACAAACTATGTATGTGTTTGGTTCTTTAACATATTTTCCAGAATTTGATCTATCTTCTGCTGTATTTGGAATTTTAAAAAGAACAACCCCCCCCACAGGAATGGATAGTAATTGATCTAAGATTTTCTTCTTAGGAGTTAAAATATATGCAGAAAAGGATTAGAGTAAATCTGAGTTAAAAAATCTTTCTCTCAAAACTCTTTAAACTTGTTTAAATCATGTTGTGCAAGCAAGCATCTTATTTGAAGTCTATTCCAATGTATTGTTCCAATGTGTCACAGCACTGAAATGAACCAGGTGTACGAAGCGTGATTTCCTCAGACAAGCCTTAGCTATGTGGTGCTGGATCCAGATGCTGCTGCAAGAAAGTTTTATGAATGACTATCCCACATTTTTGGACCTAAAGCTGTTGATAAGCAGCCCACTGCTCTCATACTGCTATAAAAGTTATATCAACAATTAGAGTCCATTTTGAAACAGGGAAAAATCTGAAAGTATATGTGCATCCCTCGATGAGAGTCAGCCATGGCTACTTCCTCCTGGACCTGCATGGAGCCCAAAGCCATGAAAGTCAATAGCAGAGGTTAGATAGGCTAGATCTGGTATGTGAATGGAAGTCACCTACAAAGGTACCTTTTTTTTCTCTCTTTGAACTTCTAGAGTCTTAAGGCAGTCTAACACTGCTTTGTAGGGGAAGGAACTCACATTTGTATGTGCTGGACTCAGATGTGCAGAAAAAGGACCTCAACTTTCAGTTAAGAGCTTTCTTAGAAGTGACTTATAATGCTAAAATAAAGGATTTGTTTTGCTGCAGGTGTAATTTGAACAGTACAAAGCATTCCCAATGAAGACTGATGAAAGGAGGAAGAGGATGACAAAGGGAATGTCACCCTCTATCCCAGTGACCATCATGGAGCTTCACCTGGAATTGGACAAGGAGCTGATCAGGAGTTTATGGTTCAGGATTAATGGGAGGGTGGGGACAGGTGATGTAGTAAAGGTAATGGCATCCCTGCCACAGCAAGTGAGTTGAAAAAAGATCTTTGATGTCCCTTCCAACAAAAACATTCTATGATTCTATAACCTAATTCAAAGAAGGGGAAACTAATATTATTCTTGAAGCCTCTCTTGGTTCATGGATCAGCTTTAGTCCAGAGTCATGGCTAGACTTCTAATGCTCAGATTTCTGCTCTGAAACAGACTCTACTCATATTCCTTTCCAGTAAGAATAAAACTCAGCTGTCAGCCTGAAACAAAAAGGTAAGAACTTTCCATTTTTCTCAGCATTTTGACAAAACACTGATGTACTTTTATGCTGACCATTTGGCATTTCTGATATACAGCTTAAGGAGTGTCTTTCTCAGACTTTGGAGCAGTGCTAGCAAATACCAATAGCTAAGGCATACTTAAAAGTGGCTTATAGACATTCAGGAATTTTAGGAGATTTACTTTTAATACCAAGAGAAGAATGAAGTTTTTTCTGGCATGAAAAAACTCAAAAGAACCCCTGCTCCATTCACCTCCTAATTGTCAAACTTCTGGGTTTTGTTTGTATCATAATTGCATCCAAGGACCACAATCAGGCCTTCACTCTTGTTGAGTCACAAACAACATTAACATGGGAATATTTATTTTAGTCTAAGTTACATCACAGCTCTGTGCTCTAGCTTACAGGGTGATGCCTTAAGGCATCAAGTGTAGGTGCAGCATAGGTAAAATATTGCTGTTTGCCCAAACATCTCAAATGAATACTCTGGACTGTAGCCACACAGTTAAGTCCTGTACACTAAAGTGAAGCATCTAAATGCAGTGGGGTCTTTCTCTGGAGAACGGGAGTCACTTCTCTCCCTGAGAATTTAAGACATCTGTTTTAGAAAAGCGTTATTTAGGTCTTTAGAGTTAGGACAAGTGATCCTGAATCGGGTAATCTTGAATCAGATGTAGTGACTCCCAGTGTACCTTTCTGAGGAATCTTGTAAGCGATACATTCATGTGTCTTAATAAACCACAGTTCATCCCATGTTTAGACTAAAGCAGAGTTCTCTGTCCACTTGGGGTTAATACATCACAAATGATGCATTATGAATCTACATTGCTGTGGCCAAATATTTATTACTGTCCAAGAAAGCAAATCCTTATGGAAATAAAGAACAAGAATGAAGGAAAAGGAAAACCAATTAGGTTTACTGTCTGTGTGAGCAGGATAGCACAGCCTAGGAGAGTAAGTTTCCATTCAAAAGTAACACATCCAATTCCACATGTTGGTGTTTACAGGCACATTAGGGAGCTGAACTCCCATGCTAGTGAACGGAGATCCACCCAGTAGAAATGTACTTCTACTAGAACAAGAGCAAAGGGCCGCCCAGCTTGAAAAATCCCTAAATATACTTAGGAGCCAGTGGTGAGTTCCATAGAGTAAAAACAGGTAAATTATAGAATCAAAGAATATCCTGAGTTGAAAGGGACCCTCAAAAGATCATTGAGTCCAACTTCTGGCTCTGCACATGTCAACCCCAAAAATCGCACCACGCATCAGAAAGCATTATCCAAACACTTGGACTTCAAATTCAGGCTATATGGAACTCACCTCTTTCTAATTGCCTGGCCTGGGAATATCAAACTGGCACATTTCCCAAACACTTTACCTGCCTCTGTCAGAAACTTATCCTGAAATAGAAATAATAAAACACCATTTATTTTATTTAGCTGACAGCAGCTTACTTTTTCAGTTTGTAAATAACTTCCTCAAAATCTGCTCTGAGGCAACCTTTTTCCATACGAGTTTCATCATGTATTTACCATCCTTTTCTGATGGCATTTGTATTCATTTTTTTCCCCACATCTTTGGTGCTCTTTAATCTTTATTTGACTTCCTGTACCATTCTTCTCCTAAAAATCCTTTTCTATTTGTTTCTATAATCACCGCCTCTCATACATACCCTCTTAATATGTCCCAAAATACATTTCATTGTTCATGCCTCCCCCAAGGGCCTTCCTCCACTCCTGCACTTCCCTCATTTATGCAGGGAAACAATGCTCAGACTAACATCCAGGAGATCTCATCCTCCAGCAATTCGGTGGGTCGGCTACCCTCGCTTCTCTGAAGTAAGAATCAGATAAGAAGCTCTCCTCCCTAGAGACTGCTTAAGTAGTGAACAATACCAGCAGAAACGAATTTACAGTACATTTTCTACTTTGACTAACACCCACCTGTGTCAGATACTTATCTTTGGAGAGGATGAATCATCCCCCGGAGAGTCTCTTTGCTCTCTGCTGTCTGTAGGTGGGAAACCAGATGATTAGCTTAGAACAGCTGTCTCACAGAAGAAAAGGGGGAAAATCAGCAAGCAAAGCCCAATCAATGCAAGGGGTCAGAAGTTCCTTGCCCAAATTGAAGCTATTCACTCACAAATTTAATCTTAGAGAGAACAGGGAACTCCAGTGAAACAGTTTGTCTCACCTATCATAACCACCATCTGAGGATAAGTGCCATTGCCTTCTGAAGAAGTTTTTGAGCTGGCTACAGAGGGAGGGTGAGGTGCTAAGCTTAGGTCCCTAAGACTAACTTTTAAACGGGGTAGAAATGTTAAAGCAGGAATGCAACCACGCAATTTATGTGGGGGTGAAAATATAAATAAGTAGCAATTTGGCATTTAGTGCACACTGGAGGCCCTAGTAAACTTGTGTATTGGAAGTTCTCCTAAGGGTCACAGCACAGTCACTACATTTTGGGATTAGCATCTGGCCAGTCTTCATCACAGACTGCTCCAGAGTCAAGATGATATCCTTTGAGCTCTCAATCTCTTTGCTATTGCTTGCATTACTTATGTTCAAGATTCAGGAGCTGTTAAAATTCAGACAATGATGACAAACATATAATCCATAAGTGAATTTTATTACTTTTTTCTAATACATGATGTTAAGGATAAGAATTATTTATGACCAGTATGCATGCAAATCAGTAAGGAAGAATTCGTTTCCCTCATGAGTGACAGAAGTGACAAAGATGCACTTTGAAATATGTTTGAAATGTTATATGCTGTTACTGCATGTTTTCACCACACTCAAAGTAAGAGGTTAATTGCAGGCAGGCTGGAAAATAATGGGATAGCATCACCATTTACAAGCAGTGACAACCCTAACACAGTAAATAAGTATGACAACTGAATGAGTAATACACTATTTCACTCTGAACCCTGTAAAAGGTCTTTTTCTTTCAGCTTATGATAATTTTTAACTCCCTATAAGAGAATATGGTATCTTGATCCAAAGGAAGCATTGTAATATATAACAAAAGCTGATAACAGTAATAGAACATCAAAAGGAAGACATCTGTTTTCTTTGAACAAGAAGATATGTTTGGGACTCAGGGGAAACATTTGCACATATAAATGCCATCACTGTCTCAAAAACAATTACCTACTCTGCTACACGGAGTAAAGAGGACTTTGTAGATCCAGCTTCAAGCACTAGAACTTCTCCTGATACTAGTGTTTGAATTTTCCACAATTTTCCCCTTATTTCTGAATGATGCATAACTTTTTTTTATTACCAGTTCATAGACAGAGTCCTTCCATCATTTTAATCAGAGTCAGTCTCCACAAATATGCAAGTCTGTGCTTTTAATTCACTGCAACAGACAGCTAAACCTCAGGAATTTTCTATTTCCACTGGGGAGGAAAGACACAAAATGGTTGGTTACACTTAACTTATCGTGTGTGTAATGTGAATGTTTACATCATCCTAGCAATAGCATGAACAACCAAAGTGTGTCTGATTTAAAACTCAGTTCCAGATGGTTTTCAAATTGAACATATTATGAAGAAAATTAAAAGTGAAAAAAAAAAAAAAAAGAATTGTTCTTATGTCTACCATGCATTTGAATAAGGAAAATCCCTCAAAAAGAGAATCTGTTACCCGTGACAGTTTTTACTATCTGCATAAGCATGACCTTGATTAATGAGCATAGAATGATATGTATCATGTGAGCTGTCAAAACAGTAGGCGGATATCTAGCAAGTATACAATGTTGCTAAAATTTTGGCAAAGAAAACCACTTTGAAACTGTTCAGAGGATGAGACTGAGAGTGATGGGTTGGGAAGGCTGCCCTGAAACAGAGACTAGACAGAGCTAGATAATAAAATAGGTTTTTATTGAAAGGCCTCTAGGATCCACCTTGGGCAGGACAGGAGCCAAACCAGGGCTACACGCAAGATAGAATAAGAATGGTCACAAAAAAGGGCTGACCGGTCATGAGATCTTACATTTTTATAAGGAATCCTAACAGCAAAAAAAGGCAAAATATTTCTCCTTTATTCAAGCTTATAAAGAGCTTGGCTTGCACATGACCCCTAATAGACACAACACAACTCTTCAATGAATCTCTATTGGCACTGCAATCGCACTGAGCTTTCTTAATGACCGCTGTGGGCTGTCAAAACCAAAAATGCTTAGTAGCAATATAGTCATTGTCCTATAAAGGGATAAAAGCCCCCAGGAGGGATTGATGGCATGTTTTCTTTTATTCTGCAATGGATAGGTGAGGCAAAGAGGAATTAAATTACTCAACTAAGTAAATACGACCCATGAATGGAAGCTTCATCTTTTCATAACTCTGACCAGATCCAGCAGAACAAATATCCCTTGGAGGACTTCAGAACAGTTAGCCACATTTCACTGATGGATAAGGAAGCAGCAGTCAGCTGAAGGAAGAGTGCCTCAGCAGAAAACCAAATCTACAGCTCTGAGGTAGGTATCTCAGCAGACTAAAATTAACCCATGGTATCTTAATGAAAATCCTGACGAAATCCCCTGTTGCTAGATGTGGTCAGGAGGGCTGTGATTGTCTTGATTGATAGGAAGAGGATTTTTGCCATCCTGTCAAGTTATCCTTTCTCATGGCAAGACATGCTGTAGTACACAAATCCTCCTTTTACCACCTGCAGAGAAGTGTGCCTGTGCCCTGTGCCATTTGGGGATATCTCTCCCTGAGTCAGGGATTGTTGCACTCACCTGATAGCTGTTCTGGGCACCTTTCCTCATATTCTGCAGAATAATGTATCCTGCAGTATGGCTTAAAATATTTGCTGAAATATGGATATGTTATGACTTTCACACCCATTGGAATATATACAAAAATATTCAAGCAAATTTCTGAATTTTGGGTTTCCAGTAATGGATCTATGCTGATTAGCTTTTATTAAATTATATATTTTTGTGCTGTTCTGTCTGAAAGAAGACTGAAATCAGAATTTTAGTATTATATTCAGTGACAATTTGGGGGTTCTGTTCTTTTCTTCTTGTCTTACACTTGGGAAGCTTCATTTGCAGCCTTCCCTCTTGCAGTGTCCTTCATGCTTAATGAGTCATCAAAATCTGCCTCTATGGTACTTAAACTCCCTCAGCGCATCCTTCTTTGTAGCCACTGATATACCCAGCCTTGCAAAAATGTATTATTCTCTGATTATGAAGCCTTTGGACTTCAGTGTTTATTCAATTTTAAATTACAGCACTATGTTTTGTTGCAAATTAGAGAATCCAAATTTATGTTGCAATAGAGTTCATTTGTGTTTCATTATTCTCACTTATTAAGTAAAGGAACAGAACAGTGCTCCTAATGTAGGAAACTGAGTCATGAATTACAAGACATAAACTGCAAGAAAACCCATTTCACTGTATGAGCAGGCTGACCCCATGAGATTTGTTTTCCTTTGACAACTTTGTGTCTGCTCTGCTTCTGGTTGCTAGAAATTCCTTTCATGTCATGGTGCCTCATGCTCCTTCCTCTCTTTTGACTGTCAAAAAATAAGCATAACAAGATTACTTTGAAAAATCACTATGGAGGACATATGTTTATCAGAAATGCGACCTGTACCTTCCCCCACCTCTACCAGACTGGAAGGACTGGAAAAAAAAGAGTGCCGGAAACGAAGCTCCGGACATGGGTGCTGAGGCATCGCATGTGGAGATTCACAGAGCCCCAGTCTGATTTCCCTGCTTGTGGATATTTTACCCCAATATCCACACCCCCAGAGTTTATTGACAGGACTGCGCTAACCCTGCTTTGGGACAAAGCTCATCCCACGGCATCAGAAAAGTTGAAGCCATGACAGCTCAAACCAGGGATGTCAGCAGGATGTCAACAAGATGTTTACTTTTAATTTGTAAGGATGTGGCAGTAATTCTAAGATCAATTTCTCTTTAAAGTAGCTAAGCAAACTGGTACCTCATCTCAAGGACTCTGTGGAGGTAAAATGATTTATAAGTTTTACATAGCAATTTTTTTTTCTTCTCTTTGCTATAGTTTCCTCCTATTTTCTGTCATCTATCTTTTTATTCAACTAAATGGCATGTAATTATTTGCACTTACTACCTGGACAAAGAATGAGTTCTCTGTACAAAGAAAATCTTATAGTGTTTCCCTTGAGCAGCACTAGCTTTTTCTCATGCCAAAGTGGATACAAAAAGTTTCTCTGGTCAATTACTCACTCACCATCAGCAACCACCACAATGGTGCTTTTTCAGAAATGCATGAAGCTAGCATCTTCTGGGTAATAGAAAATGGATTTCCTTGTTCTGAAAAATGGCCATAATGAATCTGAAATCTTAGTAGAATGGATAGCCTGTGGACAGTACTTTCAACTAACCACTGGAAGAGGTGTTATAAAAACAATAATAATCAGAATCATTTCTACAGGAACTAACTAAACCTGTCACTTAAGGGCATATGTGCCAGGCTACCAAATGAACAGGATAATAAATTGCTTTTCCAGATTGTGCCTTTATACACCACTGAAAGTCTTTTAACGATCTCTCTAGTGAACCACCTTTTCTCAGTATTTATTTCCAATAGATTTTTCTGATATTGCATTCGTTACAACACCTTGGAGGACATGGTGTTTCAGGGTGATTCTAGGGGTCCACCATCTCACAACAATATGCTGCTCAGTGTTCCCAGAGTATATATGAGTGCCAAAGACAGTGCTTCCATTAGGATTCACCAGTGGTATCCTTCGCCTCTGCTCCGTTTTTTGAATTTTCCCTAAAGAATGCAAAAGGAAAATAATCATTTTTCTTTGCATATGTGTAAGTAGCAAGACATTGAGTTTATGTGAAACCGCAGTCAGCAAAGGGGGTCATCTGTATGTTAGTATATGCCACTACCTCAAAATAGAGATAGAAATCTTACTTTTTTCCTGGGAAATTGTTACTATAAGTTTCATGAAAAGAGTAAAAAGGAGTTTGAGAAGTTATAACTGGGAATAACTTAGAAATATACTTGTGATCTAACTAGAAATACTTACACAAGGTTAACTTCTAAAAGGAGTCCTTTTTTTAAATATTAAAGTTTTTTTAAACTGGTTTTCACTGAAACAATTACCAGTCATGTTCATATAGTATAGTGTCATTCTTCAAGCATGGCAAACTGTAGGAATGCTGAAAAGAATATGATAATAATACAAAAAGCCCAACAAATGAAAAAAAACCCCAAAAAGTTAGACATTTGAATGGATGTGAATCACCCGAGTGAACTGCTGGTGAGACGTTAGACAAGCTAGCTGTTTATAAGGATCTACAAGCTAACGTGCTTCACAGCAAGTACAATATACACAATTATAAACATTTGTATCAAAACTTGAATTACCACATTCTAGAGAAGCGAGAAGTGATGTAAATCAGAAAGTTAAGTCCTTTCATTTTAATGTAAAATGTTAATCAAATTCTCAGATTTAGAAACACTCTGGATTTATTAACAAAATAAAAATAAATCTTACAACTCAGTGGAGAAAATGTGGTGTCAACACTCTACCCAAAAATAGTACACTCTAACTTCCTATTTTGCTAGAGGTGCAGCTGAGAAAAAAATGGCTTCACTCTTGGCAAATAAAGAAAGACGTTAAAGGAGAAAATATAAAGGGAGAATGAAAATAGATGGACTTATAAAGAGCTTAAAAAGAGGTTTTGAAAGGCATCTCTACTTGGTGGATGATGACAAACAAAGGGATTTTGCAGGCTGGTCAGTTTTCTGGGTTGGTCACCCTGCCAAGAGCTGGCACAATATATTATTCATTGCTGTTCTCTCATTCAGCAGAAATTACTTTCCAGAATAAATAATCAGATACATTATTTTGTAGCTTCCTCTGTGTGCTTAGTATCATAAGGGACACATGCAATACCCTGAGGGTTGTGACAAATGGCTTATAAAGCAATGATCATGCTGGCCAAGCTGCTTATATTTACGGCAAGGCACACAGCAGCTCTCACAGAAAGAAGAGCTATCTGGCAGGCAGACCAGCTGCAGGCTTTGTCCACAGAAAGGTGTGGGCTCAGATGGAGAGATGAACAAAAACCTGTTCCTTCCTAGGAGCTGACTGCAGCAAAAGTGCGGCAACCAGCCCAAAGAAATGGAAGCGGCAGAAAATACTGTAATCCCAGTTAAGCTTTAAGAGTCTTAAATAGGTGTGAAACTCAGCAGGTCACAGGCCCTCTTTGTGCCATGACTAAGTGCACCAAAGAAGGAGAAAGTAATAATTTGGTTTTATTTAGGGTGCAAGTGATGGAACTCTTCACAGCACAGCATGGGCTGACCTCCCAATACATCTCCCTAGGGGAGATGTGCTTTGAGATACATGACTTTATACAGATGAAGGAGAGTCCTTTGGCTTATCTGTTTAATCGAGTAATACTAATCATTGTTTGTCTAAGCCTATGATAAAACACACTAAGGCTTTAAACACACACACAAAAGCCTTTTTCTTGCCACACATGATGGCATAGTACTGAAAACTAATGAGAAGAAGTATGAGATGGGTATGAAAAGCAACGAAAGCAAGTCTTAGAAACATGAAACACCATCTTATAACCATGGTGATGCAATTTACAAATATTTTTTCCCTCATGTGACCTACATATTTAATTCCTAGAACAGTTGGGAGCCCAGCTGATGAGCAATAACCAATGACACAAAGGGACTGGGTACTGACACTGTCATTAAATATGAGGGAGGATGGCACAAAATAATGAGAGTTCAGTTGTTACTGAACAATTATTTTGTTCTGATTACATCTGGCTTGACTATGTCCACTCATCAGAGTCTAACCTTGAACTTGAGAGGAAAAAATAAGAATGATAAAATCAATATTAGAAATAAAAGAATATTAGAAATTTGTGAGCTCCCTGTGGTGATCTAGTCACAACCCCTTTCAAAACAGGGCCAGCTTCAACGTTTTCCCAGGTTATCCAGATAGAAACTCCACAACCTTGCTGAGAATCCTGTTCAAGTCCTTGTGGGAATTCATGCTGTGAATTTTTTTTCTTTATATCTAAGTTCAACCTGAACCTGTTGTCTCTTGTCTTTCTATTCTACCTAAGGTATAGACTTCAGAACTGACTTAGACTGACAAGCCTCATTGTGAAGCATTCAGAGAATTGACCAAAACAATCTCAAACAAAAAACACCAAAAATTTTCAGAGCTCCTGGAGAACAGATGTGGTCCAAAAGACTGTAAACAAGCAAACATATTCCAAGTTTTGAAGAGAGAATAAAGGAAGTGCTGGTAGTTAGACATTAGCAAGGATAGAGTTTCAGGAAAAAAAACATAGTAATAAATACTCAAACTGTAATTTACAGACACCTGGATGATGACAGGAAACCAAGCAGTTTAGAGTTTGTAAATTTGATTTAAGTCTTCCATGAGAGAAAAAGAACAGGAGCAGTATATGTCATATCCTCACTTCAGAAAGGTTTGACACTTTTATATGATATTTCTGAAAATGAGTTAGGAGAAATACCTGTCAGACAGCAATTTTTATGAAAGAGTATAAATCTTGAGCATTTGGTAACCACTAAAAGTGTTTATTAATGGTTGGTGTCAAAATGGAAGACGTGTAAGTCAAATTTTGAAGAGGTCTCTCTTGAGATGGCTACTACTCAATGTTTCTGCTAAGAACTTTTACAACAAAATATACCTATGAAGTTTGCGGATGACACTGAATTGGGGAGGGAGGGGAAGGGAATGGAATGAAAGAACAGGGGAAAACAGGGTTAGAATTTATGATTATCTGAACTTAAGAAATATTCCACAGTCAATAAAGATGCAAAAGATGTTACAGTGTAGGTAGGTAGGATACATGTGCAGAAGGTTGGGTAGTAGTTCTGAAGGAAAGGATTTGCGTTTGAAGGGAAGGTTTTGAGTCATTGAAAACCGGTATAATCACAGACAAAGACCCTCTAACTCTTTAAAGTTACAAAGTGGTATGTTTATTCACCGGCGGGCAGCACAGGAGTCATCTCTGAAAGGCGTGGCCACCCCGAACAAGGCTCTTTGCTCTCTATTTATTTTCCAAGATTTTACCTACAATACATATGCATAACCCCAGCGCCTCCCATCCCCTCTCTGCATTAAAATGAGGCTATCCGTCCTTCACACGTGCGCAGTTCTTCTCTTGAATTGGGTCGGTGGTCTCGAATTGGGTCAGTGGTCTCAAAGGATGCAGTCAGGAGAGTCTTCATCAGGTCTCTGTGACCCTCTGGTACAATCCAAGGTCCCCTGCTTCGTGATTGATTGATACCAAGTCCAGGTGCTGGCCATTGTTCTTAGTGGTTTCAATCTGTTCTTATGATGGTTCACTTACTTCACTTTTTCTATAAACAAGCTCATAATATAACAGCTGTAGCTTAGGCATCTAATAATCATTAACCTACAATTTACTAATCTAACTTACATCTTGATCAATATAAATTGCTTCTAACCATTAGCTAAAATCTTAACTCTTTAAAATCATGCTTCAGTTTGATTCTAAGCTGAATATTAATTAATCTAGTTATGCTGTTGGGAAAAAAAGACAAGCACTCCACTAGAATATACACACACATGCACACACACTGATGCATAGGTGTGCAAAAAAGAATATAATCTACCAAATACACCAAATACAGCAGGCTGTTCTCTGGGGATTTTTTTTTCCTTTGCCTCAGCCATTAATAAGTAGTATCTTCAGCAGTAAAAAAAATATGCAAAAAAAAAAAAAAAAAAAAGTGTTGAGAGTTCAAAGTAATAAAATTGATCTCATAGAGAAAGACTGGATAATTTCAAATGGCTTAGTCTAGAGTGAAAGAACTTAGAGACCATATATCAAAACATAACCAAAACAGTGATCAGCTCCCCATGCCTTTGAGTGGATATGATATCAAGTAGCTTAAACTGAAGCATTATAAGGAAAATCTCACAGGATGGATAATAAAGCATAGGTCTAGGCTTGGAAGGGTTGTGAGATAGACAATTCTGAAAGTTTTTAAGAATAATAGGTTAGAAAAACACCAATTGAGAATAATAAAGACATGAGAAAACCTGGGAAAAGAGAAGAACAAGGTAATATCCAAAGGTATCATGTTGCCTAGTTTTGCCTTAATGACTGAGGAACCCAGAATTTAATGAGACATTTCAAGTTA
Organism: Hirundo rustica; assembly: GCF_015227805.2. Classification (NCBI taxonomy): domain Eukaryota; kingdom Metazoa; phylum Chordata; class Aves; order Passeriformes; family Hirundinidae; genus Hirundo; species Hirundo rustica. Next base: position 83,805,981 of record NC_053452.1, read on the forward strand.
CTTCAGACTATTAAATAATAAAATTCTGGAGTTTGTTATGCTACACTGAAGTAGAATAAAGTAATAGCAAATAGAGACCTAAGTCTGGTTTTACCTGTACAGAGAGTACAGACAGGAATCTGGTATCTAAGACTGAGTAATCTACTTTAAAAGATCTATGCATTTCATGAGAATAGGAGCTAGTCCATAGTATTTGGGCTCATTTTCTCCTGTCTGACCTGTACTTCTTTCATGCATAAAGCACAGCTGTGCATCCAAGGTCAGGTCCACACCCCAGGATATGCTGGTAGCATCAATCTAATGTGAGAACATACAGCCGTAGTTCCTGCTTCAACCAAATTTTTTTTAGGCACAGAAGGAGTTGAATGTCCAGCCCACAGAGGAGCTGGATAAAGAGGGAACTTCTTCCTCTGTCATGAGTGACAGTTCTTGGTATAATAGGCTCCTGGGCAAAAGGGGACTGTAAGGCATCTTCTGTTTCCCCATGTGTCTCCCTTCCTGGTGTCTCAGGGTAGATAGGAAACACCAGCCAGAGCTAAACACATGGCTTGGAGAAGTCTCTGGTTTCCCATAGCCCTTTAAGGGTGGGCTTAAGCTGTATGTCAAGCCACAGTCATCACCAGATGAGCAGTGATGCTTGTGAGTGTGTTGAGGCAGACCTGGGGCAATTATCTTCTCACCTGAGATTTCAGGCATATTCAGAGCCCAAAAGAACAGCTCAGTAGCAGTACTGACAACTCAGATTTTACACTTAGCTTTATATTTCATTAAATACTTTTCCAACTCCAGTTGTACCATGATATATTTTATTCTCCTTTCAGTAGCTGTCCTGCAAGGATATTTCAATATCACTAATTCAGTGCAGGTTAAGAGAAATACCATAAATAACAGATGATACATAAAAAAGAATATTTCATATTCTGCACAGTTTTGTTAGTGTGCATTAGTTGACCTTTAGGTACAATCCATTTTTTTAGCTTAACAAGCTTCTTTTATTATTAAATTAGAAGAAAAATACTCTCATAAGAATGTTATAAAAGCTCAGAAATGTTCAATGGAAAGAAAATGTCAAGATAGTTATGTATTCTGGTACAGAAAACAAATTCAAGGTTACATTTTCTTCACAGGTTACCCCTTTCCACTTCAGCAAAGACATGATTTGTTTTTTCTTCATACACAGAATTTCCATATTTTGCAGTGTCTTTTTTACTATGTGTTCTGTGGTGCTTGTTTCAGTGTCTGAAGGTTTAATAAACTGTAGTCAGGCTTGTTAGCAATCTCTGGCATGAGCACAACCTAACAGAAACACCAGAAACAAGGCACAAACTATTTAAAAAAACCCCCAAAATATCCTCTAACTGTGGGTATTATTGCAATAAGCAGGGCACATTTTAAAATAATTTTTTTTGAAACCTAAATAAATAAAATCTCCTTTGTTCAAAGTAAGTCACCTGATTTCAGCTGTTTCAAGGAGTTAACAAAACTTCTGCAAAGGAGACCACAATGACTTAAAACAATAAAATTGTTAAAGTGGTTATGTTATTTACTCTTGGTACTCTTGGGAACTGTGTTTACAAGGAACAGACTGTAAATACTCCGAAACAAAACCCCTTTAGCCATGATACCATGGGAAAATGTTACTGCCCTCTATTCAGCCTTTGTGATGACACAGCTGGAGTATTGTAACGTGGCTTGGGGCCTCCAGAGCAAGAGGGAAACTGCCAAACAGGGTGAGACCAGCGAAAGGCTACTAAATTACCAGGGTCTGGGGAGCATGATATGTTATATGTTAACAGAGGCTGAGGTAACTGCATTTGCTTAGCCCGAGGAAGAGAAGGCTGAATGGAAGGTATATCCAGTCTCTATCTTCATCCATGAAGAGTCTGTCTTGCATTAGGAACAGTGTCCCCAGCAGGTCACAGGTCTGTCTTCCCTCCCCCTGTGCTATGCAAGAATGCAGAAGAGAAAATTTCAATCCAAGTATTGTAAGAAGTAGCTGTAAACTCTAATCAAAATGTCAGGTAAAGAGGAAATTTGTTCAAAAATTATGCAAAGAAAGCAAATGTATAGTCTTTTTGCAAGGGTTTTGCTCTCCACCTGCATTGTCTGTCTTGCTCTTGTATGCAAGTCACTAATCACAGGTTACTACAAGGAGGACTGAGACAACCTGTGGTACTTATATTTGTTCCCCAGGCAAATTCCAGAAGACAGACTAGTGAATGGGGTGGATCTTTGTCCTGACATAATCTACACCTGTTAGATGTATACAGATTGTGATCACATTTTGTGTCAGCTTCCTTTCACGCCTAAAGCAATAAAAGAGAAAAGATAAAGACCTTAATCTCCTGCAAACAAGGAAATGGCATGTGCAGTCACATTTCTGAAGCTAGAAATTCCTTAGCTCAAGTCACAAGCATTGGAAGTGAAAACTTCAGAATGCATAAAGCCCTTCTGAATTTCAAACTTCCAGTCTCACTGAGCACTAAGGCGTTCTTTAAGTCTCAGTGAGGAATGTTTTTAAAACAAATAGTTTCCCCATAATTATGGAAAAACTAGTGTTCAGTCCTTGGGAACCTGGAAAACCCTTAGAGTCCTACATGCACTGGTATAGAAATCTCTAAATTGCATGTGCAGAAAGTTTTGATATTACCTGTGTTTTCCGCGTGTGAACAAATCTAAACATTGTAGCCTACATTTTCTGTCCAAAAATTTTTTTCATTGATACACAAGGGAACTTAAGCCAGTTCTGTCATTGAGAGAACATGAATTTTGTGCCATCTCTTCCAAAATTTCTGCCTCATCCACCATCCTAAATGATCCTATTGCATCCAGATGTACTTTTCCTCTTAGAGCCGTGTGCTGTATAATTGTGCAGTAAATCCTGTGCAGGATATTTGTAGCTGTGCCTCCGGCTAAATTCCTGGAGTATTGAGATGACTTTACCTGGATTGCTAAACAGAGCAGTCTCTCAATGACAATAGTCCAGCAGTTGATATGGATTAATGAGCTCCAGGTTTATTTACACCCCTCAGAGTGTTGTTTTGGGTTGTTTATAGACAACATTAGCAGTGTTCGATCCAATTCTGAAAGACAGTTCTCACAATCCATGGACTGGAAAACAATGGAGGTTTTGCAAACCTCATGGTCACATAAATCAAATAAATACTGCAGTGAGCGGGGTCTAGGGCTGTACACACAATTTCTTCATAGGACCTAAAACTGATGCTTCAGCACTCTGAAATTTCTATCCAAGTAAGAGTATTTATGATGAAGAAAGGGTAAAGCCTTTGCAAAATTGATACCTCCTAAAAGTACAAGGTACAATCCCATCAGGAATTGAAAAATGGAACCTACAATGTAGACTTTGAGCCACTAGTGAGTATAATGTTATATATTCTCTGTCAACAGTGTAGAGCTAGGATCCTAAATCTAGCATAACCTAGGGTTTCCAAGGACAATTAAACTCAAGCCACAGGGAGGTGATCAAAAATATAGTTACAACACTTCATGGAAATAGTCTTTGCTTGATTCTTGTCAGATGGAAGTCAATATTCCTTGTCTTATTTCTCCCCTTGTGCATTGTTCCTCTCAGGATGGCTCGTACTGCAATGACAATTTTCAGAAGTTACTATTTTGGTTCTGAGGAATTTGCAAGGCAGGTGATAGGTCTCCTGGTAAATCTTACACAGAGCACTAGAGTGAATAGACACAGAAATATCTAGAGATAGCCTGTGTAAGTGCATATCTACATTATTTTGTCTCTAACCTGCTATTCTGAAATGAAAATATTGTGAAAATAAACGATCACATAGCTTGAAAAGCAATGAACAAATCAGCAATTACAGTGCCTAGTAATGTGTCTCAAATAAAGGCTAACAAAACATTTTCCATAGAAAAATAGTGTCAGCAGAAAAATACTTTAATATTTAAGCAGATTGTGCAGTGTTTGAACAACACAGTTAACATTGTGGTTATTAAACTTGTATTCAGAAGAATGCAAAAATTCACCATGCATTGTTTCAGCCATTCAATTTCTCTTTGACAATATGGATTTTGGTTCATGAAATAAACACTCAAGTAAATTTTATAAATGGCAAGTATATATATGGGGTGCAAAAATATCAATGCAAATTGAATTCATGGAAAAGAATCATATCGCAAAATTATAAAATAAAACTTACATTTGAAAGTTATGTCTTAGTTATCCACAGCTACACAGAAGTAACAATATGATAATATTATTTCTGATTGTTTTCATAACAATGGGATTTTTCTTATTCTTTGAAGGTGTGAAGTCTCAGACTTAATACTGGTAGGGAATTTTTTCCCGCTGGCTCCTTCCTACTTTTTCTTTTTTACAACTTTGTGGAGAGAAATTCTGACTCCTTCTGGAAACATTGACCAGCATAGGACAGAAGGGTCATATTGCTCAGGAAAACAGAGGTTTTTTGGGAAACCATGTCAATATACACCAGATTCTCCTTGCTACCTGCACTTCCCAACATTTCTGGGTATATACCTCAAACCCTCTTCTTCTACACGTTTAATTTCCCTCTCTTTGTACAAGTACAGGTAATTAATATGTCCCAGCCTCAGACTGTCTCCCAAATCCTGTAAATAGGCCTTATAGAATAAGTGTGGTTTTTTGGTTGGTTTTTGTTTGGTTTTTTTTTTTTTTTGGTTTGTTTGTTTGTTTGTTTGTTTGTTTGAATAGATTTTTCCTTAAGCTTGTGACATGTGTTCATACTATGGAAAGCCAGAGTGAAGGGCTTACAGTTTCTCCTCTACACAGCTTTAACTGAGATAAAACATGTGGCTCTAGAGAAAGGGAACTGGGGTCTGAGAGAGAAATTACTAAGAGAAACACAAGAGATGGACTCAGATCCATTTATGTCTATCAGAACATCTATATCTTTGTCCCTACAACCACCATCCAGGACAAGATAGTTTTACACTATATTTTTGCAATAAAACCAGAAAAGTAAGTACAAGTAGATGCAGATAACTAAAGTTTGGTTTTCTTGGTTTATTTGTTGTTGTTTTTGTAAGGGGAGGAAAGTATAAATGGCAGATAAACCACAAAATAACAAAAGGAAAAAAAGGAAAAATGAGGAGGTGGATTTTGATATGAACAATACTTTTCTTTCTTTTTGGGTGCATTTGCAATAAACAGCAAGCAAATGGAGACACAGAAAACTGTCTGTAGTGCCCTTCTCTTCCCCAACACACAGGCATGGTTCCTTGGGCTAAGGTGCATACCCCAGAAGGGAGAGAAGGGTATCCAATAGGCAGAGACTGCAGCTTTGCTGATTCAGACAGACTGCATTGAAACCTGTGGGCAGTTCCCAGCTCTATCTTCGAGGAGGTGGAATTTGTCTCTCTTGTTTTTATTTTTTTCATTCAGTCACAGTTTCATTTAGCAAAACTACAGGTGATGACACCTCCTCCCAGTCCTTAACACTCTGCAGGTAGCACTGCTCTCTCTGTACCTAGCCACATGCATTTCCAAGCATGAAAAGGATGAATGGAAAGGATCACATAAAAGGAACAGAGTGGTGGTTAATGACTCTTGAGACCCTGGTTTGGGTGTGGGGATTGATATTTACAGGCTAGGATAATCTGGACCTCCATATCCTTGACCTTTTTCATAAGTGAGAATACTTTGATTTTTCATAAAGGGAAAAGCTTTAAAAGGAAAATCAGAAGGCTCAAAAATTTTTCATTTGTGATTTCAGCCTAAAGTGTTTGCTAAATTCAGGATATATTTGAAAATTATTTTAATGTTTGCAAAATTATGTATTGGGAACAAAATACCTGCCAAAACATATTATGTCACAAGGCTCAACATTTTCTTCAGCATTGTGAGCATATATGAGTGAAAATCTAAAAACAAATTCTAGAAGTGTGATAAATTCTCACACAGGACTTAACTATGGCTCTGCCTCCTGAAAAAAAGAGGCACTGGAGCAAAAAAGATGTTAGAGACATGTATTTTCCTGGGAGTAAAGAGTCTGGGGTAAGTTCTTCAGGGCAGAGAGAGGAAACCTATTCATCCAAGCAAGGGTTTTCATATTCAACAGCTGAGGGTCCTATGCATCTTAACAGGTACTACTATGCATTTAATTTCATCTATAAAACAAACATTTGTTAATTTCTACTCCTTGTTCAAAAGGAAAATATTTATTTATTCTCATTATAAAATAAGAATATTTATCAAACTCAAGCAGTTTTCTGAGATGGTCTAGATATTTCAAGGAACTTTAAGACAGTTTTCTCTTGTTCAGGAGTATCTGTAAGTGCATTAAAGCATTGTAGAAATTATTTTTAACAAAAAAATAAAGTGGATGTTTTAATCGCATGAAGTGGAATACTATTGTTCCTTACAAGTTCATAGAAAACAATTGTCTGAGATTGACTGGTGTGAAATAAAAAGGCTTTTCACTACACTTTCACTCTTATTAGCATTGTTGAGTTGTTTGCATACACAATAGTTTGTCTTTATAGGATGTCTCAATTATCCACTACCTATGGTTCATATATATTATTTTTCTTCCTGAAACTCTGACAAAGATAACCACCTGGAAAGCTGAAAATAAATTTCAAATACAAGATGATTTGTTTAAAGAGGTAGACATTTTAAAAATTTTTTGCCTCTAGTCAAGTAACTGCAATTTTGAATGCAATTATTTTTCCCTGAGATCATACTTGCAGATATGAGTTACATGGAGTGTCTTTTAAAAGACTTGCTTTGAATATGGATGAGTAAGAACCATTTTCAACATGTATCTGAAGGTCATTTAATTTTTTTCAGAATTAACCCATAACTCCTGGGAAATGACACAGCATTCTAAATTAATGTCAAACATCCTGGACTGCTATCAAGAGAAGATTCAGCTTTGTATGGTATCCCAGGCTGTGTGGTATTATATTTCAGAAGTCATTTTCTGTTATAGCACAGGAACATGGCAGGAAGAAATACTATCAGAGTAGCTATAAGTATGTAAATGTGTATGGGAATGGCACCAGTTAAAACTAAAACACTTCATTTGAGTATTTTTTTTTACTAACAAGATTTTACTATTGCTAAGCTAGTGAGTCTACTTGATTTGTTTAACTCACAAACCCTTGAAAGTTTGGGCTGATGTTCCTTTCTGTATTATCATTATATTTACAAAAAAATCCCCAATGAGCCATGCTGCAGCTTCTGGTCTTTGAGTTCTGTTTGGATATCTTAACATATGTAGCAGTTATGCATTGCAGTGCATATTTTCTGGCTGAAAACAACAACAAAAAATATAGAGAAAACTGCATTTTTCTCTGTTTAAAAATTAACAATGGCAAAAGGAAACAGCTCTAAAAATCACATTCATCTGCTTGGGGCAAAAATAATAATGAAAAGTATCAAACCAAAGCTGTTTTGTAGAATCATTGTAAGATGTAACAGAAGGATGACATGAATGAACTAGTTAACTGAACCCAGATATTTTCTGCTACCTCTCACTATGTATATTCACGGAAGCTTAATGTTTTTTCTGAGGTATTCTTAATTTCAAGTTGTTAACAACTTGAATTGTTTTGCAAAGGCAGATACTGAATGATAGACTCCGAATTATTAGGAATTGCAAAGACAGGTAAGATTAGATCTGTGCCTTCATTTCACTTCATAAAAATTCACTTCATAGTAGCAATGAGGACAAAGGTCATTGAAGAGCTTTCCTGAGTGCTGTAATAGAAATATTAAGTTTGGCAGGAAGAGAGTCTGTGTGTAGCTCTGGCTCCAGGAGCACGCAAAGGAACAGAAGGGCCATAAGACTGGTGCATCTGGTGGTGCTCAGATGAACAGGTCACGGTTATCCCAGGGCAGCACAGCTGCTTGCAATTTCTCAGGACAACTAGAAAGCCAGGAACAGCCTCCACCCAAACTAAAATACACGAACAGTGATGGCTCCCATCAAAGCGGGAGGATAAAGAACAGACCGGAGTCCTAGGCTGCCCAAAGAGAGGGGTAAAGGATGGTGACCAAAACCATGTGTGGACTCACAAAAGTGGCATGGGATGGGATAGGATGGAGAGGCAGAATACATTATCAGCTCTTAAAGGGCACAAAGAAAGTCAAAGGTCAGTCACCTCCCCCATCCCAGGCAGCATGGCAAGGTCTCAGATTTGGTGTCCACCTAGAGGCAACTGTCCTGGTGTTTATGAGATGCACAGCAGGAAAATGTGAATGAAGTAAAATTTCTTTTAAAATAAAATCCTGTTTTCCTCCCATAGGTGTTCATATGGAGCTTGTAGCAACAGTGTAGCAGTATTATTTCCTACAGCATAGACAAAGTGGTCCTCCACATCCCCAGAGCAGTAAGATGATCTCCCTCATGGAAACAACATAAATGAGCACTGTCACTGCAAATGCTCAAGTTTACAGGGGGAAAAGACAGGTAAAGATTATCAAGTGGTGGTTATCTGAGGAATTATCTCCCCAAGAAATACACAGCTTTTAAAATGCTGTGCTCTCCTAGGAAAAAAGGTGCATAATCAGTGTCCAGCTAATGTTATGGACTTGGCTGGGAGAACAGCTGATGAAGAGCACTCATCTCCATCACCTGCAGGACTTAAGGTCGCTGGATGACCCCTGCACTGCACACGAGCTGCCTGCAGCCTTGTCAAATCTTGCCTTGCTCTTGCTTCACACTTAACAGCTTTGTGTACACTAACTTAGTTTTGGGTGCTAAATAATAACTACTTCTGATTAGAGCATTTATTTGACAGATATCATTATAGCATTCAGGCTGATTCATCAGACAGGATTTTCTTGTGCTTGTCTATGGAGTGCTCTGTAAAACTTCGTATCAGTAAGTAGAAATAGTCTTTAATTTGCGGCAAGCTTGAGACTTAAGCCAAGCAGGGAGGTACCTAGTGCAGTAACAGAAAAAGAAAGATCTTTTTGCCAGGCAGCCTTGGACCTACCACAGTTTTGAGGCTGCTGCGCTTGAAAATTGTTTCTGCTCCCTGTTGCTGCTGCTGGTGTGCCTGTCATGGCAGCAGCAAGCAGTGATACCATCAGTGACTTTGGAACATGAGGCAGAATCTCTTCCTTGCAGCCTTTCCCCTGCCACCCCCACGGCCCCTTCCCTCCAGTCAACCACTCCATCTACCTCCTTTCTCCATCTGAGTGGTTGGTGCCTGCTGGGGGAGCTGGGCTGGTACGCAGCATGCTCTGAGGCAATTTATGGGCAAACTGGTTGTTAATGGACTTAGTGTGAAGGCCCCATTCCTTTTCAATCAAAACATTTGACTCCTTCAGGGGTTTGCACTTAACGTGATAGGGAGTTCAGTTGCTCTGCAGTTAATAAATGTATCCTACTAGTCACTGTTGTGCTGAAGAAATATACCTTGGTTGTTTTACATTTCAAGGCACGTGGTTTGCTTAAATTCACCGGCACTTATTTCCTCAAGCCTGTTCTGTATTCATTACGGGCTTATGTTTCCCCTACTTCTATGCATCATAAGGATGCTTGCCATGAAATATATTTCATTGGATTCTGGTATCTTCAAAAAACCTCAGGTATTTTCACAGAAATCATTTTATTTTCTTCCAAGTGAAGTTTATTAAAATATCCATTGCTATGGGCTGTAGTACATGGAATGGACCCATAACTCATACTTAACAACCTTTTTCCAGTCTTGCTACTGATAGCTGAATAAATTTAAACTCTCCTTTTGACGGTGCTGATTTTTGGATGTGGCATTTCCCTTACTAACCGGGATCATTTTTTCAATGGCCATCAGTGTTCTTACAGAGAGGTGATTAAGGATCATTTCTGGCCTCTCACAAGCATAGAATTCTTAGCGCCTGTTCAGTAGCAGCAACTGTGCTTCTGAAACACACACTATTTTTCTATTAAATTCCCCAGCACTTTATCTTAATTACTTCCATTTTGTCTATTCTATTTTCCCATTACTTATCAACACAGGAAATGATGACCTGAGGTACTTGGAGACTGCCATAAGTGCTGCCATCCAGGGTTAATTAACTTGTAACTCTGGACATCACCTCCAAGGCACACTTCTTGCCTCTTCTGCAGTGAAAGGGCTGTGAACCAAGCACTGCACATATGTCTCATTGGGATAATTCTCAGTTGATTTCCTGTTTTCCAAAGCCTGTGATTGACCAGCCTGGGTAGTGTAGATTGACCAGCCTCTTCCCTCCACGCCCTGAATGGCACCAAAGCACCACGTGGCTGTCACTCTATGTCCACTTGACCTCTAGGTGCAGAATACCTCTGTGACAGCTTCATGCTCTGCATTTCACCCCCTTGGCTGTGCTTCAGTCTGTGCAGTCTGTAACAGAGAAGGATGAGATTACCATTACAGGTATAAAGTAATATTATATTAAAGATTCTAATCTCTTAGGAGAAGAGCATATGAAACAGTACCAAAACGAGATAAATTTTAACTGAATTTCTCTGTACATTCTGGAACAGAAAAGGTAGCTCCCAGAATAAGTGGTTTCTCCATCTCTAGATGCCCCCACATCAGGATGGGATGCCTAAAGAAAGACTGTTTTAAATGGGGCTAAAACTGTGTGGATCAGTATGAGGCAAAATGCTCTGACTTCTGCAGTTAAGGAAACTAAACAAGAATGTCCATAACTGGAAAGGCTGAAAAATGATTTTCCCTTGCTATATTTGAAAATATGTATCAGTATGATTTTGAAGACAGCATTAAAATCAGTAAGAAATAGAAAGGAAATGAAGGACAGAGTTTAAGCACTGCAAATTGTGCTTTTTCTTTGTTTCCTTTTTCCATTATTTGTATTGACTACAATATTAATGTGAGACAGCGGTAGATAGGACACTTCTTGAAGACTGCTCAGAGGAACTTTTCATTTTTGCTTCCAAGGACAGAAAATTGAAGCAAATGAAATACGACTTGTATGAGAGTCTGGATGGAAATAAACATATCTTGTATTCCCAGTACCTATGTGACTAGGTAATATTATAAGATACAGCAAAAGAAGATGCATAATGCAAGAAAATAAGCAACAGAAGCCAAAGGAAGAAAAGAAATTAAATAACTTCAAAATCTGATATTGTTCCATGACTACATCAGTCTGTTTAGCTTTGCAAATTACAATTTTCATTTGATTGTTAATTTTGCTGAACAATCTGCAATGTGTGTCATCTTTTTTCTGTGCTTGTAGAAACTGCCAATGCATCAAGACACTGGGTCAAGGCAAATCACTGATTTGTATTAGGTATTTCACTTGCTTTAGTCCAAATAACTATAGCGTATACTGACATCCAATATTCAAATATGCAATATAAATTTAATTTGCAGTCTCTTGCATTTCTAATGCATGGGGAATTTTTAACAGAGTGCAACCATTTTAAATATTTATAAAAACTCACAGTACTGCAAAGTTATTGGATATTATAATTTGCTTCATACATAAACATGACAGTAAAAATATCCAAAGAAAAAAGCAAGAGTTCTACCTCATGGCTTTATTATTAAAGGTTGTTTGAAAGAAGTTTCAATATTAAACAAAAAAGAGTTTATCAGAAGGCACCTGAAAGTTCACAGAAGGCGAGATGCACAAGCAATAAAGTAGGAGAAGTGAGCTCTGGGAATCATCTTCAGGAAGCAGTGATTTGGAACATGAAGCTGCTCCTCAAGAGCTTTTCATCCCCTAAAGCATGGCAACTAAAGTGAATGTGGCTTTTTTCATGCCCTTCTTGTGGCTCGACCCAGCCAACAGCCAAGCCCCATGATAACCACTGAGTCACTCTCTCCCCTGCCAGTAAGATTGGGAAGAAAATCAAAAGAGCAAAAGCAAAAAAACCCCATGGGTTGAGATAAAGACAGTTTAATGGGGAAAGCATAAGCCACACAGACAAGCAAAGCAAAGCAAAGCAAGGAATTAATTCCCCGCTACCTATGGGCGGGCAGGTGTTCAGCCATCCCCAGGACAGCAGGGCTCTATCACCTGTAGCAGTGACTTGGGAAGACAAATGCCATCACTCCAAATGTCCCCTCCTTCCTACTTTCCCCCCCCACTTTATATACTGAGCATGATGTCACATGGTCTGGAATATCCCTTTGGCCAGTTTGGGTCACCTGTACTGGCTGTATCCCCTCCCAGCCTCACATGCACTCCCGGTCTCCTCCCCAACATGGCAGTATGAAAAGCAGAAAAGGCCTTGACTCTGTGTAAGCCCTACTCAGCAATGACAAAAAACATCTCTATATTATCATCCCCATGTTCAGCACAAATTCAGCCACTATGAAGAAAATGAACCCTACCCCAGCTAAAGCCAGCACAACCAAACCACTCCTGACTGTCCACCTGGCACTGTGCACCCTCCCAGACACAGGGAGTCAGAATGAGAGATGGATGACCATGGCTACCCTCCTTGGCTCCAACTAACTTCTCTTTGAGCTTTGTCATGTATTGTTAAAGAATTCAGCCTTCAGGCTGATCTAGTATATACTGGATAATTTTAAATCAGCTGAGCTCTATGCAGCTTCTCGTTGTAATCACAGCCCAGCAGTGGGTATATTGCTATTGGTTTTTTTCCTGACTTGAGTTATTGATATATGGAAAGCAGTTCTCACTTCCTTTAAATCTTTTGGAAGAACTAAATGGCAATCCCCTTGGCCCCCTTCTTTAAGAGAATAGAGATAGATTGGGGCACTAGATGGTGAAAAGGCATCTTCATGCAGCCTAACAGAAAGGGAACAGGGTATGTAGACTGTTCTTTAGATGTTTTTTCAGCATCTAAAGAGCAGGCTAACAAGTAAGAGACTCATAGAACCCAGCCAAGTTCTGATAAGTTGCCTGGTTCTTATGCTCAGTCTAATGCTTTGTGATTTCAAGAGATAGTGAAAAACAACAAAAAATAATAATAAAAAGAATTAAGAGTTCACACTTTTACACTTAGAAATAGTAACACAAAAATGACTGCACTGAGTCAAAACAGTGGTGCATGTAATCCGGTATCCAACAGTAAACCCCATTTTAACTAAATAAGACTAGAGCAGGAATATAATTGTTTGCATACCAGATCTTGACATACCGGGATACTATAACGTAATTTAGTAAAACGAGTGGCTAAGGATCCAATATTCAGTGCTGCATACCACTTCAAAGTGCAATGTTGGTAATGTGCAATTGCACTGAAGCCACAGTCAAAACCCCCAAATCACAGAAATGGATTGAAACAAGCAAAGGAAATTGGCTTTTAACCAGGGGTAAAATGCAAATAAGTGCTCACCCTAAAAAAGTCCAACAAGTAAACAAACAGAAAAGGTCATAATGAATCCAGAGCAGAATTCCCATCATTATCATAATGCTAGCACATGAGTTCCCTAGTGTTCTTGCTAAAATGAACAAAAAAAAAAAAAAAAAAAAAAAAAAAAAAAAAAAAAAAAAAAAAAAAAAAAAAAAAAAAGTGTTAAGAAGTTGTTTTCTCCTCCATTAGATAATTATCAATTGTTCTGTTCAACTGTCAAATTACCTGTTACAGTGAAACATGATATAAAAATACACAAGATATGTTGCATTACCCAGGAATGAGTCTCTGAAGGACAAGGAAAGGGGGAGGCACCTGGAACTACTTTTTTTTTTTTTTTGCCCAGCAGACCTTGTTGTAGTTCAATTACAATTGGGAATGCTGTTTTATGTTACTTGTGGGCTAAGAAGAAAAGTAGTAAAACATAAGGTTGTGTTTACTACTACTCCATTAGAGGCTGCAGCATGGGTTACACACTGCCTGGCTGAGCCCAGGGCAACAGGAAAATATTGAACCATTTTGTTCAGATCCAGGAGATGAATGATGCAAGATGGGGGCGGGTGTCTGCACAGGGTAGGGATGAAACGCTCAAAATCATTCCAGGGAAGCCCTAGATCCTGAGTTTCCATCTCAGCCAAGAAAGCCTTGGGAAATTTGTTAAGCCTTTGATAACTTTAAATACAGTGCCTAGGAAAATAAAGGCAAGCCTATATTTCATTTTGGCTTGGCAGTTGGCAATTGACCCAGCAATTCATAAAAAGTCAGTTAAATAAACTGGAATGCTGCTAAACACTCCAGTCTAACATGTTTAGAGGTTTTAATTGCAAGGGAAAAAACACAATACAGTTACCTGAGCAGTGGAGTTTGGCTGATAGAAATAAAAGGAAAACTTATGACCTGGCATCACATTCAAAGGAGGACATAGATAATAAAGTGTCTTCCTTCACCTCCTTTACCACAATATCATTGATCTATTCCAAAAATACAGAGCAATATGAATCTTTTACAATATTATCACTGTAGCTTCTTGCTCAGTGGTAATTCAACTTGAAGTTCGTGAAGAAAAGCCAATACATGAACTGAAGCAGTCCTGTACTTCGCCATTTTTATCAGTCAGAAACAGACCTTTTCAACTCCAACAGTGGGAAATAACACTCAGATACCAAATTTATCACACAACGAATATAAATTATACAGACGAATGCAGTACTCTAAAAGCGTATCAATATTGTCCTCAGCAACAGAAAATTCTTCTGTAATGAAAAATATAAAGAGAAAAAAATAACTATATCTGGTAAGCAGGGGGCAGAGACTGTACCACCCCACATTCCACCTCAACAGGTAAATGATAGATTTGTCATGATATGGTTTAGGATTTATGCAAGAAATTCAGAAATATTTCCACAGGCTTATACAAGAAGTTCAGAATTACTTATTAGACTAACCATTTTTTTGTCACAATCCTCTCACATTTAGTATACAAACATATAAAGTTTAGTGAAAAAATATATTGTAAGGAAGTAAGAAACGCAAGTATACATTCCACTATATATTCCTAATTTTACAGACCACAGACATAAGAGTTATCACATAAAAGAGAAAGACACTTCACTGAGTACAAAATCAAGAACCTAAAACGATAAAGCCTCCAGTTAAATAATTTTGTTTGCATTTATAATAGTTTCTTCTTCGTTTGCTCCCTCTGTCTGTGGGACGGGATTTTTGGCTTGTCCATATGGAGTATAACAGTACCGAGATACTTGCAAAAAAATAATTGGGAGAAATCAAGTTTGGTATAATAAAATAAATACCTTGAATTTACAAAGTTCACTTCTAGTTAAATGAAAGCTGCCTACCACATTGTCTCTGCAGGTGCTGCAAGACCTATTTCTGGCAGCATCATGGCAGCTCAGGCCAATTAAATGCAGGGAGCGCAGCAGCCCACCGGTGACCTCGCTGAGCACCCCAGGGTTTTCCTGCCAAGGAAAGCCTCATTGAGAGGCCGTGGCTTGGCAGTGTAAACACTGGAGCTGCTGATGGGAGCAGGAGGAAGCAAGCAGCACGTTTGTCTCAGGAAAGCCATGTCTTTGCTGGGACATGAGAACTCAGAGAACACAATGGTGAGGAGTGCCAGCTCCTGGCATTAGTGGGTGAGCAGCACCTCATCACTGCAGATCCACCAAGCCAAGGGGAACATGACTTTTAAACAACTTGGTGCCTTTACAGTTTGTACAGTGCTTGGATACCTTTAATGCTGCAAGACGTGGTCAGAGATTTCTTGCAATCTGAGCAGATCCATTTGGCTCCAAAGTGACTAAGGCTGCTTCCTCTTCACATTGATCCATTCCCTTTTTAAAACATGATGACTTGGGAGATGTGCAAGCTCCCATTTGCAGTGTTTTCCATACTTCCTGCAGCAGAATGGACTATTTTCAGTTCCTTTTTGCATTTTTAATTCTCGCCTGCCTCTGTTTTTTCCCTCTGAAGGTAGGCATATGGTTACTACAGAAGGGGAAGTCAGTTGCTGATTTTTTAGGAAGAATGAACTCACCCACAAGCCAGTACTGATGAAGTTTATGATTTTTTATTTATTTCCCTTACTGATCATTTAAAGCTTCCTTTGGTAACAGGTGCTTGGCTGAGGCCTGATAAAGTCTCACAGGTTTTTGGGGTACTGTGTGACTCTGCCATTGACAGAAGTGTTCTTCAGTGCTCCCTTGAGAGCTTTCTTTTCCATCCTTTGATGCAAATCAACACAGTTCATTTTTAAGCAGAGCAGGTGATTAACATCAGATGAGAATCTGCCATCTTCCATTTTAACTTCCGGGAAAACAACTAGTAATTCAAGGCTTTCCTGCCTAGAAGACAGCAGTCATTCATATAAGCACTTCTTCAATTAGATGCAAGCTCATGATCAAAAGTTAAAAGTCCACAAAAAACCCAACTGTGAGAACAGATTTCAGAATGATAATCCTTATGCTGAAGGGCATAATGCTACTGAAATATGTATTCAAAGACCATTCCTGCATAAGTACAATAGCTGCTCAAATTCCCAGGGAAGAAAATGAATTGTATAAGATTTTGTTATCCAGCGGCAGCAACAATTATTTTTGCATTTTTCTCTTAAATAACATATACTGGCAATCACTGTCATTAAAAATATACATTTTTAAAATCCCTTAAGCCACTGTTTCTACTTACTCTCTTTGAGGATGTACTAGTTGGTAGCACGGGAACTTTCATCATATATCAATTAGTAAGTGAAAGAGAACTACTGCACATGTTAATTTACTGTTTTCATTAGATGGAGCTGAACAGTATTAACAGTGATGAGCCTAATGAAATGAATATTATATCTGAGTGTTTACTCTGACTCAAAGACAGAAAACTACCTACAGGAATTTTCCACACTGAATTCTGAGTGGAAAACCAGCTCATACAGCTCATAAAATCACACACACAAATCCACAAAAAAAAAAAAAAAAAAAAAAAAAAAAAGCATTAAAAAAATTAATTTCTTAAAAGAATGTGTATGGGAGTGATAAAATTTATTTTCTAGACAGAATGAAAGTGCTGCTTTTCTGGTAAATGTTTCATTACCTGCTTTGTATCACTTGTCCCAGAGCCTTGCTATTACAGGACTTGGAATATGTCTGTTCCCAGTGCCGCCGGCTGTCAGGCTGTGATTATGCAGCCATCCGTGGGAACACTAAATAATGTCACAAGACATGAAAACTGTATTAACTTCCCGGTGAGGGGAAACAGGAGGGACACTTCTCTTAGCTTATCATCACTTTTTCTTCCAGTTTGCATGAATTAAACAGTGATGTCTGCAAAAGGACTTGGGAGCTACAGCTGATATTTAAGTGGGACTGGGACTTGCGCACTTCTGATTCAGCTCACGGGCTCATGAAAGCCAAAGGATGTCTGTGTTTTTGGAATAAAACAGCAGTATGGAATCCCTTCAACCTTTATTACTCACTCAAAATCCAGATTATTGAAATTTATTTTCTTTTGTCACTGTAGAAGGCAGAGCAGTATCAGTCAGAAATATATGTATGTAAGGTAAATTATATTTGACTCCGAGCATCACAAGAAAAATTTAGTTAATTGAGTGACATAGAGGGAAAGATTGGTAAAAGGGGCAGAAAAGGTAAGAAGAAACCTCCTCACTGCCTAAGTATTGCAAAGCAAGAGGAAGCAGAAAAGAGATGAAAAACAGAGAGGTTGGAGAGTGTCTCCAGCCAGATTTGGAGAAAAACATCATGCTTAACTCCACATGATGAATTCCAAGCAGTCATGAAAAAATGCAAATCCTTTGCCCTAAAGGAAAAGGTAAAGCATAACAGTTCTGCCTAATATCAAAAGACAGTTCAGGAAAAAGAGTAAAAATCCCACCATTTATTTGCAACTAAATCTTGCCTATCAGCCACCTTCAGATTACTCAGACTATCTCTGACTTATCTGAGGCATGGGCTAGAAGCTGTCAGGGTTGCCTATCCTTTGGCTGGATGCCAGGTGTCCACCAAGCTGCTCTATTACGCTCCTTCTCAGTTGGACACGACAGGGAGGAAATAAGATAGGAAAAAAAACTTACGTGCCAAGAAAAAGACAGTTTATTAAAGCAAAAGCAAAGGCCATGTACAGAAGCAAAAGAAAATATTTTTTCTCGACTTCCCATCAGCAGATGATGTCCAACTACTTCCCAGAAGGCAGGCTTTCAGCAAGTGCTCTGGAAGACAATTGTCATAATAAAAAATGTCTGTCCCCCTCCTTCTCCTCCTTTAGCTTCTATTGTTGAACACATTTCATATGGTACAGAACATCCCTTTGTTTAGTTTGGGTCAGCTGTCTTGGCTAGGTCCTCTTTCAAGATCTTGCCCAGCCTGAGCCTAGTGGTGAGGGGAGAAAGTTGGGGAGACAGCCTTGGTGCAGCAGTACCCAAACCTCTGGTGTGTTATCAGCACCTTTCTAGATACCCATAGAATGAACCCACTGCACTGTGAGGGATGCAATAGGGAAAATTAACTCCATCTGAACCAGAATCAATACACTGTCATCATCAGGTGACCTGCAGAGGAGTCCCTATGAGAGAGAGAAGCTCAGCTGCTTAACTAATGCAAATTAGTATCTCTTCATTATCTTTATAGAGCTCTGACAAATGTACTTCAGCTGAAGATCTGGCTTATTCTGTCTTGTTCTGCTTCAAGCAGACACACCCCTTCTATCTCTATTTTAATGCAAAGCACCTAATAAAACTTTCATTTTGACACAAGTGGGCTGCATGAATGAGAAAGAAAGCTGATAAGCTTCTCAACAGTTGGCAACAAGATACTCAACTAATGAGTAAAAAATCGGAATTGTGGTCTTACTCTTCTGATGATGAGTATTTCTAGTAATTGATGTCAGTAACACAGGCCTTGGAGAGGGACTGGTTTGGGTAGGAGATGTAATTCTGCTGGAAGGAATTACAGACTGTAAGCTCATCTTCAAAGAGACCCAGGTATTTCTGTCAA
This sequence comes from Hirundo rustica, assembly GCF_015227805.2. NCBI lineage: Eukaryota > Metazoa > Chordata > Aves > Passeriformes > Hirundinidae > Hirundo > Hirundo rustica. The sequence continues at coordinate 83,824,789 of NC_053452.1, forward strand.
AGCTTTCACCTGGGCTGTGTGAGCTGCACAGCTACAACTGTTTAACACTGTGTTATTCATTGCTGCATTCCCACGATATCAATCTTCCCCCTTCTTGATCCACATGTCTCTTCCTGAGAAGTGGAATGCCTTACCAAGAACTAAGATGAGAGGGAGGGCTTGGGGAACGTGGTCCCAAGTGGGGCCTATGTGACCTCCTGGCAATCACCAGGAAGCTTCATACTGACAATACAATGCATCAAGATGAGTTCCCTGGATATCCAGTAAGAATAGCTATGTGGTAAGGGGTGTTCCCAGGACAATTAATTTCCCTGTGAGCCGTATATGACATGCCAACATCCCATCCACATTCAGGGTTTCATTCTAGGGCTCAGGCCGGGCTATCAGACAATGACATAATGACCCAGATGCCATGGTAAACCAGCAAGAGTTTCCTTACATCCTCAGGTTCCTAAATACCTTCCAAACCTGGGCTCCAAATCCTCTTTTCTGCTCTTGGGAGAGTTCCTATCCTCTTCTCTTTGGCAGAGACAATCTGCCACACTGACAGTTCACTTTGCAGTCCATTCTGGGCACAGGTAGTGGCCCGCTGAGCCTAGAGAGTCATCATGCTAATTGCCACCATGGCCATGGGGAAAAAAGACAAGATCTAAGAAGCTGCCTTCACCTTTCTCAATTTCAACAAACATTTGTTGTCCAGTGTATTGTTCAATGTAAAATATATTTGAAATACTTACAATTAAGACCCACTTCAGCTTCACATTTTCTTCTGTATTCCCAAAGTGGCACAAGCAAATATTCAGCTGGTTCAGGTTGTCCTAAACACCTGTTGCACTCCCTCTTGTGCCCCAGTTCCTAGCACGAGTCTTGGCAAAGCATGGGAGGCAACCAGCTCTTTCCCCATTGCAGAAAGCCAGGTGGTGAGTGCTGAAGCAGCGTCGATGATGACGGAAGAGTGAGTAAGGCTTCAGATAAATAAAATCTATGTTAGGATTTCAAGCATCCCACACCACAGAAGGATCCAGGAATCCTGCTAAAATGACACCATCCAGTTGGTATTTTTGAACTCCATTTCCTTATCACTTTTTTAAAGGCCAATTTCTTTGTTAACATGTAAAAGAGTATTTGAAAAGGACTCACATCTATGTACTATATGATAAAACAGCTAGTGGTTTTCATGACTGATTTAGAGATTGCTTCCATCTGCAGTATTCTAAATACCATGTCTCATTTCAGAGGAGAAAAGTGGCATAAATATGTGACTAAGTGACATAAAAAATTTGACACCTCAGGAATAGCATTTTCTGTATGATCTCAAGCTCGATAGAAATGAAGCGTACATTTTTCATGCTAAAAGATACTAATCTGAACATTCTGCAGAAATGGGGCCTATTGACATTTACCTGAGGAAAAATAATACACAAATTCTATGCGTGGACAAAATAAATGCATATTCCCTTCAAGTGCATATTGCCAGTGATCTAAAATTAGAATGGAATTTAATTTAATTGGATTTGGAAATAGAAATTAGTTCCAGTTAATCCAAAATATTTTTATGAACCCAATGTGTGCAATAGGGGTTTTCTTTCCAAGAAAGTAGATTAGTAGAAAATATCCAGAAGAAATTTTCACAGCAAAACTTTGTAAACAGAAGAAAACAGTAATTTGCTGTCTCATAGCCAAAGGGGGTCCTGTGAGAAAAAGGATTATCCTCAAACTTGTTAGAATCCAGAATTCTCTGTTTTGACCCCTCAAATTGATGGCAGTATATTATTAAGAATAAACCTGTATTGGTTGAAGTACCACCACAACAACAAAACCTAAGCAGAAATAACAGTGAGTGTATCCAAAATGCATATATATTTGAATTTGTTGTTCACAAGCACCATCTGGAAAAGCCTCATCCACAAAAATGAAAGAACAAGAAAAAAAAAAAAAGTGTTTCCTTCCCTGTATGTCATTAACATCTGAACTTCATGAGGAGATGGGTCAAACTGAATGGCAAGTTAAACCTTACAGCAGCAGCACAAGACAAGCACAAACAAAGCTAAAATTCTGAATATATTGTATCCTTTCCTGTGCTTTGGTTTTGTTCAGAAAAGCCTGGAGAAGTATTGCTGGATAGGTTCTCAAATGTGCATCTGTGTGCCTTACAATTGCTCTGGAGAGGCGCTTTTCCAGCCTTTTCAGGAACTTTTCCTCTCTTTCCTGGAAATGCTGCTGAAAACCTGACTGAGGATTACAATAGGGGTCTTGCCATTACTAACCAGAATTAAAGGATTGCTCTGTGTGCTGGTTGTATTTGTAGTTTATACATCCCAGAATGCTACCTCCCTTTTTTCAGACCCACATGCAGCTCAAAATACATAATATTGTCAGGATATTCCCTGGAGAATGGCCCCGTAGAACAGAATAGTCCAGCCAGTGATACTGTGCTTGATGCACCTCTGGACATGGGTTGCCCTCTGGGCTTCGAGGGCACACTTGTTTTGTGCAGAGTTTGCTGCTAATCACCACCCCCAGATTCCCTCTTGCAGGGCTGCTCTACAGCCACTTCTCCCCCTCTTCATGCTTGTGCTCAGTGTTCCTTCACCCCAGGTGCAGAATCCAATACTTGGACTTGTCAGCTATCATGCTATTAATGATTGCCCAAGGCCCCAAGCTATCTAGATTGGAGACTGGAGTCCTATGCTCTCCATTTCCTATTAGTTCACTGAACTATATCTGGTTAAATGTAGCTTGTTCCAGTTGTTCCTACTGAATGTGCAGATTTTTTCAGATTATTTCTCTGTTTTCTTTTTTCTGCCTTGCAGCATAACTATAGATCTTCTGTTTTGTTTTGGTTTGGTTTTTTTCCCATGTATAAGCACCCTATCTGTTCCTTCCACGAGACCACTGGTGAAAACAAACTAGAAGCCAAATCCTGCAGAGCTGCATAAATATAGCTTACTCTTTTGTCAAGAAAGTGCTGAAAAGTATTTCTTGAGCTCAATTTTGCTTGCAGGTTAGGGTTCTTTCATCTAAACTATGATCCTGTAGCTGACTTGTGAATATAATGTTAAACATTGTGAAAAGCCTTACTAAGAACCAGGTATACAATATTCACACTCCCATTCTACCCACAAATGCCATTATTCCAGTGTAAAAAGAGTTACTTGGATCTGTGAAGAAAAAGTTACATGCTACAAGTCAGACAAGAAGAGAGTTGATGCAACTCCTCTTATCATTTTTCAGTTACTTATGAATGTGATGCTGAATCATCTGTTCCAGGGTTTTTCTGGGTATTAAAGTTATGCTGAGTGCTACGTAGCACCCTTGCTTCTCCTCACCCTTGTTCCTTCTAAAGAAAGGGGGGAAAGCAAAAATTATGAGATCAATTTATGATCCTTCATCCATCCCCTTTGTGAACCCCCAGAGCTGGTAGCTGCTGGCTCCCACATCCTTTTAGCAAGTGCTTTTTTTGTCAAAGAATTGGATTCATCAGGTCTGGAAGAGTTGCAAACATCTTATCTATCTGAGTATCTTATTTACCTCTGAGACAGAGGGTTTATTGCTGGTATTAACTTTTCTAATCTCTCTTGCTGCCTCTTCTGTTAATGATTGAAAGGTAACACTGTCTACCTCGCTTAACAGTTAATTAAAAAAACCTGAACCTTCTGCAGCACTTCTTACTCTTTATAAAATTTAATGATGGCAAATGTGTCCTGAAATTCAATTAGAAATTCAGTTTACAAAAATTCAATACCATTCATAATTGCAAATGGTTCAGGTTCATTCAATAGAATGAATTATTGTCTATTGTATTTCCTTTAAATCCTGGTTAACCTCTTGCTGCTTCTAAATTGGGATAAAAGCAGAGAGACGTAGAATGAGACTATCCTCAGAATATCAATATAAATTGACTGAAATATGTTGCTGAGGATGCAACTTGCATGTTAAAAAAATCACTTCAGTTATGATACAAAACTTGAATGTGGAGGAATAATTCAATAACGGCAATGAAATTTCATCTTCTTAAAATGTTATTAAATGTTATGTAAATCATTGTTAATTATATTCAGTGCCAAAAATACTGCTGTGTAGATACTGTTTCAGTGGCAATGAGCACAAGAAAGACAAAATGATGGTTTGTCTTGCTTTACTTGTACTGGAAAAGGGGAACTTTGACACCTTTTGATGAGCAGAAAGATATTAAATCTGAAGGGAAAAGTCAGCTCTAGATAAAACAAGTTTTTGATCTGGCAGCTTCTAAAAGGCAATTTGCACTTGATCTGACTCACATATTAAAAATATACAGTAGACAATTAATTCAAAGAGTAGTGGCTTTTCAACATCTTATTTTTGAAAGAACTAACGTTCCCAGAATCAAATTAAAATGCACTTTTAGAAATACGCAATTTGAAAGTGCTGTTATCTTTAATATTGGAGGCCATGCTACCCTCCTTCCCTAAAATCCTTGTTTGAAGGTCTGGAGAAAAAGTTTAACTCAATTGCTGGGGCATTATTTTAGCCTTTATTCATGAAGGCATTGGAGCACGTGCTCAATTCTCATTTAAATCAATGGGGTTAAGTGTTTTGGTCCAGAGCAGATCTGCGTTTACTTCTTTAATAATAAAATAACCCTAGAAGTAACTATTTCATATTTTTAAAAAATAGAGAAAACAGTCTGTAGATGTATAAACACAATTTTTTTCTCTGAAGATTTTATGTAATTAGAGTTAGCAGTGCTTGGTGAAAATGGTGTAAGACACTGGAGGATGAGAGGGAGTATTTCCTTATTATTTGAGGTGGGATAGAAAATTTGCTGCAAATACTGGGTGAGAGGACTGCAGGGCTGTGCAGTGCTCTGCTGAGGCACCTGTAGGGTCTCTGCTTCCACCTGGAGGGAAATCACCTACCAAACAAATCCTGTCACCAGTAGGCAACCAAAATGCTCTCTCATAATGCTATATTTGTCCTCCACTTAATACATCAGAAGACAAAACAAATAAGGCATGAAAAAGTGCAGCATTTTAAGGAGTGTTGCAGCAGGAGAAGATGTTAACAGTCAAGGTTAGGAAAGAGGAATGAAAAGTTGTAAGGGCACTTCACATATTCACTGAAGCTGGAAGGCTGAGGTTGCTCAACTTGCAGCCCTCATCAAAGCTTACACCAACTGCAGTGAGCTCAGAATTGGAGCTGAGGGCCCCAGTTGAGGAGAGCACTCAGTCAAATCCTTAAGTGTTTTGTTGACAAGGGCTAGGTTGAAGGATGTGCTTGAAGTGCAGGTGCCAGCGCTCACAGGAACAGAATTGAAAATGCATGTCTCACAAGGACAGCAGTGAGAAGTTTCACACTTGCAGAGGTTCTGCTGGAAGAACCTTCTGCACACGGTTTGCAGAAAGGTAACACAAGCAGTGGCGACTGTGAGAGAAAAAAAATGATGTATCATTTAAATAAATACATAAAGCCACTTATCATCTGCTCTACCTGCAGCCCCAATTGAGAGAAATTCAATGGAATAGTGGCATCATGTGGCAAGTTGAAAACACTTTAAATTGACTATTCTTTTTTTGTCCTTGGATTAATACACAACATTCTGTGCTGTAGGGCAGGAAAACAACCCTTGCCTTCAGCTTATAAACAAATCATGAGGAACCGATAATTTTAAAATTATTTGTTCAACAGAAGAGATGGAGAAGGAAAATTGATGTAAACTATGTCTTGGCACAAAAGTACATAGGCCACTTTAGCACGTGTGAGGCTATCTTACCTTCTCTGCCTTCTCTATGAAAAGAACTGACCCAAAGGCACAACCAAAATATGCCCTTAAAACGCCGAACATGCACAGAAAAGAGTAAGCAGTGCCTGCATCTTTAATAACATTTAAACAGTCACTTTTCAGGGGCCATTGGTTAAAAACCACAAAGGGTCCAGGGAGCTGCAGCCATGGCGATGTCTCCCCTACTGTTTGAATACCTACAGCACTGCACTGCAGTTGTACACCCTACTGTCTCCTTGCTTCTCTTCTCTCTCTCTCTCTCTCTCACACACACACACACACACACACTCAGAGTGAATCCTGCACTCAGCATCATCCTGACTTCAACAAGACAGGTGCTCTCACAAAAGAACTGATGCGGCTCAAGATCTTCAGTCATGGTGCTGAAAAAAAGGGAAATGTTTATGAATGAAAAATATCAAATCAAATGGACTCTGACCTCCTCCATAGAGTGGACTCCAGCCATTAGGTTTTTATACAAAATATTGGCACTGCATTGCACTTGTTCTAGCACCATATATGGGAATACTGAAAAGGACTTCTGTAATGGAAATGCAAGACTAAGAGGCAATTTTTAGCCTCTGCATTTGCAATATGAGCAAATATTTTTTGCCTTTCCAACTAAGTACCAGGATTATCAAGTTCATTGAAGGAATTTCTTTCAAGAAAGCAGCTGCCAGTAGTTGAACTCTAATAGGACAGTGCTTTGACCTGGAAGATACATGATGCCTTTCTACAGCTTAAGGGCAGTAAAAGTGTTTTGAATTCATATTTTTGGATCCATTAATTTATCATAGATCAAAGAAATCAGATAGTAATATGCCCTTTGGTACTAAGTAATCACTTCTGTATCTTTGTAATATTAGATAGGATGGTGTAATTGGAAAAAAACCCCAGATTGCATACACTATTGATGCTATAAAGCTGGTGAATCCTGATAAGAAATATAATAGTCGGTTTGGGGGTTTTTTGTGGGTTTTTTTTTTGTTTGTGTGGTTTTGGTTTTTTTTGGGTTGTTTTTTTTTTTTTTTTTTTTTTTTTTGTCTTGTATGAATGAAAAGCCATTTTACATTCACTTGAACATACCTACCAGTTCAGAAAGAAAGGCATTCACTCTTGGCTGCCTTCTTTAGGATCTGTGATTAGGTGATAAGGCAGAGACATACAAGCCAATATATTATTTGTTTGCAATTAGGTCAACATTAATTTTTCAACACTCTTTTTTAGTGAAAGCACAGCTTCAAACTTCTCAGCCTGATGACAGTAAAGCAGTGATACAAACTCCCAGCTATTGATCTTTCAAGGATTACTTATGAGAAACTATGCTGAGGCAAAGTATTAGTATAGTTTCAAATTTCATCTCCCAGTTTTCAGATTTTGGTTGGGCATGTTCTATCATTTCTACAACACATTAGATCTTCACGGTAATATCCAAAGAGCACGCATGTCAAATTACACAGCTGTTACAGTTTAAGCAGACATTGTTCTGTTAGGGGACAACAACTTCTTCGTTAAATTCCTGGGAAACGTATCATCATAGTGTTCCATCTTACCTTTTCCAGACAAAAGCATTTTGGTGCTTTGCTTTTTAATGTAGAGACAATTCCAGTTACATGAAATGGTTTTAAAACCCCTAAATGAAACTAAACCTGTGTATGAAATTTCATTACTGATACAAAACTGAGCTGTGCCGAGATGGACTGCCGGATGCAGTTACTATATTGAATCTAGCTTGTCTCCTCTGAGAAAATGAGGATAAATACTGCCAATAAGAAGTAAATGTGAATTGTTCTTTAGCTGTTTGGGTCATGTTTAAAAGCTATCAACACAGTTGGGGGGTTTGGTACGATAGAAAATGGTGGCTATAAACCGCAGTTCGAAGAGATACATTTTAAAAAAATCAAGCACCTGAAAAAGGATATGAAAATCTAATTAGACACTTATTTATTTATTTAGGTGTTCAGTAGTCTGCTTGGGGTACTTCTGCATTTGGTTCAGGTTTGCCTCAGCTGCTGCGGTCATCAGCATTAATTACAGAGATGTTAATTTTGCTCCTACTCAGCAAAACCACAATAAAGGGTAGTCTAAGATAAATCTCCACGACTATAGTTGTTCACATTTTGCTACAGTGATATTAACAGTGTGCAGCTGCTGTGGGCTGTAAGGTGCTTTTGTCCCAATAAGTTTCTGATTAGATGGCCACACATGATTAGCCAAAGACTGAACTGTCCAACAGGAAAGGCAGAGCAGACACTTCCTTGAGAGATGCATTTGTGCCACTTTGTATTAATAATCATATCCTTGGTATTTACACACCCAGTTTGTCTTTTATCAAACCTTTCATCTCAGTACCACTCATTTCCCAGCCTCACTCATATTTCTCCCCCTCTGGAAGACTGAACGAGGACAGGAACATTGCAGAACAGCTGCTTGATTTGCTTACAGCAGTGTCCTCAAAGCCATCATTTGAGGAATAGCCTGGTCCTTTATTTGACAAAACTAGGGGGGTTGCCCCCCCTTTTTGGAGGATTTGGAGAAGGGCCAAAGATTTGTAGAGATTCTGCTATAAGGTGTCAGAATTCTGTGGGCTGTTATCAGAAGAGCAGCTTCCTGCTGCTGCTAAGACACATTTGTGACAGAAAAATGTCCTTGCCTTCAGCTAAACCATACTGCATTGCACACTGGCAGTAAAAAGAAGACTGCTCTAGAGGAAGAAAAACAAGAAAAAAAATATAAGGGTTATTTATCTAAACACAAAAAATATTAATACAAACTTATTTTTTTATTAGACTCACCAGCATGCTGAGCTCTGCACTGAGTAAACCAGGGCTTCAGCCAGAGTCTGCAGAACGCAAAAATTGGGCTTGACTGCTACTCATGCCATGGGATGCAGCTGCAGGAAAATCGACTGAGCACTGTGATGCTCTCATGTGGGAGAAGATGGACCTGTTTATACCCAAGTTAACTGGGTTGCTGGAGCTAGAGCCTAGGGTGGGACCTCCATAGAAGAGCCTCCCCAGAGTGGTACCACACGGTAATGTGGTGACGTATTGCTACAGACAAGGAATTATGGAAACCAGGAAACACAGCAGGAACGTGTGGACAACATTCAGCATGGCAATGATTGTGAGTGAACTGGAGATGTGCGCTGATGTGAAACAGGCACATTCCCCTAAGCCACCAAATTAACAGGATACACAAAACTTGATGAGTTTCAAAGGAGTGGAAAAAGTGACATTGTTAGTCCTTGTTAGAAAGACAGTGAAGACCAAAAGCAGACCTGCTCTTCAGACATTAAAACATCTAGAAAAACTGTAGCTGTAAATTTTCTTCTGTTTCCACAAGGCTGAAATTTTAGAGAATGCAATGAGAATGCAAACTTACACACAGTTCAGCTACTGAGAATTTTTTTATCGATTCCAGCTCCAGCAGAAATATTTCAATACACACCCACAAGGAAACGCTTGGAGCAGTAAGAATTGAGGCTGTCTTTCAAAAAATCTCTCACTGCCAATTCTGCTGAGTGACTTCACGTGATGGAGAAAAAACACCACAAGAACTGCTAAAGATAGTGTTGGGAAAGACAAAGACCTTTGCAAGAAGGCAAAGCAAAACATTCTTCACTTCCCATTGCTGAGAAATGTTAAAAATCACTCTTCCACTTCTACCCAAGGTTTTAACATTTTTTTTCCTACAGAAGAAATGAAGTTTGTGCAGTAGTTGTTTTCTGAAGAAGGTTAATGGGACCTCTCAGCTTTAGTTTTCCCTGTCACATCTGCTGACCTCATCTGAGAAGAGTCTGCAAGGTCTAACACCTCTGTTTTGAACTGCAGCTACAGCAGACACACAGAGACATCCCTGTTCCCGCATCACTTTGTCTATGTGAAGCAACAGGTCTCCAGGGGTGGTCTGGACATTTGCCTTGCTGTCCAGAAGAGGAAATTATAGTCACAGACAGTTCCATTGAAGAAAAAAGTTGTGGCAGAGCTGCATTGCTGAAAAATGGATAGGAGGAATATTTTGAATCCTGACAGTTCTCAGCTAGATAGAAACCTGAGAGCTCCTTTTGGGAAAATTATGAAAATTTTCATAAAATACAGGCTGGGAAGGACCCTCAGAGGTATTTAGTGTTACCCCCAGTTGAAAGCAAGGCTAACTTCAGTGTTAGATCAGCCTGTTCAAGACCTTTTCAAGTCTGGAAAATTTCTTGGAGTGGAGGCACTTCAGTGTCCCCAAGCAATATGTTCCTGTGTTTAGACAACTTCACTGTGAAATTTTTTGGTTGTGGTGGTGTGTTTTTTAGTTAACCATCTGTATTCTTCTCTGCCTACAGAAAGAATGCAGTTTCTCAAGAGGACTGTGGAAAGGTTATGGAGGACCTCTTGTTAGCTGAGGAGAAATTCTCCCTCTCTGTGATGGGATTTTCCCAGTACACTACAGTGTTGCAGGTCAACAAAAGGCCTCCCCATTCTTGTGCACAAGCCAGCAAGACTGTTGTCAACATACACGAGCTTTCTTAGGAAAAGCTTGGGAAGAGCCTGTCTTAGCAAACCAATTTAACACACAAAGAGACACAACCTCTGCTCTGGCATTGGGTCTGGAGAAGCAGAAGTCAGGTGCTGAAGAACAACCTCAGACTTACTGTTCTGTGTTAGCCAAGGATCCTCACCCAGCAGCACAAGCTGACCCTTACAGACACCCATATTCCCTTTTCTTTTGAAGCAGGATGTTTCCAGCACAGTCTAAATAAGTCAGTTATTAAACTTTTAGTAAATCAAAAGAGGATTCAGCTATTGTGGAAACAATAACTTATCAGTTAGAGGATGCAATGAAATTGATAGCAGGGAAGCCCATATGGCCTTGATGGGAAGGAAACCCAGAAAAACCCACTCAGTTCATTGTTGGGGAGGCTTCCTTCATCATGGTGAAAGGACAAATATATCATTGGCCTAAGCAGATCTAGGGTTAACAGATGTCAGACTTCTGCCTCTGATGGGAATTGCACACTTACAGGTCTGGCTTGGGTCAGACAAAAACATAGCAGGTACTGAAACCAGAGTCACAGAGCAGAGAGCTCTAAACACTGTGGTCACCTCAGCATCTTGATGCCACCACACAAAAGGACACGCAGCACTTTTTCTTCTCTTCTTCTGACTTGCTACAGGATAACAAAATTTGCTTTATAATACAGCACCCTAATAGCTTTGGAGGCTGATTAAATGCTTTATATCTGTGTCAGCCATTATTTTATCCCAGGGTTACCCATGGCTTTATGTTTCCAATCAATAAAGATTATCTGTTAAATACCCTTTAAGAAGGTGGGCAAGAAATACAGCACTACAGTTTCCAGAATACAGTTTTATCTCTTATTAACTCAGCAAAATCATGATAGGCTTTCAAGGTATGCAGGGGTGAACTTTTTAAATCAGAAGGGGAGCATTGATTATGTGAGGGCATTTTATTATGAACAACACAATGATACCTAACATCATCGATGTTAGTGACCTCAGGACAGAACATGGAAGCTGAATGTCACAAAAACAAAGGCATCCAGAAGAGTACTCTTCTTCCTCCACTTTTGTCACCCAACATTTGGGTTTTGTAAAGAGCTTTCCATGCAAAAGCAGGTATAGAGGCCAGTCATAGGGGGCTGGGGAGAGAAAAGACATAGATAATAAAGCCACTCCAGGACTAGGTCCACTCAGGATAAAGAAAATTTTAAAAGGAAATGGAATGGAATGAGGGGTTGCAAAGGTCTGACCCCTCTTTGTAGTCTGTGATGCCTACACAGAATATCTCGAACTTTTGCTCAGGGAATGGAAAGGTCTTGCAAGATCAACTAAAACACAACTATCACACTTCCTTTCCCGCTAAAAAGTTCAGCTGTGGCTGTTTAAAAAAAATAAATTGAAAGATAAAATAAGTCAGACTTATTATTATACTTTTATGATAGTATATAATATGTACTGTTCCAAAAATTTTCTGGGCTCCTGTTGTGCTCCCGTGATGTTAGTACTGCACAGTTCTACAAGAAAGTTGCAGACAAGAAGATATTTTGATACAATAATATGTAAAACAATCTGTCTTCTCATTCTCTTCATCCTTTTCCTCTTAGATCTATTCCTGACTCCTCCTTCCCAAACCTAAATTCCCATGAAATCTGTATAAAGCCACAGAATAATAGTCACAAGTTCTGATAAATGCCAGTTTTGAGAGGGTACTCCTTCACCCTCAGTATTTCCAAAAGTGGTGACGAAACACCTTTGTTATAGCTGCGATGCTGTCCACTGCTGATGTAGGCAGTATTGACTGTAGGCAGCCTGCTTCAAAGGCCTTATTGAAGAATCCCAAATAATTTCTTAAATTGCTAAAGATGCCTCAGACATGTTCACCTTTCAAACTTTCAAAATATATTTATACCCAGTTTGCAAACAAATCCACACTGTTAGAAAGAACAGGAGAGTAGGAGTGGCCTAAATAAATGAGAATAGGCAAAAGTCACAGGAATGACGATTTAAGGATGTTCAGTGAGAATTATGTCAGACTGCAGGACTCTGTGCATGCATGTGTGTACATGAACCCAAGGCCTGGGGCACATAGGGAAATCCTTCCTCTGATTTTTTTTTTTTTTTTTTTTTAATTGTGTATGAATATAATAATGGCTAAGACACTTAGATAGCAGTTTGGGAATGATTCTTGCTTCTAATTATTAGCAACTTCAATCAAAATCTTGCCATTATTTAACATGGTATTTGCTAATAATTAGTGCCCACTCCTTTTTTTCTTTCCTGAGCACAAGCAAGATCACTCCTCAGCCACTAAAGCAGTCAGACCGATGTTTCCTCCCCTTCCCTTCCCCTTTAGGAGTAACCTGTCACACAAACAACAATTATGCCAGAGGACTGATGATACAACCTCACCTCAGTGTTACGGTCTCTGCAGGGGAGCCAAGACTCTGGAGACTGACTCCCACCTCTGGTGAGACAATAGAGCCTGTAACAAAGAGCAAGAAGGAGATGGATCGAGAGGGACTGCTGGGAAGGTGACATTGCGGTGTCTGTACCTGCTGCACTAACAAGCTGGTGCCCGAGCAGGATATCAATGAGTGTGTAGATAAAGGTGATCCAGCAGGTGTGATCTATTGGGATTCTCTACAACTGACAAGGTTCTTACAGAAAATTTATTATAGGAACTAACAAGACCTAAGGAAAGGTTGTTCTACAATTTTTTAATGTTCTTATTGTTTTAATAACCAAGCTTCCTAGAAATCCTTGAAAACCTCTCCCATCAAATCTGCTGCTCTTTACAATATGGTGAAGACACAAGTACCACTACTTACCTTTAGACCATCTGAAAAACCCTAAAAAAACCCCTACATCTTCTACCAGGAAAACCAAGGCCCTCCAAAGCAGAGAAACATCAGCTGCAATCTCAACGTTAAATTTCTGGCAAATCTAAATGCCTTCCCTGGGTACCTGTAATAGGCTGTGTTTTCAGATGTACATTTCTGTAACCTGTGAGTCTACAGGAAAACTCAGCATCAGCTTAGGGAAAATTAGCTGTACCTCTAAATGGCAAAGTCCGACTTTCCTCTTGTAAATGCCGACAGCAAGCAGTCCACTTCTCCAGTTCCTCACCCAGCTGTACATGTACTTGATAAGTAAATATCATTTTACTGCTAATTTTCTTTCCTTCCCATTTACTCACGGCTTTAGTGTTGGTGTGTATTGCCCTACCTATTGCCCCATCTTTTGCATTTTTTCTGAGAAACCACCCAATCTTATGACTTCATTAATTCAGCTGTAGGAACCTTGGTTCTTAAAGCTGCTTAGCAGATGGATGCTCAGTAGGACTCAGCCCTGCTGTTGTTGCCCATAGGTTTTGTGAGTGTTTAGCTCTAGACAGTATTTTAACTACTACCTTTCCACACACCTTGTAGAGGCACTGTGGGAGAGGAGAACAGGAACACTAACAAGACTTGAGCTTCCTTCTTAGCCCGTGAGCCTGCTAAGTTACAGCAGTTTTAAATGATTCGTAGGACAAAAATATAAAATCCTCATATTCTTCAAGGATGAATCTTTAAGATGTTCAGCAATAGATGGGGCCACAGAGCTCTTTCTATGCCCAGCCTGGTTGAATCCAGTCCTAGAGTGGTCTCCCTATGCCAAAAGCCCACAAAGGACCTCAGAAACCCAGCACCATTCATGGAAGAGGAGGTGAGGATGTGCAGTTTCAGCCTCAGGTCTTGGGTTTAGATTCCTTCATTTACAGCCCGCCCTTTGACAAGAGCACCTGTCCTTTGCTCTCAGACATTCTCAATCATTCTTTCTTCAGCTCTTCTCACATCTGATATGGCAGATGGCAGCAGGCAGAGCAGGGACTGGGGCTCAGGAGGCCACATGAGAGCATATGGAGGGCAGACAAAGAACTGGTTTGGGAAGTGGAAGGACCCAGAGACACATGAGTGTCTGGCAGCACTAACACAGCAGTTGCAGATAGGGATTCACCATAGAGCAAGAAGAATGATTTCCTATGGCAGGTGGCAGTTAAGTAACACACTCAAATTTTGGGTGGTGAAAAAGCCTGAACACTAAACAAGGTAAAGTATTGGAATGAAAATTTGCAGTGGAATAAAACCAAAATGCTATGTCCCGAAGGAGCTGTTCTGATTTTCTCTACTTATTTCAGGAACAAACTTAAGGAGTCCACTATTGTTCCAGCATGAGAACTCTGGCAGCCTTCAGTACTTTCAGGTGAGTGTTTGGCAGCTTGACTAATATTGACTTTCCTCTGTCTTCCACAAGCAAATAGATGTTATTTTCCCCTTATCTCTCTTCATTGCTCTTTTAGAATATGTTTTTGAATAGAAATCTGTCATTTTTTTCTCAGCAAATTAAGAAGTCACACATAAAAATTATTTTGACAAGAACAAATCTACCACAAAAATCCTATTTGCAAGAATTACTGTTCTGAGTACTAACAGTGAATCTCGCAACCTCAATTTTTTATGAGAAGTGAATGTTCAGTTATCACAAGGCCACTGCAATGTGCCAGAAACCTACTGGCAAATAAACCTGATGTGGGTTCCCATCCACATAGGCATAAATCCTTCACAAATGACAAAAACTAGACAAACATCTCAGGTGGAGTCCATTTTACCTTATTTATACATTCAAATTAGTAGTTACATAAGTCTGCCGGCAGTTCCACTCTTTGCAGTCAGTAGAAAGAAATAACGAGTAAAATCACATGTGAAACACACCAGACAAACTTCCCCATAGATATGCTCATTATCATGTCATCTAGAAAACTGAGGCTGACCAGAAAACTAAACGTTGTGGAGTAAACTAAACCAAATGAATCCCAGCAGGAAAGGGGAAGGCAGCCACCAAGCAATGCACTCTAATTATAGAGTTCTTCTGTCTATTTCTTACATATCTTTGTATTTGTAAGAGCTGATCTGCAAAGGGAAGGAAATTTCAACATCCTCCATGGTTAGGATCCTGGAGGATGTGTGGGACTGCAATGGAAATGATTATTTCAGACAATCAGAGATCTGTTCTGGAACTTGCAGCACTCATTGATAAGTTATTTTTTTGGAACTGAATGAAAAAAAATGGAGTCTTCACTGTCACACTGAGGCAGGCACATTCCCTTGCCCACAGTCTGCTTCTTGTATGTAATTGTCAATAAACACATTAAAAGAAGTGTCTCCTGAAAACAATTAATTTGTGCCAGAAGGCAAGAGATGTCACTTACAGAGCTGCCTTTATGACACAGAGCAGGGGCAGAGTGGCTGAAAGTCCCAGCACTGCTCACATGATGGCAGTCATCTCTCCTGGACAGCACCGTGGTCAGGCTGAGCCCCATCAGAAATGTAGAGGGGACACTACTCATGGGTACAACTTCTGACATTGGAGAGAAAACATTTTATAAACTATCTTATTCCTCCTCATCTTTGCAAAGGAGCAAGAAGATTAGTAAGATCATCCTCTGAAATAAGCCAGACTCTGAAATCTATGGTCTTCCCCTCCAGGCTGGTGAAGGCTGGTATTTAGGAGCAAGGTTGAGCCTTGAATGAGAACTATTTACTGTCGCATGAGGAGACACAGACTGTAATCGAAACACTGGGAAGCACAAACACTTTTTTACATTTAACTTCATGTTCAGAATGCATCAACAGCTGCATCACATCCCCAGGACTAACATAGAGAAGTCTTAATTCCAGGGATACCTCTAGAAATACTACCCAAGCAATCCTCTGGTTGCAGAGCAGTATCAGCAGCTGCTACTGCGGTACTCCCTTCCTAAGCTCTGCAGTCTCCTCCTGCCTCTCCTCTTTCCCAGCTCACCCCAGCCATTATTTCCCTCTGCAGACTGGTGAGAAGCAGTAACAAGATTAGTGCTGCTTGGAAAGAGTGTAACTGCAGAGACGAAGGATAATTTCACTGACCAGTGGGCTGTAATTTAGAAACAAAGCTAGTAATATCATACCAAAAAAGCTCAAACAATCCAAACCCAAACTCTTTTGCTATAAGGCATATTAATTTATAATAAGGTTACCACTTAAAAACTGGAATTTCACACTGACCAAATGACAGTCCAATTAAATAAATTATCCCAGGAAAAAATAGCAAACACATTTATATTCAACTTATTTGTATGTTTTTTATGGCAACTAAGATACAAAATTTGAAGAGAAAGGACAAGAAAATATTTTTCAAAGCTTCAAAATGTATCTTTAAGCTTTATACACACATGATTTTACAAGAACAGATCTTGCTATAAAATTTTGAATTTGAAAAAGTGTCACTTCTGTGTCTAGATGGCACAGAATCACAGAATTGCAGAATAGGCTGAGTTCGAAGGGACCCACAAGGATCACTGAATCCATCAATGTTCTGCACAGCACCATCCCCAGGAGTCACACTCTGTGGCTAAGAGCACTGTCCAAATGTTTCTTGAAACTTGTCAGGCTTGGTGCTGTGACCCCTTCCCTGGGGAGCCTGTTCCAGTGCCCAGCCACCCTCTCGGTGAAAAACCTTTTCCTGATATCCAACCTAAATCTCCCCTAACACAGCTTCAGACCATTCCCTTGGGTCCTGTCACTGGTCACCACAGAGAATAGATCAGTGCCTGCCCCTCCTCTTCCCCTCATGAGGAAGCTGTAACTGCAGTGATGTTTCCTCTCAGTCTCCTCCAGGCTGAACAGACCCAGTGCCCTCAGCTGCTCCTCACACAGCTTCCCCTCAAGGGCCTTCACCATCTTCATTGCCCTCCTTTGGACACTCTCTAACAGTTCAATGTCTTTTTAACACGGTGGTACCCAAACTACCCCCAGCACTTGAGGTGAGGCTGCCCCAGTGCAGAGCAGAGGGGACAATCTTCTCCCTTGCCCAGCTGGCAATGCTGTGCCTGATGCCCCCAGGACAGTGTTAGCTCTCCTGGCTGCCAGGGCACTGCTGACTCAGATCCAACTTGCCATCGAGCAGCACCCCCAGATGCTGCTTTTCAGCATCTCATTCCCCAGTCTGTCCATACACCCAGGGCTGGCGTGTTCCAGGTGCAGAATCCGGCACTTTCCCTTGGTGAACTTCATGTGGTTGGTGATTGCCCAGCCTCCCCTTTGTGAAGCTCTCTCTGCAGGGCCTCCCTACCCTGGAGGGAGTCAGCAGCTCCCCCCAGTTTTATATCATCTGTAAACTTGCTCTTCCAGTCCTGCCTCCAAGTCATTTATGAAGATGCTGAAAAGCACAGGGCTGAGGAATGGAGCTCTGTGGAACCCCACAAGTGACAGGTCACCAGTCTGATGTCACCCCATTCACTGTAACCCTTTGTGCCCAATCTGTGAGCCAGTTTCTCACCCATCCCATGATGTGTTTACTGTGGGCTGGACATTTTGTCCAGAACAATCCTGTGAGAGACAGCAGCAAGATATTTACAACACCTTCTTTAGAGTGAATGCTTTAATGGTATTGTGATATATGTCCTAAAGTTAATCCATGTTAAATGTTATAATATGTAATTCATTCTCTGTAAGATGTAAGTTCATTTCTAATCGTGTATACCATGGGTTACTGGGACTGAGACAGCACGAAGGGGAACACAAGGAATTCTTTTGCTAGAGATTGCAAGGGAGGGACATGAGAAAAGTATGCCAAGAATTACATGAAAAGGGACACGAGAAAACTTCTGCCGGGAATCGTTAGAGGAGAACAAAATGATGGAAGAGGGAGATGGATAACCCGGAGAACCAGATGATTACATCAGATTGATATCTTATCTGTCCCCGCCCAACATTAACATCTCTGCACTGTATCCGGACACAGCAATCAAGACATTGTTCTCCAGCGCAAATCCATTCAACCCCACCAGAACCCGAACATGAATATCTAATGAAGCTGCCTCGGAAGGGGGAGTCTTGGAGTCCCGATTTTTCCTCAGCAAACCAGTGTATAAAAATGGACCACCTCAGACTGAAAATGTGAACTTAGGGGGTGACATACTGACAGAGTGTGTTACCGTGTTCACCCAGTGCCGAAACCCCGGGGTTTGACACTGACCTTTTAATTGTGGCTATCGGAGACTGTTATTTTGTCTCAAAATAAAATTCTAAATTTTGATTTATTGAATTTGGTCAATCGTATTTATTACAGTATTAAGAAAGAAAAAAATTGTCCAAAAGTTTAAGTTTCCATCAGAAGTTATAAGGCTTGATTGTTTTACTCTGTTTTGCAGAAATCACATTTTCTACTAATCCTTTGATTCCTATTAAAAATATTGAGCATTTCCAGATTGTTACTTAGACATTTTAACTAAATGTGAAGAAATCCACTGGTGCTGCCGCAAAAACAGCAGGAAAGGATATTCCCCAGTTTCTACAGGCAATGAATACTTAGATCACAATCCAAAATCTAAAACAAAAATGTAAACCATTTTGAATAATAAGAATACTGAACCATTACAGTTCCACTCCAGCACACAAATTATATTGGCCATTTAGCACAACTTTGATGCAGGAGCTCAGCTCCAAGTCGAGATTATTATCAATCCCAGCAACTGCAATGTAATGCGATTTCAGGAAATAGCAGGCAATTTCTCTCCAGCCAAGAAACCCATCACATGTTCTACCTCAAGCTGTGCTCATGAAGTCATTGCAAACAGAATTTAGCTTGGGGCACTGGCACACCCAAAGGGTCATGCACACCTGAGGCTTAGGGGTACAGACACACTGTCTCAGTGGGGTTCAGCTGTTATACACACCAAAATGGGGTGTTAAGCTTGGCTGCTGTGCAGTGAAGTGACTTCAGTACAAAATAGATAAGCTTTGAGGGCTGCAATTGTGAGCAAGCAGTGATTTGTATTTCTGCTCAAGGATAGAGAATAGTTGTCAGTTTTTTAGCTCAAAGTAGTTGCTGTCATCTAGGACATCATTCATTGTTGAGATCAAGTAATTTCCTATATATCTGCTAAAAATTCCTTTCTTTCTCCAGGGATTGAATCCATTTGATTTATTAATTCAGTATATAGAAGTAAAGCACTTGTTAATGGTGAACAAAGATGACAGAATACAATTTTTATCTAATAATACTAAAGTGAAGGGACTTCAACATGCTTTTGAAGCTAAAATATCTACTAAAAAATTTATAGTGAAAAAATTATCACAAATTCAATGCAGCTTTTTGAGTGAAAAAAAAACCACTGCAGTTTTTATTTATTTATTTATTGTAGAAAGAATGGGTTCACATAGCAAATCTTGGAAGATTTTTAGGAACAGGTTAAAGAAACAGTCATCATAAAATATCTCCTGAGCTTGCACAAGTGGGATGAGATGACTCTTGGGGAATCTTTTCAATGCGCCATCTCTTTATGAACGTATGAAAAAATTGGCACATGCTAAGAAATTCTTCTAGCCCTTAGTATGTAGTAAGATTACTGTAATCAATAAGACTATATTCTAGCAATGCTGACCAGAATATTTCTGATTGAGAATGAAACCAAGGAACATGATTTATTTAATAAATAAATAAATAAATAAATTTGGACTAACAGCACAGGAAGATACTTGAATTTAAAAAATTTTTAATTTTAGGAAGACTAGAATGATTGAGACAGTAAAAACTTCCATAAATATGTTAGAAAACAAGAGGGGAACAAATGCTAGAGACATTCTGTGAAGCTCCTAAACCTTTTAGAATCTAAGTGTACACAGGTTGTCATACTAGGCTTCTTTTCAGTTGTGCTTTAATTCACGCATATTTGTGGATCCACCCCTCTAACAAGGAGTCAGAGCACCTTTGTTCACTGCCCTGGATCCCTGCCAGATCTTTTCAACCTCATGTCATGTCTTCAGTCAAAACTCCCACACAACCCATGACTTCTGGTCCGTATTCTGATCATGTCTACCATGCAAGTTTCAATTAGATGAATGATGAACTAATCTTTGGGCAGCTTCTCCTTGATCAGGAGTCAGAGCTTTGTTCTTGGACAGTAGATAATTGAAATTAAAAATATATCTGATCCTGATTACTTTTTTTTTTTTCAATGTTTGCTTTCCTACTGGAGAAAAAAGAAATGTACCTCTTCAAAATGACAGACTGGCTGCATCTCTCAGTGGAGACACAAGATGTCTTGTGATTCTTCTACAAGCGAAGATGGTTAGAATCACAAGTCTTGGCCCATGATTTTAAAAATTTTCCTTAC
Organism: Hirundo rustica; assembly: GCF_015227805.2. Lineage (NCBI taxonomy): Eukaryota > Metazoa > Chordata > Aves > Passeriformes > Hirundinidae > Hirundo > Hirundo rustica. The sequence continues at coordinate 83,845,253 of NC_053452.1, forward strand.
AGCTTGTTGATGAACAACATTAAAGCTGATTCAGTAATCACTAATCTGGTAACAAACATAAACAATCTTGTTTAGATTACAGATAGAAGAGATGCATCCCCTTGTGTGACACCTTCAATGACACCTTGCAATATCTGAGCACAACTTGGAACATGAAAATACCTCTGTATCGCCATTTATTCCCTCTTGCTTGTGTCAAATGAACAATATGCTTTAAAATACTTCAACAACCAGCTGACAGGGACTTCAAGTGAGAGTCTCACTGTCCCACTGTATTATGATCAAGATCAGAATAAAAAAGTCTTACTCTAAGTTCTTAGAGAAGAAAATTGAGATCAGAATAGGTAACCAACAATCATTAATAAAATAATTAAGCTAAACAAGCTGCCAGAAAAAGTTTATGAGGGAGAGAAAGGGGAAACATCTCAGTGACTGTCCTTCGCAGCAACACTAGCTGGTCTGACTGAGACCCTCTTGAATGTTTTCTACCATGCATAAGGCAAATTATCCTTCCATCTCTGTAATCATTACTTTAGTTCTCTTCATCAGAAAACTAAAGAGTTACATAAGCCTCAAAATTTTCAAACCTTATTTGGTGATTTTTGGTTGGTGGAATCCTTTGTAGCCTGTATAAATTCTGTGTACAAGAAAGTTTTAGCAGTCCTGATAAGACCAGCACCAGAGGGAAATGGAGTCTGCATGCTGCTATGCAATGCATGTTCATCTTCTTCATTGAGAACAGACAAGCTGAACTATCTGCACTTTGTACCATGGCTCCTCTGATGAATTTGGTTGACAAACACTACCAAACAATGCATTTCAAACTACGGATTGCTTCATTGAGAAGGATCCTGCATTGTCTCCTCACCTAGTGCAAGTGACAGTACCATCTGGCCCATGCATAACAAGCCCCAGAACATAATGCACCAATCTCCTCAACTGAATAAACAAACAGTGCATGTGTACATGTAAAGGTCACAAAAGTAACTTTTCCTGTATTATTTTCAATAAGCTGCATTCTTTTTCACAGGGTGCCTCCAGCTGAGAACTCTAACAATGAGAAATCACTTCTAATACTTTTATATGTATCTATGATAAAGGATGACATTCAATATTAAACACGTTCCTTGCTGCTATTTTATTTGCTTTTTCCACTTGATAATAACCATGGTAGGTTACAGGGAAAAAAAGATTTAAGGTAAAAAAAAAAAAAATCCATAGCTCTGCTGCCCAGAATTTCCTACTTCTAACCACATGACTCTTATATTAAATATTCTTTCATTCATCTTTCAACAGATTTTAAACTGTTTATATTTTTCTAACTTGATTAGAATGTGTTGCCTGAAAATTCTGACTTTTATGTTAAATTGAACTACCAAAGAGAGTTTATAGTTGGTGTGTGATCACTTTACTCAAATTCAAAAGCAAGATTTATTTCCCAAAAAACTGAAGCACCTGTATTTTTCACTGGCATTATGTAGCACTTATACCAGTATTCACAACGCAATAATTCTGAATTTCTCAGGTAACTTAGTCTTTTGTTAGTGTCCATTCTTGCCATACAAGTACTGACTTGCCTGTTAGATGACTTTATTTTTTAGAGAAATGGTATTGTCCAAAGAATGTAACATTTCTGCTAAAGTGAATTAGTAGAGACGTAATGTGACTAAACAGATTATACTCAGTACAGCAAACATGGACGACATTTCATTTGCCTGGCCTCCTTGTATCAGTGCAGTGCAGGTGGTCCTTTGGAGTCACTCAGCTGTGGCTGTTACGTGCTCAACTGCTGCTTGCTTGATGTCATCAATATTAACCACAAAGGTGGTACTCCACTTATTTTGTAATGCTCTTTTTTGATGTACACCATATGCCAACTAACATCTCATAAATTACCTTGTTATTTTCAATCTCTATTCACCATTGTGGCTTAAATTTTTAATATTATACACTCCTAGCAAAGTGAGTTTGAGTCAGCAGAGCTGCTCTGCTGTGATTGCACCTGATGGGCCCTGCAGAATGGTGCTGCTCCCAGAAAAGCGTGACTGCCTTAGCTACCATGACAACCAGTGTGATGTCTGACAATAAATTTCCTACTCCTTTCAGTTTTAAAGAAGCACCTCTCTACCCTGTCTACTGTAACCTCTAAATTGGTGGTTAAGATAATCTTCAGGACCACAGCCAGGAATACAGGGGCTAAAGAGAACTTTGAACTCAAGACTTCTTTCCTTGAATATCAAACTTTTTGAATGTATAAGAAATACCTACGCTGTAAAAGAAAAGGCTAGCCTTGTCCTCTATTAATGAATAATCATAGACATGCTCTCAAAAGAAGGCTATGGATTGGGTGAGCAGACCAGAAGAATATGTACCTTCCATATAGGTATTTGTAAGCCGTCTGCTCTGGAATATCAGGGGGGTCTTCAAACTGCATTTGTCCTTCTTCCTAACCTTCCTGGATATCCATCTTAAAACAACCCCTTATCCAGTGTTTGGATCTCATTCTGACATGCCTGATGGTCCTCACACAAAAATTACTATGACTGTGTACTGAAGTGAGCTTTGGGTTGCTTTATCAGAAACAAAATCCAAACTATGGGATTACAGTATCTTCATACAGCACATCAATATTAAAGTATTTTATTTGGTCTGCTCCTAATTTAGAAACATCTGGCTTAAAGAGAGCTGATTCTACTCCTGCCATAGTGCTACTGGCTTCCACAGAGAGCAGCTGTTGCATTTTATTCCAGTAATCTCAAATTTTTTCTTAAATAACTGTATAATTCCTAGATCCTTTTGTCATCTCATTTCAGATGGTGAATGAAGAAACAGCTGTGGGCCTTTGCCTTTAGCACCTACTCCGGCCACACGGAGAAAAGTGTCTCTTTAACATGCAAGGCAAAAGATACTCACGCTGCTGAGACTGGAAAACCTCTAAGCAACTAGAACGCTGGGGAGAGATAGTAAAAGGGGCTGGACAAATTAAACATCCTGTGGGAAAATCTTGTTCTGTTCCAATTCTGCATGAAACTTAAAAGATAAGAAAAAGGAGGCCTCAAACTCCACAGCTGAGACAGAGTTATCTAACATGGCAATTGTTTTAAGTTTGCCTCGTGTTGGTGTAGAATAGCTGTCATGCATCTGAAGGATCCCTTCTCAGCTCTTTGAAAAAAGGGCATATAGGATCAAGACTGTGTTCAAGCCATATATCCCAAAGTGATGAATGGGTGACCAGCACTGGGCTTCCAGATTTTTATTTACACCATTTCCCTGTTTTATTCATCTGTGCTTTCCTCCAGCTCTCGGTGACTCCATACCTCACCTGCTTCAATTTTAAAACTATGTTCCCCTTGCACTGCATTTGGGAGTGAACTATCTAAATTTAGGCCTATTTTGAGTGGCAGGAACTCACAGAAACAAGAAAGCTTTAACTTTATCTTCTACAGGCTTCTTTACTCTGTTGTATCTCCTTTCCAACTAAACTTTGCTCTTGTTTATGCAACTCGACCAGATAAACTAGAGGGCTGCTCAGTCACAGGACATAACTATGAGTTTTTCTTTGCTGGGCACCTTGATTAGACACTGAATTTCAGGCTCTGACTTTCTTCTTAGAGCCCAGTTATGAGGAAAACCTTGAGAGGCTTTCATAGCTAACGTATGCTTTTCGTTCATATGATTTTTGCTATGAGAAAGCCTATCGTCATCCTCAAAACCTTACTACAATTCATTCCTGCATTTCCGTTGTCTGCTTTAACCATCTCCTGGAACACTTTCAGACTTGAAGTCCTCTTGTCTTGACTGTTGCTCTTCATCTCTCTAAGTCTTTTCAGCAGATATATGCAGCATGTCAGGTGGCGTATATTTTATATTGCAGAAGCTGCACCTTATCAATCACTTTCCTTAGCCTTTGTGGTATTTTTAAATCAAATTAAAACTTTTCCTCCTTCTCTTAAGAATCTCCAGCAGACTTTCTGACCTCTCTTCTACACTCTCCTACATGCTTATTCTACACCTCTGATCTTGCCTTTGCCTCCCTTTTCTCTATTTGCACTATCCTGTATATCCTGAAGATTTTTCTCCTTATCTGGACTTCTGGTTTATATTAGAAACCTGCTTTACAATTTAGCCTTTGACACTGAAACACATTTTACTTTCCCTTTTGTTTCTCATCATGCAAGTGCCCTCTCACTAGCTCATCCCTGAAAGTTTCCACTACAAACTCAGCAGCTGTTAAATTCCATCCTCCTATTCTGCTCCTTGCTGTGTCCCTCTACTGCCAGAACCTTTCTGCTGGTGTAGGGCTCCCACTCAGCACACTATGGATGTTGCTGTACACATACAACACAAGGGCAACATGTCACTAAAAAACACATGCCTTCTTCTTATTGCTCAGATAATGTTTTCTGATTTTCTCTTCCTCACTACCCAGAGTGAAAAATCATAGCATGGGATAGTAAATCCTCTCACTATGGCAACCAGAATGATATGAATAAATAATTATGCTGGAATAAGTGATATTCACATAGAAAATCTGTATGAATTCTACATACTTCTGCAGACAAAAACAAACAAACAAAAACCCCAACCAAAACAATCAAAATTAAACCAACAAACAAAAGCATCACTTTTTTCAGCTCAGGAAAATGTGTTTGTAGCAGCCTTTCAATTTTACAGAAATGCAAACTCTCTTTACTTTATTAGATTTCCATGATACACTACGTGGTGTACCCAGTATTATTTTAAAACTCACCCAAGAGTCAGTGCAAAAGTCCCTGGGGTCCGATGGTCATTTCTTAACAGATTTGCCTCTTTATTGAGAGTTTATTGAGAGTTTGGGACATGCAATAAACATAGAGCGGGTCTTTTAAAGCACAGTGCTTTTTTACCTCCAAAATTTGGCAGTAACCCTCAGACATAACTAGGTGAGTTCTTGTGCATGCACAGTTTACTGTAATTTGCATGCATGCTTCATATTGAAACTCAGTTTCCATTTCCACATAGGACAGTATTTCTGTTATTAAACTATGATTTAGAAAACAAAATAAACATCTCTTACATATAGATTGGCTTCTATGAAGGCACAATTAGAAAAAGAAGAAGAAAAAATACTATCCAAGGAAACGGAGTTGTAAAATAATCCCGTTGGTGAAAGTATTCCAATTTTACTTTGCATTTTAAGAGGACAAATAGATTTTAAAAGAACAATCCTGTGGGAAAGTTATTTTTTTTTGGTGTTCCTTTGATTTTGTTTAAAGGATAAAATAGGAACGGTGAGAGATAATTACTGAACAATAGCTCTGCCTGTGTGAAATTATCAGCTGGTTGTGTTTCTCTCTCTGATGTAGATTCATTGATGTGTCACACAGGGACAAAATGCCCCAGCTCAGAGAAACACTGGATTCGTTTAAACAACGTACAATTGAACTCCCTCCTGTGACTCACTGGTGGGCTCTGGAGATACTTTACAGAAGTCTGTTCAGATCCATTGTAAAGCCTGTATAATCACAGATCGGAAAAATCAATATCCCCTTTCTCCCCATCAGATGCCACGTAGGGCAAGCCCTGTCAGAGCAGCACTAGGGGTTCAAGGGAGGGCTGGTGGGCTGAGCTCCCCATTGCCTTCCTCTGCTAGGGGCAAGGAGCCAGCAAAATCAGTGCATGACAGCCTGTGACCTCTTTTTCTTTACCATCCATCACAGCTGGTTCTTCACATCTTTTTCTTGACTCAGACGAGGATAACTACCTGTGATGTCAAGCACTGCAACAGTCTGCTCAGGGAAGTGTTTGAGCCACCATCCCTACAGGTATTTAGAAAACGTGTAGACCATGGTGCTCAGGGAATTGTTTAGAGGTGGACTTGGCAGTGTCAGGCTTATGGTTGGACTTATCTTAAAGGTCCTTTCCAGTCTAAATGATTCTATGATTTGAGGTGGCTTCTGGGGCTTGAAAATGTCTGGAAGTGAAGTTTGCAGTCAGATGCAGGTGCTGCTGCCTCCATAAGTTTATTATACGTCAAAGCCACATCCATTTTAATTTTTCTACAAATGTGCTGCAGCATCATCATCTCCACTATCTCCAAAAATCATCCCTTCTCCATTTTTATAACATAGCTTCCACAGAGGCATTAATGATAACAGACAAACAGAAAAGGAAATATATATTGATACATGCCACTAAGTCACAGACAAAGCACAGCCTTAGTTAAACACTAGCATTTGAAATTTGCAAATGCAATCACTATAAAACTAAGACTAATGAAGTAGGGCTACAGTAATTATGAATTCTGAAACAACTCTACTAACAGTTTTGAAACAAAGACATGTTTATTTGTTTTCCTTTGTAAGGTTGATCATGTTTCATCTTACATCAAAAAGGCAAAACTATACAGTTTCCTGTGATGAAGGGTAAATGAAATTAAAGTAATAAATGAGTTTCCCTAATGAATGAAAATCCCACAATTAACTTAGGGGAAATAAGTACATGGTGTTTTTTCAAAATATACAAATATGTATTTCAAAATATATATATATGTACTTATATACATATATACATACACACACACACACACATATATATGTACTTATTTATATACTGTTGGAATGTAACAAAGTCAGACATATCTGTTGAGATTCTTCATTATATAGACAGGTTTGGAATTTCGGTGTGTTTGGATCTTTCCCCCCGTATTCCATTGGTATTCAACCTATTCACTCAAAAACAGAACAGTTTTCCAGGTGATAAGCATACTAGATACCATTTCCCATATGAGTGCATAGAGTTGCATCATTAATTGTGAATTAATTTCTGAGGTAATAGAGCTTATTAAGTAACTCATCAGACACGAGTCTATCCACTTCTGAGCTCCCACGTCACTGCAGTTTCTGACATCAGTCACAAAATCCATGTGGCTCTTGCAAGGGCCACAAAAAAACAACAGCTTTGTTTTGCAATGTTTCCTAATGTGCACATTTACATGAAGAGTAATTTAAGGGCTTTGTTCTTTTTGTCTCTTAATTCAATGCCTTTTACAAACAGAATGGCTTCTCTGTAAAATACTAGCACCAGTTTGGCAATCATTCTAAAGCATTTCATGCGTAACATTGTATAGAACACTTAGAAAAGCCTATTTGTTCTACTACAAAACCTTTTTACTGCAGAAAGAAGGGGAAATTGGTTAAGCTTTTGTGATTTCTCCCATTAAAATTGCTCCTATCAAAGTCTGCTAAATAAAATATGTCAGTGTTCCAACACAAATGAGTTTTGCTCCAATAATCACAACATATCCCAGGTGGAACATGCTGGAAATGCTTAGAACTAAAAATTATCCCAGCCTTTTGAAGATTACTAAGTTTGCCACATAAAAGATTAAGAAATAAGTTGATATTGACAGGTGTATTTTTCTACGACAGGAAGGAAATAAAGTTTTTGAGAGAAAAAAACTTTTTCTAACTTCAGACAGAAGTAACCTATTTCAATTTTATCAAGAACCTATTTCAATATAATCAAGAAAGAAAGAAAACCACTGTGTAACTACTGTTTCCCAGCAATGGCCAGAGGAATTAGAATTTATAAATGAACACTTGGCTCAATTACCAATTCTAAACCAAAAATCATTAAAACTTAAATTTAGATCCTGTTTTTATATTCAGATGTTAGGTTTGAGATGGGGAAAAAAAATTAAAGTTATCTTTGTTACGTGATCTTAATCATACAAAGTTATTTCAAACCCAGCCTAGCAGGAGCAAATTTATGCTATTTAAATACCATTTAAGCCATATAATTTATTATAGGTTTCTGAAGCACTAGTGTATGCTTATGTAAAATTTATTTCAAATCCCTCAACCATCACACTATTAGAGAAACTTAATGCCCTACAGGAAACTTAATGTCTCCAGGAAACATCTGCTTATTCACTCCAAGTAAATAACCACACCAGCCCTTATAGAACACCCTGCACCAGAGCATCCCTTCCTTTTTCAAGGCAAGATTTTTGATTTTAGCCTATTGGTGGGAGATCTTTTTCTCCAACCATATGGGCATCTGTGGTGTTTAGTATCTTTTTTTTTTTTCCTGAAGCCCTTGAGGAGTTGCAATGTCTCAGTTTCTCTGTAGGCACACCCTCCTGATTGGTAATGAGAAGGACAGGTTTGGCTCTTCTTAACATTAATGATCAGAGCTTTGTTTAAAGTATCTCATCACAAGATGACGTTAAGAGGACACAAGATGTACTTCTCATTTCTTATTTCACACAGAACATGAAAGACATTATTAATTTTAGGTGCATACACTCCTATAACAGGTTTAGAATCCATCAAATGGAACACAAAAAATCACAGTGTTTAAAATTTCCCTATTTTTTCAAACACATGGAAGAATGGTTGAAATATTAACAAGAAGACATCGGGGATGAAAAAGACTGTACAATTGATACAATATTGAAGCATAAAAGTACACATTAAAATAAAATTAAAATTGTGATCTCTCACTCATACCAAAATGTTTTTGCATGCATAATTTAATGAAAATTCTATTCGGTTTCACTGAATTTTCATGCATTCAGTAAATCTACCATAGAAAGGCCATAAATCAAAACATTTTACCTGAATGTTTCCAATAAACTGGTCTTATAAAGTCAGGAAAAATATGCCTAGAGAGCATCACAGAATTGTTTCAGTGCTCAATTTTGAGTCAGGCCAGACCTCCATATTTAATTATTTTCTCAGAGGGAAAGAAAAAAAGCAATTCAGCATTTCTTAGAAATCATAAACTAGTAAATGTCCTTGCATAATAACAGTAAAAAAGTAGTTAATGTATTAATCAAGTTGGGTTACCATGATATTTCTTTAAAGCCACATCTATTGACCATTGCTCTTCCTTAATTATCACTGTTGTAAAATGGGAATTAGAAACAATGTTACCTTTTTTGAATCACATGCAGTAACCACGCACAGTTGTGTGCGATACAACTAAGCCATCAAGCGTTGGATAGAAGAAAATCATCGCAGTTGGACTAAAAGGACAGATGAGGATTTCCTCTGAACATTGCCTTCTGGACAGATCTTAGTTGAGGGTTAGACTAGAGGTTAAAAGATTTGTTTAAAAGTCTCTTTCGACTCAAACTATTCTATGATTATTTAAGAATATTAGTATTTTTCATAGATAATGAAAGGTGAAATAAGTTGACAACAGACACAATGTTTAAAAAGCATTGTCACAACAGAAGAACGTACCAAAATGAGAGAAACAGAGGCAGCTTTACACTTGGGAATAATGCGCTAAAATGCAGCTAAACCAGTTGGAAACCACAGAGGAGCCCCAGATATTAATTCATGTTGCCTTGATTTGAAGGACAGCCCAAATGTGGAGTATCTTCCACAGCTTCCTTAAGACACCTCACACCACTCAGCAGGCACTGATACACGCTGGCTGACACAGAGCCATGGTCTCTTGGCTTTGTATTCACCTATGGTATATCTTTCCCTCAAAACACATGAATGGTCCTTATTTGCCTTTAATTACTGACTTTACAGTTCATTTGGGGGGGTCACAGAAGAATTAATTTAGAAAAAATGGCTTAAGTAACTGAAGTTATTTGCCAGCTTATTGACAAACCTGGAGTTAACGATGTAATTTGAAAGATCAATTCTCTTCTCTGTGTAGGGGTTATGATTAAAGGAAGAAGTAAATAACAATAACAATGACTGGGGCTAAATTACTGTAAATTTTTCAGCTAATTAAAAATAAACAGTGGATATATCAAATCAAAGACTGAGTGAATCAACCAATGAATCAATAATAATTTGGTCCTGGATTTTGAAATTATCAAGTCACTGAATTAATACAGAGAATAAACCATGAAGCTGACATAAGGAAAAAATGTCTTTTTAAAAACCGCAACAATTCATGCATAGAGATATTGCTGGAAGATGTATTACATCTCTTGCTTCAGAAAACATAAAAGCTGAAAACTCATTCACCCATCTCCTTCCTGCCCAACAACTAATGCCATCTGCTACCGTGGCCTTGACTTAACAGTTGAAAAACTTGATTGTTCTTTCTTAATGTAGCTCTTTGACTCAGGTAGTTCACTGAAAAGGGCAGCTAATTGCAGAGAAATAATGAGATTTAAGAACCTTCCCTTCATTCCAATGATAAAATCTCACTCTGGATAAAATTAGTTTTTCCTCATGCTTCCTTCACAGAAATTACGAGAAATCTTAAAAAATAGAGGTAGCTACTAAAAAATTAACAACTCCAGCACAATTCTTTCATCCTAACTACATGAATTTAGATAATAGCCAACATAAAATTATAAAAACCTCAAACCAATAAAAGATCAGGACAGTAGATGTTTAAGATCTGAGATCCTGCTTGAACAGTGTTCCTCATGGGGGTTGTTAGGAACAAATAGGAGGAAGACCTTGAGGCCAGGATGGGAGTGGAGCCAGAAGAGGCAAAGAATACAGGAGATGCATGGTCAAGCACGAACCTAGGCCAAGAAAGTGGAAAAGAAAGCACTAGCCTAAAGACTAAGGCAAGAGGGGATACAGAGGCTGAGATGAAGATTGGTCAACTTTCTGCCTGTCTCAGTTCTGCTGGGAAAAGGCATGGGACAAAACCCAAATATGATTAGTGGAGCAGAACCCAGAGATCCACTGTCTAAAAAGGCATCAGACAGCTTCATAGATGTGGATAGGAAATTTACTACAATTACTGCTCAGGAATTTGCACTGCAACATATAACCACACTCAGACTGCCTTCTAATCAAAATCGTCTATCAAAAAAGTCTATCAAAATTGTTGCTCCCTTAAATCAGACTTGAGAAATACATTACTAGTGGAGCAGTCCATAAAGACACACATGACTGTGGCCCCACTGTGAGTGCTCTAATTCTCACTCAAGCACAATACAGGGTTTTAAAAGTCTGTAAGGAAAAGCACAAAAGGGCATATGAGCACGAATGTGCCAAAAAATCTTTTTGTTGTACCTTGGAGTCATTGCTTGTAGGCAACTTTTCCCTGGTGTGTAAGGCTCAGAGTCCAACCAAAAGAAATTACAGCTAGAAAATAGGTCACCCAAGGTCCTGAGGGATTATAATGCTTGATAAACTGCACTTGGGTGGAAGCAGCATCTTGGTATGTGTCAGTAATACACCTCCTGTATCATAACTACCCATGGCTATCTCTTAATGGAAATAGAGCTCTTATTGAATTCCAGGGAGTGCTGAGGATAGCTCCCATCCTGCTAGTCTCATATTGGACCTTGACATAACTCATTTATGTAGTTTAAGAACCTCTAGCAGGAGATAATCCTACATTTACTTTTCCCAATTACCAGCAGAATCAATCTTGGGGAGTGATTTCTGTGGTGAAAAGAAATGTGCTTTTGACAAAGCTGAAGAATGAGTCCACTTTTGGGATAAGAAGTTCTCAATGGAATACAGGTAGATTAGCCCTCTGAATAAGATAAACCTTAGAAACTGCAGGGAACCCATGTATTTGCAGACAGAGGATGAACAACAGAACTCAAATATTTTCTCCCTTCCTGATGATACTACCAAAAAATAGAAAGACACTTAAAAATCAGATGCAGTGTTATCATTGCCAAGGGATGCAAAAATGGGCTGTCAGAGTTCCCTAAGTCTTGAAAGAGTCCTCAGAAAGAGGAAGGCTGTCAGACAGCGAAAGAACAATATAGAAAATACATCCTCACTCATGGGATTGGTGAATTCATGGGACTATGTTGAAAAAGCTCTGGCTAGAGGGTTACTCAAAGAAACCAAATGGGGTCCTGATTCAAAGTCATTAAGCAAATGGCCTCTCAGGGTCTCTCAGGACTTGGAACTTGGCTGGTGTCCAAAGATATGACACATTCCAGACAAGAAGCTGAAGGCTCACGGCCTCTAGCCCTTTTCAGTTGGAGGAAAACTCCAAAATCTGCTTGTGCTGCACTTTTTTGAGTTTAGTTTCATTTTCCTGAGGTGTTCTTTTGTGAAACAGATGCATAACACAGTGGCTATGTTCAGCCACTGTAGATGGAGGTTGGCGGTTGATGACAACGTGACATACAGAAAAAAAGGTAATCAATGACACTTTCATGGCCAAAGCAAACCAGTAAGTGATGAAACAGAAGCTATATTGACAAGAACAGAAGTGCTACATAGGAAATGTTACATCTGTCTTGAGCCACTGCTGACATAAGAAAATGAGAATCACCACACAGTTTTTGAATGGCAGTCTCACACAGAGCATTAGAGAAAGGAATGTTTGAGAAATAACCTAAAATATCACAAAAGTGAACATTCCTTCAGTCAGACATGGTTTGGCATATGCATTATCCAGAAATTTAATGAGAATTTAAAATGTCACTTTTAATAATTTTAGTATCACAAAACTGGATTTTTTGTTATTCTGAACATGTACTAGTACATCATATATTCCCTCTGGACATTAGTTCCCAAACTCAAGCAATTTTATATCTAAAAATCTGAAACAAACCCACACTTTTTTATTATGTTATCTGCTGTTATAACTGACCTTCTAGCTTTGGCTTATTGCTGTGTTAAATTTAGAATTACTTATGGCAGAAACTTATATTTTTATTATTCTGTAAATCCAATGTTAACTTGTAGTGCAGTCTGGTAAGAGATGGTGATACAATTAAGAAGAAATGGAAATTCTGAGTGAAGTTGTGTAGAAATCTATTGCCCAAGTTATTAAGTGTCTGCTGACCTGAGTGTTTTCATATTTTACCTCCATTCTAGCTGCAGAGCTTAAAAGAAGAAGTTGTGTTTTTTACTCCTATAGGAAAATAGTGTCATCCAAAATATTAGACTACTCAGTTGAAGTCTGAAATGAGAAATTAAATACATCTTCAGTGTGGACACCTGGGAATTGAGTGTACTGCTACAGAGATGAATTACTTCTGTTCTTCTCAAGAGTGCAGCAAGAAAAAAAAAAAATTACACAAATGCTACCACTCTTGAATCGCCTGCCCAGTAGACAGAAAGCTCTTTTCTTCCTGCCTTCACTTTCTCCCTAAAACATGAGGATGCCAAATAAGAAGTTTGGACATTTTCTCTGAACAGACCTTATTCTCACTCCATTTTTATCTTTTCTAAAAACTATGGATCAAACATAAAAAATACCACAAACTACTTTCTGCCCTTTTTTTTTTTTTTCTTTCTTTCTTTTTTTTTTTTTTTTTAAATTTCAGCTAAAAGTTCAAGTATCTGACAGAGAGTAAAGCATGACTTAGTCTTGTCTGTACTTTAAACCAATCCTTTTTAGGCTGGAGTTCAGCTAGAGTATGCTCCATCTGACAACTCTGTTCTACCATGCTGATTCCTGCAAGTAACTTTATAATCTTCAGTGTAAATATGAAAATTCAGAATTCCAAAATTCAAATAAATTCAGAATCAGATGTAATATTTAAATACACTTTTTATATACTTGAAAGTGTCTATTATTTGCTCCCTAAGTCCTCTCTTTATTAGGTTAAAGAATTCTGGTTTTCCAGTGTTTCCACAAACATCATAGTAGATGTCTATTAATGAAAAAGTTTAAAAAATCAACAACCCCACCACCAATTCTCTGCCTACAAGGACATTCAAGGGGCCAAAGCCAGTTTTTTTCACAGTGATGCCTGAAAAGAAGAGAGATAACCAGGATAAATAGAAATAAAAGGCATTAAGTAAGGAGAGACATTCTCTGAGTAGGGAGAAAGATTCTCATCATGAGGCCAAACAAATAGTAGAACATGCTGACCAGAGTGATCATGCAGTCCATGAGCTGGTCATGCTTCCAATGGAGCATCCTTGGAATTTTTCAGAACTCAGCCGGAAAAATCACTGAGCAAACTGGTTTGTCCTTCTAGTTGATGCTGCTTTGAGCAGGAGGCAAGACCAGACATTTTGAGATCAGCTCCAAACCAAATTTTCCTACAGTCCCAAAAATCACAAGCCTACCTTTTGGAGAGTCACTAAAACTCTGAAAAAACCAGGTGTATCCAATGACATGTTGTGATGTTCACAAGTTTAGCACTTACTTCTTTTTTACTTAACCATAACCCAGTATAATTATCACTGATGCATGAAGTTGCATTTAAACTGTCAGCCAACTATATGGACTTAAATGGGTTTTCTGTGCTCTTATTTTTGTTCCAGGGAAGGCTAGAAAAACAAAAGCTGAGCAAACAAAAAAGCCCCACTCATAAAGAACTCTTTGGACATCTTATTTGTCCCTTAATCTGCCCTTTATTGCTTGCCAGTTGCATTTTTCTTTACTTTTAACAAGCTCACTTGCAATGGCAAACAAGTATTCTCCTAATGATGTTCTGATGGAAGAAACATAATTGCACACCATAAAACCTTAGTAGCTGCTTTAATTGCTCCACAAATTGGCTTTAAGTGCTGTGCATGATGTATAGTAGCAAAGCATTCCCATTTTCAGCAGCTAAATAGAGCTGACTGGGAACTTTCAAGAATTTTTTTTTTTTTTTTTTTTTGTAGAAAAATGCCCACCAGACAAACCTATTTTTCAGGGCAAATTTCATTAAAAAATAAATTTTGATGACTAAGTTTTCTTAAATTTAGGTAGGATTTTTAATCAGATTTAAATACCAGGCAAATGAGATTTTAATCACACCAAGAATATTCAAGTTGTGAGAGACAGAGAGATGGACAATTTGTAAGGTAAGACACACAGAATGATAAAAACAGATTCAAGATCTTTATTCATCCAGACTGCAAAAGAGCCAAAAGCTTGACATTTGCTCTAGGTGAGGGATCTCTCTTGGTTGAAGGTTTGTCTTTTCTACTGTACTGGAAGGAATTTAATGTGAAAGACAAAAAATTCAGTAAATGAAGATTTTGTTCGCTGATGAGCCTATCTTCAAATAACACTTAGGCAGCTGTGAGACAATAAGCAAACACAAATACTTGCATAATTACAGCAATTTCCACATTCCTCATCACCTCAGCATTTTGTAAATGAAGTAAATGAAGTGGCAACTTTGATGCATAGCTGCATCATTTTTAGACAGAAAATATTGCTGAAAGTAGAACTATGAAAAGACTCACATTTTAGAAAGTGAAAACTGTTTCTCTAAAACAAAGCTCTACACTAATTAGGCCATAATTTAACTAGTAGGAAATAGAAATCAGTGAGGCATTAGGAAAGCTTTTGGAAAGAGACAAACTTTGTAACTGTTCCATCAGAGGACTACATTCTGCTATAATTGCAGCTCATGTTTTCAAAGAGGTGTATATTAATGGGTTCCAGCTCATTAATGAAAATGTTTGTTTCTATAGAATTAATTGTTGACCTGTCTAAACAACTTTGAACTGAACTTAATGCAATCTGATCTGCTGACTGAAATCCTTAATTATTAGCACTTTATTGAGCCACTTGCAGTCTAAAACCTTTTCAAACACAAAGTACTGGAACAATCTTGCTCTACACTTAAGTTGAATATAATTACTTTCTGAATGAGACAAATTGACTGTGATGTGAAATACACCTACAGAGAGTTTAAGCTGGAATTATACACAAATGCTAAAACAAAACATTCCTGAAAGGTAATAAGTTACAGGCAATCTAGAAATCCAAGTAAGCTGTACAAACTTTGCGAGCATAAACTCTGAGACCAAAGTCTTACAGATAGTAGATCTCTAGCAAGTGCTACTCAAAAAAAAAAAAAAAAAAAAAAAAAAAAAATCAAACTTAGAGACAGATAGTTTTCTTCTGTCACCCAGACCTGTCTTAGGATGCAATGACTGCAGAAACATCTCAAGTTTCAAACTGGAGGCACCAAAGACAAAATGACAAACATACTTCAAGAACTGAGCAACAGCTCCTTATAAGATTTAAACCAAAGATGAAGCAACAGTGCAAATCATAGTTTCAGCTGCTATGGCATATCAATAGTCATTGATATGTTTGCATAATTTATTACAAAATTATACCACATAAAAGAAATAAATCTAAAATATAATTAAATATACAAATAAGTATATTTGTATATACATTCAAAAACAAAACAGAAATAAACCCAGTCTATAATTAAAAAGTGAAATTTGAAGCCGATTCCAATACAAAAAACATGCCCCCCCCAAAAAAAAATAAACAACAACAACAAAAGAAACTGGGGAGTTGCAGTAATTATATTTCATGTAAAGTAAGTACTATCAAAATTTCATAATTCACAGAACCCCTAGGTTTGAAAGAGCTTCAAGATCATTGAATCCAACCGATGCCCCAACACCTCAACTAAACCATGGCACTGAGTGCCACATTCAAAACATCCAGGGATGGTGACTCCACCACCTCCCCAGGCAGGCCATTCCAGTACTTCCCAATACTTTATCACTCTTTTTGTAAAAAACTTTTTCCTAATATCCAACCTCTATTTCCCTTGGCGCAACTTAACACTGTGTCCTCTCGTTCTGTCAGTTGCTGCCTGGAGAAAGAGACCAACCCCCAGTGTCTACAACCACCCTTCAGGAAGCTGTAGAGAGTGATAAGGTCACCTCTGAGTCTCCTTTTCTCCAGGCTAAACAACCCCAGCTCCCTCAGTCGTTCCTCACAGGGTTTGTGTTCCAAGCCCCTCCTCAGCCTCGTTGCCCTCCTCTGGACACGCTCAAGCATCTCAACGTTCTTCCCAAACTGAGGGGCCCAGAACTGGACACAATACTCAACTCTACAACTCTAAAGCAAATTTTTATATCAGCACTTTCAATTCATTCCAGATTCATCTTAGCTTTTATTTTTACACTTTTTGTTTTTGTAACTTAACCGAGTTTCTGTGCTAGAGGAAGATTATCCTTACAATTTTGGACAACCTAAGACTTCAATACATGAAAGTTGTTACTGGGTGTAGGTGGCCTCAATTTTTAGAATTTAAAATTCTAAAAAATCTGCTTACTTCCATGTATTAATCTTAGGAAGCAAATGGTTTTTGAAAAAAATTCTATAAAACCTAATAAAAATAGAAATGGAATGCCTGATAATTCTAATAAAAGTCCAGAATACATTAGTTTCTTTGCAAAAAATATACACTACTAACTCTAATGTATCTACCTTAATCTCAACATCTGTAAATGAAATCTTGCCCCTCCTGATTTCATGTGGACTGTCATGATATCAGTGCTAAGGTTAAAGGTTAATATTTAAAGTGCTGTGAAAACTAACACAATTTCACAACATAAATTAACAACAAACACAATCACAATTTTATCATAATCACTAATGAACTTATTAAAGCTGAAGAAGTCAGTATTACTTGCACTAATATACTTTTTATTTTTTATTATTTATTTGTCTTAATTTCTTGCGCACTACTGAATCCATCTTCACTTTCAGCTTCTCTCTTCTGTAATAATTCATCTGCAGCTATTTCAGGAGACAACCTTTACTGAAAAGCATGTATCTCCTATTGCAACTTTTTGAATTGTTATAGATTTTTATAAAAGTTTCTTTTTTCCATCATATACTTTGAGGCTCTATTCCCACTAAAGCTATCCTTTTGAAGGTCAAACCAAGACATTCTTCTTTTTCTGAGTGATCTACCCTCCCCTGAGTCTTAATTTCTTTACTGTCAGCTGCTCCCCCTTACAGTTACTATTTCCTTCAGGATGATAAACACCGGAGTTGATAAATGGGTAAGATCAGTGGTGCTATCAAAGGTTTAAACAGGTGCTGGAGATGGAATCTGAATATATAACAGGATCCTTAGCTTTGATGACCCTCCCCCTTTAAGCCTGGCTTGTGCTCCTCTACCTTGGGGACCTTACGTGGACTGTCATTTAAATTCCCCCTTGGAACTTTGCCCATGGCTCAGACATGCTACTACTTGAGTAAAGTAAAAACTGACAAAAGCAGCATTAGGAAAAAGTAATGTTACATGTTGGGGAATGACTGCAGAGAGCTATCCTGGAGTGTGTTGTGGAGGATGGTGATAAGAATGACAGTGTATAATACTGTCAGAAATGATCTGCAAGAAGGAGCAGAAATTGTATTAGTGACACTCAAAGACATGCAAGGCATATGGGGAGAACTTGCAAATCACAACTCAACAGGCAAAATTAATCAGAGGAATTAATAAAACACAGAAAAAATCAGTTAACAGAAAAAAAGAAAATTAACATCTCTAGGAAGAAAATAATCTTATATGTACTAGAGATTTCAGCCTAGGACAACATCTTGTCTCCAGCTGCTGATTTGTGATCTAGCTCTCACATGCTATCTGCTTTGGAAGCAAGGTACTAGCTTTGTTTCTCAGGAATCCTTTTACTCTGACTTCCCTTTGCTCTCTTTCCTGGAAGTTCAGACCCCATGGCTTGTAACCCACCTAATGCTCTGCTCCTCTGCTTCCTCTAGGACTTTTCCTGACACCTTCTCCAGAGCCGAGAACCTCTGCTGACATTTCTTTCAGGGTAGGATGACATTTAATGCAAAGGGCACAAACCCTGCAATGGAATTTGTAAAGACACATAAGTACATATTAGGCAAAACATAACACATCTACACAATTTCTGGCAACAGTCACATCTGTGCAAAAACCTTTCTCAATGACCTTTGAAACCTGAGGTCTTTCTGCAC
Organism: Hirundo rustica; assembly: GCF_015227805.2. Taxonomy (NCBI): domain Eukaryota; kingdom Metazoa; phylum Chordata; class Aves; order Passeriformes; family Hirundinidae; genus Hirundo; species Hirundo rustica. The sequence goes on from NC_053452.1 coordinate 83,863,853, forward strand.
TGGTGAATTAGAGAGCGTTAGGACAGAGAGGCAGAATCACCTATTGCTGAAATGTCAGACTGAGCAGGGATCTCTGATTTTCCACACTTGGATGGGTGAGCCACCTGGATACCACATAAGAAGAACAAATGAATATCCTTACTACTGCCTTCTGGGACCAACTTTTGAACCAGGAGACCTCAAATGCACTTTGTGAGAAGCCCTACAGGCCATATTGGCTTAAGATAATTATTTGATAAATCTGTGTGGTGAGTGATGCAAACAGTACAGGATCTATCACAAGAAGAAAATTAAAAAGAAGAAGGGGAAAAGAGAAAACTGTTAAGCCCACAAAGAGGCAAGTAGAGCCCAGGAAATGGTAAGGCTGCAGACACACTTACTTTCTCCTGACTGCATCTGAACTGACTGAAAAGGTCACTTACCAAAATTACTTCTAGCCTGCAGTTGCCTGGGATCAGGACAGCCTACAGAACTGCTCTTCTCCACACATCAAAACCATCTCAGTTGAAATGAAGAGTACATCTGTGCCAGACTGAGCATCCTAACCAAACACCTATACCAGTGTGATCAGAGACTGGTTAGAAGAATTTAGCCACTTCCATTGAAAAAAACCCAAAAAAACCCCCTACGTCTAAATGTTAATGCACAAACCTGTCCAGTAGTGTTAGTGGACCTGAGTGTCTAATGTATCTACCCCAATGTATGGTGCTTTTGTACAAGCTGCTGCAACATGCTCAAGGAAGTTTGCAATTATACAAAGCAGACCAAGTACAGTCTCAGCTAGAATTACTACTCTCCAAGCAGAATAATGTTATCAGAAAGTTATTATCAAACCAGCTCAGGATATCAACACAAATAATGCTGCCTGGAAAGACTGAATCATAGGTGAGAGCATAGAGAGTTAAATGAAAGCCAGTGAAGAATATAAGGTTTGACAGGGACATGGAATATTAAATGGATATATTCCTGTTTATCAACACTTCGTAGCACATTACCAAGACAACATGTGAAATGTTCCGATATTTATCAGTCTGGAAATTAGTAAGATATTTTTTCACTTATAATTTCTCATCTTCCTTTAAAGTGCTGCTGATATGAATTCAGTCACTGAGCTTGAAAGTGGATTTGATAGCTTGGTTATGATAAGCCCTTTTCTTCAAAATATTTTTTAAAATAATCCATCCAGAAGAAATACATAAAGCCCCCATAAAAACTACACAGGCTTTGTCATCAGTGTAATTTATAAGGTTTTTGTCTTTGCTCTTTGGGACAAGAGTGCTATGGGAGATTAGGATTCATGCTTCTGTTTTTCTATTAATTCCTGCATCATGGGTGCATCCTGAAGCTAAAATTAATAAACCAGGAACAGGAACAAAATACTCCACTCTAAGTTACCCTGAGTAAAGAATGTAGAATCTAACCCTTAGTTACATCAATGTGCCTGCAGCCACCAAAACAGAGGTGAAAGATCTTGCAAAAATAAAATAGGTAAGAGTACCTTGGGATTGTTTCATTTTAAACATGATCACACAATTTCAGAATTTCTTTCTTCTCATTAACTGCCAAACAGGTACAGTTAGCTTTCACTGTATGCCTAACTAAGGCTGAAGTCATGAGGGAAGGTGTTAGCAATGAGGGTAAATGTGGTATTGGTGTGCAGTCTAGACACAGAACACAACAAAGTCTTTCAGCCATCAACATTTTCCCCTGTTAAAAATGAAACCCTTAATTTATTTCAAAATAGCCATAAAGGAACTTTGTGTGGAACAGGATCATTATCTTAGCAGTGAAATGCTTTGAGCACAACCTTCCTCCAGTACCTTTTTTAACTTTACTAAAAACTAATGAGTAGAAAAAACATAAAGTGTCAAAAATAATTCCAGTGAAATACACGACTAGCAGGTATTTATTTAACTTATTTGTTTCACTTACTGCCTAAAGTAGTTTTAATACTACAGCATAAATAATGTTAAGTAGATTTTCTTTCTCATCTGGAGCAAAAACTTGATATGCCAAACAGAATCCTAAAGTTTTAGTCTGTTTACTTCTTACCGTTTGGGATGTCAATTTTGGTTTATATAATCATTAGGACAAAAAAAGTGAAGTTGAGTATGCTGTTCAAAAGTATATGTTAATGTCACACACTGGTGTTTGCAACCATACCCTAGTGTAACAAGGAATTTTTACTAGTATCCATGTGGAACAGGCTTCCTTTGTGCTTCTATTAGCTTCTAATATATGAGTAGACTTTTGACAGCTCAAATAGTACAATCTGTTTTCTGAACAGTAGAATAAATTGCTTCACTAAAAAGCTACCAAAAAATCTATTACATTCTAATGGTGGTGGCCTGACATATAAAGTGTTGCATAGTTTCTTATAAATTCTCTCTACTCAAAGAACATTTTATATAAAAACAAAAAGAGAAAAACAAAGTCTCCTTTGAAATAGTTAGCTTGTTTGCCTTAAAAAGTGATAACAGAAAAAAAAAAAATTGAATGGGACATTAGCAATCTACATTCATCTACATTCCCTAGTTATGAGGTGTTCCTTTTTTTTTTTTTTGAAAAAACACGTATGAAAAATGTGAAAATGACTCATAATTTAGGAAGTAGACTATGCTTAGCTTTATAATGAAGACCTGTAGTGAATTACCCACTAAGTGTCCAGATGTCTGCCCTGGTGATCTAAAAAATGTAGTAAATGACAAGATCAATCTTCCATTCTCTTTTTCTGGCTCAAGATATATTTCCTAATCCCCAGTTGAAAAGACAAATACACAATGGCCAAAAGTAACAACTTTCCAGAGGAAGACAGAATGAAGAGCTGTAAAGGTCAGAATTGACCCGGTATCTCCATCAGATAAAAAAAAAGGTGTAGTATAGAAGTGTGTTCACTGTCTTCTGCGGTTGTAAACCCTTCTTGTTAATTCTTTACATCAAAAAGATAATAAAAAATTAGTCTGACACAATTTTTTCTTGCATTCAGCAGAAACACAAAGCAAGTGCTTCACTAAAGCAATGGAGCTCACTTATGTTTCAAGATAACAGATTAGGCTCTGTATTTGCCTTGTAATAGTACCTTTACTTTCAATGTTTTATCTTCCCTCAGAACATAGTAGTCATTTACAGGAGTTTAAATTTCTGTTGTTTTCTCCAGAGATTTTACTTCATAATATTTCTCTGACTGTACAAACTCAGCTGAATCCATCAAAGTGTACACTTATGAAATTCGTAGGTGTCATCATGCTGGGGTCAGGGGAGGTCAGCTACTCTGGAAGACAGAAATGAATTTCAGTTTTCGCAGGCTGGAAAGAAACTCTTTAAAGAATATAACTAAATTCAGTAATTATAACTGAAAAAAAAAAAAAATATCCCTATACTCTGACAGACAAAAACCAGAAAACAGCAGCTAACAGAAGAAAGCAAGAAATCACTGAGACATCTTGGAGGAGTAACCAGCATCACTGCTAAAATCTTTAGTGTACAGTTTCTTCTCTATATGCCAAAGAAATAGTTAATGAATGCATGTGTGCTGCTTTTAAAACTGCATCTACTGAAGAGCTGAATTCTGTAAGGTGCCAGAATTGGTGTAAGTCACGTGAATCACTGGCATTTATGAGAATAAGCAAAGAAAAAAAAGACTTCTCTTTTAAACACCCCCAAACAAAGATCTTGTCCTGGGGGATGCTACTGGTTTGCAGAGAATGTTTCCTTAAGTATAATTCGAAAGATTGTCTCAAACATGAACTCAAGCCTGGTAAGCAGGTGATATGCAAACAGTGCTCTTCTCAAGGATGAGCCACTTTTTAGTATAACTATTTTAAGGGTGGGCATAACCCCTAAGAATTCAAGATGAATTTGAAATCAGCAAGTGTAGTAGAAACCATACTGAAAGAATGGCTTAATTAAAGCAAGGCTGTAAACTAGCATTGGTGGTTCAATTAAAGAAGCAGGTGCAGACTAAGCGAATTTACTTACATGCAAAACAGGAAAAACTAAAAGGTAAAGAAGGTGAAACAAATTACATAAGGAGGAGCTATTTAATAAAGGCCTAAGTGAAGCAGACCATCTGGATGAAGTTGCAGAAACTGTCGCAAATCAAGGCAATTAAGAACTGCAGAACAGAAAAAACCCCTTACTGACATGTGACAGACAAGAAAAGCACAATCCAGGAAAGCTAGAAGTGTATAGCTATAGAAGCAAAAAATCAATAAAACTTGTTTGAGTTCTAAAGGGAAACATACATATATGGACAGCTGCTCAGGGAATGAAAACAAACACAACAAATGTCCTTTGCTTTTCCTGTATTTGTGCTTAGCATTATGAATAATTAAAAATACTTTAAAACTCACCCTTCATTATTAAACTGAAATAGAGAAAGATGCTAATGTTAATGCAGTCCTCCGATTTTATCTGACTGCAGTTTTTAATTACTTCTCTCTCAAGCTGATCACTGAGGCTTGCATTTCAGGAAGGACCAGTGGAAAGTGCCCAGCCTGGGAAGGAAGTCTCCTTTGCAGTGGTACAGGTTGGGAGCGCCTGGCTGGAGAGCAGTTCTGCGGGCAAAGCCCTCTGGGGCCCTGGTGGGCAGTGAGCTGATCGTGAGCCTGCAGTTTGTTGGAGTCCAGGGCATTCCTTTGGCTGCCCTGGAGGGTCAGAGACCTGGACAGGGGGGTCTGGGACCCTGGCCCAGAGCCCAGAGGGACATTGGCTTTGATCTCAGTCCATGGGAAAGGCTTCCTGCACTGCGGGAAGGATTGCAGGCCACAAAAGTGTGAAAGATAGTAATTTAGCTTATCACAGGGTGAGGAAACAGTAAATTTGGGTTTTTAGCATTGAGGTGAATGGGGGCAAGATGGAGGATTTGGGGCGTTGTCTCCTGCTTCTTCTTTCTTCTTCCCTCACTCCATTTTCAGCAGTAACGGTGGCACAAAGTAGTTTAAAGAGATTGGGTCAAAGTAGAGATGACCTTTTTAGTATAAGTGATAGGTATTGGTGAGTAATGATAAATAAAGAATACGTAGCAATTAGTATAAAAGATAGAGACAGCCCTGCGCGGGAGGAGTTGAGGGGTTACCAGATGCCCGAGCAGCTGCACAGACCTTTGTGGGGCACTATGAAAACTGTAAGATAACAAAAAATAAATGAAGCATGCAACCTTGAAAAATCAGGACCTGAAGACTCAGTCTCTTTTTTTGCATTTGGCTCGGAGCTTTGCAGAGGGCAAAAGACTCTAAAACCACGCGAATCTCGGGGAAAGCCCCCGACAGCAGTTGTGGTGGCAGTGATGAGCACCAAGGGATCCTGGGCTGCGCCAGCAGGAGCACAGTTAAGGGAAGGGATTACCTCCCTCTGATCAGCACCCGTTAATTTGCGGCTGCACTGCTGCCCATTTTGGACCCCCAGTAAACAGATGCCAATAAACTGAAGTGTATTCAGCACAGGGCTACCAAAATGCCTGAGATTCGAGCATCTGTGCTATCAGAGGGGTTAAGGGAGCTGGGCCTGATCAGCCGGGGAAAGAGATGGTTGCAAGGGCGACCTAACAGCAGCCTCCAGTGTCTACGGGAAATGTATCAAGGGAACAGATCCAGGCTCTGGGTGGCAAAAAGCCTTAAGACACTGATCATAAATGAAGTAACTGTATATCAGTTCAGACTGTATTCAAGGAAACATTTTTTCACTATGAAGACAGTCAAGCAATAGAGAAGATCCAGGCTCCATCCTGGAGAGTTTTCAATACCTGACTGAATACTGAAATAGCAACAGACAACATTAATTTAACCAACATTGATTTGATCCCACAGCTAATGCTGATTGAAGCATGAGGTTTGACTAGAGACCTTGATGTCTCCTCCAACCCAAATTTTTCTATGATCCTGTGAACATTAACTAATGTTGCACCACAGTAAACTACAAACTGTATCAGACAGTAATGCACAGACAACATAATGAAAAAAAATTATTACAGTATTAAAATAAGGTACAACTTCATTTTCACTGTTACCAACATATACAAGCAATAACTTGTAAAATCAATAAATGGATTATCAAAAGATTCCAAACTAATAAACTTTTGCAAAAAGATTCTGGGACAGTCCACTTCAAAATTGCACCCACTGCCACTATTCAGCAGGCATGCAAAACTCTTCAGGGAACAGAACAGTCAACGGAGCAGCACTAGAATAAGAATTTATTTTCTTTCTTTAATAATTTTTCTATTTTCATAAAATGAAACACTCTACCACAAAATTCTTTTTAAAACGGATAGAGATAGCATGAAAGTTAGTCACCCATAAAGCTACAAATGTGGCAGAACAACAAATTATAAAATCATAAACTGTTGTTAGCCTACTAATAAATAATTGCTAATTCAACCATATAAATATATTATTTAACTGTGTGTGCTTATATATACATTTACTTTTATAAGGCTGACCAAGTTGCATCTGAGGAACAACAGCATTTTGCCAACATCTAAAGTACATGTATTTACAAAAAAAAAGAGATGTGCAATCCTTGAACTGTTTATTTTAAAACTGTAAGGGTAAACCATGTAAAACACTCCAGAGAACAATGACAGGTCAGACCAAATTTTTTTCAGTGTTTCCTATTGAAGTGTATGAGATGTTATACTCAGCACATCGGACCTTGAGACTGCTTTTTGGAAACATCCAATAGTCTACACTCAGCAAAGAGCACTTTTTCTGGATTTGGTATTCCTCTCTGGAGGCCAGACAGGTAAAACTGGGACATGGTCATACCTACTTAGTAAGTACTTGAAGACTTAGTTTAAATCTGCAGACAGGTTTCTTGTAATCTGGTTGCAAATCCTCCAGGGACTATCTCAGCCATCCTGGTTATTTCAAAACTAAAGACAGTGGTGTTTACTCATATTACATCTAATAGTCATTAGACAAGAATAGAAATTGTCTGAAGAGCATGGATTTAAACATAGGATTTCCTACTTTAAAACATATAAGTTATCACAAATGTGGGGTTTAGTTTTCAGATTAAGACAATTAAAATGCATGTTTGTGGTGGTGAGTTACATACCTAAGCTCATGCTATCACCATTGTTCAGTTGGCTAAGCAGACACATTAAAGTGACAGTGCCACTAAAAATGTTTCAGGGCATCAGAGGCATCTACATGAAGAGAGAAAATTTAACACAAGACTTGGAGAAGATCTACAGTCCTTAGGGGTAGCAGCTAGACACACAGACCAAAAGACTTATTTACTTTGCAAGTGTTTCATAGATTAGATGTCTCAATCACATGGAGACATCTGAACGTACAAGTCTACCTTTGTGCATTTTCATCCTGAGCCAAGTCCCCTCCTAGTGAAAAATCTCTGAGAAACAAGAGACAACAATTTAGCAAGTATTCTGATTGCAGGGGCTACTGCCTCTACCAAAGCTGAGGTGCTCATTCATATGGTTCACTGCCCTATTTAATTCTGCACTAAGCAGATAAGGAGAGCCCAGCTGACCAGTTAACAGCACTTTTACAGAGAGGTGAGTGTGTGCCTAGATTGCTGCAATGATATTGCAAGGGGAACTCTCACTCTGCCTCAACACTTCCAAAGCTGTGCAACTGTTCCAAATCCCTGTCAGAGCTTAAGTGCCATGTAGTTGTGTCATCCCTGGATACAAACCCTTGTCTTTCTGAAAAAAAACATTTAAAAAATCATGTCTCCAAGTGAGCAGTTACTTCAAAATTCACCAAGGATGAATATATTTCCCAAAATATCCATTGCTTTTCCAGTGGCCTAGAGAGTTAACTGGAGAGAAAGTGCTATGATCTGCAAAGAAGAAAATATGTGTCCCTTTTTGCCTGAGTTACTTTACTAACAACAAAAATACATTTTTCCAATCAATGAGCAAATATGGTGTACAATCTAGGTTTGAAATTTTCTTTTGAACAACATGCTTGAAACAATATACAACATACATTATACAATATACATTATACAAGATACAATATACATTTAGCCATTATATAAATACCAGTATCCTTCTGCATTTTGTGTCTTATACACACTATATTTGAATGAAGCTTTAAAAAAAAAATAAATTATTAAATCAATTAAATAATTGTTCATTTTGTTTATTCCTTTCCTTTCTGTTTTTGCAATCATACTTTCAGTGCTGTGGAGGAAGAAGGAAGAACTGATCTCCACCAGAATGAAACAAACAAACAAGTAAAGCAGTAACAAAAAGGGCACAGTAGTTCCTGAGTAGTTACCAAACTTTCACACTGATTTATTTTCTTTAGGTTGGCTGAACATATCTGATTTTCTCATGTCACTAGTCAGGAATGCTTGTTTTGCAAATCAAACATTTCTGTTGGAAGAAAGTTAGCTAGAAGAAAGCATTAAACAAATGTTACCATAAGACATAACAAATAGGAAGTTTAAGAAACAGAACAGGGGCCAGGGTCTTAACTAAGAAACACTCTCTGGGGAACCAATTCACCATCAAAGTAACCCACTTTCTTATCAATGTATTTTACATATATATAAAGCAAAGCTTTATTAAAAAATAAATGCATTCAAATTAACAGGACAGTGGTGTTTCAGAGCGTTTTCCTGACATAAAAATTGATCTGACAAGTTCAAGGGGAAGGACAAGGACTAATGTTCAAAATATTTTGCATTTATAGTGAATAGACACTTCTAGGAAATGTAATGAAAATAAAATGTTTATCTAATAGAAAAAAAGAGCAATTGATCATAATAGTTATCCTTTAGATTTATCAAAGACTATGGTTCAGTTAAGATATTGTTGAGCTCACAATTTAAAGATCTTTTAAGGTAATTTCTGTTAAGATATGTTACTTTAATTATTACTATAAATATAATACTATCACACAGAAACACACCCCCCCCCCTTAAATATCAGATAATATGTAAATATATCAAAGGGGATTTTATCAATATTCATTAACTTTGAACAGAAAGGTTTAAAGTAACTATTAAATGAGTTACACTTCTTCAGATTAGATCTCTGAAATCATTATTCAACTCAGATGGAATTAGGCCTATTGTACCTAAACTTGTGCATACACAAGTAAAGCCAAGCAGTATACAATGGACATAAGAAAGTAGTGAAACAGAGCACTAGATTTTATTTTGCTCAAGTAACGACTCATTTGATTATCAGTAATGAAGTCTGTCCTGTAAGAATTTCTATGGATAAGTTATCAAGTTTAAAATAAACATTTCCATTTCAGCCAACCAGACACTGTCTATAAATCATGGAGAAGCTATACAACTCTTAAAGGACAGGCATTAGTCTCCTAACTCGGAAGCTCTACACACAGATTATGACTGTACTTTAAAATTCATAGTGTTTATTTTAAACAGCACCTAAACAACTTTTTCTGTTCCATTTTCACTGTGTACACAAACACCAACACACTGTTTACTATTATAAGAAACAGCATTTATTGAAAATGGCACCTGGATTATTATATTTTTTCTATATTCAGAATTGGAAATAAATTGCATTGTCTCTGAAACTGCTGTATAGAATAGCAGTTTAAAGTAATGTTTTCTAATAAGAATAATATCCCTGTCTGGCTCGAAAATCTTCCAATGCAATTCTACAACAAATGCATGGTTAAAAAGTAGGCTGCTTATTTTAATCAATTTGCATTTGACCTGAGCTCAAAAGAACACTCACTCTCCACAAATACAAAGAAAACAAAGGGAATTCATCTGAGAGATGAAGAATAATTTGATCAAGGTTCTTCAGAAATTTGTTTTTTTCTTCTCCTCGATAGTCTGAGCTTGAAATGTTACTTTCTTCTGTCTCATTTTGAAGAAGTTGTTCCAGAATCATGCACAAAAAAAAAATATTCTCATACTGGGTAATGTCATACGCAGACTGGACCTGGGAATAAAGAAAAATCAGTAGAATGTGAAAAAATTTCTGCAGCTTAACTTCTCAGATGAAAGTTTAAGGAATATTGTTAAAATTTATAGTATTATTTATATAATCAGGACACCTATACAGTCAGTATGATTACTTCTAAAAAATGTTTTCCTTTTTGTGGTAACAAATAACTGACACTGCATCACACCACCAAGTGTGATGAAAAGTAAATTACCTCCTCTTCATGAGAGAGTTTACTTTACCTAATTATCCACAGGCTGTGACATACCATAGTGATGTACAGAAAAACAACTACAATAGCAGCTTTGTTTGTTTGGGGCATATAATTAAATTGGTGGATTTCTGTTTTCTGAGAAATAAAATAACAAGCGAAAAAGATTTCTTTACTCCTAAATATAGACACTCATCTATTCAAGTGACACATCCAGAAAGCAAATTAAAAGTCCAAATTCTCGGCCTCAATAGAAAAGGTACACGCCAGTTCTAAACAATCTAAAGTGGAGTATTCAGCTTGTCAAATAAGCTGGAACAAGGACACTGACCAAGTCAAAAAAAAAAAAAAAAGTCTTACAGCTTTATCCAATATAAATTATCTTTCCTGCATTTAGAAACTGGAATTTTACAGAGAATTTTACATTTTCTGTACATAGAAAATGACTGGTAAGGTATAAACTTAAACCTTGGAAAATTATCTCTTTGGAATGAAACTCTATGTCCTCAACAGCAAAATCTACCAATAATATCAGACAATCTTCTGAAAAAGGTTGCAATTACAGTAGGCAGATGATCAGAACTGAAAGGTAAAATCATAGCTGCTAGAAAATTAATTATATATTCTAAAATAGCTCTAGCAAATTTAAAAAACTGTTTAGATCTGTGGTAAAAGCCAGATGGGTCAAGGCTTCAACATGGGTCTATGAAAATGCATCAAATGATTTTATTCAGTCTAGATTACATACAAGACTTCCCAAAGAAATCTAGCATACAATCATTGGTTTGACAAAAAATGTAAAGAATTTTTGATACCACTAGAATTCCACAGGACTTTACCTTCTCCAGCTAAAACTGAGGAAGATGTTGACTCAAACATTGCTCACTTTGCTTTTTGAGATAGTAGTTATTAAACCTAAATCTGTGTTGAAGCACCGTGTGGTAACAGTTTTCAGGTAGCCTCCCACCTCAGAGACAAAATTAAGACACCACAGCCAACCTATTGCAAAATGTCAATGTAGCAAAATAATTGTGCTGAGTTTTCTAGAAATTTTGAAAACTAGGTTCATTACTACAACATATTGTCCCTAACCTTGCATACTCCTTTTCTGTCTCTCTGGAATCTGGTAAGAAAAATATACAATTTAGAAGCTGCTGTCAAGGATTCAGTATTGATGTTCTTATCAGAACAGACAGCAAAAAATGAAAAAGTATTACATTACTTAATAAAAGTATATTGAGTATTTGCATATTTCTAAAGTTCAGTTAAATCTAACTGCCTAATTTGGGAAAATCTTGTCCCAAAACGGAAGTAATAAGACAGTCTGTTTCTTCAAATATCAAACATCCAACTCTAAGACAATCACGCCTATATACTGATTGTTTTGACCGCTAACTAATAGTGAGGAGCTAAATATATTTACTTTGCTTATTAGACAAAATTACAGCTTTAAAAATTGCAAAAGCAAGATTTTTTAATGATTTACTGAATTTCTAGGAAACAGATGATTCTAAAGCCCTATGAAGTCTGCTTCTAAGACTTTCAGTCTAGGGGTCATCTGATCAAACACAGGCATCAACAAGCTGAGATAGTTATCCCTTGTTCCTGTTTCAGCTGATGGAGGGAACAAGGGGTGGCACACAGATATCTGAATGTAGATGTCTATTGCCATTTCACATGCCTCAGGGCAGCAGCTGTGAACCAGGAGTATTACCTTGGGTGTGCTATTAGATGTCTGAGTTTTTGCAACTGAGTAGCTGCCAGGGTCCCTCAGCATGCAATTCATCCCACTCCAAACTACAACCACAGATAGACCACGTCCCAGAACTCTTCACAGTGATAAAGTGTGACTGTACCCACAAAAAAATGACTACGTAAAAACATAAATGGAAGTTCTATGCTCTTAATTCCTGTAATTTGGAAATTAGATGTACAACTTTATAAGCGAAAACCTCTCATGTGTTGGCCTTGAAAATTCACTCCTTTTACATGAGTAATCAATATAAAATGTTTTAGAAAGGGAAATTACGTCACTTCACTTACTCCTGTAACCTCAGGCTCTTCCATGCAGTTAAGCAATTGTGTTACTTTCAGAAGGTCTTAAAAGGTGCAGCTAATTGCAGCTTAGTAAACTATCTGATTAAGGATAATAGAATCCACAAGTTAATGAATTAGCTTTTTCTACAGATACTACTGCGTTAAAGGAAAATTGCTTTAATCACACTGAACTGACATTGAAAAGGGTAAGCATGATGGCAAAGAGGAAGTAATTTTTGAGATAATTATTTTTCTGGAGACAAATGCACATAAAAATATTGCATTATATAACTGGGGCGGGGGGGAAATCAGTCTAGAACATTTTCTGGCTCAAGGCTTATTATTAACCTTTCCAATCCATTTAATAATCAGAACAAAATGTGTCTCTGTTTCTTTTGTTAGATGTCTTCTGTAGCACTGATTGATGCAATTACTACCAATATAAATTTATGACACATAATTGGTAAAGGGACGTCTTTATTGTTCCCTAATGGTGCAGAGTCAGATAAAAGGCCGATTAATCTTGCCCACCAATGTGTGTGAGTGGGTAGCTGTGCACATATGTGCACACACCAGAAAGTTCTGAGGGTGTGCCTATAAAGCAAGTCTTTTATATATATATACACACACACACACACACACATATACACACTGCTATTCCAGAATATATTAATACTAACTTCAATAACTTTAATGTTAATTCTGTTTTTCAGAATCAAGTTTAAGGTAATCACTCTTATAAATCAGACACGTAAGCAATACGGATTTTAGCACTACACTTTATGAGATCAGTCCTCACCAATTTTGCCACACCAAGTACTTGGAAATGTGTTTTGTAGCCATAATAGGCATTTTTCATGTACCTTAGTTTTAAATTTGACTTTTGAAAATATTTTCTTATTATGGTTTCTTGCTACAAATAAACTTTTTAGAGTTTAATAATTTTAAAAATATTATTTATAAAAAATGGAGCTTTATGTAAGATGGAAACAAGGGTCAAAATGTTTGGTTGAAATTAATTATCCAACCTTCTTCTGCACGGTAACTACCTGGAAATGGACACATATTTACTACAATATTTGAAAGCAGGGAAAAAGTTCTCTTACCTGTCTCCATTATAATGCTATCACAGTCAGTACTAACATGTGAAAAGAAACTGCTGTGTTCCAGGTCCCTGGCCCTTTATTATACTTCCTCTTTGCAAAACAAGATCAAATTCCAAGCTGCTGCTGGTTTACTGGACAGACTTGGAGTCTTGGTAAACAGATTAGGAAAGAGATTCCTAATTGTACTTAGAATATTTTTGTTTTCTTGTCTTAATGGTTTACGCACATTTATATAATTTATTCGACAGCAATATAAAACAAGAGAAGAAATTGAAGGAATTCTCTACAATTCTTAAGCTATGTCACCAGCCACAAGTCACATTTCCAGTGACACAGTCTGTTGGGCCTGAAATTTTCATATGCAGAAGGCTGATGACACTTTCTTGAGTAGAGACAAGTAAGTTTTATTCCTTTTACACCTCAAATGATGTACAGAACAGAGACAATACCAATGCAAACAAAAAATAGATGAAATAGAGTGTGTTCATGGCAACTGCTTCCATGCAGCTCAGATGCTTATGTAGAAGTGTCAGCAACATCTCTATGTTCTCTGGAATACAGGAGGAATGGCACTAACTTGGGAAACTTTTTTTGGTTTAGAACAGAAGATTTAATTGCTGAAACTTCTGACAAAATGAAAACAATTAAAATTAATTTCAAAGCACCATTATGTTTGTTTAGAGACAAAACATTTCCCTCCTTTTCTATCTCTATAATTTAGTTAACATCTGTTTAGGCTCTTTAAGTCCCATGGCAATACCAAGTTTAAATATATGTTTCAGCAAGTAACTCTACACAACAAAATTCTACATAAAACACTGACATGCCAATACAAATTTTAATCAGACTGGAAAGATGAGTGTTTATTTAGGAAGTCACAGAATTGACAGTTCTAGACAGTTATTTTAGCAGAAATGTATTCTGCCCAGATCTCCCCAATCCATCATATCCTTATAGTTTTGCTTCTTTTAATTTTTTTATTGCAAGTTTTGCCTCTTCCATTTCTTGCCAAACCTCTACTATTCAGCAGGGATATAACTTTTCATGGTAGCAAAATGTCTTTCCTATGTTTCAAGAAATTCTAAGTAAAATTTCACTGAAACATCAAGTGTCAAATGGTAGTGTTTCTTCTCTTTTACATGCGTATTTTTCAGAGAAGTAGAGAGGGTAGACCAAAATACACAAGAGCTGCTACAGCTTGGAAGCACAGGCAGCAGGAATCAGCATCAGCTGCTGGGCTGTGACTACTTAGTTCAGCATGAAGGATAGAACAGTACCAAACCTGCCATCTAGCCATTTCCAGGTAAAATCCCCCATGGCCTGTCTGTCTCCTCCTTGGGCATGAAAATGTAGCCAAAGCTTCCAGGCAGAAGGTAGAAACAAAGAGCATACATTTCTCTTGACATAGCCTATACCAACTAACATCATCTCAGCAAAAAGTCCCAGTGCCACCTTGCCTCTTTGCAGGTGGCTATTACAGGCAATACAGACTGAATTCTGGGCGAGAAAATTAAAATTCACGGGCCAGGAGGCCACAGAGCAAGTGGAAGCTCACATCCCACAGGAACATGGGACTCACCCAAACCACCTGAAAATGTTTGAAGAGGACCAAGCCTCCTAGAAAATACCTGAGCTTGATTTACATGTTTCTAGAGACACACAGTCCTGGGTATGCTGTTTAATAGACAATTACCTCAACTCTTTTTTTGTTGTTGGTTCATTTTATTTGTTGCCTTGGCTTTCTGGTGGTAAGAGGGGATGCTTCATCTAGAACTAAGAGGAAGGTGACTGAGACTAAACAAAAAGGAAGTGACACACTAAATGCAGTCACTGATGCTCCCATAAATGAAAAACTTATTTCTGTGCTCACTATGCCTGCATATAGGAGGGAGACTGAAATGGCTTTCTGCATTTTAACACTACAGTTCTAATGAGTATATAACTATAACTAAAAGTTCCTAAATGGAGCAATATTTGACTAGATGAAAGCATCACATTTTAAGCAAAAAATGTTCCTAAATCCGAATAATGAAAAAACAAGAAAAAAGTGACTGTCAGGAAATTCTAACCACAAACAATTATCATTTGGTAAACTTTCTGTTTACGAAGGGTATGCTGAAAACCCAAGTTTTCAGTAGAATCAACACTGTTTTTACTCTACTCATCCAGTCTAGGTCAGAGGTTAATAGAAACATGTTTCAACAATCACTGAACTGTTCCATCAAGTCAATACATTCTCCTTTTATGAATGAACAAGATTAATTCTCACAGGGACTTTTGTTCCTGATCCTTCAGTTTTCCTTGTAGAAATCCCTATCCAGGTTACTTATTGCTGTGTTCAAGTGCTAAATACAAAAGAAACATTTTTTCAGAGTACAGTTAAGAACATTTGGATAGTAGGCATTTTATTTCAAAACAAGACAGAAATCTTCTCAAATGGATGTTCTGCAAATATATAAATAACCTCTACTTGATCATTAAAATTTACGAACCCAACAATATCCAAGTACACGAAATGACAGTAGGATAAAAGAGATTATCTATAATTGTTTAGTGTTTAAATAACATGCAGATATGCATCTCTAAAATATTTAAGGCAGGCATGCATGAAAGTCTTTACTAGAAGTCTTTTTGTTCTGTTTCTAATACTACTGTGTTAAGGTAAAGGGTAATTACAAATTGTTATGATGATTCAGTTTTTAGCAGATTAGCATATCTCTTTAGGAGCTTTTTGTTTTGTGATTTGAAATGCCTATTTCCAACATTTGTAACAGTTAATTTTCAGAGGAGAGACCATCAGATAAACTCTTGGAACAATTTAATCTACAGCATGTGCAGTGACTAGTCCTGAGTAAGATTGTGCCAACAATACTTTGGAAGTCCCAGACAGCCTCAAGCTAGAGAGGTTTCAGAAGCAACAGTAAGAATCTTGTAAAAATAGTAACTGTCCAGACATCATTATTTGGCATAGCCTGGAAAATACTTTTGATAGAATTTAAAGTGTTTGCTCTCTTTGCTGTCCCCCAAGGGGAAGATACTTATCCCTGAGGCATCTCTGCACTGTGCCTCTTCCACATATCACTTAGCAGGGTCATTTGTTACTAGCGCTTAGTGTGACACACGGAATTGCGAGAAATTCCCAAGACATCTTAAGCAGTACTATTCTTATAGTAATACAATTTCCACAACATATTGTAAAAAATTAAATATGTCAGTAGCAGAGCACTGATGTTTCCATTCTGGAGCAAGAATCACTATTTTCTTGCAAGTAACATAACAAAGACACAGAAAGCTTTAAAATCCAAATTCTGATCTCCTTTATCCTATTAAAGAACTCTAAACTGTAAATGAAAAAGCTATCTCATTTAGAGAGAACAGCCAAAATATATAAATCTGTGACCCTTCTTAGGATAATGGGAATTTATAAACACATTTTATTCCTATCTACAAGGCATATACTTCAAATCCGACTTCTTACATTTATGTTAGTTTTGAAATTTATTCTAAAATTATAAAAATTAATTATTCACAAGTTGAAGTATGTGAAATATGTTGGTTTGATTTTTTTTTTTTGAATCTGAAATAAAGATTTTTAAAATATCTATTATACTGTGGGTCCTTCCAAATCAAATGGGTTACTTAAGAATACTTCTAACTTGAAAACGAAGTTATAGACCAGGCAACCCCATGTAAAGTCTCTATCAGGAGAAAGCAGTCAACAAAACAATCTAAAAAAAATTTTCAGTTATGAACACTTCAGTATTAGAGAAAGGGCTGTTTTGTGGTTTGTGTTTTTGGAGGACTTGCCTACTTACAAGTGTAAGAGTACTACACAAAATAACCATGTAATTAAAATAATAGACACTGTTTTTTGACATAAGAAATTAAGTTGTCATGTGAGAAATGCTGTAAGTACAGCAAGGCCAGTGATCTAAGCAGGACTTGAAAATAAGCATCCTATATATAATATTTTTATAGGTAACAAGGTAAGGCAATAAGATTAAGTTTTGAATAATGGCAATAAATAAAATTCCTCTATTAATTAAAATCATGTCAGAAAACAATGGATTGTTGAAAAATATAGCTACATTAGTTTCAAAAGATTTGACAGTTTACCTGTTTTAGAAAATGCATAGGAAATTCTGACAATAAATAGCAATCACTTTGCTTTAGTGACTCTAGCACTGGGCAGGCAATCCTGACAGTAATGCAAGATATGCATTTATTTGTACTGAATCATAATTCGTTAATTTTTGAAAAGAAGCTTTTCAACATGCTTTTCATCACCTAAGGCTTTTTTTTTTTTTTTTTTTTTCCTAAAAGCATGATAATTTTGCCTACATAGAGCTTGACTTCCTAAAACGATCTCTTCCAATGCTAGGGATGGAAAGAATCAACTGAACCTAGCAAGTGACAGATGGCTGGTCCAAGAACCAGAGCAGAAGGCTGTCACAGAACGTGCCCTTAAATTGCTTGCCACAGGACACTGTGAAAGCTGAAAGCTTGTATGGGGTGAAAGAAAAGTAAACAGTTGTATGACAGTGAAATCCACGGATACACAAGTAAAAACAACTGCTCTTCACATGGAATAGCACAAATAGATTGACACTGGGAGAATGTTCTTAAAAACATCTCCAGATTCCTCCTCTGATTTACTGTAAGCACTGTCAGAGGCAGAATGGCCATTCCCATGTTTTCCTATCTCCCAGTTCAATTTACTGCACCCCCTCTACTAAGTTACTTCAGAGAAGAAAATCTTCCTTTTTTTAGTTTTCAGCTCTGGAAGCTTGTAACAGCTTACTAGCAGTGCCTCTACATGCATCCCCTCTCATTTTCAATGAGATCTTGCTCCAAAGCCAGAGACAGACTCCACCACTCCAGGTTCAAAAACACAAAGAAAACAGCCCAAACATAAGCAAACCTAGGTGGTTTTGGACTAACTGAGAACAAATGTGTGCTTGATGCTTGTATTTATCTGGAGCAAAATAAAACAGAAAATACAGGAAAAAAACAAGACAAAACAAAACTCTTAAGAAGGAGGAAGAGCGGTGATTCTAGGTATTGCCCTGTGTGAGGAAAAGGACCAACCTGGTTGAAACACAAGCTTAATGTTTGTAAGAAAAAGAAGTTGGCATCTACTTTCTGAATCCCTTTCATCTAAGGAATCAAAGTCTCTGTATACTTTTAAGAGATAAAAAATGATACTGTTAAAGAGGACAGATTTCCTTCTAATTATGCAGTTATTTTTCCTCTTCCATAATTAGAGGTTTAATATTCTATAACTGTTCAAAACAGTATAAACCAACCTTTGATTTAGGAAGAAGTGTTGTAGCTATCTATTTATCCTTCCTCTTGTTTTAGAAAAAATCTTGTATTTATTGTAAGATAAAAAGTCTTTAGGAAAGTGTTTATATTTCACATATATACAATGTTTTCCCAAGCTATTTTCCTAAATTGGGTTAATGTTTCCCTTAGATATAAATGAAACAAGACAACAATGGTTTTTCAGTGATTCTACCATCTGTCTTAAACACCCACTTTCCAGCACAATCATGTCACCAAATCCCATAACAACCTCTGAATTTTTAAAGAATAACATTACTCTTCCAAACTTTAACTGTAAAACTGAAGAGACCTGGGAGACATGGAAGACTGAAGAGATATAATTTCAGAAAAAATTGGCAGGATTGGCAAGCAGTGCTATTTTTGTTATTTATTGTATTTAAAACTATATGGAATATGCATGTAGAATAAATCTTGTGTGGGTTAATTGCATTTAACAACATGAAAATATTGCTTATTCAGCTTAAAGATGTGAGAAATTACAGACTCAACATATTTAATTGAAAATCACATAAAATATAAAATGTCACGAAATCATGAGAACACCACAGTGTATCTTAAAGCTTGCATACATGCATAAAAACTTAAATTTGGAAGGAATTAGACCTTTGACTAAAAACATAACAAAACAGACAATGGAACAGATTACTCCCTAAAACCTTTTTAGGCTTTACAGAAACCAGATGGGTATGACTATAAGCAGATACAGTCATAGTATACACATTTGCTTTCAAATTTCATTTTTCCATTAATTATCTGCTAGACTGTTCTGGAAAGATCCAAAATGAGAAGTTGTCTAGACAACTTCATTTTTAAAATTTGTTGGCTTGTTTTTTTTTTGTTTCAACTGCTTTAACAGCACAGTTGTGTAAAAAGACATGTTTTTAAGAGCTCCAGAGCAGCAGTTTGGAATGTGTGAGTGTCCTGGTGCTGGAAAGCATTTCAGATCGGCCCTCTAAAGTTCAGCATGCCCACAGTAAGTCTAAAGACAGTTACACTTAGGAGGATCCTTTTGAAACTTCTTCTGCAACTTGTGTGAAAATTGAAGCATCCTGATTGAACACAAAAACACAGAGTAAACTCGAAAGGAATTAAATTCTAAATTGACTGTCAGAAGCCAACTAGTTTTTCTAGCTTTGAAGAAGAAAATATAAGAAATAAACAGGAAGGATTATGTACAGAAAAATGGTTATAATTCTAAAATTTATGATATCAGGTGAAACAAATAGTGAAAGACATATTGAAGAAAGTTCTGTGCTCTGAGTACTATTATATAGTGAAATTTAATAGGTCATACCAAGTCTGAGGGCTTCCTTTTCATAAAATGAGAATAGTTTGACTCCCATTCAAAGTAGTCTGGGGAATGTCTGCAATGCATGTCAGAGTTTCTACATGGCAAACCTCTCACCTGGATGATTCTGTAAATCTCAAATACGTAGGCTGATAAGGGTACAACTGGCCTTAACTAAAGGAAAATGTATTCAAGAGTGCAGAGTCAAGTCAAAATTTGGAAGTACAACACCACTAATTGTTTTTAATTAAACAATCTGGAACAAGAAATAAAGCATGTTTCTAACTGTGTAAGAATTCAAAATCCCTCTATGTTATTTTATGTACCACATTATTTACAATCAGATAATAATTACCAGTAGGGAACACACACAAGAATTTAGCAAAGCTTTTTAAATGCTTTTAGGAACACAATTCTTTCCTCTTTGCTGTAAATTTAATGCAATTTAACATAATTGCTTAATTTATCAAGCAAGATTTAAATCACTGAAAGATATTAAAAGATCATATTACCAAATCATACTAAATGCATAGGCCACCGAGCTCTTCAAAATTATTTCAGATGACTGCAGGAATACATTAACAAAAACATGACAGAAAATCATTAGAGACTGACTCATTGAAAGAGGAGAGAAGAAACAAAATCAAATCCTATCAGAACTGAGGTACATAGATCATCTTTGGTAAGCTGTAACCGACCCCTAGAAAATTTCTAGATTTTAGAAGGTCTGGACTATCTGACATAGCAATTGTAACATTACAAATGAGTGAAAGACATCTGCTGCAGTATAAAGCAACCCTCCTATTTTAATGCTCAAACTTGTTTTATTAAAAAAAAAAAAAAAAAGTCACTATTCTTGTGGTTATGCTTTTGTGGAGAATATGTATGCACAGGGAAAACTTCTGGGATAATACAGTAATTTGAAGAGTGAAAAAATAAGAAAGAGAACACTGCTACATTTTTATGGCTCTAAGGTAGCTATGCAATACATTCCTTCAAAATTCCCCAATGACAGTGAATTAACCAATAGGGAACTCATGCTCCAACTGTTTCTGCTACCGAATTTAATTCATTTAAATTGAATTAAGGTTCTTCTATGCCATATGGGCACATAGTTATTTATTTAGTAAAGCTTTTAAGCTTTCCAGTCTGAAACGTAAAAATTTCTCATTTGGTTTTGTCCCAGTACCATCTCTCTTCCTTAATACTCTGTATTTTATATTCTCTACTGGAGAGGGAGGATATAGGATTATCACCATATAGAACTAAGGCTCATTAAATGTTCTTTTTGCTTCTCAATCCTCTTGACAATAGGAATGTAAAGACTTTGACTTTCTTCACTTTAAAGGGTTAATTAGGCTCCTTGCACCTATTGTTCCCTCAGTGGGATCTTAGTCTAGTGTTCAGCAAGGTCAACACTGAAGCATTACTACTCTGTTACTTTCCTTTCTTATGAAACTTTCTCAACTGCTGTAATCTCTTTTCAGAATAAAATATGACCTATCATTTGTTCCGAAACTCCTCTGTCCCCAAGTGACACAGGACTTAGCAACAAGAAGAAATCCATTTGGGGTATTTTTTTCTAACCCATTTTTTGAATGTCTGAGATTGTATCAAAGTTATAAATTCAAATACTCATATGCAGATGAAGGAACTTAGTATCTTAATTTAAATTCCACTGTCTTTTATTTAAAAAAAAAAAAAAAAAAAGGCAAAAATCTTAACTGAAGAAATGTCTTTCTATTTATATGAACTTGCACTTGTTTTTAGGATCAGAAGAAAAATTAACCTGTTGTGAAAGATCTTCATGAGCACCATTCCTTGAAAGGGGCAAAGTTAACAGCAGTTCCAAGTGACAATATGGAAAATTATATGGAACCACTTCTGGCTGTGATAATACAAATGTACAGACAAAGATATAGAGTAAATGCAATTCTTAAAAGAAGGGATTATAGTCAAAATTGAAAAAAGTAATAAATAATAAGAGGAATGAATTAAGCCTCTTGGGTCTACTAGATTATGAGAGGAGGTATCTCACAGAACTTTTCTCAAATTAGGCCATCATACGGATGATGCGAACGCCATTATTTCAGTGGACCCAACTCTGGCTGTACATGGGGAACAGTGAAGAAGTACAGCCTTACTAAGTATGATCCACAGAAGTGGATTCCTCTGAAAAGTAATTGCCATTAAGGCAAGGGATCTTAATATGGTTCTAAAATCTTCATTGAAAAGAAACACCTCATCTACTCTATCATTTGAAAGAATGAAGTTACCCACAGGTAGATGACTATAGGGAAAAGCATTTTTCTAGGTAAGCATAGAGACTCAAAGTTGAAGGTACTCCTTATGAAAACTGTACAACACCTTTCTTGACAGGGAATATCAATGCAGCCACTGCTGCCTATAACATCCATATGATGAATGAATAAACCTTGGAAGAAAAACTCTTGGTGAGAGTTACAAAAACACTGGTGAGGGATGGCAGTTCAGGCAGAACTTTAAATTTGCATAAATACCTTAATAACTAGCGAGAGAAGCTAATGATGCAAATCAGGCCAACTTCTTCCCAATTCCAATGTCACACTTCTGGTCTTATGCCTAGAACTTTTATTCACATTTATAATCCACTTGTTCCCATGCAGCCACAGAAGTACCAACAAACCTCCTTCACCATTTTAAATGAAATTAAAAGAAAATCAACCTATGCCGATGTTTTTTGGTTTTGGTTGGTTGGTTGCTTGGTTTGGGGTTTTCTGTCAGCTTTGCTTTATTTTAGCTTAATTTATCTATTAATTACATAGGTTGAAACTGGAGATTTTTATTACTTTCCCAGATTTAAAATAGCCTTGGTAACAGAGAGATATTCTGGCCAACATCTGGTGCCGAAGGAAGCACTCTAGACATGGATGTACAGTATTCTTATGATGAAACCAGAATGAATGCCAGGCTGAAAGACCTGAGGGATCAACCTGGGAAAAAACATGTAGGCTCATCCCAGAAGCATACAGAGTATACACATACTGAACAGTACAATACCTCCTCATGACTTTCATGAGGATGACAACTAATTTTCTAGAAGGATTTGTGTTGCTTCTTCTGCGCTCTCAACTGAAAAAATGAAGGAGGCAGAATCCCATGCTTGTGGGAAGTCAGAACTCACAAAAGCAAGTCAGTTGCGACACCATGAGGAGCATAACAAGTCTGAAGAGATAGGAGCTTCGAAATACTACCAAATCCCCAAGCCAGCTGGTCTAGCCTGAGGCTGTCTGAAAGAATTCAAGCAATTCCAAAGGTAGGTCTTCTGATATACCATGATCTTAAATGACAATAATGAATGTGATGCCAGACACAGTATATGCATCTCCTGCTGGTATTGAAACATGAGACTGAAGACTTCCTTCTGGATAAAGTCAATGCCTTTTGCTGCCTTTCTTCGGCTTCATTGGAGGTGAATGACAAAGTTCTTATTAACAGCAAAAATTGTGCAAAGCTTCGTGAATTTTTTACTCAACACTGAAAAAAGGTAGTAAAGCCTGAAAAGTCAGCTTTCTGCCTTCACTCATCAGTTGGATACCATCATTTGGGACAAAAATCTTTCACCTCACTGCTTTGTCTGAATATTAAATTCATACTGCCTGACTTAAGACACTGCCCTTTTGTCAAGCAAAAGTGCACAACAGCAAAAAAGGTAAACTATATTCAGCGATTAGCAGGACTGTAAGAATTGGGAGATTCAGCCAGCCAAAAGAACATTCCTCTTAAACTACATTTTCTCACCACATTTGTACAGAAAACAGGGAAAAAAAAAAAAATCCAGTTTTTAAATTCTTTAGCACATTTAGGACTCCCTTTTTAAATTGCAGCATCCTCTGACAGTTTCTGAGAACAAGATCTACATTAGAATCTCAGTACTTTCAGAACTTACTCTTCTTATTCACCCTTTATGATCCATTAGATGTGGATTCTCAGAGAAGCACCAAATATTGGCTGAAAATTGTGCCTTAGAGAGAAGCAAATCTGCAGTGGTATCAACAGCCCAAAGATAAAAGATGAATTAGAGAAGGAAGAAAGACTACAGAGAATTAGTTCATATGACAAAAACTTTTATGGAATATTCACACAGAGAATGTAGCTAAAACATTCTTGTGCAGGATCTGAAGATCAGGAAAGAAAATATACTAGATACTATCTTTGAACAAAGTGTCTCTTAGATGCAAGGATTTTTCTTACCTTCAAATTTCAATTTAGTCCTTGCACAATGATTAAGGCAGGAAAAAATACTCAATTTCTCTTCTTTCTATCATACATTGGTTTATATACTTCTGTTGTAACTCTCATTTGTTTGCTCTTTAAATCATAATCTATTGTTCTCTCAGAATCAAGGCTTTTAAAGGTCTCTTTTACATGTCTCTAAATATCTTGTGTTTATCCAAAACTCTCTCTAGTATGTTATGTATTTTCTGACATTATCACATGACCAATTTTGCTGCCACTCAACATTTATATCTTTGTTTCCCTTACAATTTTAATAAATATTTCAGAACAGCTGCTCTGCATTGAAACAATAGCTAAAACCCCATTTTCTGTACTTGGTTAATGACATTAAAGAACTAACTCTTGAGGGTTAAACAAAATAATCACTCATTACATTAATGAATAAAAATTACAGTAACCACAATCTTCAAAATTTAAATTTACAATAGCTAGCACCACCTTGCTACCTTAATTGATGAAAGAATAATGACAAAATACTTGGAGTGGTTTTTAATTTGCTGCTCTCACATGCAGTATGATTTATCTTAAGATTTAAAACTGTGCTTAATTGCATATTAAGTGACAGCAATATGTGCAACAAGTTTTTATTAATATCATTG
Organism: Hirundo rustica; assembly: GCF_015227805.2. Taxonomy (NCBI): domain Eukaryota; kingdom Metazoa; phylum Chordata; class Aves; order Passeriformes; family Hirundinidae; genus Hirundo; species Hirundo rustica. The sequence continues at coordinate 83,888,616 of NC_053452.1, forward strand.
CCTGTCATATTTCATATTGAAAACAATCTACATTGGCTCACCTATAAATTGAACTTGTAACACAGGCCTGCTTCACACTAAGTAGCACATTAGTATTCTACACAGACTGTAATTGCCATTCTACTGCTTTTATAATACTCATGTTTTGAAATGCTCTCCTTCCATTTATATTAAAAGCATTTGAGAAGACAGTCATTGAGTGGTGGGAATAATTTTGCAAGAACACAGGAACGTTTTTAGATTTATTTTGACTTTGTGCATGTCTGAAAGTATTTATTTGGAATTTGTTTTTTTAAAAAAAGTTAACTAATTCATGTACACTGATTACTCCAGTAACTGCCGTATTCACTGCAAAGACAATCAAAGCTCAAAATTGTTTTAGAAAGATACAGCACAATAGTAACATAATTAGAGCCTACTGACACAGATGATTAAGAGACTAATGCAAATTAATAATCTCTTTGAAGAATGAACTCTGGATGTTAACATGGTTCAAAGACAAATGAAAGAGGAGGAAATGCAATACAAATACAAATGATTGATAAGAAAATTAGCATAACACAATCCTTAAGGATAGTTTTGGTGAGAAACCGTGAGATAGCAAGATTGGGTGTCCTGCTTTAGGAATGGTATTCTCCAATTTATTGCTCCCACTGAAACCATGCTGCCACTTGCTTGCTCCCCTCCCTTCAGAAGGCTGGAGAGGAGAACTGGAGGTACAAAAGCTAAAGCTCATGGGTCAAGATAGAGTAATTTACGAGAAATAGCAAGTAGATAAGAAAATGAACAGTAACAGCAACAATACTAATGACAGAGTGTACAAGAAAGAGGGGAATGAGTCACACAGAAACACCACCTGGCTGCTCCCTCCCCACCCCATGGCAATATGGAAGGAACCTCTTTCTCCTTAGAAGAGACACCCTTCCCTTCCTCTTGCCCCTGTCAATTGGGTGAGGTGGCACAGAATAACATCCTGCTCCTGTCCATGCCCCCTCCTGGCTACTGCAAAAATTAATCCTGTCGTGGCTGGGATCAGGACGCTGGGAAAATGCAATGTGTCTTAACAGGAGACATCCTGTGCTGCTAAGCCTTTCATGTTGTCCAAGTGCTATGGAAGGTGACACAAGTATTTTTCTTGTTAATTCCCAGATTGGTTTTACTGTTCTTATTTACCAAATGTGCATATTATGTAAATGGTATGTCAAGTGGTATGGTAAAGAATATAGTAAGCTGTAAAGAACAGCACAATCTGTTAGGCTAAGTCAGCAACAGGCTGTACAAATTCATCTCTTCACAAAAAAAGTAATTCTTTGTAAGAAAATGAGACATCAGGAGCACTTTTATTTACTGACTTGATTTAAAAGGACATATACAAATCTCCTTCCCATTTCCAACTTGAAATAAATGGTTTAGGTGCTTCACTATGGAAACCACTTAAGGTTTGTAAAATGCAATCCTGCAGGTGAGCTGCACAGAACAAAATCTAAGATGCAGCCTTTTCTTTAACTAACAGTACAAAGAAAACCTGTTGGGTTTTTTAAATCAAGACACAGATATGAATATTTACTAAAAATTAGATGAATAGCAGTTTAGCTTCCAAAACTAGTCAATCAAAAGTATGAAGTTCTAAAACCAGAAAAATCAACAGTCTTAAAGCCAACTGTATAGTGAAATAGTAGAGAAAAATTATTAATAACCCAAAGCTGACAGAGTTGCAAAAACATTTGAGAAAGACAGCAAAAACTGGCTGAGAGCAAAAAGCCAAACAGTGGAGAGGTGGTATGAAATCAGTCACTCAGAATTTAGACAGAGCTTGGTTGTGTATTATGTGTATCATTTCCTTAAGTGTGTGACATGTGTTATTGTTTCTATTTTTGTGTATGAATCAGACTGCAGAAGGCTGAACTTTTACAAAGTCTATAGAATATTAATTAAAAAAAGAAAAAAAAAATCCTTGCTTACTTAGAAATCAATTTCAAAGGCTTTCTTTTTGCTGTAGTCATATCTTATGACATAAGATATAACCTTCCTAATTTGAAATTTATATCCATTCATTGGTATTTCTACAGCACAACTGCCCTTCAAGGGTTGGAAAGAGTAGGTAAATCCAAACTAAACTAACAAATTTATTTTTTCCGAACAAATATTTTTACTTAAAGTTCTTACAGTAAAGAAATGCAAAAACAAACCAGAGAAGTAATTCTACCTCTATTAAAAAATATATCCAAGTTCTTAATGAAAGAATATGAAAGTATTAAATAATGTATTATGAAGTTTTTACATGGCCTGATTTTTAAGTCAAGAAAGGACCACAAAGACCACACTGCTTGATCTGAAGTTCCCAGAAAGTTAATTTCTTTGAGAAATACACATAACTTTATTTTAAAGATGACAAACTACAGAAGTTGCTGTTTTTCTGTGTAAGTTGCTGGTATTACAGTTGAATTTTCCAAGTACCAACACTGGAAATGAAAAAGTACACTCATGTAAAAGTGAAACTAAAACAACGCTCCCCCCCACTCCCCCCCCCCCCCCAAAATAACTTTAAAAGATGTCACAAGTAAAAGTAAAGCCACAGATAAAAAGAAAGATACCCTACTAAATGTAAGTAAGAAAATAAGTAGTTATGAAAAAAAGCCAAACCAGATATAGTCCAGAATGGTTTCTACTCCAATCCTGAAGTGGAAGAAAAGGATATTTCTATTCCTTATAATAGCGTTGATGGAACTAAAAAACTGGGCATATGAAAAGTCATCTGCAACAACCCAAGACTTCATTAGGAGATGCTCTCAAATTCATCCCACAACACCTTTGCAGTATTTCACACAATGAATATATGTCAAAACCCACATTAGAACATCAAACTTGTATATTAATCCTAGATCACTGCTTGGAAGATGTGTTTCAACAGAATAATGCATTTGCCAAAAAGGCAGTGGGGCCTGTTTGCTAGAGAATTCTTTTTATTCTAGTACAGTTATTTGACTTTAGTACAGAATTGACTTTAGCACTATTCTGGCTCCACGTTCACACTGAATTTTATGAAAATACAAAATTTTCTAGTGTAAAAAGCGTCATGTTCAATACAAACATAGTATTTCATGGTTTGGACTGCAAATAAAGAATATCAAAGGAAGCAGACCTTTCTTCAACCTCAGAAAGTTTTCGGCACTAACAGGTATTTGATTAAATTACAAAAACATAATTTTACTTCCACATAGTTAATTAATTTTAAAATAGCATGAAGAAATGGAAAAATGAAATTTATTATTATGGCTAATCATTTCAGGGACCATAATTATTTCTCAAACAGTATTTGTAAGATGACAATTTATTTTAAGTATCAAGCATCACAGTTCACTGCCTATGCTCCTGGATACAATTGGCAACTAATACAACCCATCTATGTTTTATTTATTAGCTTAGCAGACAGATGCGCACTTACTGAATTTCACATTACCTGCTAATATTTCCCTATAGTAACAAAGCCCTGAAGGTCTTGTTGGAAATATGTCAACTGAAACTGGAGTTCTGAATTTGTTTCTCTACATGCAAATGCTTTTACTTAACTATTCAGACCTTGGGAGAAAAAAATCTTTTGCCAATGCTAGATACAATTATCATTGGATCAGAGAATTGTCCATTGCTGCTCCTGCAGACCCTCGATATACCATAAGGGCATTTAAATCAATATGCCTCAATTTCAACATAATTAAATCCATAAAAAATCCACAGGCTGCACTGTCAACTTAGTTTCATAACTACACTGACAGCAACAAAATTTATAAAAGTCTTTGTATTTCACATGATATATTTGACTGAAAATCCTGTGTCTTTTAAATTCCGACTGGAGAAACAGGTTCCTTAGGAATAAGCTGGTATTTTAGACTCTTGGCTTTAGATATTTTTTATTATTTTTTTAAAGTCTTCTTTGGAATATGGAATTTAGAATAGGGAGGTAATTTACAAGTAAGATATTACTGATCAAATGGCTACAGGCATGTTATCCTTGTCAGTGAAATTCCAGAAGTCTGTCTCCTGCTGAGTCAATTGCAATTAAAAAAAAAAAAAAAAAAAAAAGGTACTTTGGGCACAGATTACAACAAAATTTGCCATGTTTATATTTTATTTCAATTCCTGTATGTGCAGATATTCATTGGGAACCATAATTTCTGCACACATGAACTGCATTCAGTTGCTCACAGAGAATTGAAATCTGCAGATGAATACTGATTAAGGTAGAAGAATAGTCACACTCTTTCCTAACACTGAACTGCTCAGTTGAAGAAAAAGTGGTCATGAGGAATGCATCTTTAAAGAAAATACAAGCAGCAAAAAATTGAGATCTTTTGGCTGAAGAGGGGGTGGTGCTGTATGTAGAAATAAAAGCAATATTGCATGCTGCTTTTCTGACAGAATTTCTCCTACCTGCAAGTGTCACAGTAAAGTGTCTTTAAAGATGTCAGAAAAGATATTTAAAATGCCCTGCACTGGTTCCTCTGTCTTCACTTTTCAGGCAGGAGAATCAATCAGGAAGCAGTTCAGGAGGACGAAAAGATGTGCCAGGGAGCCAAGTCAGCAGATGATCCTTTGGCTCTAAAGGGAGAACTGCTGCCTTCTGGTTTGGCAGCAGCTCTCCGGGGTGCTGTCCCACAGGACTGGAGACTGATGGGCTACCAGGGTCACATGCCCTCCCAGTTACTTCCCTCATCACAGAAGGAATAGCTTCGCCGTGGAAACTGTCCTATGAACTCTTCTGTGTTTAGTATGTCTTATTCTGGATATATCTTTCTGGGGGTTGGGTTAAAACAAACAAAAAAAATTCTTCCCCATTCAAACAGTGTTAAGTTGCTCCAGTGAATTGCTGGAGCAATATCAAATACCTTTTTCTTTGTATCCTGATAGCCCCTTAAAATCTCAACTTAATTTCTTCTTCGAATATCTTACACTGCAGTTTAAAACTGTTCAAACAAGAGCAGTAAGAGAAGGAAAATGTGGATGGCATGAAAACAATCATAAAGTAGTATTGAGATTTCTTTTCTCTTTAAATGAGACATTTGTGTTTGATACTGAATACATATTACTGTATTTCTTACAGGAATCATAACAAAAGAAGTTTGAATACAAATAGAATACTTCAGGTTGGCTAAATGTGGTACACTTTGTGAATGAGGAGACAGAGGAGAGAATTGTGTTTCAGAGCATCAGGTAGAGTAGACAACCATCACTGATAAGTACAGGTAGCATTAGGTAAGAATTTGTTTCATAAACAACAAAAAAAGAAAAAATCCTTCTATATAGAAGGATTCTATATAGATTCTAAATAGAAGAAAAGGAATCTCAGTTATACTTACCATAAACAAATTCTTAATTCTTGTCTTAAATATTAATTCTAAGTTAATTCTATTATTTCAAGCGTACCCAAACTCAGTAACTATATAATGTTATCATAGAATAAATCCAAATGTTTAATGTAATTTAAATGAAAAAAATAGAGTCCTCCAGTGATTGCAAGCAGCTGTGGATCTGGTCTTCACATTTTGAATTTAGTAGCATTCATAATTACTATTAGACCATGAATTCTAGGAAAAAAAAAATTAGTTTCCCACAGATGGATTTCTCCCTCAAATAATTATTTTAACAAATAGATAATACATAACAAACCAAAACAATTTCTAGTCAATACTACTCATTCGAGTTGATTCAACATAAACTTTGTTGGACAACTGCTTACACTTCACTCATGATTTACCTTACTATACAATTATATTTTATATATAGCCCTATATAACTTTATGCAGCTGTAATACTATTTCAGCATATTCTATCTTGATCAAGGATCTTTGTTGGGTTTTGCTTTGTTTTTTATTAGCTGTTACTTAATTTTAGGCAATAAAATTCAGATAGATAAAGCGAAAACTCTTAAGTTATTATTAAAGAATGAGGAGAACAATAATTGTAAACAATGAACAGAATCAATAACAGCTTTCAGATTTGATGTATTTATAACACATTCTTAAATTCAGCATCTGGAAAAGTCTATTGCTCTGTGTAGAAAGGTGTTTGGACTAAATGACTCCTTCTGACCTCAGAATTCATGAATCAATAATATAATTTAACTTTCAAACAAATTTAAAATATTTTGCAAGGAAGTTAAAAAGTAGGTTCTGAAATGTATGGTAAAATACATTTTGAAGAGAAGATCTTATTATAAATAGACATATTCAAAAATGAGAAAAAAGGTTCTTGAGTATTATTTATTTTGGTCATTAGCATAAAACAACCCAGAACAGTTCATATTCTTTGAAACACTATTGAAATAAACACAGTTGTAATCTATTCATTACTCAGATCCTTAGGCGTAACTGTGCACAACTCTCTAAAGGTCTCGATCAGTGGTGCAGTCCAGTCTTCAGCTACTTTTTTGCCCCAGTTTCCAAGCCCTCTCTTAAGATTACCACTTCCTCCATATTTAGAGATATATTAAACACAGGTGTTACAGTGAATACTGAATATAAGCAGGGGCATCAGAAGTAATCTGAGAAACACAGAATTCACAGGACTCCAAATATAAAATCCCCAAAAGGCTTCCTGTAATGCAAACCAGTCACTTCGCAAAATTACCTGTTTAACATGCCTGCCAGGACAGGCATCCACATCCTGAATTTTTATTACTGCCTGAAGAAGAGAGTTTTAACCTCCTGCAATTTGAAATCCTGACTGTGGGATGTGTTAGTAATTTTCTAAAATTAGTCAAATTTTGTAAATTTTCTGTAAAGCCTCCTTCCTCACCTACTAGCATTATTACATCCTTATTATACCAATCTCCTCAAAACTAACATTCACACTCTTAGAATGCTATTTCAGTTTCTTCTAGAGCTCAGAACCAGGGGAAATCTGCAGTGTAGTTTTACCTCCTTTTCCCTTTTGTGAAGATTTTGACCATGTTTATTAATATAAACAGGAGTTTAGCAGTTCAGATATATGGCTGAAAGTGTTTAACCCCACCCCTCACCCTGAGGTAGGTTCAAGTATAGTTATGTCACATCCAAAAGATGCTCATTATGAATGTATTTCAGAACCTCAGTAAGTTTGACATCTAACCTTAATCACCAAGTATGTTTCTTCTTGTTCACTCCAGTACACGAGGATTACTCTTTGTATAACAATTTTTCATTTTCTGGGAGACAATTATAACTTATCTTCCCCCTCAGTCCTCTCTTTTTCCAGATTATTTTATGGAAACTGATATTTTGTCAACAATATCTCTAAACACATCAAACATACCCACAGAGAATCCCATGAAGATTACCTATAAAAGATGGAAATGAACTATTCTATGATTTACTGCATTTTTAAACAGAGGCAAAATTTTAAAAACAAACCAAAGACACAAACTAACCAATAATTTTTTTTTTAGTAATCTTGATTTGTTTTTGACATTTTGATCAACTCTTTCTCATATATCATATGTTGCCTAGTTATATACTAGCACAATTATAATGAATATTACATTACAATTAAAATGAATATTGGGCAAGATTTCACAGTCCTCAACATAAAGCACCTTTTACTGCTTGGCCTATTTAGCAACATTATCTGAAGAAAACAGACGAATTTTGAGAAATATATTAATATTTTTTCCATTATTTCAAAAGTTACACTTTAAAGGTGATTAGTAATGCTGTATAGCAAATAACAAAATACTATTCCGTAAAAAAAGATAATTCTGTAAGCAGTTTAATTCCCATGTGACTCTCTAAAGTCATTAGGGGAACAGAATGACTTTTTGTTAATCTTAAATCATGGAAGAGGGGAATCTGAGCAGCTTTATGCTTTCCCTGAAAGTTAACTTCCTCTACTTTTTCTACAGTGGTATCTACACTCTAGAGAAACAGATGGGTACAGTTTAGAAAGGGCTGTCTTTTGCATGATAATTCATTTTAAAGAACCTATGGCCATGGAAGACTGTATCTTAAATAACCCACAGACTGGAATTGGCGCCTACATTACAAAAACATAGGTACGAACTTCTCATTAATTAAATTCAGACACTCGAATTTAAGTAGATTCCTCTTCCAAGCTAAGTGGAGTTGAGCAGTTCTCGAGCAACCACCATGCAGGATAAACTAGTGGGATACATTCCAAAGGTTGTCCAAAGCATTCACCACAGAATTCTGAAACATTGAGGAAATTAAAGTCTATGATTCAGACTATGTCCTTTAATATTGCAAATAATGTTCTTATTTATTTTATATAGTTTCTTAATGTACTACTAGCTCCCTGCATTTACTAGGAATGGCAATTTTAAATCCATATAATGACACTACAAGCCTAATTTGTTTCTTTTATGCCTACAGGTGTTTGGCTGTGATTTGGGTTTTTGGTTTATTTTTCTTTTTGAAACGGGTTCTTGTTTCTGTTACTACAGAGAATGGATGCTGGTCAATCAGAAGAAATATTCTTCAGTATTTTTTCTGTTCTTGTTATATGCACGGCCTTGAAAAGTGTAGTATTGAGTGTCTCTCTGAATACAGAAGTAATACTTTCTTTTTTTTAATGACAATCATGACTATAATCCCACACATACCACAAATACTACTTTAACTTCACAAATGCTTTTATGTGAGGTAATGCTTTCCTACTTTTAAGAAAGAATCTTTTCACTGTAGCTGCTAATCCATTCTTGGCTGTCCAGGACATTATTTTACAATGCCTGCCATTACACAGAAATGCATAAATTCAAAGCAAAGCCCATGCTGGCTTCTGTGAAAACTGTGGACACTTAAATCATCCTCTTCACATACAAAAATGACCTGAGAAAGAAATCTACAGAAAAAAAAAAGTTTCAGTCTGAATGGTAAACATTTTCCAAAATTTACAAACTGAACAAAAAGCTCTTATGATAGAAAACACAATCATTTACCCCATCTACAGTGCAGGCTAATTTTACTGTGTGAGAATTGATTCTTTTGTCTTGCTTCTGAGAGAGAAAGGTATTCTTTTCACATTGTACCTGAAAATTTATTCTGTTTTCAGCAGATGGTAAAATAATGTCTTTCAACAATACAGCATTTATCTGACAGAAGCACAACCCACTAGTCTAATTTTGCTATCAATATTGGAAATACCAGCTGGAATTATACACCATTTACTTTTGAGAAAAACATACCAATCATCTAGAATTACTTCTTATTTTCAGTGAGAAAGAGTTTTCAAGCTTAAAAGTGCCTTGCCCTCTTCAGCCCCAGACTTCTGGTGTTACCTTCTCCTGGCTACTCTGGAGCTAACAGTCTGTGAAAGACATACAAGGTTTGGTATGGAATTAGGTCTGAGAAGTAAAAGGAAGGTAATTGTGATGGGGTTTAGGCGGCTGGAAGGGAGGTGTGAGAACATCAAAGACCTAGCAGCAACACAATAGTAGCAGACCATGAGAATATCTAGATGGGTACAGAAGGGAGGTTAATCACAGTGAAGTATCCCCATGTTGATGACTCCTGCTCATGGCAAGCACTGCTCTAGATGTAATTTGAGTTCTCAGTAATCCTTAGTCATTTACCCGTTCCCTCTGCATGGCCTAAACAGCAGCACTGTACCTGTCCCAAAAGCAAAAAGAATGTATGTTCTCTGACATGAGTGGACACAAATAAAGGTTCATCAAGCGTAGCACAGAAGCTGCATGGTTCCCAACTAAACTGCACATCCAGATGAAAAACAAAACAGCTCCTACAAGATCCAAGTACTACAGTTTCTAGAAAAATAATTTTGCTAGCTTGCTTAAGTTATTCAAGACCCTTCTTAAAATCAGGCAAGTTTTAAATTAAACAGATAAAGAAGCTAATGAAGCTAATGTGTTCTTTCCTTGAAACTGCTTCCTTCATTAAAATAATATAAAAATAACAAAAGATAAGATAAGGAACATACTTAAATATAAGTAGTTTGAGCTGTTATTCAAGTTTCCTCTGAAATATCTTTCAGCCTTGGAAGGCTAAGGGCTAATTTAGTGGGTTATGTGCTATCCTCCAGGTTTCTTAGGTATATGACAGGTTTTCTACAGGATGTTTGAGAAAAAACTAGGAGTTTCAGAGCATGTCTCAATATTCACATTATGTTTCCATAAACTGAAAATCATTACCTTCACTAGTTTGCAACCCCTAGAGCATTACTGAAGCTCCAATAAGCTTTTCTGAACAGTATTACTCCTTGGTAGGCAGAAAAATGACTTGTCTCTATATGATGTCTTTACATCTTTTCTTTTAGGAACTCAACTAATTTGAAACTATTATCTCACTTCTAGAAAATTTATCAAACACAGCAGGTTTAGAGATGATACAACAGCAGAAGGGATGGACAAACCAGAGGATTGTGCTACCACTCACAATGAACTCAAAAGGCTGGAGAAACTGGCCAAAAGAAATACTGAGTTGCCGCAAACTGGAGTACAAAAAATGCTTTCAGTAGATCATTTCCAAATGTTATTTCCAACCTTTTCCATTACATACTTCAATGATCCTTCAATGACTTCACTCTGTTAAAGTCAATCAACAGGACTGAATCATTGCTAAAATAATCAAATTATGTAGGAAGAGCTCAAAATGGTTAACTTATGCAGTTACTCTAAGGTTTTTTTTAATAATTTATTCCAATAAACAGAAATATTACTAAACTTTTAACTCTATTACTCCATTCTCTCATATTTATCATGCACAATTCACCATAGTGTTCTGTATTAAATGTTGTAGCTAGGCTTAGTAGAAGAGCTTTGATTAAATGATAAGCCTCCACAAAGAGTTCTTGAAAACTGCAAGTTCAGCTAGAAGTTTAATAATCTGAATACTCAAGAGACACTAGTACTAACTTTTAATGAAAGAATTAATTATAAAGATGAAATAGAGACCAAATGATCTTGTTTCAAGACAATACACCCAGAGGTTTAATTGGGCTTTGCCAACTCAATTCCACGAATGACAGATGCCGGGAAATTCAGAACATACAAGCTACATCTTCAAAGGCTGCACTATAATCATGCAACCTGGGATGCTATTGTCTATGAGAAAGGAGAAGTACACATATATTTTTCTTCTATTTTTCTCATTTTTCTGCTCTATGCATTTGACTTCTACCTATGTGAATTGCTATTAGAATCAAGTGAAAAGAATCCATTTTTATATAACAGGAAGCTAAACTGGAGTCAATTCAAGGTTATTTTCTAAAACTACTTTTAATTCTGTAATGATGGTGCTACATGCATTTCAAACGTATACTTCAGCAGAAAAGAAATAATTGTACAAGATATGCAATACATATTGTGCTGCCATAAATGCTTCTGTAACAATATATGTGTGCAAGTGTGCATTGACAATTGTGGTCTAACTCAGCAGAGGTATCTAGTTACCTTGCATTTTATACGAATTCAAGACTGTGACCAGCAATGTGTTAATCCTTAATCTAATCAAGACATATAAATCATATATCCTGCCTGAGAACAGCTTCTCTTTCAAGAACACCTCCAACTTCAGCAAAACTTCCTCTGCTCCACAAATTCTGGACATCCAAGCCTGACACTAATCCAGCAACTCATTTAATTAACATGCAGGTTAAAACAGACTCAGCTGCTGCTCTCTTTCTCCCTCACCACAAAACTAGTCCAGCATGCCATTCCCGTATCTCCAAAGCCCCTGAGTCCCAATAAGGTCACTCTTACTCTGACACTTAGCATCACCAACACATTACCCACACTGAATTAGTTGTGGACAGAGGTTACATCATCAGTACCTATTTAAAATGGAAGCCCCAGATTCCTAAGTCCCCTGCACAACAACCTTAAATCTATCTCTGATACCTTCTATAAAGATGTTCAGCTTTGGCTCCTCCCAACCAACCTCCCTAAATTATATCTACACCAGAAATGCTGTCAATGTAGCAATGAATAGGAGTTGCTGCTGACACCAGTTGTGAAACCTACTTTCCCTTCATGGCACAGAATCAACAGTGGTTTGCTGGCCACCCAGATCAAGCCTTAACCAGCCAGGGAGAGTGCTGTCACAAAATATATATACTAAGTTTAAAATATGTTACGGAACCAGATTTCATCTTCCACATGTCTCAGCCATGCAAATCATAATTCCAATCTTAGCTACAAAGCAAACTCTGTGCAGCTAATACCTTTCATCCCAGATATAAACCTACTCTATTAATAACTTCTGCATTAGTTATATCTATGAGAGACAAATTCTGCTTGTTTCAGAGCCAAACTTGGGACAGAAGCTGCTTCCAGCTGTGGTAGCAGCACTCGAAGATTTTAGAAAGCACTAAACAAACATCAGTTAATCTTCCTGGTCTTTAAAACAGTGATGGCTATGCATAAGCTCTATAGGTAGATAAACACAGCTTTAAAGGTATTTTTAGCAAAACCAAATGAAACCAATAAACGAGATTCCAATAGGGCAAGTTGATATTCTAAGTCATTATGTACAGATCTGTCACACATGTTTAGAGAGACAAGTGTGTGCAAAGCCAAGAAATCCAAGATATTGATGTGTCCTGTAAAATAAAAAGAATGTTCTGAAAGAAAGATGAAGTTATGATTTTACAGCATCCTCTATAGTTCCATAGTTTCCATTTACATTTTACTATATTTACCTAAGGTCTTAAAGAGAGTTTAATTATAAGCTGTAGTTACTCTTTAAACAAAAAAATTTTATCAGCAATTCCCAGTTAGAAATTCTAGGACTACAACTCTTTACTTTTCCATTTTATGAAGATGTGGAATACTAAAGAAGCAAATAGACTGAAAAGCCACTGACACAGGAACTGTGCATTTAAAATGTAACCCAAAAAAGCATTTAGTGAAGTTGTGTTAAAAGCATGCATAATGAAAACTTTAAACAATTCTCCAAAATCAAAAGCCAGAGGTAAATCTGTAACAAAATCTGCTACCTTTCCTGAAAACTGTACTTTTAAGAGCACATATATATATGCTATTCACATAGACAACTGCAATACCCGAAAAGCATTAACGAAGCAATGCTCAATTTTCTGTAACATCCTTCCATTTTGCAATTCATTGTCTATAAGCAGGAATGCTCAATAAGGAAAGGAGCTTAACAGGAATATTAAAACTATCTATTTGAAGATGCAGGTTTAAGTAAAAATCAAATGCTCTTCCTGACTAGAAGGTTTACCACACATGCCACAAAAATCTGTTGCTTTGTCCTTATTCATGTTCTGCTTTCAGGCACGCAAAAGAACTAAACGAGCTGTAAAGAAAGCATTAGGAAAACGACAGTAAAAGACACTGAGAATAAGGAAGCAAAAGCAGCATCAACCCATGTTAAAAAAAAAAAGGTGTGATGAAAGCTTAACTGAATCAGAAATGCAAGTAGGTAATTTAATTTAATTTATAATCATGTTATTTTGGGGTTTGGCTTTTGGGATTTTTTAGTTTTGGGGTTTTTTTATGCTTGAATTTTTTTGCTCAGTTTGAAACAAGAAGATTTCCAGAAATATTACTTAGTAACTTTTTGAGATATATTTTGGTATCTTTAATGAAGCATTTTTCCTGTTCCAGTATTATGCTTCCATGAATGACATGACTCACCAATATTAAGAGTAATAATACCCTAGTTGACAGAGTTCTCCTCATGTAATCGATATTTGCTGCTTCTGCTCCCAAACACACCTGAGGTTTTCTGATTACATGTCATCCTCAATTTTGCCCAGCACCGACGTGTAGTCAAAGCCCTGCTACCTTTTAGTTCTGTAGGAGCACTTCTAAACTCCTTTCTCCTAAATGCTATCATTTCAAGGTAATATAAGAGGGAAGAGAAAACCGCATGAACCATTTGTCATTTTCCAGTTCTGTCTAACATGTATGCAACTTAAAATCTAATCTGTAATAGGGGATGACATATGCAGCAAAAGCAGGTGTACACTTCAAAGGTGCATGGCACTCTTTTGTCATATACCAAGTCTTGACTGGTTCTTTCATTCCTGCCTTTCAGGGAAGAGATTTACTTATTCCCAAATCCGTATCTCCACACTAAGTATATAAGGAAAAAAATGCAGATCCACTAATTATTCTATCCATCCATTATTTCTTTTGTTATCAGTAGCATCAGCAGTTGCATGGAATAAAAATTACATTACATTTACTCAGAACACTATTTTGCAGCATCGTTAACAATTCACAATTTGAAACATGCTACAATTTCTGCTTACAAGCATAACAAGGAAAGAAATGACATCTTAAAAAGGATGAACAGATGTCCATATGCAAGTTAAATTATTTTCATAAGGTCTACATAACACCAATCTCTTTTTTCTTACCTAGGTGAAGTATTATTAATCTGATGCATCAGCAAAAGCCAACACTAGAAATTACAAAAAGCCAAATATACTCAATAGCCATTTTAGTACCTCAAACAACTGTAAACTACAAAAGGTATTTAGCTTCTCTAGCTGCATAATATTCTCAGTAGTTTTTTTCTTATTAACTATTTTAGCCATCTTCTACCATAGTTGGGAAAAAGTAGTATAGCTTTTTTTTCTAACCCATAAGAGACCTTTATTGCAACATATATGAATTTACGTTTGAAGAGATTAGACATACTGCATAAATGAAGTAAGCCTCTGGGAAAGAGGAGCTTTTCTGAAGAATTCACTACATCACATCAGAAAGCTTTATTCCAAAGCATGTGGTGCCTACCACACCTGCCCAAAGCAATCATTGGATACAGAATGGATACAAGGAGAAAGGCTTATGAAGACAAGCTCTGACATTAATATCTCAGTTCTCAGCACTTTAAACCTTTTGATCATCTAGCTGAACCCAGCTACATGAAAACTCCATTTTCTCTGATGAACTGATTACCAACTGAGCTACTCCAGCTTGACATTCATAACGTCTCTCAAATTTGCAGCCCAGCTAGGGAAAAAAAAAAAAAAAAAGGCTCTCCAGCCATAGGAATATTTCTACCCTTTACTTGTTCCCATATAGAGCTGTTCCAGTGCAGTTTGACATTCCAGTGACATGACTGTTAGCTACACAGTGCTGAATAACAATGAAAATCTCAGGAAATACTCAAAATCATAGTACTTCTTTGCTCCCCTTTGTTCTTTTTCTGCCCTAATACATTGCCTGCATAGACCGCTGGTTTTACAGGTCTTCCTGTTTAGAGGTACATGCATCAGACACACCATAGCTGAATGCATCTTACAAGCAGCTCCAATCCACATATCCTGTACAATCCATCATCATTAGTCACCAGCCTCTTGTGGACACCAATAGAATTTGAATATCTGGTAACTGAGTTAACTTATTAATTACAGTAACTAAAATAAAACTTGTTCCAAACACCTAATAGTCTTACATACATAAGTTTGTCAGACAGAATTATGCTTTGCATGACTACCTGTTACAATGTTCTGCAGGATCAGGTCTTCCTTCAAGTAACATCTCTTGCCTAGATCATCCAAAAAGACATTTTCATAGACATATTATGGGATTTTCATCCCTTAACTCTGGAATTTTACAACATAAATATCTGCATTTCAGTTTATCAACTTAATTGTCCTTTCTCGTAGCCAGAAGAAAGAAGCAAACAACTCTAGGGCCAATTAGTGTAATTATGTACAAGAACATAGGTTGGACAAGAAATTACTTTTCCCTTCCGTTGACTACAATGAGAAGTTAAAGTAAGAAAGTCAGATGGAAACACCATAGAAATCTGAATTCAAATGAGACAAATCCTACCTTATGTCTAAGTCCTTTGGCTCTTTCGAGTCAAAGCTGTTTTGCTGTAACGAGCTCAATTATCAAGAACTTATGCAACATTCAAACAAAGTCATGCATGACTATCTGTCTTCATGTTGGCAAATTTTTAGTTAACCTTAGCTGCTTACTTGATTTTTACAAGAAGCAGACAGCAAGGTCTACTACATACACCTAAAGTAAAGAGGATTAATCACACCCTTTATATCCTGTGTCATTCACTTCAGGCGAGAAGTTGGCACCCACATCTGAATTTGGACTTACTGCTTTACATATAATACTGAGAATTTCATATAACTGGTGTTTTGATTACAAAATCCCAAACAAACAGCTATTCAGTGTATGGGTTTTGTGATAAAACTATTTAAAAGTTTTTAAAAAAGTAAAAACGAAAGAAAAAAAGACATTACAGAAAGTAATGTGATATAAAACTTGAGTAATGCTACCCAAGCTATGCATAAGCAATTACCAAATAACAGAGCTTTCCAAAACCTCATAGTATGTCTTTCTTTCCTATTTCAAAATCTATTTTCTGGTTTCTAACTTTCTTTTCCAGAATTCTTGGAATTAACAAAGGCGGGTTAGAAATGAGCAGTAAACCCAGTAAACCACTGTGTCCTTTCTACTTCTGGCTCTCTTGTCTTTGAAAGTCATCATACAGGAAGATCTGCTATCGCAAGAAGAGCTCAACATTTGAAAAACAATCCATCTTCCACATCTGAAATCTTAGTATCTTACAATTTTATCTGTTCTGCAGTAGGAATCCATTTGGGGATCAGAAAATTTCTATTTCATAGAAAGTTAAGGTTCAATTACAGTATTCTTATAAATTGTATTTATGAAGCATGAAAGGTTCCTATTACCTATAAAACTCAGAAGTCCATATACAACATCTGTAGGAAAAAAAGATCCAACTGCGTTTATATTAATATGCTTTTGCCTAGAATTCAGCACACTGGTGTCAGCAAAGAACTTAAGTATTAGCTTTACTTTGAGCCCATGATGAAGTACTTAAACAAATTAAAGCAAATACTAACTTATTTGAGAGTTTAGTAACATAAAACTCAACAGCGTGGAAAATCAGGATAACTACACTGTTTTATAAGCTTCTTAATTACTTTACCTTCCATATTAATATGCGGAAATATTATATACAAAATAGTATGATTCATGTATTTGACACTAATTTGCCATATTGTAAGATTAAAGGATTTAACCAATTAGAAAACAATATAAAAATACTCAGAGTATTCTCTGTA
This sequence comes from Hirundo rustica, assembly GCF_015227805.2. Lineage (NCBI taxonomy): Eukaryota > Metazoa > Chordata > Aves > Passeriformes > Hirundinidae > Hirundo > Hirundo rustica. Next base: position 83,905,647 of record NC_053452.1, read on the forward strand.
CTTTTCTGATGTAGTTTATTACAAACACTCTCCAATAGAAAATCTAATTTTTTAGTTTGTAAAGCATAGGCACAGATGCGCTTTACAACTGTGGGTCACAGACTGATAAGCTTGTTCCAAGAGTTACAAACTCTCTAAAATCAGTCAGAATTCTAAAGTAAAATATTTTCAATATTTATCAAAGATGTATACACAAACCTGCAAGGGGTTGAGCTGAGCACACTTCCTACTGAAGACGTGATGGAATATAAAGTTGCATATTCTTGAATTCATGTATTTGACAAACTATTTGGAACTTAGCTCAAGCCCTAATGAGGAAGTTAAAACAGAAATATTGAGCTATCTGGATGATTCATTCAGAAAAATTAAAAAGAATGTTGTTTTTATTCCAAGTCAGTGTTGAAAAACATCTTCAATTAAAAAAAAAAGTATTACTATGAAAAAATAAACCAGAAATTTTCTTAGATGAATAAGCTATTTTTTTCAGTTTCTGTTTTCCATCAAATGTTCAAAGGTTAATTGCAAACTAACCTGGATACATGCCTTAGATAATTCTTTATTTCTCCTATCTGCCAACAATAAAACTAACAACGAAGCAAAAGAAACCTCATGTATTTCCACACCTCCAATCATAACTAAAATTCAGAATCTCTAATTTGATTGTTTTAAATGAGAGATACTCTTTGCAATTAACAGTGGTTTTGCTTAAGTAACAAAACACAATTAGGATACTTGTCAGCTAATGAAGTTTGATTATATGAAGTATTATCTTTCTCCAAGCTCTAATTTAAGTATTCATTAAGAGGGTGTTTTTTGGTTTTTTTTTTTTAAGCTGGTGTTTTGTTTCTTTCAAACTGATATTGTATCATTAGATTTGATTATTAAACAAGAAAAAATACTTTAAATCTTTTTACCAGAAGTCATGCAACACAAATTCAGAAACATTTGGAAGCAGGTCTATAAATCAGGCCATCAGAATCAGAGTCCTATTGTGATATATTTCCAGAATATTATCACACACAGAATATATGAGGGTTTGTAAATGAACACAATACAGCTATTTGGACAAATAAACTTTAAAAACACTGACTTCACCACAAGCTAAGCAAACCAGAACTTCAGTTACTTTCCTTTCATGTATTGCAGCTTTTCAAAGTCCTACAGAGTGTCAGCTACAGACTGAGAGATGCCCAGCTCATGAAGCTTCACCAAATATGAAAGCAATAAAAATAATTACAGCATGGCAAGGTCAAGCAGTTCCATAGTAACTAACTCAGTAAAGCAAAATACTCAGTATGACCTTGACATCTCTGTGGAGCACTGAAAGGTTTTGCATTGCCACTGGCAAAACTCTGAAAAGAAAGACGACTAATTCTGTTAAATAGGGGAGATTTAATTATGTTAAAAATTAACAACTGCTTTAATTACACAGTTCCCTATCCTTACAACTGTTAAAAGTCTGTTGACTTTTGGTTGCAATAAATCTAGTATGCTAAGTGACCTAAAATAAGACACAGCTCATTGTCTAATTCCTTCAAAACTGGCATTTTCAGAATATGATTCAAACATACTAAAAATTTGGGTTGGCAATGACATACTCCCTCTCCAACAGTCCAAAATTACTACTACATCATATCCTTGAAAGAAGAAGAATTAAGTTGAGACTGCTTGAGCAACACTTATGCCTTTTGTTAAATTAGACAGCTGCAAAATAAATCTATGGTGAATGTTTTTGATATGTATCAATAAATTTATTTTCCACCAAATAAAAAGTTCTTAGGATAGTGTAAAATCAAGCTGCAATCCCAAGTGAAGCTGAACATTTTGCATTAAATACATACCAACATATATAAATACATGAAAAACCTATGAAACCTCTATTTATTTAATATATCTCTTTTTCAAATGTTAAAGGAACATCCGTTCTCTCTCTCTTTTTCCTCTATAGTTTACTGGAAAAAAATTTAATTTAAGAATAAATTTTACTGACTATTCTATTCTGCTCTTTGCCTCCTACTCATTGTAACAAACTAAATACAGTATTATATGCTAGATAACTTTTGCATCATGAAAATTAATAATTTGAAATAATAATGTGAGACATGAAATCTAATTCTGAAATAGTTCTGAAATCTGACTTTCCAGTTTTACATGAGCCAGAGAAAGAATATCACAGTTCTATTGTATGTTCAGCTGAATAACAAAGTTGTATTTCCTGTATTGTCAACAATTTATACATTGCACTACGTCTTCTAACTCATTATTTCAAGTATTTTGCAAACTATATAGTATGATCTAAAAACCTATACAGCCTATTTATTATCCAGACTAATAATTTTACCTTTCCATATGGATTTTTTTTTTTTTTTTCCCCCCCCCTCACTTTTTGAATTTACTGTTTAAGGTTGCTGCTAGCATTTTCTGGGTTCTTTAATCTGAATAGCCTATAGAATTATGCTTTTTTTTACATTTTAGGAAACAAATAAATACAGCCAAAACACTCCCCAATGCCACTCTTTGGCCTTTCTCAAGAAGAAAAGATGACAGTACCTGGTGAGCCTGCAACAACTGCTCAGCAAACTGACGGACTTCTGATAGGAGAAGTGATATTAAAGAATTTCTTAGTATATTGTTCCTTCCAAGCAAACCCAGAGTTTGTGACACAGAATGCAGTGCCTGAAACTAAAGAGAAATAACTGTAAATTTAGTCTTTCAAAATGCATCTCAATCTTTTTTAATCCAAAACAATTACTTTAAGTAGAAATGGGATTTAACATAAAATGTTAAAGAAAAAAGTCCAATTCAAAATTTCAGAGTTTAAAATTCTATTGATTACAGACACATGAGATCAATGAGAAATCCACATCCATCCTCACAAGATTAATACTACAGGAAACGCATGTGAACAAACTTCTCCAAAAGGGTGAACTCCCCAGGACACTGGTTTTCAGCATTAGATGCCATCATGCCCATCTCCTCCCATAGCAAATTGGCAACTACCCTGCACATACAGTTTAACTTTTCACAAATGAAATTAGACAAATGAATAAACAAATTCTCTGAAATTCAAACATGTGGGCTGGGAGCTGTACTAGGGTGTTCTTTCAATATAGTTATCAGGAAAAAAACTTAATTAAATGCTAACTGCTAGAAGACACACTATATATCTGTATGTATTTTCAAATTCAAACAATTCACTTTCATATTGTTCTTTAACAATGAATTTCTCCTGAACCACAAGAGTAGTGATGTAGACTTACACGAGAATTATGTTAGTAATTTTTTGCCACAGTTTCTTCTACTAAAAAAAAAAGAACAAAACTGTTTTCTTTATTCCCTGAAATTGAAATAAATAGCTATTATGTAATGAGGCATACTGCTTTACAAAATACACCAGATTTTTCTATATGTATATATACTGGAGTTATTTCAAAGGAAAAAATAAGTAAGACACATTAAATACAATTACTATAACTTGTATTTTTATATAAATGTATATATCCCCCTACAACATTAATATTCAGCAACTCTTTGTAAATGAGTATTTTTGACTGACAAAAGGATATTCTTACACAAATTTGTATGCCTAAGAATAATTATGATGTTTTAACCACTCAAAGCACATTGCTGCATCCTATTAACAATCTGGATTATACCTCCAGCCAACTCACATGTGTATACACATGCAAACATAAATATATATATACACACATACACATATATATGAATAAAAATACTTGCCCACCATTTACAAGTTTGCATTGGATGAATCCTGCTGGAAAACTTTTCCAAACACACGAAAGGCAGGAAGGTGTTCCAGGAGCAGTCAGCATGATTTTATTTAGGGGAAACATTTACCTCGGCTTTAACATGGTTTTCAACACTGTCTCTTGCAAAATTATCACTGACCAAATTTTGGGCTACGTAAGTAGACAACAGGGTGGACTGAAATCTTTTGCTGTAAAACTCATCAATTAGGCAGCTTTGCATTTACAGTTCTTGCTTGACTGATCGGCAGTTGATACAATGCCGACTTAGCAGCCTCTTCCAGCTGAAGAGTTGGATCAGCTTAGTTATCATCTGCCCAACATGAGACTCCTATAGACAGTCAGAACAATCTAACTTCAATAAAACTTTGCCCTTGAACATCTCACTTCTGCGTGCAATCTCAAAATGAGTATCAAAAGAAATCTACAAAAGACACACAAGTCTCAAGTTTAGAATCAAACCTGCATGCAGAGATACAAAGTAAACTCCTCCAATTAAAAAGAATTCAAAAATTGTAGGCATACAGCTTCAAAAACCTGTGTAATTAAAAATCATTCATCAACATATACACCAAAGAGTCTATAAATATTAAAGGTGGATGAAGATGTGATAAAAACAGGTTTCTGAACAATGAAAATGATATAAAGAGTTAATGTAATGCATGCACCTACCTGTGCTTCAAGGATACGTAAACTAAAATAAGACCTTCACATACTGGAAATATATACCCTTCCAAACAAAACAATGACTCCTCTTTCTAAAAATAAAGTAGAAACTACAATTTTGAAAGTGTCTTCCACAGTATCTACTAGAAACAAGTTTTCAACACCTGGACAGTTCTGCCCTGACAGCACCCATGTTTCCAAGGGTACAATTGCTTCAACTCATGGTCTAAAAAAAATGCATAAAAATAGCACACTTTTCAGTGAAGCTACCATTCATTCTTATTTATTTTAATAAATTAAGGTGGGATACAAATATTACAGTTCTATATTTTCAGAGCAAAACTCTGAGTATACTTGCTAATTTGCATTTGGCAAGCAAGCAAACTAGGCAATCGAGAGCAGTTTTTCAAGGTAACCTCTCCCAAAGGTCACAGTAAAACATGAATGTTGTTGTTCTTGTTTAAGCTCTCTTCTATTTGCTTACATAATTTTTTGGCAGATAATGAAGCAATGAAATTTTTTTGTGCAATTATTATTAATGCTAGCAGCTGAGATTTAACTAAAGTAAGACCTTTCACAAAATTTGTGTACCTTTTGTGGTTTGGCAAGAGTTGTCATTTTCTATTTGGAATTTTTGAGGACCTTGAAATTTAAAGAGAAGTAAATAAGTATTTTGTAATGCTGCCACTTAAGAGTGGCAGATATGGGTATCAATGGCACAAAAAAATCCCACTGGTGAACTTATTAATATTTAATCAATATTATTATTAAACATATCTTTATAATAAAATATTTCATAGTAACATTTTATAGGAATATATTACTATTATATTTAATAACTATTCATAGTGATTTTAAAATTCTACCAATTTATTAAAGAGCATTGGTTTTACACTGTAACTTGATGGATCTCTAATATTCCTATAAGAATATTTTGAGAAAATAACAGCAAAGGCGGCTAAAATAATGCTGATAAACTGTATGTATTAAATGCATGCAGAACAAATTGATAGCATATAAGGAATAAATCTGAAAAACAGCAAACAGAAGTAATATTTTGTTGTACAGCAATGCTCATGTATTGCTAATTGTACTCTGGAAACATTAAAACTAAAAAAAAAAAAATCTGATAATATGTAATTTCATTAAAGATAAAAGCATATGTTCAGCTCTCAAATCTATCCAATGTTAAAAAGGAATAGAAATATTTGAATCCCTTGGGCTTGTTTAATGTTGTAGATTAAATAAAACGAACGCATTTCAGGAATCCTCAGGTAAAAGCAGTCAGAAAATTAGATTGTAAAATATACACCATTCGAAACAGGAAATAATGGAGCCTGGTTCACTGTTCAGGTCCTGCATCACCTCTCCCTAGCCCTCCTCCCAGACCTCAGGCTCTACTGTCTTCCTATGTTATTCAGGATGCAGAGCAAGAGAGGGCAATGCTGTGACAGCAGCTGGGAAGGACGTGTGGATTGTCGACCTGGCTGTTGCCAAAATGAATAAATAATGTCAATGTTCGGCTTATCTCAGGCATACTAACTTGGTCTCTCCTTCACCTAGCTACAGATTTTAAAGCCTACTTGAAGGCATTATTGACCTTTCGCTTCTTTCCAAGTGATTTCAAGCTGGCTATCAAAAGTTACTTGCAGAAGAAATGACTGATAACCAAAGCAGACAGCACACTCCTGTAAGCCCTGTTTCCCAGGAAACAACATAAAAAACTTACAAATTAGTTTTTTAGAACTCACTTATCAGCGTGTTAGATTTTATTTAATAGTGGATATCTAAAATTTGTGAGCTAATTCCTTCATGAGTCGTGTGATTCTCTACACCATTAAACTATGATAACTTCACCTTACTTTCTGTTTTGCTAATTTACAGTTTTTGTCCCAAGTAACAGCTCTCTTTCCCAATAAACTGACATATTTGGCAATACAGGACAGACAAATAATTACTGCAGGTACCCCCAAATTGTGAGGTGTTACAAACAAAGCTATTTTCACCTTTGCTTTCTGTCCTAGGTTACAATGTAAGATGTACCCAAAGTAGGTAGTCTATCACCATCTCCATGAGCTGTTGAAACTAGGTTGGACAGTGTTTCCCTTGCCCCCTCCCTCCAGACTATCTTCTGTTAATGGCCCATCAATGCCGTCCTGCATGACTCATAGGTAACTCCCTCCAGGAGCTATCTCTGGCTAATGGGCAATCAAGGACCCATTGCAAGACTGATAAAATGATATCAGCCCATTGTGAGATGCTCCACCCAGGGGGAGGAGCCAAGCATTCCCACCTGGATATAATCTGGGATTTAGGACAGCACAGGCAGCCTTACCCACTGGATTCCCAGAGGATAAGAGCTACCAGACCTTTCTACGGGATCACTGCCTCAACAAGACCATTTCATCTGGGCTGCTACCATCACCCTAACAGGGTTTCAGGTTGTATTCTGACTCTGTCAGTGATCTTTTGTATTATTGCTTTTATTTTATTTTACCTTTTTTTTTTTTTTTTCTCCTATTAAATTGTTTTTTCTGACTTGGAGTCTCTCACTGCTTTCGCTTTCAAGTCAGCAAAATTTCACACTACCCTTGCCCATTTAGTCCAACCAGACTTCCACTCCTAATCACTAACGCTAGTTGAAAAACTCACATTTATACAGAGAATATTAGCATCCCTTTATCTTTACATTGCTTCCTTTGTTAATTGATAGTTTTCATGTATCTCACTCTTCCTGTTTACATGCCAATATTTCTTCTATCAGTCTTGAAAATTCATACATATTATTTCAACTCTTCGCTCTGTAGGCCACATCTTGAGCCCTTACCCCTTCATAAAATCATACAATCATGGAATGTAAAAACTGGAAGGGACCTTAAAGATCATCTGCTCCCAACCCTCTCTGCCACAGGCAGCCATTAGACCAGGTTACTCAAGGCCTTATCCAGCCTGACTTTGAACACTGCCAGGCCTGAAACATCCACAACTTCTCAGGGCAATCTGTTTCAGTATCTTACTGCCCTCACAGTAGAGAATTTCTTCTTAATACCCAAGCTAAATTTACCCTCTTTCATAATCTTGTTCATGCTTTTCTCCACTCCTCTTAACCTGATGTTCTCCACTCCAACCATCAGTTGGCTTCACTGCTGCAGGCTGCCAGTATTGCCCCAGCAAGCTGTGGTGTGATATTCCATGATTAGAGCCATGGGGTGCTAGAGAGGATCCTCTGCTGCTGATTCTGAAGTGCGCTAGCCGCACTGAAGCAGGCTTGTAGTCTTAGAGAGATGAGCCAGGGACTCTTGAGGTGACAGAAGCCAACAGGGAAACATCAGAGAGGGAAGTGTCTCAAAGAAATTAAGGGGTGTTCCTCTAGGAAGGTGACATGGCTGACAACTCACCTGAGGTGCCTTTACACCAACGCACACAACATGGGCAAAAACTGGAGAAGCTGGAAGCCACTGTGCTGCCAGAAAGCTACAACCTTGTTGTCATTACGGAAGCTCAGTGGGACAAATCCCATGAGTGGAACATGATCATGAAAGGCTAAAGATTGTTCAGAATAGACAGGGGAGGAAGGAGAAATGGAGGGGTTGCCCTCTGTATCAAGAGCTGGATTGAGTGTGGAGAGTTGCCTTGGAAGAACAACCATGAGCAGGTTGAAAGCCTGTGGGCAGGAATCAGAGCCTGAGGTGACAAAGTGAACCTTGTGACTGGGGTCTAGTACAGGCCCCGGATCAAGGGGAGCCTCTTGACAAAGTCTTTTTGCAGGAGGCATTAAGGTCACAGGCTCTAGTCCAGATGGGGAGCTTCAGCCCACCCAGCATCTGCTGGAAAAGCTAACTTTGTCCTGTAGTTCTCCCGTAAGTGTAGCTTTAATGTATGATCTGCATCTGCCAAGACTGGCTGAGAGCGAAAGATAGACATTTTCTTTCATTCATTCTTGTCTTGTTTCTTCTCTGATCCACTTTACTGAAGTAACTGAGGGTCAGTCAGTTTGGTGATTGCTTTAGACAATAGTAATTTTTAAGACAATGGATTTTGATTACCATTTGACTTAACTCTCTACATAAGGACAGCAGATTGCTGAGAAAATTTAATTCAATAATCAAGAGATTCAAACACTGACTCTTACTAGACCTCAAAATCCAGGCGACTTGTTTCAATATCCATACAAATTAAGTGTTCTTCCCCTGTAAAAGCAAAATCTTTTTGCTGATGAAAATGCACCCACAGCATTCCCCTTGGGACTCAATTAATTAGAAAAAATGAAGCCTGCTCATTTTATACTTGAAAATCACCAGTGACATGAATCTTATTTGTCCCTAAGCAGGAAATACTCTTGTAAACTGATGAGTTAAGTCCTGTCTTGGCTATGGTTGACAAAAGAAAAAGATACTACAAACCTATACAGAGCTGGACAAATTTATTGTCACCCACAACTAGCTGTAGCATGTATTAAATGCCTACTGTTGCATGTACTCAAGCATCAGTGTAAGTTTATGATTACTCTCTTCTACGAAAATTCAGTCAATAATGAATCATACAAATTCATTAAGATAAGACTCAAACCCATGGATCTGATGAATGTGTGCAGTTTTAACCGCACAAGCACACATATATATTTCATTATATAATTGCCACTGAGATTTAAACATTTCTCTTTCTGCTTTTCAATGTATTACTTTTCAACTTGTTATTCTCATGAAGAATTGTGAATTCTTTCTCACACAAATATCCAGTAATGGCAGCAAACTACTACTCAGAACTCCTACATTTGCTTTTCTGTTAAATGTTGTCAATAGCAGTATTTTGAGCACTGGCAAAATTTTACATAAAGGCTTTTAGATGAAACATGAGAGAAAAATTAAAATAGGCAGTAAAGTCCCAACCAGGATAAGGGAATTTTGTAAAATTATGTTGATGTCTCAGTGGTTCTCCAGATGGTGTTAATGTTAATAACTTCAAAACAACTACCCTAAAGGCAGCCAATTTCTGAAAAAGATTTTAAAAAAAGGAAGAAAATATCACATAGCATTTTTTTAGTATGTGTGTTGTTTGACTGGAGTGGCAATTCATGACTTACGAGCATCTTCAAAGTCAGTATTGATGTTTTAAACATAGCATGAGAAGAAGCAAAGAACAACAGACCACTGAAAGACATCTCTCCTTCTCCTAGGTCTTGCTTGAAAGAGATTGAGAGATGAGGTATTTGTTGAACAGAAGCCCAACATAGCTCAGTGTTAGAATCCCAGAAGTAGTGTCTTTGTGTTTTGGTTAACTCCTTAAAACACGAGGTCCAAGAAACAGACACAATCTCTAAAAAACCCAAGCTGAAGGCCAGGATCTTTTAGCCCATAATGGAAGCATTAGCCAGGCTCTGAACTACGGGATCAGCTGCACCTAAAAGAAGTACAACCAGTGAACTGAATTGTCTACAGCACTGCCAAACTGGCGTGACACCACTAAGGATCACACCACAGAAATCCCATGTAGTGCAGCACCCTGTGACATATTTGGCCACGACAACTTTGAACACAACTGAACCGCACTGCAAGAAGCTAAAGATAAACCTATTTTTCTTCTACCTCTAAAGTAATAAATGAGACTCTGGATTTCCTCACAATAACTGTTTTGAAGTTTCACAAAGCTGTATAGACAAGAGATATGACATATAAAGCGTCTTAATTTCTGTAAGACAGATTTGACTTTTAAAGCTAATTCCATATATGATAAACCTAAAGCCAGCCCAGATTCACCACAGGAGGCTTCCAGGCAAGCTCCAGGATGTCATCTCTCAAGTTCTCTTACTGCCAGGAGCTGTCCAAAACCTTCACCAGAAATACAAAACACATATACTACCATAAACAGCACAGGGAGTTGGGAATCCCCCAGTGCCTCCACCTGCTGTATTTTTCTGACATATGAGAAATGATCCCCAGTTCAAACACATTCCGGACAACAGATACAAGCGTCAACAGAACAGGCACATTTCAGTGCCAGTGAGTGAGTGATGCAACTAGGAGCAGGAGAAAAGTACATTTGCTTTATCTCTGTGGAGGTGGATGAAGACAGATCTTGTCAAATCCCAAACAGGTAGATTAAGCAAAAAACAATGTTTCAGTGCTTCCCTTCTGAAGTTTCTACTCCGCTGGGGCTGTAATTACACATCATAGCTCCTACCAGAGTTTTCCATGTGAAATGTTTTCCCATGTTTTGTCAGGTGGTCCATTTGAAAGCTAGAGCCAGTGGCTTTGCCAACGGAATACAATCTCAGAGTTTTATAGTATACTTTGGTCTGCTTGAAAGCAGAACTTGCAAGAAACCTACATAAATACAACAGTGGTTCTCCTGACATAGCAGAGTATGTCAGTGGAGTCACTCAACACAAATTAACAATTTGTACACTGAAAGGCAATACACACCACTACAAACCCCCAAGGGTCTCAATGATGAGGACTCAAAAATTGGTGATGAACAAAATGCTTTCTCCACAGTTAAGCAGTGACTGTCACACATTTTGTTGCATGAAAGCAGCATCCCATCTGTACCAAAGTTAGACATGGGATCCTCACAAGCTTTTCTGTGGAAGCCATACAGGGATGCAAAACCACGCCAGCAGAAGGTGCAAAGTCAGGCCTTGCACAGATGGTTGAACCTCTGAACATTCATACTTCACCCTGAGCAGCTGTGACTTGAGACTCCTTTTCTGAGATATTTCCAGAAGGTTTATTCCAAAAGATTGTGTGTCTAACAACTGTGTGCATATTTCTGAGCTGCTGTCCAAACATGGAGGGAAAGGAGAAAATTTTAAAAAGGAAAATTCAAGAGGCTATTTTTAGGTTTTTGATTTAAATAATTTAATATTTTACATAAAATTGCCTTTTATTTTCTGTCACATACCTTAATTGACAGATTTATTTTTTTTCCTATTGATATCTTTGTCAGTTTGGAGTTTCGGGTCAGACTCTGGCCAAAGCACACAACTTTAGGCAGCTGGATCCAGAAAAAAATTTCTGAGTACACGTCTTTGCTGGTTTTACAGTTTCCAATGTTTTATAATTAGAAACGTTTCAAACAATAGATCTCTACAGTTACAGCAAGTAATTCTGCTGCTGTTTTTCTTCCATTACATTTAAGGCAGAGATAATGATTCCTCTTCCAATTCTCAAAGATTATTTAAAGTTATTTAACTTGCTCTGAAAAACACTGAGATTGCTTTTGAAGATGTAATTCATTAAGTGTAATCCACAGCCATTTATCTCTGTGAGCTTTTTAAAGGTATTTCTCACAGCCCTTTGTTCTTCTTGAAAGTTCCTGACAGCTTTAATGATGAGAATAGTAAAGGGAAAGCTGTGTCAAATACTACATTGCTGTGTGGCTCTCTATACAAATACTTTTTGAGAGTAAGGTTAGATACAACAAAATTCTTAGTATTTTTATGTTGTAGGGATTTAAGCATTTTCCTGGAATTCATATAGTTTGCAACTCTCTCCAGAAGATAGCCTTATAAGTAATAGCAATTTTTTTTAAAACCTATAATCTTGCTATTTCAATCACCACCTGTATAAAGTGTTCCTGGGAGATATCTGGTACACAGCACATGAAGAATTAATTATACAATTTACACTGCTAATTCTGAATGCTACGTGTTTATTCCATTTTCAATTCAGTTTAAAGAAAACCAAACGTCTAATCTGGAAACCTCCAAGATTATCCTTTAGTAATTGGTTTATACAATTTTTAAACTCTTTTAATCTGTTTGACTGAAGTAATGACTGCCAATAGTAATGACTCTTAAGTCAATATTTTGGTGGAAGCAAGATACAACATATTTCATAAAAAGCCAACTGTTTTAATGAAGTTATTCAGAGAAAATTTACCACTTTCAAATTACGTGGATGTATTCCACCTCCTCTAAATGATTTGTAAAAACACTTTGCAGACCTGAAACATCCCTGATCTATCCTAGTGTTTTCTCCCATTTAAGATGTGATACCTCTCACTTAAATTTTGCCAGATTCCTCCAATAAACAGAAAATCCATATCTGGATAATCTCTGGATTGCTCTTCCACACTTAACCTTATTCCAATTATTTACTGACTTCCCATTCAGGAAGAGGATGGGAAACACTGGACATCATCAATTATTAAGTCCTTAATGAAGGACTGTATAAGCTTTTTGGTTTGTATTCAGTGATCACATACACAAAAGAGAAGTCACACCTGTATAACTCCATTCCTGATGCCATACAAATAGAATGTATGGTCACATCCTTTCAAAATACTGACCAGGGACACCTCTAATTAAAGACTAACTCTTGCACCATGCTGACACTAAAGTAGAAGCGTTTCTGGTATTAGAAACCCAAGATTCTAGTCCTGAAAAAATTTCAGTCTGAATGCTTCCTAACCAAAATACAGGTACATCCTTTTCACAGAATCACTAGGCTGGAAGAGACCTCCAAGATGATCGAGTCCAACCCATGCCCTAACACCTCAATTAAACCATGGCACTGAGTGCCACATCCAATCTTTCTTCAAACACATCCCAGGATGGTGACTCCACCACCTCCCCAGGAAGACCATTCCATACTTTATCACCCTTTCTGTAAAACCTTTTTTCCTAATATCCAACCTATATCTCCCTTGTCGCAGCTTGAGACTGTATCCTCTTGTTCTGTCAGTTGCTGCCTGAAGAAAGAGAACAACCCCCAGCTGACCACAGCCACCCTTCAGGAAGTTGTAGAGTGAGATAAGGTCACCTCTGAATCTCCTTTTCTCCAGATTAAACGACCCCAGTTCCCTCAGTTGTTCCTCATAGGGCTTGTGCTCCAAGCCCTTCACCAGCCTCGTTGGCTCCTCTGGACTCATTCGAGCATCTCAACGTCCTTCCCAAACCGAGGGGCCCAGAACTGGACACAATACTCAAGGTGTGGCCTCACCAGTGCCAAGTACAGGGGAAGAATGATCTCCCTGCTCCTGCTGGCCACACTATTCCTGATACAGGCCAGGATGCCATTGGCCTTCTTGGCCACCAGGGCACACTGCTGGCTCATGTTTAACTGCTGGCTCCCGTTCAGCTGCTGTCACCAGTACTCCGAGGCCCTTTTCTGCCTTGGCACTGTCCATCCACACCTTCCCCAGCCTATAACGCTGCAGGGGATTATTGTGACCAAAATGCAGGACTTGGACTTATTAAACGTCATCTTATTGGACTCTGCCCATCCATCCAAGCATTCCAGGTCTCTCTGTAGAGCCCTCCTATTTTCCAACAGATCAACACATGTTCCCAGCTTAGCGTCTGCAAACTCACTAATGAAAGACAATACCCTCATCCATGTTGTCAATAAAGATACTGAACAGAGCTGGCCCCAGCACAGACCCTGAGGGACACCGCTGGTGAGTGGCCACCAGCTGGATGCAGCACCGTTCACCACCACTCTCTGGGCCCGGCCATCCAGCCAGTTCCTAACCCAGCACAGAGTGCTCTTGTCCAAGCCACGAGCTGCCAGCTTATCTAGGAGTATGCTGTGGGAGACAGTGTCAAAAGCCTTGCTGAAGTCCAAATAGACAACATCCACAGCCTTCCTGCATCTACCAGGTGGGTCACCTGGTCATAAAAGGAGACCAGGTTGGTCAAACATGACCTACCTCTCCTAAACCCATGCTGGCTGGGCCTGAGATCCTGGCCATCCTGTAAATTCTGTGTGATGACACTCAGTATAAGCTGTTTCATTATTTTTCCAGGTACTGAGGTCAGGCTGACTGGCCTGTAATTACCAGAGATCCTCCTTCCCACCCTTTTCAAATGGGAGTTGCATTGGCCAGCTTCCAGTCATCTGGAACCTTGCCAGTGAGCCAAGAGTGATGGTAAATGATGGAGAGCAGCTTCGCAAGCTCATCTGCCAGCTCCCTCATCACCCTGGGATGGATCCCATCTGGTCCCATAGATTTATGAACATCCAAGCATCTCAGCAGTTCTCTTGACTGCCTCCTCTTGAATAACAGGAGGACCATTCTGCTCCCTGACACCATCTACTGACCCAGGAGGACAGTTGTCCTGTGGACAAGCTGTCTTCCCACTAAAGACTGAGGCAAAGAAGGCATTAAGCACTTCCGCCTTCTCATCTGTAGTTACTAAGTTCCCTCCCATGTCCAACAGAGGTTGGTTTTGCCCTTCCTTTTACCATTAATATTTTCTTTTTTTTTTTTTTTTTTTTTTTTTTTACCCTTTACAGAAGTTGCCAAATTAAGTTTGAACTGAGCTTTGGCCTCCCCGATTTTCTTCCTACACGCCCTTTATTCACCCAATGCCTTCTTAATTTGGTAACAATATTTGTTGGATGTTCATGTTCTGGGGCAAACACCCAATACACAGTGAATTGGATTAATTTTAAATTAAGACAAATGGGGACATCCATCCACAGGCATACCACATATCCAGGCTCTCTCATTTTGAGAGAGGCAACCTTAGAATTTATCCTAAATTAGGGACCTAGTATCTAGTATGCATTCTTTAGGCTCCAAGGATTACAGGGATAAGATCTTAATTTGCTCTAATGGCTACATGGGGACACTAGATTGGTACATCTAAGTGTCAAAAAAAAATACCATTATAGTGTCTTTTCCAAATTACTTTAAAAGGCAGAATGAAAACCAAAAATCCTAAGACAGGCAATGAAATTCATTACCCCTAGGGCATCTTGTGAAGACAGACCAGGGATATTTCAGCAGAATAAGGAAATTAACAAGAGGATACATAGAACAGCACACACTGAGGAAAACACACACACACACAAAAATGCTATTCAGTCCTATTTGTTTTCGTGATAGGGACATTTTTTGAACTCTGCATTCATTTGCTTATATATTTTTAAAACACATCTGCAAGTAGCTAGAAAATTATGGATATCTGAAGCAAACAGATGATTTTATTTAGATGCTCAAGAAAGAATAAAAAAATCATTACATATGAATTAATAGCTACAGTGTATCTCCATATAACAAGAGAAACAATGTGTTTTTCCTATTTTCTAAGAAGTTGTCTTAAACTGCATTTTTGTCAGTTATTTAAAAGTCCTGTACTTGGGAATAGGCTAGAACTTGCTAGAACATGAGCAAGAACTTTTTCAAGTGCTTCAGAGCATTTTTTATCCATAGCACAGAAAAGAACAATCACAAAAATCTCTGAGTAGTACTCTTCAAAATATAAGACAAACTGGCATTTTAAAAGTGCATAAAACCAGAAGAATATTACAGTGTATGGAAGTGGTATACAAAAGAAGGAGAATGTTTTAAACTTACCCTATTGATACTCCTATTTCTTAAAATAATTTGAATTAGATTTTTCTTAAATTCTTCCATCTTCTTGAAACACTTCTTCAAAACATGATTAGATAATTTAGTATCAGTTATCAAACTCATCAAAACATGAACTCCTTCAGTAAGGAAACTTGGAGCTGGGAACTTCGGACTGTTGAAAAAAACAGTCAGTCCATCAAGCAACTGAGACACTGAATTGCATATGGTGAAAGAATCATTCTCAAGCTCTGAGAAGTCTGCTTGAAGAATTCCTCCTTCTGACAGTTTTCTTATTTCAAGCAAACGTTGCAAAAAATGCACTGGAGCAGTCACAGATTGCTCCTTGCTAGTATGGCAAAGATTCAGTGGGGGAACTCCTTCCAACCAAAGTTTAGAAGTGTTGACATTATGTTCAGATTGGTGAAAATCTGAAGCCATGCCTAGAGAATCAAATGCAGAGTCATTACAGACATCACATCCAGAGTCTTCTAGCTGGCTTGAGTAGTTTGTAGGGTTTATAGACTCCTGACCCAGGAGAGTTTCAGCAGAGGTATCCTGTTTTCCTGAAATGCAAACATGAAAATTACATTTGTCCAATGCTTAAATACATGCTTATTGAAAATGCCATATACATTTTCTCTTTTTCGCTTCCATGCAAAAAATCATGTAATACATGTGTATGTTGGCTCCCCAAGAACTTCCCATTACTAGAATTTAGCTGTGGAAGAAGGTATTTTTAAATTAAAGTCAAAATTTTCAGAAGTCAATGTCTATCTGTGAACAAGATGTCTTATGCTCATAGCAATATGAACAGTAATTTTGAGTTTAAAACTGTCAGAAATTTTAAATTTTCCTAGATATAATTAAAGTAGACATAAACCAAACAATTTAAGTGAATATCTATACCCCCATTAATTTCCAGGGAAGAAAATGCATGTAAATTTCTGAGCCTCCAAACATTTTCACTGCATTTATTCCCAAAACCTCAGACTGCTTTTAAAAGGCAATGAAAGTCTGTTACTATAACTGCATCAAATAAAATATTCTTCTTAATGTGTACTCTCGCTCCCCAGTCAGGTAAAAAATTCTAACAACAGTCAAAGCTGAACAGAAGATTAGATTTGATTTTTTTCATTATTTAACAGAGAGGAACATTCAGAATCAAAAGCTTCTTCAGTCATCACCTATTTCATACCATCTTTAAAGACACACAAACTACATTACAAGAAGCATACAGTACATTCACAACAATAAATTACTTTCGTGTGCTACTGCAGACTCTCATCCCATTTCACACATTAAATACATTTAAGGCAATGCCTCTCGACATAAACTCAGCTCTAGGTGACAAAAGACCTGTTCTACATGCTACCTATGCCAAAAGATCACAGTCAAAACAAGCCAGAGAAGTGAAGTGGAAGACCAACACACAAACATCTCAGTGCTATGAGGCAAGGCTAGAACCCCATCTGACCGAACCCTGGCTCAGCCCTGCCTACTGGGGCAGAGTTACAAACTGCTTCCCCTCTCACTCTTGGAAAACATGCCTATACTGTTGATTTTCCACGATGCAATGCAGTACCATACTCCTCTGCCTTTGTATTTTTAAATTACTTAAAACAAATTACAGATGGTTTGGCCTCACAGGAAATAAATGTTATATTGCATGGCAAGTTAAAAAAAAGTATTTTTAACACAGAAAAGCAGCAACCCTATACAACAATCTGCAGTATTCTGTATGTCAACAAAACATTACTCTAAAATTTTGATATGGATTTCATTAAATTCACCATTTCAAAATAAATTCTGACCATTAATTCAGTCTCTGAAAACATACCAGTACCCCCGTATTACTGAGATCAAAACTGGAAACGTGGTTTATTTATTTATTTATTGTTGAGTTTCATGTCTCTAACATTCAGACATATTTGAAATTGCACAGTATTGGTACCAACTGACTCAAAATGAAAGGGCTAACTGTATGGAAATCAACTGCAATTTCCGGGAGGTAGGTAGAGCTGGATGTTTAAGGCCAGCCTAGCATTTATAGATTAAACTGTTTCCAAATGCCCTGCATAACCAAACTTGGAAAGCAAGCAAAGAAGCAAAGCACACTTCCCATGGTCTGACTAACAAGAACAGGCATCCATCTTTCATGTCGCCTCTCCCCAGGGTTTTGAGCAAAACACATTTCAGAAGACAAAAACTGAAAGTTGTTTTTGGTGCCATTTAAGGAAAATAAACCCTTCCAGGGACTCCATCTACTCTGAGTTCCACTATGTGGTTATTTTGTTCCTGTTCTTAATCCCATGGGACAACATGAAAATTGCACATGAGGATTTAATGTCAGACGTCAGAAGAAGCAAAGCAAAAACTATGTGCAAAACCCCCATATGTATGTTTGCTGATTCTCTGGTGGAAGTAAAACAAAACAAAACAAAACAAACAAAAAAAAAATAGAAGAGGTGAAAGAAAGGTGCAGAAAAGACAAGAAAAAGGGAAGAATAGTATAGCAATACCCATAGAGACCAAACTTAAGATGTTCCCAAATAAAAGAAGTAGGGTATTCAATGAAATACTCCTTCTACTAGGAGACAACGTTGCATTTATGGTTAGGTTTCTATCCACTGCAATATCAAACTCCTGTTCCATGATGAGCTTCCAGAAAACCCTGTTACAGTAAGTCCTCAATATCAGTGTATTTCCAGCTAAATGAGTAATAAAAAATGTCTAAAATTGTTAAGCCATTTACATGTTCCAGTCATTTGGGGAGGAGGTGGCAGTTACATTGTAAAAAAAATACATATATATAATGCACAAGGAAATACTCATTATTTCCCTCAAAATGTCTAGAAATAGCTTGTACCTTACTTCTTGAAAGAAGCTAAACTCCTCACTTTGTACTTACCTAATATTCAGATGAGAAAGCAGTCTTGATGTTCACACCATGTAGTAATCAAGTACAAAAATAAATAAGTAAAAGGAATGGCATTAAGCCTGCCTCATACTAACAAGAATTTTAAAATACTAATTTCAAGAACATTTGACCATAAGTGTATTGGAACAAGAAACATGAAAATTTAGTGTGTGTGATAATGTGACCACAGATTTTACAACACCATAAATGAAATATCTGGTCATGAACAATCTTACAGTCTCCTTAAATCTGTCACATCAAATTCAGGAAATATTAAAATTCTTAATTAATTAATTAATTAATTTTTAGGACTTTAGCTCCTTAATAAATTAAGATCTTGAGCTGAAAAACAAAGCAAGATCCTAAGCCTTAAACAAAGCAAGATGTGGTCCTACAAGGAGCCTTGGGGTGCAAAGGCTCCTTGTGAAACTCACATTTTTCTACACATATCCACTACTGCAGAAAGAGTATGGCCTGAAAATCAGAAGCCACTCAAGGGATGAGGGAGTGACTTACATACTGCAGTGTGTCAGCAAGGTGTGCAGGCACAAGAACTCAGATGTACATACTGCTGTGGGACCACAAAACAGAGGCTTTCAACAGGGCAGTGAGATGCTAACCAGCCTCATGATTAGAGAACAGGGAGTTTTCAGCTAGTCCTAAGGAAGCAGAGCTCTAGAAAACACCAAAGTCAATCCCATATCCCACATTCATTCTCTCACTACCCAATGCAGAGTGAAAGAGGCAGCTTGTTTAAGATCCATGTAGTAGGAGCTGGGGTGGTAGAAGATGCTTTCTTAAGACACTCTGCTGGTGGCTGCCTCAGACCAGAGATCATTTGAATGAAAAAGGCCCAATGCTACATGTAGTTCTAAATTTAAAAACTGGAAGAAGGAGCCTCAGCTAATGAAATTGGTGTGAAATGGTAAAATGATCTTCAAGTCTTTTGAAAAACTTAATCTACCTGCAGTTCCATCACCAACAGGGACTGCAGAACAGAAAACACACTTGAAGGTGGTAAAGGTGAGAAGCAAAGTGAAGACATGATCTGAATTCTGTAAAGAAAAAATTACTTCAGTTTCAAGCATTAGATTTTGTTTATATTCTTTCATTTCATGAGCAGACACATGGATTATTATCTGAAAATCAAAACCACTGACATCAGACATGTAAAGTTCTCTTAAAACTCAGTTACCATTTATACTCAGTTCCACTTCTAAAAGAAAAAAGAGACAACTAAAAATGAGACATTCATAGAAACCTCTTTGATGATACGGCATTCTGCTTTTCAAGTATGTGTACAGTCAATAACCTCTAAAAGGAAATGAAAACTTAAGTGAAATTATGTCCACGTCTACATTTTTTTCAGGGCTCTGTTATTCTTAATTTTCATTGAGAGCTTTGTTTGAAGTGCACTTTCCATGAACAATGAATAAGTTTATTCTCTTATTTAAAAGCCCATACGTTTTCTCTGCCTTTCTTTCATAACTCTGTCTCTAGTCTGCTGTTTTCATTACTAACCAAGATGACTGGTTGAGGAAAAAAAACAACTCTCCCCCCTTCATGAACTCTTACGTGTTTAGCACCCCATTGTTGTCCTGACCTGGAACCAACCCAAACTTCTATTTTCATTAATCCATAATAAGAATGCCAAAATGCTATTATAGAGTATTATTGGAATTCTCCAAATAAGAAGTTTTAGAAGGCTTGCATTGCACACTTTGCTTCTGCATCTCCATGTTTTTTGGGTTTTTTTTAACTGGCTTTGGAAAAGAAAGGTCCTTTGTTTAAATGCAAGGTGCTTTTTTAATGCTTTTTAATGCAAAAGGTGCATGCTGACGTATTTTATCCCATTTAGGGATAATTTCACAGAAATGAATACAGAACTGAGTATGTAAAATTCTCCAACTGTTCAATGCTAGGATTTAAATGCTTCTCTAAAGGCTTAGAAACATACACTTCAATTTGTTAGGGATTTTGCCTACATAAAGCACCTAAATGTTTAGAATTCAGTAAGAACTGAGCAGGATTTTGAGGATATAAACATTAATTTTTAAGGGATCTCTGCAGATGATGGCACAAATCCTCTGTAGTTGGAGTCAAATAAAGCAAACTTGCAGTAAAGATATGAAAGGATAAATAATCAGGTGACAAACATACAGATTTGGATCAGTTAATACTCATCAAGCAGCTTTGACAACAGAAGATCTGACAAGCTTTATAATATTGACCATGTCAATGACATGGCTGAAATTTGAATTCTAAGCCAGACAGAGGATGTTCCAAAATACTAAATGAATTAATGTTATCTCTAAAGACTACCTGACCAAACTGGTAGTACCAAATGGTAAGCATTATGTCTTATCAAAAATGCTCTGAATCATGAAACAAACTGAGCTTAGTTAAGAAACAAGAAATAGCAGCCAATGAAGACTGCAATGATCTGGATGCAAATGGATGCAATCTGGATGCAAATGGATGCAAAAGTGAGATGAAGGCTAAAATCAGGTAGACTCCTTAAGAGGTCAGCTAAAGCATGCCTTCCTAAAAACATCACTTTTCTTGAATACATGATATAAATGCTTGGCTTTTCTGTCCTTATACACGCAGAACGACACAAAGAAAGATCTGCTTGAGGAACTAGATTCTGAGTTGGAGCTGGGTTAAGGTTGCCCAAAAGAGTTGTGAAATCTCCATCCTCAAAGATGCTTAGAAAAGGTCTGGACACAGTCCTGCACAACTGGCTCTAGGTGACCACGTTTTACAAGAGGTGTGCACAAGATGATCTTCTAACCTCCACTATTCTGTGATTCTGTATTTCCAGGAAAAAAAATTGGCTGATTCTTAGCTTCCCACAGTAGACTTAAAGGCAAAAGGATCCTAATTGCCATGGCCACACTTCTTAACCTGTTTTTACCATATACATTCAGTTTTCCCCAAAACCATCATTCTGTTACTCAGAAGAAAATAAATTAATCTACACTAAATTATGAATCCCTCTTACTTTTATGACCCTTATTCCTAATTATCACTATGGATCTTATAACAAATTAATAAAATGATAACAAACCCTTTCTCTTGCTGGGAAAATTTGGTTGGTTTTGCCTTGGAATAGGTTCCTTACACAGAAGTCTGGAAAGAAAAGGATGCTACTTGGGTCCCTTTGCCCAAAGTATGTGCTTAGAACAGCTGTAGCAATGCCATTGTATAAGACAGGCAGCACCTGCTTTCAAAAGGAGAAAGTTTCCACAACCGAAACAGACCTGTTCTCCATGGAAGGAGCAGTACTTTGAGATTTCAATGAATCATTACACTCCAGCTGGTGCTTTTTGCAGATTGCAAATTAACTTATTTAATTATCCTGAAAAGGCCTCAGCTTTCATAAAGTTCCCCATTGTGTCAATACAATTACAGAGAACAGATTTACCTCATCATCATATTCCAAGAGCCATATTCCTACAAATCTGTGTTAAAACTAAACACAATTTAACTTCATTTTTGCCATCTCACAGATCTGCTCTCATTTCTTTGTTCTCCTCATAAAAACAAAATAGTTCTTAGGTTGTGAGACATTCCTTGCCATGCTGCCTACTTGCATTATTACCACTGTAGATGCATGGGAGTACACCAGTACACTTAAGATGTCAAATGACATTTCTGAAATACTGTTTGCCTGACGCCCCTATGTCTTAGAGAGAAAATGCTGAGATGACACATTGAGCTATCCTTATGGATCTGTATGGAGAGAAAGACACCTATTTTTATTTAGGGTGATGGGGAGGCAAGAAGTAGGGAGATAGAATGTCTTTATGCAGAAACATCACATCCCTAAGCACCTGAAAAAAATAATCAGAAGTGTTTTCCATGGCAACATCAAATTAAGAGTTGACTGCTGCCCAATGGAGAATCCTCTGACCTTAGAAAAAAGAAGATAGAAAAAGAAAGAAGTAAAAGATACACCTTAGAGGCTGACAGTTCCTCTGCAATTGTTGTGCTTTTTACGCCTTCCAAATACCAGGAGGGGAAAGTGATGACAGGACACAGCAACCTGTAACAGCAGCTCATTTAAACACACCAACCTGAAAAAATACGTATTCCTTAAACATACCATGATAACTTGGAAATTCTGGTCTGTAGTCCTCTACATTACTACCATGTCATAGGAACTAAAATTGTTGCTAAGTGCTATTTACAACACATGTAAACTTTTCACACTATTTCATCTGTCTTCTGGGGAGGGAAATAATTTCTCCTAATAGATGAATATGTTTGTATCATTACTATTCAGTCAGATGTGGACTGCTCTTACCCCCACCAACAGGGAAGACTTCTTTATCAGGCTGCAGATAACATATCCACTGAGGAAATCTTCAGGTTTTGTCTGACCTTTCTGAAGTCATCTGGCTTCTCTTTGAAAATGAGCTTAAAAATAATCTATTATCAATGATGTCCTCTCAACACTCCTTTTAATGTAAGGAGGCAGAGGAAACATCACAAGCTACATTACTTAAGTCATGATGTCGAGAGTTTTGCCCTTTCATAAGTTTGAAATTCAATTATTCAGAAAATATTTTGACTGGCCATCAATTTTCCTGCCATCATCAAAGCAGGTCTTATCTGATCCTTTCTTGCCTACCAAGGAAATCCTAGGGTGTAAGATGAGCGCCTAGAGTTTCTGCCCCTCCCTTTTTGAGCAAGAAATTCCCAAGCCATGACTTACAAGGAAGTGGAAAGGGAAGAGAAGGCTGAATTCTGTGTCTCAAAGCAAGGCTGCTGGTAAAATGCAGCTATGTAATGCTTATAATCAGTTTTACTTCAGCTGCTGAACTGGCTGGTTTCAGTTCTATAAGCTCCCAGTGAGAAGAAATGAGACTGAAGTGTGTTCATTCATACTAATCTACAAAGGAAGTTGTTCCCTTTTTCCACACGTACGACTAAATGCCTCAAGAAACGCACCAAGTTAAGGAGTGAAGCAGGAGATAAAAAATTATTTTTTTCTCTGAGTGTTATTCCCAAAAGAGATACAAGTTGCTTCTTTGATGGAATAGAATTCAGGGGACAGTATCCTGAAAGGCAGAACACAGTCCCAGGATACAGATAAAAATCAGACATTCAGGTTAATCACATTGTGACTCAGAGGTCAGCATTTCCCTAAACAGGGACACTCTGTGGTAGGGCGGCTGGCACATGTGCTACTGTGGAGGCTAAAAACAGGAGGGAACTCCAGGGCATGGCAGAAGAAGTTCTACTGTAAATGATCTATAAAATGAACAGTGACCTAATTCTAAAAAGGTACAGAGTAGAGAGAATCTGGTTTTTATTTTAATTGGAGGAGAAAGCAGTTCAGCAAATTCCTACCCACTGCATAAAAAGGGAAAAACTTGAGCCAAATTTGAAGGTGAAGCTAAGGAAGAGGGAACACATACTTGAGACCAGTTTTGCTGAACATATACCCTGGACAATCAATTTTGAACCTTCAAGAATATCAGCTGGAAGCAACCAAATAATAAACATCTATCCTTTAAATTGTCATTCCTAAAATATATGCTTGGCAAAAAAAGGGTAGAATACTGCATTTATGCCTTCTTGGGTTGGAATAACAGCTGCAGGCTTTTCAGATCTCTTAAACACAGCCAGCCAAGAAACAATATGATCATTGATTTTATGAACTGACAAGAGTGAAGGAATTTGTGTTGCAGGACAGGTGCTTCAATCCGTGAATCTATCAATTCACCAGTGCTTTGTAAGACCCTTTATCTTTTCTTGTTGTTCCAAAACAAAGTGACAACAGAATGCTCAAATACTATAAATGCATAATCTTAGAATAACATCAAGAAGTTGCTATCCTTCCCTTTTGTGAAATATTAATCTAAATCTAAGAAAGACATGAAACTTTGATTTAACATGAAATTTGACTTTTTTTTCTACCCACAGGCATAGTTGTCAGTGCAATACTGTCAAGGTGAAAAGTAACAGATAATTGCAAAAAGATTTGTTTCTCCTCCTCCTATGACTGACATACAGCCAAAAGCACCACCCAGGGATAAAGTCCTTGCATTCAGAAAGACAACTGAAAAATAAGTCAGATAAGGAACTTCCAGACACAGCACAGTCAGTGAATACTCAGCACTGCACTTTACAAAAAAACCCCACATTAATTTGTAAGAACTCATACCAGCAAGCAGTTTACCTGCAGCAAAGCATGCTTCTCTCCCTAAATTAGGAACCCACAACTTTTTTAGTGTCTCTGAGGGCAAAGAACTATTCAGGTGGGACAAAGAAATTTGGGCACCATTTCCTTTAAAAATGGATTCTCTGTTCTTTATCCTTCATGTATTTGCACACCTCTACTGTGTTCAACTGTATGTGGAGGGGGAAAACAGGTACCACAGCTTCAAAGAGCTCACGAATTTCTCACATCAGGGAAATAAAACTCCATGGGCAGTTTCTAATTATTCCTGAAGCCTCTGAAAGACCTACCACTAATATTTCAAACAGCAGGTGGGAGATGAAAGCTCTCACATTTGGGATGCAAAGCAGAGAAGACACAGCCGCAAAGTGAACCTTGGCTGAAGGACTCAAACTCTTTAGTTCTCAAGAGACACGAGCAGGAAAAAATGCAGTCTTATCCTTATTGCATGCAATTTTCTGGTGGTGAATTTTTTGAAACCCAGATATTCCTGTATCTAAAGAGCTGTTAATCAAAACAGAAGAAAACCATAGAAAGGCTGGGGGTTTTAAATATTTTAAAGAGGCTGCATTATTTTAAGCAGAACACCAACTCCAGAAATGAGGCTGGAGAAATGAGTGGAGGAGAAAAAGGATCTATCCATGATATCTGCAGATTACTTGGTGCTAAGAACAATCTTAATTATCATCCTCAGTCCTAAAGAGCATACCTCTGGTGTGATATTAGTAGTAAATCTGGGAAACCATAACGATGGCTTGATGGATCTATAGCAGTTTCACTCGAAAGGATGAAACCTTATTACCACTTTTTCTCCTAACTTAGATCCAAGCTCCTTGTGCCTTTGTAGCTCAGCAGTAGCCACAGCTTCTATTCTCCATGGGCTTGAAAAATTCCAAAACTGGCACAAAACACAAGAAAGGTGTTGCTTTTTATCTTGGGGCAGAAGATGTCAGTGGTGTAGTGGCCCCTGTTTCGGGTAGGCCTTGCTTCTACAACCATCTTCCCAAACATGTCAACCACTGATGTTCTACTATTAATATACATCATCAACTTGATATCCCAAGGAGTGTGTAGATCTCATCAGGTACCAGTAACAATCATGTAATCATGAATGTACACTCAGTAGAAATACACACTCAGTGCAGCTGTAAGACATTTAAAATTAGAAAAGATTTATCACATTTTAAGTCTGTGAACAAACTCCAGTGTGATTAGGGTAATGAAAATTAACATCCTTTGCAAAAGGTGTTATCTGCCAGGGGCAGTTTTCTCTGCCTATCTCACAAGTAAAACTTAAGAGTTCAGAGAACCTTTCAAAAATTTGACTTAGAATACAGAAGTTGCAAGTGAATTGATTTTGTTTGCTATGTTTTGCTAATTGGTAGTGTTTGCTGTGTTCTGCTTAACCCACAATTAGAATATCCTCTCCAGACATTAGATGTTCATAAATTTCTCCTGATTATACGCAGCCTGTTCTTCAAAACATAAGACACCTGTTGGAAACTGCATCTTAAAAGTTACTTTTAGTCTTAAGTGTCATGTTTGCAACAGGTTGCAGAAAATAGACACACAGACAATAAAAAAATAAGAACAGTCATTAAATGACTTCTCTGTTGAGAAACGTCTGTGATACTGATTAAATACATAAACCATTAGAGCTTCTAGCTGAAGTCTAACGATGCCCCATCAGTCAACATTACAAATTAGAAATCTTTAGGCAAGGCAACGAAAATGCTACTTTTTCACTACAAGGGCAGTGTGTTACAGCCTCATCAAGTTTTCCACCAGGGAACCTTATAAAACTCTCAAGTCATAAAGCAATTAGCTATACATCTTGATTTTAGAGATCCTCTCAACAGTGAACTTGCTCTCTCCTTCAGCACAGAGCATTTTGACCTCCATCTCCCAGGAAAGTATCGCCCCAGAGCCTGCAGAAATCCTCCACTGCCTGATTTCCAAGCTCACACAGCACCATGGATATCTTGAATTAAGCATGACTTACTACACATGCACAAGTCAGAGAAACAGTGCTGTTTGAGACCATCTTTTTTTTTCTATCTTCTTTTACTAAAAGCTTTCCTGAATCCAATAATATCAGACTCACAGTATTTTACCATATGCCATAAAAAACATTCACAGTATCCACAGCGTCAATATTCTCTCAGAAACAACAGCTATACAGTCCTTTGCCTGCCCTACCTTCCTCTTACAGATATTGGGGATCAGTGCTGCCAACACTTTAGACTTTAATTCTAATTTTAAAATCTATAAGGTGGTTAAAAAACATCTAAAATGTCTTTTAAGACATGTTCCAAATGTAAATACGAACAAGTTCTCACAAACTAGTGTTTCCAAAGTTATGTGGTAACATTGTGTAGTAACAATTTTTTTCTGCAATTATTTTGTATAATACTTATTGATTCTGAAGGTTGCATAAGCATTAAATTCTCAAGCACAATCCCATTAAAAATGGACTAAGTGTTCCACTACCTCAGAACTTTGGGAAAAACAAAAAGCTGTACACTGAAGGCTCTCACATCTAGGTACAAGAAATGGTACAAGCAACACAAAAGCTGTTTGGTTCCTTGCTATTGCAACACAACCAGAAATTATTTGAGTAACTTACTGTTTTCCAAGTAGAATCTTGGAGAGATCCTGTTCAAAAGAAGTTCCTGTCGTAATCGAAGAACTTCAGCTTCCAGCACTTCAACTTTCCATTTCCATCCAAAATCTTGTTCAGATACAGTTTTGGCAAGGTACTCTGTGTATTCTTTGGAACTCTTCCCTGGTGGTTTTGAGTGGATAATTGCAAAAGCCAATGCTAGTTTTGATATTTTCAAGTAAGAAATTTGATTTTCTCCTCTGCTTTTGATTTCTATTGCATTAGAAAGAGAGAAAACAAAAAGGTTACTTCACTATGACTCCATTAAGGAAATTATGCACAATATTTTCTTGGCTTTGAAAACTGTTTAACAGGGAGACCAATTCTTTCATTTCTAGCGCGTTCCTAAATCATCTAGAGAACAGAAATACAAGTGTCTATGCACAATGTGAGAACAGAACATATAGGAGCTGCACTCAGCTATAAAAAAAAATTCAGCCAGTTTTGAGAATAACTGTGTAAGTAGTAAGCACTTCAAATAGGCTTATCCTAGCAAAATTTTCAATGAAAATGTTATCTCTACTAAAACAAGGATGAAAAAATTAAAAGTAGAAGTAGTAACCTCAAAAAACACACCACTCCCTCCCCCCCCCCAAAAGAATTCTAAACTCATGACAGAAGAATTCATTTGGGGTTATTTATACTTAAATACAATACATATGATTTCATGAAGGTGTACCAAAAGGTCCCAGTGCTCAAAAGATAAAACCTTGAGGTTGTCTCTGGTTTTGGACACCTGGTATTGGCACCCTTCAAGTTTTAAGTCTACATTAAGCCTCAAGCCTGCAGAAAGCTAAACAGACATCTTCAAAGTGAGGCAACTGGATATTAAGGTAAGTGAAGAAGACAATTATAGACGCTTTGTTACAAACAGTGAGGATGAGGCAAAAGGCATTATAAGAGTCGGAGAAACAAAATACTTAAATAGATGATTACATCATGTGCAACAGCACAGGGCCTAGGAGTACAGAAGGAAAAAATGAAATTAAAAGCAACTAATATTAACCAGCCTATCTAATCAGCAAAGTCACTTTTTTTTCCTAATTCCACACCATTTTCATTCAGTTGCTTGATGTATTCTTTTCCTGAAAAAAATCACTCCCAAAATAGTAATTTAAGAAAAAAAAAAAAATCACTTCCTACACTCTTGCCCGACCTTGACACAATTTTTTCATAGTGCTGTTTTCTTCTTGTTATCCATCAAAACTGCAGGTTAGGCACTAATAAATTGTGTTGAGCAGCTCTGAAATAGTCACAGCAAGGTCTGAAAAAGGTATTTTTGGTCATCCTTTCACCAGATCATCCCCAATCACTAAGCTGTTTTCTTCCTCTGGTTCTACTTGACTTTGGATAGCAAGTCATAGATCTTCCTATATTCACTTATCCATCAGGGACGCTTACAGCAGGAACTGCTTTTTAAGTATTTCTTTCACCTTTCAAATACTCCTGAAATGCGCAAACAATCCCTTGTGCACTTCTTCAATACTGTCCATTCCGACACAGCAGCCAGTTAACACTTTATACAGTACAGAGCACAAAGGACAAGAGTGTAAAAATTCCTTGGGATCTATTTACCTACAGCTGTATTTTAAGCTACTCTTCTCCACTTGAAATATTCTATTGCTGTCGTGTGTCAGGGCAAAATCACTTAATCCAAGTCACCAGTCCATTCTTAAAGCTAATTAAATAGTAAGCCTTTAGAAATTGAACTATACTATATATATATCTCCTTACTTAAAGCAGTTATACATTAAATGGTACTTCTGCAAAATTTCTGATAAAGAAAATCTATTTCACACAACTTTTCAATTCATATCTAGAATTTCAGTGAAAAGTAGAAATTGGTTCTCTCAAAGGATTAGCACCTCTGTGGAACAGCTAACTGGTGCAAGACTTTTGCTTGCCTTATACATCAAAGGAAATGTTTACAAATACAAGAGCATGCAAGTAATTGAACTGCCTTTAAAGCTGTGAATAAAATGAAATACATGGAACCACAATGAAAGAAGATTAAATAGTAACAGTAAGGTATCCAAAATATTTGGCTTTGAATGTGAAAGGTGCTTCCCATCAATAGAAATGTCACCCAGATATTACTCAACAGTGTCTGTCAAGCTCCATTCTTACAAAGTCCCCATGCAGAGCAGAATGATAAATTAGGGCAGGCAGAAAAATGTCTTACACTTACACTGCTTGTTTAACATTTTGGTGCCTCCAGAGACTACTCTGCCAAAGCTTTCTGATTCATCTTCAGTTTAAGGACAAACACATATTTACTTTCTGCTTCATAACATGCTTTGTCAGTATTAGTATTTTCCTTTAAATTATATTCACAGAAGTTGCAAAATTACCAGCATTCCAGTATAGGTCAGGGAGTGGTATTTATTCCAGCATTTCATGAATGCTCAGGTGCCTTTTATCATCAGAGTCACCACCAATACTTTATTTATCGTATTCTATTTCTCCTGATGGGACATATTATAAATGCAAAGAAAATAACTGCAAAGTTTGCTGTCTGACCGCTGACATATTACCACTATGCTACTAGTGTGAAATGCTACTTTGGTAGCATTTTTTGACCAGCCATTATTAAAATAAAGAGAGTCACTTTTTCATTTTGTTTTAAAAGGAACTACTGTGTTTTAAGCATAACAAAAACTGTAGTGCACAAGGTAACAGTACAACGGAGAAAAGTAAAGGGATCTTTCAACCACAACATTCCAAAATGCTATTTTTTAAAGTAGATGTGTCCCCAGTAAGTCACATAAACCATTATGCAATTTTGCTTTAAGAATCTTAAATAGCATTCCACCTTAAGACATACATTTAATTAATGAATTAATGCAATTTGGAGTTTGAGGGGGGCCTTTTCCTCTTTAACATTTCATACAGACTCACTTCTACTGTAGGAGTGCCTTACACTGAATGAGTTTAGGGAGACATTCTTACTCTGGAGGAAAAAACACACTCCTTTTCTGGAAAAAATTACTTGCAAAGATCCTGTTAGAAAAAAACCCCAACAGCAGAACACAGCTGGTTCTTCTCAGGAACAAGACACAGCACAGTTTTTGGAGAAGTCATTCTGTTGGAATCACAAAATCTCTTGTTTAAAAACAGATAATTAATGACAAATGGCAATATTCCTGCATGCATTTCCAGAAAAAATGGATTTCTTAAAGACTTTATGGAGAATATAACAGCTCTCTGGTACTGACATTTATCACCATCTCTCTTCACTTCTTTTCTGATTAGGAAAAGAGAAGTTTGTGTATCGAAAAGCAAAGGTTCTAAGAGCTGATAGAGGTTTTTCACCATACCCTCAAAGTGACAACTTCTCTCTCAGAAACTACGACGCAAGTCTTCTAGAAAATAACACACTGGATGACACTATTAGAAATATGGGGATGCTCGCCAACTGTGCATTAGCAAAAATTGCACAGCAATCTGTTGCTCTCAGGAAGAGCTGAACCACCAAATATATTCCAGTGAAAGCATACTGGCAGCTACAGAGTTTTATCAATAATGTTTTTGCTCCTATCAGCACAGAAATGACACCATTGGTTGGGCAGAAAAAAGTTTTAGAACCAAATCAAAAACTTTCCTTGACTGAGAATAGTACCCAACTGAGAGCAGAAAGGAGTCACCAGTCCAATTCTAGCTGCTAATGTCAAAATACATCTGACAAAGGTTCAAGAATTATCCAAAGCTCCGTTCCTGTGATTACTCAGTGTTAAGGAGAGAAGCAATAATCCCTTTCAAACTCTGCTGGAAGCAGGACTCAGCACCCTAACAACAGATAGCACCCGGTGACAGGTTCCCTATGCAAACACTCAATCCACAAACTGATACTGGAAGAGCGCTCAGAGGACACGATGGGTTAACAGTACTGTTGAACGGGGCTACATCTACAGATTTCCAACACCAGAATGACATTCCACACTTCCAGCTCTCATGCAGAGAGAGGGTACTGAGAACCCACAGGCCTGCTGAGATCCTAGCCATGGAAGACTGCTGAGCAATTATTTACCAGCTGAAATAATTACAAAGGAAGTGATGAACTGTCCCGTACAGCTTACCAAGGGGAAATGAGATGTGGTGCAAGATCCATTGAAGACCTTTGATATTAGCAGGAAACAGGACAACAGAAAGAACCAGGATCAACCTGCCAGTCCTGTTTTGCAGCTGCATTTCATGGAGCAGCTCATATGGAGAGATTGAAACGTTAAGGGTCAATGACTCAAAGAATCAGCCATTTGCAGAAGAAGGTGAATCCTCAACTCTAGAGCTTTCAAGAAGTCTTTCAGGGATGCTTATGGATAAAGGTGGTGAATTTTGTACAATTTACTCTTCTGAGTGGTACATACAGTTTTCTCACTGACCTCGGAAACAGGTAAGTCACAGAGAAATGGGGGGAAGGTAGCTAAGTTATGCTACGATTTAAAATTATAGGGTACCTCAAATCAAACCCAAAACCTAAACTCACTTGGAATAATTTAACATTGGAGTAAAAGTCGTTAATGCCATAAAATTATAGACCTTAGGAGTGATTTCCAAGTTTGGCCACAAAATTCATGGCTAGTAATGGAGGAAACTGCTGCAAATGTCATAGACAAAACCTTATTGATTAACATCAGGAAACTCATTTGTTATTCAGACCACTATCATATGAATTTAAAAAATAATTTTAAAAATTATGAGCAAAAGATACAAAATAGACTGTAATTCATGTAACTTCGAGGCCATTCCAAGGCCCAGTTTTCTCCACATACGAAATTTTAATTTAAAAATAAGAGGAGTTGTTAGGACAGTAGCAAATTGCCAGTTACCACTACTACACAGCTAAGAATCTTCAGACAACCCCAAATTATTATTATTATTATTAATAATAATAATAATAATAATAATTCTCCTTCTAAATTAAGAGAATGGTCTGTCCTTAAAGGCACAAACATTCAAGGAAAGACTGTCTTGTTGCCAGGATTTTCACTTTAACTAGTCTGTCAATTACACAGTACAAATAAAGGTAAAAAAAATTACCCACATATTTGTAACCTCATCTTCTTTATACAACAGAAACCAAGATATTGACTCATTATGATGGAGCACAAAATGCTGTAATTGCTCTAGTGGAACTGGGCTGAGTTCAGACACATATGGCCACAACATTAAGCAACAATAAAATAAACTTGATTTAATTGGTATGCCTAGCACAATGTCATTTGTGTATATAATAAACAATGATAATGGGACAGCTACATAATCAAGATGAACTCAAGTATGCCTTGTGTTCCAATTAAGCAGCTTTTATTGTAAAAATGTATAATAAACCAAGGCTACTCCACAGTGTCATCTTCAAACAGCCTATGCTCACAACGCATAAAGATATGTAATGTGAACATACTCAATGTGGGGAAAACTTGCTTTTCCTACAATAAGCCGAATAATAACTCCAGCATATTTTTTTGAAATGAACTCGAAATGGTAAAACAATACTGAAAATAATAAATATTTTAAATACTTTATGTCAAAAGCACAAGGAAACTTCAATGTAGCATGATTTATTTCTTCAAACTCCAACTTTTAAACAATTTAAGCTTCTAGAATCAAATCTTATAAATTCTCCAAATCCAAATAACATGAATGAGTTGAAAAAAACATTTTAGCACTTACTAATGTTCCTCAATTATAACCATTTCTGAGAATTTAAGAACATAAGCAAGAATAATCCCTCAGGATTTCAGTAACATTTCTGACGTAGGATTTATCTCCTCTTAACTACAGAAACCTACAATTTAGTTGGCTACAACTGAGCTAGCTGTCTCGACTTCTTTTATTATCAACAGGCAAAACCAGAGATTTCTAATGTTAAAAATAAGCCAAGTCATTTGTCCATTTTGAGGTAAAGTCATGACCCAGAAACATTTGTTTCCCCCCCACAGACTACAAAGAGTGTTAACACGACTACATCAGATGCACACACATGTATTGTGGACAGCCAGCTGCAACTGAGATGAGCTGGTGCACCACAGGCAGCTAAAACTGAGACCTTCAAAGACCTGTTTAAGGTACCTAACTAAGAAGAGAAATTTTGCAAGGCTGGGAGCAGCACCCCTTAAAAGAGGTTTGTAATTCTAGATCTTTTTGATATCTCGGAGGGGTGGGGGGAACTTTCCAGAAGAAAACCCAAAAGTCATTGAAAAAAGTTTGTGAGAATAACATTATGAACATCCTACAATACACAAAATAGCAGACAGGTGCAAATTAAAGACATGAGAAACATCAATTATGCTCAAAATTATATGAGCATAAAAAAATCAGTTTGGCTCCTCAAAGTTTTTTTGCCTCACTCTTCAACAAGATCATTTGAAAATAATAATTTAAGCGTGAGTTTTATGGTAGTTTAAAATTGTGTATATATTCTCTCTACAAGCTGAGAGTTCTTCCTTATACTCTCCTTTTTCTCCTCCAACAGGCCTTTTTTATGTGTCACTCACAACCATATAGAGTGAACCTGGCACACAGTACCATTACCATGCTTCTCCTCACTATTTTGACTACTACAGGCACCAACGTGTTTCTAGAACAGGGAACTTATTCTATAAAACCTGCTGTTCAGGAATTAAAGTGTAACTCAGTGGTGTAAATTTATCTGTTCTTATGTCAGCACAGATTTCTTCCGTTACCAAAACAGAACTGTGCTCACTTAATCAGCTGGGTGTAAATCAGTTTGATTTGGGAACTGAGGACATTCTTTTCATTATAGCTTTACAAGATGAAATTTATGAAACTATGTAATTCAGACCCTTATTCTTTTACAAAGTTTCATATATGCTAATAATAACTACATAAAGATTAAATTTACAGCTGGCATTAGGGACTGTAGAAAACAATCCCAGCCTTTATACACCGCCAAGTTACAACAAGAAAGCAGCCCTTATCTCCCCGTTTTTACCTATTGCAACTGACTTCTATTAGCTTTTGAATGCAGAATTTCAAAGCAGAGTTCAAAAAAAGGCAATCATCAAGAGTTTGGAGGATTATATGAAGACTATTTTGCATATCTCCTCTTCCCATGTTAAAATATAGTGACTAAAATATCACCATAATTTCCTTTTCAGTTTTACACTTCCACCATACCTGAACACTTCAGTTTCCACAACTTTTTAAATCGACAAGATCAGTATCTTTCAGTGATACTGATTCATTAGGTAGCCTTCTAGAATGCATCCACTGTATTTTAAAAACCCTGGGTTTGGGTTTCTTACAGAAATTTAATACAGGCAGAAAGAAAGAAAATGTTTTTAATAGAGGATAAGGAAAGGAGGGAATACTGCTAAGAATCCAGTCCTCTAAAAAGCATACAATAAAGAATTAATCCTTACATATACTATAGATATGTGTTAGTTTAGCAACGTAACTATAACCACATGTAAATATGGAATGTCTAAATATTAATTTATGAAGCACTAGAGGTTATGAAAGACAACAGTCCACTGAAAAGGCTTGCCAAGGATTCGCAGCCAAGTGCAGAGACAAATACTTTTTTACACTTTAATTTGGCTCATTTAGTAGTTTATTCAAATTAAGACAACATCTAAGCCACAAAGATGATCAGAAGGGTAGAGCACCTCTCCTCTGAACACAAGCTGAGAGAGTTGAGGTTGCTAAGCCTGGAGAAGAGAATTCTCTAGTGTGCCTTTCTGCACCAAAAGGGTATTACAAGAAAGCTGGAGAGGGACTTTTACAAGGGCAAGACAAGAGAGAATGACTTTAAACTGAAGGAGGACAGATTTAGATTAGATCTTCGGAAGAAATTTTTACTGTGAGGGTGATGAGACAGATTAGAACAGATTGCCTGGAGAAGCTGTGGATGCAAGTCTTGGTTCTAGCTGGGACATTTTCTTCTTAATGGCTGATACAAAGCCGTGGGTTTTGGATTTAGTATGAGAATGATGTTGATAACATACTGATGTTTTGGCTGATGCTATGTAGTGTTTACCCTAAGTTAAGGTCCTTATAATGTCTCATGCTCTGCCACTGAGAAACCTCACTGAAAACTGGGAGGTGAGCAAGGCCAGGACAGGTGACCCAAATTGACCAAAGCAATAATGGGATCTCTGTTCAGAAATGGGCTGGGAATTGGTTAACAGCAGTTGAGCAACCACGTTCATCACTTGTTTTTCTTGGGTTCTGTTACTCTCTCTTCCTCTCCTTATGACAATTCTTCTTATTAACCATATTATTAGCATACTTAGTATCACTATTATTTTTTTTTTCAATTATTATTCTTATCTCAACCCATTAAGTTTACCTTTTCTTTATGACTACCCCCACTGGGGTGAGGGGGACTGAACAAAAGGCTGTGTGGTACTTAGTTTCCAGCTGGGGTTAAATTCCATCATTGGAACTGTTCAAGACCAGGATGGATGGGATTTTGAGCAAACCGGTCTAGTGGAAGGTGTCCCTGCCCATGGCAGGAGGGTTGGAACTAGGTGATCTTTAAGGACCTAAAACACCAGGCTTTTCTGTGATAAACAGATGATTGAAAAATAATCATTACTTTTGTCAGTCAATGAGAGAAATGCAAGGGACTAAGCCCTATAATTTCTGAATTCTTAAGGTAAGAGTGATCAGAAACTATAATTTCAATTCACTGACACTAGAAATAATCAGGTAAAAATATTGATGACTTTGATAATTCTTTGATACTCTATTATAGCTACATAGTCACAGTTTTGTTGTTGTTTTTTAAACAGGAGCACTAACAACACTGATTAAATCCCAGCATCCATCCAACAAAACTTCACAATAGTGTTTCTCCATGTGATTTAGTGAAACAGACAGGACAAAACTTCAGATTTTTAACTTATAGAGATGAGCAATTAATAGCTGATATTCTTCATCATTATTAACCAAAGCACTGCAACTTTCACGAGAAGGCTCCCATTTCCTCCCAAATAAACTCAATCTTTCCTCAGGAAACCACTCTCTGATCACCTGAGGCTGCCCACGTAAGGCCTCCCGCACGGAGGCGCGGCAGGTGTGCCAGGGGAACCAGGAGTCTGTCCGAGGCAGGCCCCACACCCGCAGCCCTGGGCACAGGGTTTGCACGTGAGGGATGTCCCCGAAGGCCACTGACACCGCGGGGTGGGGGCATCTCCCCGGGCCGGTGCTCCGCTCTCGGAGCCCTCTCACAGCCTCCCCGGAAGCGCTGACAGCCTCGCACTCCGACCCACCTGCAGCAGCGGCGGCCGCGCCGCGGGGGCCGCGCCCCGGCTCCATGGCCCGGGGCCGGAACGCGACCTGTCCGCCCCCGCTGGGGTCAGGCACAGCCCCGGCGCCGCGGCGCACTGCTGGCACCGCCTCGGTGCGGGCCCTTCGCTCCCGCTCCTGGCTATGTGGGCCGATCACGGCTGTTCCCCACGGCAGTCGGCAGAGCCCGCGGACTCGCGGGCCTCGCTTCCCGCTGCCGGGACAAGGGGGAAGCGCGAAGGACGGCTGGCTGCAAAGGCCGCCTCCGTCGGGAAGGGGCAGGAAGGGGGAAGCCGTGGAACCCCGCAGGAGACATCTGAGGGTGCTTCCGCCAGGGAAGGAAGGGAGCGGAGCTGTGGGCAGGCTTTTAGCGGGTCCGGCCGCAGCTGGGCCTGCTCAGGGTGCAGGTGGCAGAGCTCGCCGTCACCTGGGTCACCAGGAACACCACCCCCCCCCGCCCAACCCACACGTTTTTATACTTCTTAGTGCTATAAATTGTATGAAAGTCACTCAAGGCGTTTTGCTGATTAACTTACGCCTCTTTAAACTTTTTTTTACCTAAAACGTTGCCCCATACTAGCCACTGTGCAGAAAATTTATCCCAGCCAAAACTAGCACAATATCTTAAGAGGAAACGGGATCATGAAACTTCAGAACAGTATTTCTTTAACACTACATTGGAAGTGGAAGCTGCCTTTTAGTGGAAATTCTGTGAGCCAAGCTCACCAGTTAAGAAATTATCTTTGTATAAAAAATTTTGTTCTTTATGCAAACTGTGTTGAAAAGACTGTTAAGGCTTCTTGGCCAGAACTGGAGTCTATAGAGGCATAGAATCACAGAATCATTTTGGCTGGAAAAGACCTTTAAGATCATTGATTCCAGCCATTAACTCAGCACTTCCAAGTCCACCACTCATGACTCAATCATGTCCCTCAGTGCCTCGTCTACACGTTTTTAAATACTTTCTGGAATGGTGATTCCACCACTTCCCTAGGCAGCCTGTTCTAATGCTTGACGGCCCGAGAAATTTTTTACTGATACTTAGTTAAGGAGGCAGAGGAGGGAGGACAAGAGAGATAAGAAATTATTAATGAAGTCAGATGCATTTTAGGTGCAGTTAGGCTTATCACAATACATCAAGTTTTTAAATAGAGGAGGGTTTTCTTAAGAAACTTATTTTTCTGATCTAATACACTTTTTTTTTTTTCTTTTTAAAATATTTCTTTTCCAAACTACAGAAAACTGTTAATACATTGGAACTTTCATTTTAGACTTCAAATGATAAAAATAAATTAGAATAAGTTAGAGAGCATTTTCATTCTGACAGCACTCCTCATTTCTCAGAGAAACTCAAGGGAAAAAAATAAAACATTCTCCAATCTTCTTTAAAAGTGACATATCAGCAGCTACACTGTAATTTTCTGTGCATCTTTTGTGCATATAAGTAATGCAGATGTTTTGCAAACTGGACACTCATTATGTAGATTGGAACGTCCATGTTTTCATATAATCTTTTCAGCTGAGACTGAAATAAAAGATTCAGAGACATCAGTACTTTTACTGCAAACCTGTCACCTGTATACAGAGCTGAATCTAAAATGTAGAAATAGGCAGGGGCAACATTATTACTGTTCTAAAAAAGAAAGTGGCTTTGCTTTTTCTGAGATTACCAGTTCTGCTTGTAATTGTAGGCTTTTTGAGAGGCACATAAAAATCCTGAGGCCTTCTACCATTAGGCAGCTGATGCACAATTCACTTTTTAATATTTTTTTAAATTGGAGCTAGTGGTAGTTCAAAGGAATGTTTCTTAAGCTTGAAAAGTTACTGTGCACAACTTTCGGAATACCAACCAAACTACAACCTACTACATAGAGTTTATAGGTTTGCTTTTAAAATAAGTTGAAGCATCCCAATATTTTCAAGATGGAAAAAACCTGATGCACCCCCACCATTAACAGATCATCTCTAACAACTTTTTAATTCATCTGAAAGCAGCAAAATCTGGGCACAATCAACTGCAGAAACACTGAGATGTGTGTTCCTGTTCTATTGAAGAACATTTTTCAAAAATAATATGTAGAACTTGCATTAATTTTATTCAGTGAGTATTCCCCGTGATTACATAGAATCATTAAGGTTGGAAAACACCTTCAATATCATCAAGTCCAATCTTTGACTGATCAGCACACTGTTAATTAGACCATGGCACTGAGTGCCACATCCAGTTATTTCTGGAACACCTCCAGGGACAGTGACTCCACCACCTCCCTAGGCAGCCCATTCCAATGCCTGACCACATTTTCAGTGAAGAGTTTCTTTGTGATGTTCAAGCAGCATAATCTAACATTAATTTTTCAAAAATGAACAGTGTGTACATGCACATGTATTGGTGTATGGTGCAAATTCATGTTATAACTGATAAATAAAAAATAAGCTATCCAAACATGGAGTGATTAGCACTGTATGTAATTTCAAGTGAGACAACAGTGAAATGAGGCTTCAGTTTTAAATAAGCAGTTTGTAGTTTGTGAAGGAAGCTGATTCTCCTAGTTGCACATAAATTCTTTTGATCTTTTTATGAATATATCTTTTGATCTCAAGAACAGTCAAAGGATATCTTTGTGGCTAAAGGTCATACAAAATAATTAGCTGCTTTTGTTATTAGCTAAACATAAAAGCAGTGAGGTGTTTAATCACATAAGAGGTCATGAGTTCTCAGTATTTAACAAAACCACATGCTGAATGCTTTCAAACAACTGAGTGGTCAACTAAGAACAAACCCAAAACCCGTAGGCTTCAATCAGTTGTTAAAAGTAAATGGATTACATTACTGTCAAACAGGCATGCCCTGCTCTTACTGGATGGTTACAGTATCAGCAACAATTTGAGCATGGAAGAATGTATTTTAATTTTGAGAACTA
Source organism: Hirundo rustica (assembly GCF_015227805.2). Classification (NCBI taxonomy): domain Eukaryota; kingdom Metazoa; phylum Chordata; class Aves; order Passeriformes; family Hirundinidae; genus Hirundo; species Hirundo rustica. Next base: position 83,945,323 of record NC_053452.1, read on the forward strand.
CAGTCTGTCTGAGTTTATAAGACATCTTTATATTTTATGTCTATTTACCTGAGAACTGGAAGTGTCTGAAAACACATATGAAGCTTGCTGTTTCAACTATCATAGCTGCAATTTTGTTTAGTTGAGGTGGGGCAAGAGATACACTATTTTTAAAAAGCATGTGAAAATCATTAGCAGGAGCATCAAAATCTTCTCATTTGAGCCTTTTTTTTCATGTGTTTTGGTGCTATATTTAATTAAAAATTAAAAAAAAATTGGCATCATAATTTTTCATTACTCAGCATCAAGCTGTTTTCAAAACAGATTATAATGTGTTCATGATGGCTCTATTTTCTATGTAATTCTGATGGAACCAATATGGCTCAAGCAGTCCCTTTGAGCATAATCTGCAATTCCAAATAAATCATTTGATCCTGGATGTTCAGTGAGTTATGCAATGACATCTTTTTTTCTATTCAGAAACAGCAATATCATCAGGAAAAAAGGATCACATTCCAGTGCCTGATGCAATGAAAACATTGTTCTATAAAAACAATGTAAAAAGTTAGACATGGTATGAAGAGAACAGAGAAACTAAAAAACTTGCTGCTGTTTATAGGCATCATACCATCACTTATGAATAGATATTTTATAGTGCTTTGTCATCACTTACGTAAAATAATGACAACAGATTCCATTCCTTTCTATACAGTACATCCTAAGGACAGATAAAATTTTCCCTAAAATAATTTCACTGTCTGGAAATCAGTACTGAAAGATTCTCACTCCACTAAGTAAGAAAAATTATAAAAGCATGTTAACAAGTTATCAGAGTGATACTTAAAAATTAATGTGACAATATAGTAGATAATTTTCTGCATTTATGTTTATCATTCATTTATGTAAATGTAGCAAAATGGTGCTGCAAGACTTTCTTTGTATACAGCAACAGATGTCTGAGAAGAAAGAAGAATTAGAGTAAGAACATATAAAGAGTTTTCATTTAATTCACTACTTTTTATTGTAGTTCCACAAGGTTTTCTTCATGAAGTTCATAAAAAGGCAAAGAGGTAAATAGGTAATTGCTATGATATAGCTGTCCTAGGATATCAAAAATACAGATTACACTTCTATATACAGACAACATGTGAGCAGTCCTTGCTAACTGCCTCATAGTATAGAAAATTGAGTGCATTGAAATATCCACATTACTGAGATTGAATCCTGAGACATTTTGTTCAGCATTCCTCTGTGCAAGCATGAAGTGTCAGCTGAATCATGGGTTACAATCTCCATTTCTTTCTGTTGACTCAGCTGGGTCAGGCATAAGTTTCAATGAAATGAGTTTCATTTCCTGGAACATACTGACTTAATCACACTTCACGCACTAGAAAGACCAGGTGCCCACTTGAGACACAGAGGTTGTGCTATTTCTTCTAGCGCCTGGCCTGTCTAACCAGCTTAGAGCTTAAAGGATACAGAGTAAATTTCTTTCTTGAGGTAGTTTTCACCTTGTTTCCTATAGGAGCATTGCGCCCAGCAATTATGGTGGTGTTCTGGAAAAGATTTGTCTCAATACCTTTTGCCAAAAATGCTCTGCTTTGGGTGAAAATAAACAGTCTTTAGGCTACAGGGAGCTTTAATATGGTGAAAGAGTAATTTCCAGTCAGGAAGATGAGGGCTCCGGTTTTGATTCCCTGGTCCAGGTAGCATGTATTTTTCTTCAGAGACAACCGAAATTTGCCCTATTTTCAGGGAAGAAATCAAATTGCCTTCACATGAGGAGTTATGTGTGAGGGGTTATGTACGACATGACATGCAAATGTGGTACTTTGAGACATGGTTTAGTGTCATGGCATAGTTTGGACTTGGCAGTTTGGGGTAAATTGTTGGACTCAGTGATCTTAGAAGTCTTTTCCAATTATTCCTAATGATCCTATGATCCTATGCTGTCTCATCCAAAGAATCATTCCTTTGATGGAAGAGCTGTAACAGCAGTGTTGTCTTGGTGATAGTCTTACTTGAAGTGGGACATAGGACTGACTAGATATCTTCTAGAAGTTCTTTCAAACTAAACTGAGCCAAACCAAACCAAACTCAGTATTCTGCTCTGACATTCTCTCTGACCACCTGAAGATTGACTGTAACCTGGTGAATTGGGCTGCAAAGTGAAAGAGGTGAGCTTTAACACTGGCACAGAGTGAAAGGAGTTTGTGTGTGCTAGCCTCTGACTACTGAGTTATTCGACAGAAACTGGTCAGTGTAGCTATTATCTGTATTTTGTAATAATTTTAGTATTCCAGATGTAAAATCACAGGAGAGTTTTTGGAGGTTGTTAGCCATATGTGGATATACATGCTCTGATCTACACTGGAGGAAATAGTATGTGGTCTGGCAGTCTTAGACACAGTTAAGACTTTTGAATCTCCCCCATGGCACCTGCCTTTGCCAGTTTCATCTCTCTCAGGATCCTTGGCAGTAGTACTGAAAAGTCTCCCGCTAAAAAATCCACAATCTTTGCACTGCGTAGCAACATGGAAGCTCTTCTGTGGACCTGTGCTACATTGTGGCACTATCATGGTCATGGACTGGCATGTCAGGCTGGCTGAGCACAGAAATAGTGTGTAATAAATCTGTGAAGTCCAGTTTACCCTTCAAAGTTATGCTATTGTCTTTCCTCAAAACAATGATACTCTACTGCTCTTGTAGGCAAAGAGAGGGAGTACCATCTGCTCAGCCATGTAATTGTCACCATTTCGTTCACTTAAAATGAGTTTTGTCAGTTTGCTCTAATTGTAAACATGTCCAACTGAATTTAACAAGCTTAAACCATTAATTCATTCATTTTTCCTAGTGGAAAATGTAGGCTTAAGGTTAATATTAAAAATTTAGATTTTGAATTTGTATCTGGCAAGTGTGTAAAGGAGATTGGAGAAGAAAAAAAACACCCCTCATAAAAACTTTAGTATTTTAGACTAGTAAAAGGAATTTTTAATGCAAAAGCTGTATAAACAGAATAGAGGTATCCATATACAAATATATATAAATATACATGCTTTTAGACAGATGGATAGGTGTGTATGCAAGTGACAAGGTGACCAGGTTGGGGTAAAGAGGCAGAGAAAGTATTTATCTGATGAATATGTTTCAACTATAACAACTGAATTCCTACATGAAAGGAAGCTTCCTTTCCTCTACATGAAACTTTCCTTCCCTCAGAAAAATCCCATCACATATCCTGGGTCAGTGGTCACTCAGCTTTACAGCTGAAGAGCTGTAGATAATTCTAACACATCAAGGTAGCTGTAATCAATATTGTATCTGCTTTGAAACCCTTAACCTGTGCTTCCTGTGGCTCCAGGCACTCATCAGGGAAGGGCCGTGGACTGACATAAATCCTGTCTCCCAGCAGCTGGGCTGTTGCTTTAGAGAAGAAGAACATCTGCTTGCAGCATGAGAGGCTCACATTACCATGGTTTCCATGCCCGATATAAAATGGTGGCGATATACAAATGTGAGCACCAGTACGTACAAATGAAGATGCCATTTAAAAGTTGCATGATGTGACTCAAGTGATACAACTTAAAATTCAAATCAGTCTGTACAACTTATGTCCTCATGCAGCTGCCCAGAAATCTGAAAGTCCATATGTGGGACTCGGGTTGTACATTAGAACTAGAAAGACTGAGCTGTGCATATTTTAAGGCGAGAAAATTGCATGTGCCCATAAGTTGCTACAAATAGCCATTCCATAGGAGGTTTTAAATAAAAATTTAAGAGGTAATCACCCATCTGCCAAAATATTGGTGTTGTCTTTAATTATGTTTCTGCTGAATGACTAGAAAACATAATTAAAAATATATATTAAAAAAACAGACAAACAAACAAACAAACAAAAAAACCACAAACCACTCCCCCACTCCCAAAAAACCAAAATGAAACCAGGTTTGTCAAACCTTGTTATTATGAAGAAAACAAGTGATTAAAAGGAATTGGCTGGAATAAAAGTGAACCTACATTTTATTACATGTGTCATTTTGGGGCTTAGACATAGTTGTCATGACTTACAATAACATAAAACCCCTGTTAAGGGAAGGACACTTCATTCAAATCTATGGAAACTACTGTATAAGTATAGCTCATAAAATGAACTAAATTCACTTCTAACTAAGTTCTATTTAGTTTAGTTCTAACTAAATTCTAGACTTTTGTTGAAATAACTCACTGTTTGATCTTTCTGTTATGTTATGTAAAATAAATGCACAGTTCTTCATTTCAGCTGTGACATTCATTTGCTCTCTACTGTAAGCTTGATTGACTATATAACTTCTTGTCTCAAGGATTTAGGAAACAATGAAAGCAGCAACTCAGCAGAGTGAAATTCTTATATAGGTTACTTGTATAATTCATATCTGAGAATAAAGAAATATAAATTCTGTGGAGTACATGTGATATTTGATATATGTGCTTTATACATAATTTCCTTGAGGTCTGTAAGAAAATTAAATTGAAGTTTAATCAGAAGTTTTGCTCTGCACTGATCTGTGAGAACCTGAGGTGAAATTGGATGAAGAAATGTATTTATGGAGATGATCCTCTTGTATTCCCATGCACCTTGCATTTGGAGAGGAGCTGTTTTCCAATAGCCTTCATAATTTTTATTTCTTCTTCAACTCTAATATTTTATTTATACATTATTCCTATATCTGACACACATATATGTGCATGAATACATTGAGAGCCATGCACATATGAATATAATTCTCTCAAGAGAAAATGTGGCTGTCAATAAATATGCAATGTGGCATATTTGTGACCAGGGCAGGTAGTTCTAAGATGCATGACTTGATTATTTCAAAATCAGATTTCTTCAAACATGCCAAAGGCAGGTATATGTCAAGATAAAAGCTACATGAGTTGGAGTGTAAAAGGGCAACCTAAACATTTTTCAAAATAGTCAGAAATCCATTTGCTTGTATTCCATACCTCAGAACTAGCAAGACTGGATTTTTACCACACTTTGATAATAATTTGTAGTTAGGTACTGAACAAACATGAACGATATTAGAACAACAGGTCATGTTCTTAAACCTCTAAATGTCGTAATAGAAATTAAATACCTTCTCAAACAGAATTGTGGCCATTGCAAGTGAGGTTGTATTTAAAAAAAAGTTTTTCTCTTTGTTTCTTCATTTGAAATATTTATCTATGTAGCCCTCAGAGCACTATTCTTAATTCTGCTATTAAATATCTTCAGACATTTAAAATGCTTCAGCTTTTAAATGCTTCAGACTGTCCAGAGTTTTTGAAGTATTGTCAAAATTTAAAGAAACCTATGCTGCCACTGGTATTTCTTCATACGCTGAGAAACCCTCTCTTCCTCATTAGGTATTATTTCTACACTTGTTTTTAGGAGTAAAAGTTGTTCAGCCAATATTCATGAAGATGAGCTTGTCCTTGCTACTTACATTTTATTTGTGGAAAACAGATCAGATAGACTGCCTGAATGCTCTGGGAATTAGTGCAGTTTAAAGTCAATACTGAGCCAAAGAGATGGTCCCAATGTCCCACAGATCATTCCTTAGACTGTCAATCAATACATTTCACCTGGGTCTCTCTAACTACTAAGTCAAGTAGCAAGTAACACCAAGGAGGGAAGCACACATTGGAAACATAATGAACACCTCAGTAAGTGAGACCAAGGGTCTATCTAGCCCAGTTTTGTCTCTCAGTGCAGTGGGAAAGGCTGTTAGAATGGTTTTTTTAGAGTTTATTTGCTGGCATATATTTTCTCCATTGTGTCCTGTTTCAGCTTGTAGACACTGTGGAGATCTTCATTACTGCTGTAAATTATCATCCTTCATTCCTGGTCAGTATTTTATTCCTGTACTGTGTCCAGCTCTTGGGTCCTCAGCATAAGAAAGACATAGACCTATTGAAGCAAGCACAGAGGAGGCCACTTCTAGAGATGATTAGAGGGACGGAGCACCTCTTCTATGAGGAAAGGCTGAAAGAGTTGTGTTTATTCAGCCTGGAAAATAGAACACTTTGAGATGACCTAATTGCAGCCTTCCAGTACCCAAAGGGAGCCCACAAGAAAGACAGAGCCCTTTTTATAAGGGCTTGTGTTAATTGGACAAGGGGGAATGGATTTAAACTAAAAGAGAGTAGGTTTAGATTATATATCAGGAGGATTCTTTACTGTGAGGGTAATGAGGGACTGGAACAGGTTGCTCAGGGAAGCTGAAGATGCCCTATCAAAGTCAAGCTGGATGGGGCTCTGAGCAACCTGGTCTAGTGAGGTGTCCCAGCACACAGCAGGGGAGTTGGAGCTAGATGATCTTTAAGGTCCCTTCCAACCCAAACTATTCTATAACCTTATGAGTCCATGATCCTTCTGTTTTGCATATATCTTTTTGGTAAGAATATGTCATTGCTTTAATTTTATTGAACAGAGTAAGACAGGAGATCAACCACAGAGAAAGGGAAATAAACTTTTGTTTCCAGCTTCTCTACTAGTACCCTATCTAATGCGGTCAGTTCTCATATTTTACCCATGTGATTAAGAAAAATACTGATTAGCAACTAACTTGGACTTAGGTTTTGCCACCTTTTTTTGACCTAGTTGCTTTCATAGATGTTCATTTATTTAGCCTTCTTCATATCTCCTTCCAAGTGTTATTGATCATAGTCAAGATGATTTTAGCTAATTATCCACAGGAGATAAGTCACCTGACAGCCATTAGCAGAAAATATCACCCTTTTAAATTTAGATAGTAAGAGTGAGAAAGATAGTAAGATGCAACTGTCTTTAATAAAGCAAAAGGGAGGAGTTTAGTAAAGCTGTCAGAGAACTTGAAGCAACAAAGAATTTGGAGGCATCAAAGAGAAGTTGGTTTCCATTAATTCGCCTTTCTAAAAAGTGACTGCCTTCCATTTATATAAAACTCATAGCTTATCAGCTAAATTTTACAGAGCCTTACTTCACTTTTTTGCTTAAAGACTTATTTTGATGAGTTGAAATTATGCTCTTTTTTTCCTCCTTCTTTGGTGAAATGACAGCTGTAAATTAGGCTGCAGCCATATACAGCATCACTATTTTTATTTTCCAAATATATATATTTATGTATCAGGGATGTTAATTCAGGTTTGAAAAACTGGGTGCTTAGATAAATTGGTTATAAATTAAATAGAATAGGTTTTTACATGTGTCCAATCCACTCTTCCTCAAACCTAAAGTCTTTGCAAGTTTCCAGGAGATTTATATTTTTCTAACAGAACTCACAAGATAATAAACCATTTATAACTGGAAAAGTTGCTATTGAATACTGCATCAAATGTCGTCCCATACAGATTTTCTATGCTTAAATTATAGCTGCATTACTTAAATGCAGTTAGCTTGTACCATAAGGCTAAGAAAGCCCCTGTGAAATATCTAAATAGCTCACAAAAACCTTGAAAAATCCTGTCAAATATGGGAAAGTAAAAAAAAAAAAAAAAAAAAAAAAATCCATTTTCTCTGAACAAATTAAAAGATGATGTAAATTTCCTTGAAAGTAAAACTTCATAATTAAGAACTGACAGGTCCTTCACTATAAAATCATAAATGCTACTCAAATTGGACTTTTATAAAGCCTTAGACAGTGAGATTTCAAAGGAAATAATTTCAAGGAAATATTGTTTTATTAGATTAGAAAATCATGAACATTGGATTGCTAGGTGACTAAAACAGTTGAAACAAAAAAAAAAAAGTATGGATTAGTATTTTCATTTAAAATCAAATAAATAATAAGATCATAAAATAATTTTGAGCCTCCACAAGACCTAGAGGGTAAATCTGTGCACTGGAAATTTTCCCATCCTGTTCATTATTTTCCCTTAGTTTGATTTTTGATTTCTGAGATCACTTAGAAGCTAAAGTTTCTTGCTTGATGACTAGCACATTGAACAATCTGCTAACTACTTCAAAGAGAGGGAAAAAAAGTAAGTAGTCATGCTCGGTAGTGAGTTCTTTAATGCTCTAGTTATAAATACTACCAAAAAGCATGTGACAAAAATTATAAGGGTAAATGCACCTTTGATTCCAAAAGATGTTAAAAATATTTGATAGTTGTGATGGTTGACCTGGGCTGGGTGCCAGATGCCTTCCAAGAGACCCTATTTTTTCTCTCTGTGATAGGATGCAGGCGGAGAAAATAAGAAGCAGAAAAACTCATGATTCAAGGTAAAGGCACTTTAATAAAGGAAAAGCAAATGTTCTACATGGAAGCAAAGGGAAACAGAAAGATTTCTTCTGTACTTCCCATCAGCAGGTGATATCCAGCCACTTCACAGGCAGGGCTTTAGTGTGAATAGCAGTTTCTTTGGAAGGCAAATGCTGTACTAATGGACTCCCCTCCCCCCTTCTCTCAGCCTTTATTGCTGAGCAGCTATCCGATGGTATGGATATCCCTTTGGTTACTTTGGGTCAGCTGTCCTGGATATGTCCTTTCCCAAGACCTCACCCACCCCCAGTCTACTGGGTGCAGTACGGGAGTCTTGGAGGAACAGCATTGATGCTGTGTTATCAACACCTTTCTAGATCCCCTACAATGCACGGCACTAGGAGGGCTGCAGTGGGGAAAACTAACCCTGTCTCAGACACACCCAATACAGTAGCTGCTGATTGTATGGTTTTTAATCTGCTGAAACAGGTCATTGTCTTCTGATGCCTAACATTAAAATAAACCCCCAAAGCCCCATAAAGAAGTGCCTTCTTTTTTAAATAGTCACTAATAATAACAACTGAAATTAATACCAAGACACTGGATAGAAGTAACTGTAGAAACTTCTTCTATAGTAACTGGAAACAAGAATTGTTAAAATTCCTTTTATTGTTTTCCTTTATGCAAGTCTCTGCACAATATGTTTAAGCACAAAATCAGGTACAATTGAACTGGTTAAAAAATAATAATACACATCTGTAAGCTCAAAGCAAGCATCTTTCAAAAAAATAAAAACACTGTTGCAAAGACTTAAACATGAACAGCTGTACCTGCATTTTTGGTTCCATTTCCTGGGAGAGTGATTTCCAGTCACTACGGGTCAGTGAATAAAAAGGAAGTAACTTAATTGTTGACCAGTTTCTGCCATGGTCATTACTTGTTGGCATCAGTCTCCCTGAGACTGAAATGTAATCCTGGAGGAGCACTTCAGGATTACACATGTTTTGACTTCATTTCAGTCATTGAGATATAACATTGTAAAAGGTACCCAGATTTTCTGAAGACTGAGATACTTTGTCCCCTTAGGTAAGTGTTTTCGAGGTCAAGGTGTTGCTTTTGTTATCAGGAGATGAGCAGAATAGACTATTTTATCAAGAAAAGATTTTTTTATTGGTTTGATTCAGCTATTTTCACATATCCCTTAGAGCAGTGATCCTTTGGGTTAGCACCCAGGAAACTGGTATGTATCCTTCTGAGGTCAGCAGAGGATTTGCTGCTTTTCAGCTTTTAGCTGGAATCTGTCAGGCTTCTGTGTAGGGCCAGGCAAGCAGACAGACAAGTGCACACTGTGTGTGCAAGTGGTTTATGCAGTTTTGCACATACACCAAGTCTCAAACATCAGGCACTGGGGTTTGGACTCAGGAGTGTTGGCAGATGGAGGAAGGTGTAGATCTCCTCAGTCACAGAATCACAGAATATGTTCAGTTGAAGGGACCCACAAGCATCACTGAGTCTATCAATATTCTGCACAGCACCATCCCCAAGAGTCACACCCTGTTCCTGAGAGAATTGTGGAAACACTTGAACTCTGTCAGGCTGGTGCTGTGATCACTTCCCTGGGGAGCCTGTTCCAGTGCCCAACCACCCTCTGGGTGAAGAACCTTCTCCTGATATCCAACCTAAACCTCCCCTGACACAGCTTCAGGCCATTCCCTTGAGTCCTGTCACTGGTCACCACAGAGAAGAGATCAGTGCCTGCCTCTCCTCTTCCCCTCATGAGGAAGTTGTAACTGCAGTGATGTTTCCTCTCAGTCTCCTCCAGGCTGAACAGACCCAGTGCCCTCAGCTCCTCCTCACACAGCTTCCTCTCAAGGGCCTTCACCATCCTTTGGACACTCTCTAACAGTTCAATGTCTTTTTTACACAGTGACACCCAAACCTGCCCCCAGCACTTGAGGTGAGGCTGCCCCAGTGCAGAGCAGAGGGGACAATCCCCTCCCTTGCCTGGATGTTGATGTTGTGCTTGAGTTAACAAAAGTGAGCTATTACTAGCCATCTTAATTAAATCCCTTTTAAAAAAATTCCTTGCAAAATATTTATGACAAATAAGGATCAGCCAGGAATCTCCTATGAAATTAAGAGAAGGGGAGGAAGGAAGAATTGAAAAGTAATGTGAAAATGGGGATGTTTTTACTGATATTTTGGAGGCAAGCCAAGCTAGTCATTTGGATTCCTACTTGCACCATTTATTTGTCAGTCTTCTTTTTATATTGCATAAGACAAGAGATTAATGGGAAAAATAAGGACACAGAGGAAAGTTTTAAAGTACTTAAGCTGACAATCCAAGTGTCATAGCTGTTGAGTTTGCAGACAGTAAATCCCTCCTCCTGCAGTGGGCAAGTCTCTCTTCCTCTAAAGAGCTTTAGGACAGTCATAGGATGCTTTGGATTCAGCAGAAACACTTTCATAGCTTTCTCTGACATAAGAAAACAGTAATGGTCATTAAATGTAAGCTTTATTGGTGGATGGGATTAATTTTACTAGTGACATAAACTGAATTTACATGTACAAACTGTTTAAAAGTTGGAGGTAAGAGCTTCACAGGTAAAACCAGCAGGCCAAATTCTGGGGTATCTGAAGTGCTAAAAATTCTGCCAGGTCTAGTTTAGAGTTTTTTATGGCTGTAAAACACCTCTGAAGAAAGTCTTCAAGATTTGATTCACTTTACTGGTTAATATCCCACACAGGTTCCTTTGACACTGCATCTTTATAAATGAAAGCTTTCAAATTGAAATCAAGTTTCAGGCAATTGCCTTTATGAGGACAAACAAAAGAACCAATAAGGAGCTGTGCAAGAGCCTTTCAGGAAGTCATTTGGGAGCTTGAAATTCTAAGTTTTCCCTTTGTTATTGAACTGATTGCTTCCTCCTTTGGTATCTCCTCCTCTGCCCTGCAAATGAAACATCCAGTCCTGTCTTTCTGAAGAGAGTTGATGGATGAAACCATTTCATACTATGCACTGCTACCCAAGGTCTTTTTATCCCAAATGGATTCTGCATATGCCTGTTTTTCCCCATACAAAGTAAGAAGTAAACAGAGAGTGATAGATATTGGCTTTCCATCATCTGATCTGTCAGCTGCTGTACATTAGGAAGTTATCTATGCCTTTAATTGTGAGTAGGAGAGGGATTTAGAGCTTGCAGGAGTGTAATTGTTTCACGGTAAATCTACAGATAAGCCCCTCTTCCTTACTGCCCACACAGCTCCACTGATTTTAGAATATTAAATTGTCCTTTTCCCTTCAATTGCTGGTGCCTAAAGGAAGATCTATTATCCTCAAATCTTTGTACCTTAGACTCTAATGTGATGCTGATATTGCAAGCCAATAACTAAAATGAGGACATAGTAAAATGAAGCATACAGCTTCTTTTATTACTGCCATAGTTCTTTACTGCATTAATTTTGAAACATATTTCTATTTGCTGTTTAATTGCAGTCTTAGAGTTAAAAGTTTTGATAACTGACAAGTTTCTTTCTTACGTGATGTATTCCTGGAGACAAGGTGTAAGCATTGGGGGAGGGTAATGAAGAAGAAGCATTTCTATCTTTGACTGTGCCAGACACTGAAATTTTCTTTTCAGTTTACTCCAGCAGATAAAACAGACTTGTTCTGATGTCTAATTCTCAAATTTCAGTGAATTGGTTATTCCTTATTATGAATGGTTTGAATTCAAGTGAGCAAATGCCTTATGAAAATCAGCTAAATGGTCCTGTGATTAAACAAATACCTGTGGTCCCTCTGGGTTTGTCTTCTTTTTTTGTTGTTGGTTTGTTTGTTTGTTTGTTGTGTTGTTTTGTTTTTTGTTGTTGTTGGGGGGGGTTGTTGGTCTTTTTTTTTGGTTTGGTTTGGTTTGTGGGGATTTTTTTGGTTTTTTTTGGGGGGGGTTGTTTGTTTGTTTGTCCATCAATCTTGTGTGTGCCGTGAGGATATAAGAATATGTGCCTATTTAGCAAAGACTACTTGGGTAAATGGGATAATGAACAGCCACAGTTCCTTGTGTTCCCCAGCCTGCCTAAGAAGACAGCTCATATTGTTCATTGATATTATTAATAAGACAAATGCACAGGAGAAAAAACATCTCTGTTTATCCATCCTCCATTCACTGGCAGGAAATTACACTACAGTAATATTTCTCATGGATGTAATATGGTCTCTTATTTAGTATTAGTCTAATTACATTCTTTGAATCAGTGGGTGACAAAAGGAAATCATGATATAAAAAAATGAGACAAACACTACTTGCACCAGCCCCAGGTAGGACATGCTGTTCCTGTCCTACCTCTCTAAAGAAGCACAAGTTACTTCGAGTAACCTTGAAGATTTCATGTGACAAGAGTGACCAGGTTAGGGGACACAGAGATGCGGGTCTGCAGCTGGAACTGGAGCTTCTCACCAGGTGGACTTTGGGCTGCATGGACCTGGGAAGACTGGATACCACCAGTGAAAGCCCACACAGTTTGTGGTGAGGTAGTGCCTCCTATATATCCATTGTCACACAAAGCAGCTAATTATCCCAGTGCCAGGGATATTTGGTATTTTTACAGAGAGATGCTGATATACTATAATGACTAATAAACTATAGATCATTTATTTTTGCCTTGACTTCAATTTTTATTTCTACTATCCTCTTTTTTTTTTTTTTTTTTTTTTTTTTTTTTTTTTTTTTTTCCCATTCATTTCATCCAAATATATGTTGTAACACATACAAACAGGCACGATGAAAAATAAAATGTCAGATACATTTTGGGAATAAAACATTTTGACATTGTGCATCTTCTTTTAAAATCAGAGGGTACAGTAATTGCATTTGGCTTGGTACTTTCTCCAACAAGGAGGTAATTTACTTTCACAGCCACCTTATAGAACAGGATGACGTTAAAGGAATAATTGACAATTTGTGGGATTTTTTGTGATTGACATTTGTGTTTCCATTTTAATTGAGTTTATAGGATTCTCCTTTCTGTGTGTATTTCAATAATCACTCAGTGCTAAAATTTTCACATAGAACTTCAAATAGATTGGAGTAACACTTTGTATGCTGAACGGTGATGAACAAAAGTCACAATTCTCTTCCTTTCTTAATTTTCTAACGTGATAAAGTGGAGCGTATACTGCTACAAAACCAACAGAAATTATGAATGTGATTGTAGTAGTTTCACATTTGCCAATTTTGACCTTTGCCCGCCCATGCACCAAATTTTGTGATTGTTTCAGTGTTTACTCTGCTGTGAGATAGGATTAGGAGGAAAAAAAAAAAAAAAAAAAAAAGGCAAAACAGGCCTAATTTAAAGGTTACGGAAAAAAGTTTTATTAACACATACCAAAAAGAGAAAATAAGAATCAAATGAAACTTTCAAAACACTTCAAAACACTCTTCGTTCCCCCTACATACTGTTAACTTTCCCACAAACAATTTAAAGAGGCAAAATTCAGAACTCTGGCACACAGGCAGCACTACTGAGCTGCAGCCTCCCCTCTCCCCCGCCAGTAGCCAGGGGAGAAAAGGGGCTCAGCCAGCCCCCTGCTGCCCACGGTGTTGCCTGGTGGCTGGCCAGAAGGAAGAGAGGGGTCCCTGGGCTTCCCAGGCCGATTTTAAGCTTGTGTGACCCAGAGGTGTATACCTATATTTAACTGGTCAGTCCGGCCATCCTTGTTGAAAGTCACTAATTGGTTTTACCATCCATGCTAAACCAACACAGTGATCCCAGTATTCTTTTGCAGTCATATGACTCCATGTATGTACAAACCTAAGTAGAAAAATAAGGAGACTTTGACAATAGCACTAGAGATTGGCTTGACTCCTTATTTACTGTCCTTTGAACCCAAGCAAATTTTGTGTGCTAAGCAAGTATGCATTATGACACGACATTTTAAAGATAATAGTATTCATATTATTCTTTGGGTAGTTGGCTACAGGGAACAGAAATATACCTACATAGGGAGAAAACAGGCAAATGGAGCTTTCAATAAAGCATTAAGCAATATCACTAATGACAAGCACAAAATAAGGCAGTGGGAAAAGAAGGGAACTGACCACTGACATTGTTGAACAACCCACAGCAGTATGACTTTAATCTTGAAACACTGATTTGTGGACTAATCGGCCCTTAAATACTTAAGGGCCTTTAACATTAAAATATTTAATGATTTATGTCATTTGCAATGTGCAGCATGTCACATCCTATAGCAGTGCTCAGTATGTTATGTGTTACCATCTATCCAGAATAATGTTGCTAAACTTGCCTAGCTCCTCCTCGGTATATGAAAGAATAATATTTCATCTCCTTATATAGTTCAAGGAAACAAAATAAAAATTTAAAGCTACATGCAAGCCATTTGTTATTTTGGCATTGAAATTTCTCCTCTGTCTAGACTGACAAATTTTCCTAATCTGACACCAGGGCTGTTGTTACAACTGGAAATGCTGACTCACCAAAAAGTGGGTAGCTTCTGATAGTTTATTCACTTAGCTTAATAGCTTTACGTTTTATTGAGCATTACTAAATGGAGAAAAAAAATGCGTTTAGAAAAAATCTAGTCTTCTAAAAATTTTGGAAGTCTTGGACATTTTAATTTAAATTTCTTCACTAATTCTATTTTTTTTTTTTTTTGTATCAATCAGTAATACTATTATAACTTGATCGTTCCCATTGATCTCTAAATTTTTGTAAACAGCTCAAATATAATCTCCAAATTCTTTGATACTTTCCTCACAGGTAAATGAGATCTAAACTGATAAAACTGGCTGTTTACTGAAGTATTATATGAAATTTCATGGCTCCAAGGTTTTTAAAGCTAGCTTTCACCTACAGCAATTAAAAAAGTAATTGCTGATTGATAAGAAAACAAATCCTTTTCCTGCTGAAGACCAAGGACAACTTTCAGCCTAACAGCATAAACAACTGTGGACTGAAGAGAGAAAACAAGAAGAATGAGACCTCACAACCTGAAGCTGTAATTGGACAATTAAACCCCAATATGCAAATGAACCAAAATGCATAAAAATGTAAGATCTCATGACAGGTCAGCCATTTTGTGACCATTCTTGGTCCACCCCGTGTAGCCTTGGTCTGGCTCCTGTTCTGCCCAAGGTGGATCTTGGATAATAATAAATTAAATACCTACTTCCAATAAATAACTACTTTATTCTCTAGCTCTGTCCAGTCTCTGTTTCAGGTCAGCTTTCTTAGGCATCAACAGTAAGAGGAACAGTTTAAAAAATACATCCCCACCTTTTCAGTTCAGTATGGGCATTTGTATGCTCTTATGTCAAACAGTGCCTCTTTGTAATTTTGGGTGTAGATATTAGGAGCCTGATTGATGTTGCATGTATGTGTTAGAGCACATGTGGAGAAGTGTGTATGTGTGTGTGAATACATATTCACATTCAGATTGTTGTTTTGCATCTTCTGAGATGAACACTTTTTAAATTTTTTTCTTTGTTTGGTTTGGGGTTTTTTGTTGCTTGTTTTGTTTTGCAACATGCCGAAAACCTTTTCTCTGATGCATGGAACTGGCATTCTGCTTAGAGTTGTACATGTCTGGTACAAGTCTGCTGAGCTGGAAAACTGTATTTTGCAATTCCATTGAGATTATGCCAACAAAGGTCTGACTCATACAAATTGATAATATACACTCTGAAATCTTTGTCAGTTGAGCATTTTTACAGTAATAATCTTCTTGCAGCGGTAATCAACATAGTCATGTTGTTTCAGAAAACAGTACAGAAGAGCCACTGGAAAAAGCAAAAGATACTGAAGTATTTGACTGAAGAGCTACTTTTCCTCATTTCAGTAAATTGTCCCTATGCTAACTCAACTCTGTCACCAATCAGCTCAAATCTCTCAATCCACAAAACACAAAGTGAGAGGGAGAGTTGGTCTCCTAAGTATTTTAAGAAGAAATGGTGAGGCTTTTTATTGTTTTGTCTTGCCTTTTTTTTCCCCCTGCCTTTATCTCCTGTCACAGAGAAAGTCTTTGTCTTTTTCTTCCACTCCTGAATTCTTTGTTTATGAGCAGGAAAAAAAAAGAGGTTGATCTAAATGTTCTAAGAGACATGCTTTTATACTTGTTTCAGGTTTAAGAAGAAAAAACAATACCTGATCAGGGCTTCCACTTCAGTGAAACAGATTTTCACTGACTTTTAAAACTATGACATCAGTCAAAACAACTCCATCATGAAAAAATAAGGTACAGAAAATGTATTTGTAAAAAAGTAACATTATTTTGTATTTGCAAATGGCTTTCTATTCAGATATCTCTTTAACACAAAAGCAAAGAAAAGTGACAGACAAAAACTGAGAAAGTTTAATTTGGCACTAAACAAGAACTTCATATTGGACACTGACAGAATTTTTCTGTCCCGCTGATTACCGTTGTCTTCTGTGCAGGTTATGAATGAGAAGAATTTGCTCACTGGTTCACTTATTTATTAGAAAGCACTTCACACAAAGGGAGTGCAGTTCTTCTATGCTATAGGGCTTTTAATTGGACATATACGCATTGGAATTACTTATGTAATATTACTTTAAATGTGCTGAGATATAAATAATATGATTTTCAATTTTTCCTTCGTACTTAGAGACTATAAATATACTTCCAGCAATTATCTTTGAGAAATATACATAATTTGCTTATACTTTTCTTCGTTTTGCCTTTAATTTTGCTCAGGTAATATTAGTATTTTTGAATTTATTTTACGAATTTTCAAAAATCAGTATTTGTAGCCCTTTTGAGTTAACTTAGTTTGCACTTGACCTATTGGCAAAATAGTTTTAAATGGTTTAGAAAAGTATTTCACTAGCTTCTAATGATGTTTCTTCATCACTGAGTAAACTTTTTGTTTGTATTGCTCTTGCATCTTATGATCTGCAACATTTGAAATATTAGGCCCAAGTACTGGGAAGACCACGTGCAGATCTTTCCTTGTGTAGAGCAACGTGCTTGCCAAAAATGGTTCTGTTAATGCTAAAATAATTTTGGTGCACGTTAAGGTCAAGCTCTGTCTCTGCAAACTCTTGAGACCAGGCGATGCCACATGCAGTTAGCTTCAGCCAGCCGGTGTCCCTGTAGGAGCAGGACAGACACCTTTGGAGAGTGGTGACATCCACCCAGAGAAATCTTGGCCAGCTGTTCCTGTCTCCTTCCATTATCTGGAAACAGAATCGAGTAGTCTCTATATTTCTCAGCTTTGGAAAGCTGAGGGTAGGTGAGGAGCTGCAGCCTCAGCGCAGTCACTTTCCTGCAGCCCCTGCGCGCTGGGGTTCGGGTGCGGCCAGCGGCGTGGCGGTACCGCAGGGCAGCACCTGCCGCGACGCTGGCCTGAGCAGCGCACGGAACCCGCACAGAAGGGCTCGGCTGAGCACCACAGGAGGGGGAAGAGCTGCAGCTGAGTCACTGAGGGGTGCTGGGGAGAGACCTGGGGACACGGACGCTGTATCAGCGTGAGAGATCCGTAACTGGTGGGTGAGGGAGGAAAGGACGATGACGCATGTCTTCCTGCACGGCCTGACAGAGAACCTGAAATTGCTGTTATTGGCACTCAAGATACCTCCAAGATACCTGAGCAAATAACATTTTAAATGCCCTGCTGTAATATTTGCCATGTGCCTCTCACTCCCAGAGTACACGTTAGGACCAAAGTTCATTTTCTCTCACTGAAAACTCGTGACACATTTGGGATAAAGTACTGCATACTAAAATTTCATTAAATAACTAAGAATTCACTGCCAGAGCTGAAGTAATTATTCAAGAGTTGTGCTCTCATAAAATGCTTTTTTCTTGCCTTTAAATCTTCTTTTAATGATATGCTTTTCATTTAGTTATAAGGAAATTACTTGAATTGTCTCAATAAAAGTTTAAGCAGTCTGTATTCTGTAACTAAAAACATGCGCAAGAACAAATAATTTCAAAGATATATATCAAGTATATGCAAACTCTACAGAATAATTTCTTTTGAAGCAATTTTGTGAAACCACTTAAAATCATATAGTGAGACATGAGTCTTATAAACTGAAGAGGAAAAATTAAATTAAAATAGAGAGAACAAACTTATTTTGTGCTTGTTTGTGAACATTTATTACTAAAAGATTTTAAAACAGGATTTTTAATGTGCACAACTGACTCACTCTCACCCTACCACTTCCAGCATTGCTGTAATGGAGACAATTTTCTGAAAAAATATTGTTGTTTTGTAATTAGTTGTGCGAATATAGAGGAAAAAGCGGTTCCTTTATTCACTCGGTCACAGGGTGGAGAGCAGGGTAGTCAACTCTATGTAGGCTCATGTACCTTACCAGGGCCTTATGGAGAAATCTTGGCCAACTGTAGCATTGTAGTTCTGTCTGCAGTTCCCAAAATAATGGGAAGTATGCATACATGCCCTGCAGTGTAGCACCGAGGTGGTCAGGGCACCCTGCTGTGGAGGAAAGTCTTCACACAAACTCAGAGAAAGGCAACCAAAAAAAAGCCTGAGTACCAGATATTTTTAAATTATTTAGAGACCCAGGATTCACTGGTAATAGACAAAGGAGGGATGTTTGAAGTTTTTTGTTGCTTTATTGGGCATAACTTGTTTGGTTTAGCCCAACATAATAGTACAAACCACAAACCCAATACACTTTGTTAAAGCCTGAAGATTTTTGTTGTACTGAACTATGAGAGTTCTCAGGAAATTTAATGGTACTCCAGACAGAAAACTGAAGAAACCAGAAGTGTCAGCAGTGCACAGGCCAGTGTAACAGCAGTGGATGGATATCTGTGCTGGGCAGCAGCCCTCACCTGCTCCCATTCCTCAGGTGAGTCCAGTCCAGTGTCTTCCTGTGCCAAAAGTGCTTTTGAATTCTGGAGCAAGTTGCACTTGGAGGTAGATGGGCATGAGTGGCACCTACAGAGAGCATACAGTGCAGGCTCTCCGGTCATCTCTGCTGTAGCCCCAGTCTTGAAGGGATCTTTGGCAGCCACATCAAATGTTTTTGATCTACACATAGCTCATGAGCAATGGCTGCGTCAGTTCCAGCCTGAATAAATCTCTCCAGCTGCGGCAAATACCTAGCTTGCCCCAAGACTTTGCCTGATTTTACCAAAGAAAGAGAACACCCTCCATGCCTGTTCACCCAGGACCATCTGTCGTGTCTCTGCAGCCTCAGACAAGTCTGTGGCGTTGGTGGTGCTGCACACGTGTCCAGCTGCCCTGTGCTCTGCCCTGTGCTGCCCTGTGGTCCTGTCCCTGAACCAGCTCTGTGTCTTTGTGAGCTTCATTCTCAGGCATGACTATCTCCTTCACAAAAAAAGGGTACAGAAGCAGTTTAATCTCTTTGTATTGTAAAATTAGGACAGGCATAGGTGATCTGTTAGGTGCTTCTAGGAGGTGAACAAATTAAAATGTAGGGGTAATGACCATGTCAGACTTTTGAGTCTAATTCTTGCCTTAAGCTGACGTGTGAGCAATAATTATACTCTCTGGTGAGCTGCTCTATGGACACGAGTAATTATAGTCCTCATTACACAAAAACGTGTATCTCATTAAAATGAAGCACAGAAGTAAACAAAAATAAATGGACTAGAACTAAATGTTCAGAATGCCATTTATATGCTTGGCTTTAGACTATCACCCGAAGTTTTCCATTCGAAGGAAATCTGCATGTGGAATTCTGGTTTTTTAAGCGGAGCTTGTGTGAAGAGTAGTTGTTAGAGATATTTGTCCAGTACTTGAAAAGGAAATGGTTGTTCAACTGAAATATTTCATTTGGTAGTAATCAAAGTAAGAATTTTGTAGAGATACACTGCTTCTAAAGTTAAATTACAATTCTCTGCTCATGTTTCTGTGGTAACTAGCTCAGTAACTAAATAATTTAGTATTCCAGGCCCATTTCATTTAAACCCTAAAGTACTTACAAAGAATAAGTATAAAAGTATGAAATTCATGTGACTAATTGTAGTCAGTTACTCTTAAGAGTCAATGCAGATCTAGGGAGTAACTAAATTTGTCCTAGAATAGATGTCTTAAATATACTGTGGATATGTGTATTCAATCAAAAGAATCTAGCCTAGAAATTTACAAAGTTTAGGCTTAGAAATCTGATCTCCTTGTGTTCATTACAGTAAACCTCCTACCAAACTTTCTAGGTACCCACAAAATGTATAAAGCTTACTATGCAAAATGCTGCAGTGGAAACCTATGCTGGCCATCCAACTTTCAAGACAAATTTGGCGATCAGTCAGTTACATTCAGTCTGATTCTTCTACTTTTGTAGGGAAATTGACTACATGGCTACATAAATTCATGTCATTTCTAGCACTTCAGTGTTTCCATACCTGAAAGAACATGGCACTGGAACATATATGATGGAAATCCAGGCTCCACTGAAAGAGAAAAGGGAAGATTTCTTTGATTTCTTTAAATTCAGAAATGCCAGGATTTCACCCAAGGATAAGTTTGGTTGTGCCATGTCACCCGAGGCATTCACAAGAGATGAAGAGAGGTCCTCAAACTTCAGGCAAAAATCAAACTCCCCCTCCCTTTTCTGGCAGGCTCCTCATTGCATGTTCCATCAAGGCAGCTGCAGGCAATTCTGCAGTAGTAGAGCACAGGTTGTTTTGGCTTGAAAGGTGGACAAAGAAATGAGTGCTGAAGTTCAGCAATGATGCACATCTGGCAGTGCATTTTCCTGGCACTTCTGAGTGGCTTTGCCCTGCTCTGCTCCACAAAAACATCTTAAATGATGTGGGAGATATTTTATATGGAAAAACAAAGCATGCTGTATGGGGCTCAAAAGGATCTTGTTATTATTTCGTCCCTTATTCAAGTTACTCTTCAGATCAAGATTATATTAATGCTTATTATTAATTTGGCCTTACATAATGCATGCAACCCAAGTATCTCACAACACTTCTTGAGCATTCTCTAATTAAGCTAGTCACAATCTCTCAGTGAAGTACTCAAGGAATCTGTGTGACTCGTTTCATCCAGTGCCAAGAAGCAGTCACCTTTGGGGTCAAGTAAGGCAGAGCAGCATGTTCAATAATGCATAGCAGCATTGTATCACCCTTTGGGAGGGAAGTGAGAAGTAGAATCCCTAATTGGAACCTACAGGAGGTTTAAGGAAGGAAAATGTATTTATCTGTAATTTTGGATTTAAAGGTGCTAACTTGTTCTTTCCTCTGAAGATTGTCAAAGGCCCTTTCATGTCCAGTTGGCTTTTTTCGTTCACGAGTCTGAAAGGAATGCCTTACCATATCATGATTTCATGACCTATTATACTTTGAAATTCTGTATTTACACATAGCATTTACTTGCCCAAATAACCAGTGTGATTCTTTGATCCAAGTTGTAAGTGATTTCCAATATTTAACATTTCTCCCTAAAAGGTTTATTTCAAGCAGTTTTGTTATCCCCACTGTACAGGAAAAAAACTGAAGCACTGGGAAAATAAATGATCTTCCTCTACATACTGAGAAAGTCAGTGATTAAAAGGTCATCAAATCTTGTTTTCCAAGCCTGTATTAGTTTGCTAGCTCTCACTCATCATTCGTTTTGCCTGTTAAATCATCCCTAGCATTCAGTCTGTATGACACTCTATTTTTGATGCCCTTAATTAAAACACAGCTTGAAGACAGAGTCTATAATATTCTGCCTAACAGGAGAGCTTTCACATATCATTCTCATTTGTTCCTCTACAGAAAAAAGCTTTAAACCCCCAAAAAGCTACTAACCCCACTGATGCAGAAGCTCCCTAAGTATATTATGGACAACTTATCCTCTAAGCAGGAGCACCCATTTTGTGCTGCTGGGGCTTCATCCTCGTGGAGAAATGCACCAGACACAAGTCACCCAGGCTCTTTGGGGCTCCACAGGCTGAGGCAGATGGGACACAAGCTTCAAGGGTGACAGATGACTTCACCTGTAATTCCCAATTACAATGAACAGGATTGTTACTGATAACAGCTCTGAACTTCTCACAGGTTCTTGCAGCCAGATCAGGCTGTGGTGATCTCCTGTAACTTCCTCTCTAGCATGCAAAACAATAGACTATCACAAAGGAATTTTTACATGGGATAAAAACCTGTAATCAGTTTAAATCCTGAGAGAAAAAGGATCTGCTGTGTCTATAAGTGAAGTATTGTAATGGAAAATTACACTCACCTGAATAGCAGAGACTTTACTGTCTCAATTATAAGAAAACATGTCTCATGTTTGTAAACAAGTTTGCTGAGACAGGGGAGGAGCTGGAAAAACCTAGATACTTTTACTAGGGCCCAGAAAAGCCAAGAGGGCTAGAAAACTCACCTTTCTCCATTCTGCTTGTAGTTTAGCAGGAAAATTGCATATATATATACTTTTCAAACCTTGGCTTTCATGTACATATATATTTTTCTTCCTCTGTAATAGAATGTGTATTTTTATGATGCAAATAGAGAAAAATTATAAAGGAAGGTGTTAAGGATTTCTGATTATTATTAAATTTTGAGAAAGCAAAGCCACTACTGTAGCACATGAACAACACATAGATTAAAATGCAATACAATAGAAAGCAATGTAAAAACATCTATAAACCCAGTATTTTTACTAGGCAGTAATTATATAATCTGCAGTGATTTATACTATCCTCCATTTTTTGAAAACTGTGAGAACAGATGTACATTATCATTGTCAAGGGAGCAGACAGCCAAGATGACCATTCCCAAGAACGAAAACACATTTTTGAGATGGCACTTTAAATAGAGCTCCTATAAGGATTTAAATTCCACCACACTGAATGATTTAATTTCTTGCCAAATCTTGATGCTTCCACATCTCTTGTGCACTTTTCTTTTGAAAGAAACATTTTAGGAGAAAAAAAAATCCATCAAAGCTAATTTTTCCAGTTTTCTGATCATAGAATTTTCACAATTGTAATAATGTTAGTCCTGAAGGTTGAAAACCCAGTTTCACATTTTACTGGAACATCTGTCAAAGTTTTAATGGCTTTTGTGGTGTTCTTTAAACAACTTTGCTCACTTTGAATAATAATAAGAGAAATGAGGCTTTTCATTTCAGGAAAAAATCCTTAAAAAGGAATTTATATTCTCTTTATGATTACACAGAATAGTCCACATCTCCTTCACAGTAGATAATAAATTCCAGATGACTGTATGAATCACGTTCACTATGGTGTGCATCATTAACAGCTGTAGCTGCATGGTCACGGTAGCTGCACTTATTTTTTCTTTGTAGAAAGATCCATTCACTTTCTCCTCAAGAAAGAAAAAAGAAGTAGTCTCTAGAGTCAGATACTAATTGCTGAAAAATACTGAGTTCATCATATTGCGGGCCAAGAAAACATATGGGAGCAGTGAAGTTAACTTCAAGGAATTAAAAGAGAAGTTGAGGTTGAGCTCTTCATAGTGATGAGGAATGTGGGCTTCTAGGTGATGCACCTCACTCCAAGTGAGGTACGTAATTACATACCTTCTCTAAGTCAGGAAAAATTACTTTAAGTTGGAATTTCCTTGGTATTATTTGCTGACACTAAAGGGAATGAAAGGTAATTAACTCACTCCTTGATAGCTAACTGCATCTAAATTTTGGCAACAGGTTTCTATTCTAAGTGCCTACAATTATTGTCAAATACTAGTTTTAAACTGTTTATGATAACCATTCCTAAAATCAACTGGGAGCCTGGGAAAGTGCCAGAGTTTACATGCCTAAGGGTGATGCTAGGGCAGTGACATTAGCAGTGCTAAGTATGCAACACGGTGTCATAAACTCTCATTTCTTTTATCAGTTTTCAAACAATATTGCATTTGAGTGAATAAGTGAACGTGATGTTTGACTATTGATATAACTGTACTTGCTGCTGTACATAAAGTGGGTGAAATATTAAAGAAAGCACAGTAGATATAAAACCCCACATTGCTATAACCAAAACACAATGACCAGATGCCTTGGCTTGGCACAGATTTGTAAATACTTTGCTGTATGCGGAGCATAAGAGATTTTTGATCTTATTTGCATAAATTTATACAAAGAAGAGGACGTATTATTTAGAGCCAGATTTAAGTTTTAAATGTGTGTGTGCTAATGCAAAACTCTAGCTCAAGCCATCAGTTGTTGTTAGAAATGTTAAACAAAAGTATTGCTGTCTCTCATTGCTCTGTTAGGATTTAGAGGCACTTAGAAGGAAAAGTGTAGGCAGCCAGCTGCACTGATAAAAAGCGACTGAAATCTCTTAAGGGTATTGGCACATCACAGCTGGCAGAACAGCAGAAATACCTAAATTAAAAGTTAATTTGGGTATCTCCATGTTTTGCGGCAGTCTGGCATGTTCTACGTTACCTTTGGTGAGCCTTCACAGATGTTACCGAGGGGAAAGTAAGCCAGTTCTCATAAGTTTACAGCATATGTTTTGCTGCACTGCTCAGATCTGCTTGGCTTTACTAGCCAAATTCAAAATGCATAAAATGGCAGTGATTTTTCTCTAGTTATAACCATTTATTCTACAGCAAAATTGGATCACTGATAACAAAGGAAAAAAACAGGCAGTGGGGAAATGTAAACAACAGAAAAGCAGTGGAAGATTCTCCTAGAAAAATGTTCAAGTGTTTATTGCACTGAAACAATAAAGGGTATCTCAAACACTAAACAGTTCCATATCCTACCCTAGTCATATTTAACCTAGTATACAGATTAAGACCGTTATAAATAAATTCAGCCCCCACCCCCATACAGAGTTAATCAAATATAGAATCAAGACAGACGGAACCTCAAGTACAGAAGGAAACTTCTCATTTCTCAGTCATACTCAGTCATCCAAGAGAACAGATGGCCCTTAATAGCATGCCCTGAAACGTCTAATTACATGAGAAACTTTGTATAGTTTTTCTGGACTTTTAATTGGTCCCTCAACTGTGTGTGGAGACAGCCAAATGTTTTAGTAGATTAAATAATAAATATCAAGATAGACTGTGTTACAGCATGTAACCTGGCTGATTTACTCTTAAGGTAGATGTAAAAGTATGGCAATTCATGGAGGGATTCAGCCCTGTGAATCCAGTCTCATGCAGACAAGCTCTACTAATTTCTTTGGAAGTCTTCCTCATAACATGTTGGGTGACTTGACATCTCACAATATAGAATCAACAAGATATGTATGATAACAGATTTAGGGTCACTAAGAATTTAACCCACATAAATGACAGGAATGGAGCAATGGTCGGTAACTATAGCAACCAATAAAACCCTAACAGGAGAGGGGAATGGACATTACACATCAGCATGCCAAGCTGAAATGTGATACAATAACGACAAGATTCACAATATATTGGAAAGATATAATTTACTGAAAAAATATTTCTTTAAAAAATTCAATTAAAAGAATTAGTGAATATTTAATGATGGAAATGTAATTAAGTACCTAAACAGTAGTAAAACCAAAGTATAATCAAGTTCACAAGTGTTGTTAATGAACAACAGACACAGAAACTAAGCATTAAGTGAAGCACAAAAAATCACCAGCAGCAAATACATTTTTCAGTGTATACTGAACTCAGAACCTTATCTAGAGATATAGGATCTATACCTCAGTTGCCCAAAACCTAGGAAAGCATAGGAGTTCTGTTTAGTTGGTTGATCATATAATTTAATCCAGGTTGTGATTGTGCTGTTTAACCACATTAAATTTTGTGCTGCTACTAGAAAAGCTGTTCCAAAATGTTGTTGCTCTGATTCTTAGAAACCTTCACTTCAGGACAAATTTATACCTAGCCAGTTTATACCCATTTTTTCTTGTGCCAGCAGTGGCTATTAGTTCAAATGGCTTTTCTCTGGTGTATTAACATGCAATATTATGGACATGCAACATTTTGTTAGGCTGTAAAAGCCAAGGTCCTCTTGGAACTCAAGATGGAACCACAGAATGGTTTGGGTTGGAAAGAGTTTTAAAGGTCATCTAATCCACCCCCCCTGCCATGGGCAGGGATGTCTTTCACAACATCAGGTTGCTTTAAGCCCCATTCAACTTGTCCTTGGACACTTCCAGGGATGGGGCATCCACAGCTTCTCTGGGCAACCTCTGCCAGTGCCTCACCACCCCCACAGTAAAGGACATCTTCCCTAACATCTAACCTAAATCTCTCCTCTTCTAGTTTAAACCCATTCCCCCTTGTCCTATCGCTAGTGACTCTGGTAAAAAGTCTCTCTCTTCTTTCTTGTAACCCGCCCCTCTATATATTGGAAGGCTGGAATAAGGTTTTCCTAGAGCTTTATTTCTTCCAGGCTGAACAACCCCAGCTCTCACAGCCTGTCTTCATAAGAGAGGAACTCCAAGCCTCTGATCATGTGAAAACTTTCTTCCCTCTTAAACATCTTCGATGACTTTCTCTGCTTTTCAGCATGCTTAATTCTCTTGTGTGAGCAGCTGTAATTGTACACTATACTCCAGGTAAACTCTTGCTAGAATATCGTTTAGTACATTTCTGTTCACGAGAAGAATCACATCAGGCTATCACAGGATCTCTGCTGGATACCTTTTTTTTTTTTTCCCCCCCCCAACTGTTGCAACAGGTGACTTGATTTGATGCTGAAATTCTAGATACTACTCCTTAATTATTGGCTTGTGTTTTGTGCCACTGAAGGATGACCCGTTTCTATTAACTCAATCATCAACTCAACTCATCAGGGTGGAAAAACCTCTATCCCATCTATGGTTGCCATTTCATTGTCTTTTATTCCTGTACATGTGGCTATGTTGTAATAATTGAGCTTTATCATTATTATTTATACATGTCCTCCAGCATATACCTGGAAAATTGTAATCACAGTGATAAGAATTTACTGGAAATATAGAGCTGTCTATTCACTTGCCTGTGCAGTGTTTCCAAATTACCTCACTGAAATTTCTCTTGCAATCCTTCCACAATACAACTGACCAAAATCCTTTCTGTTTTCATTCATGTAATCTTTATTTCACTGTTGGTTATTACCACAATGATTCTTAGTCCCATGCTTTTTAATCTTGTTTTTCCTGGACAGTACAAACCTGTTACCCGTTAATGACTGTATTTTCATTATGCCTCTGACTGTTGTGCAGGAAAGAATCAGTTGATTAAAAAAGATCCAGACTGATCAGCAGAATTTTACATGTATTTCCAAGAATGCAGGAGGATACAAGAAATGAAAGACAATGGGTGATAATGGCCATGAGGTCTGAAAGCAAATTCTGTTCTGCAGAGTTCCCAAGTGTTGCAGATGTGAAATAAGTATGTAGAAGGTCTAACATCTAAAAGATAGTGCTTTCCCTTTTGGTTTGGTTAGTCAGTATGACACACCTTATTAGCTATCTTTGCTGTCTCCTTTCTCTGCTCACATGTAAATCTGGTTAAATCAGACGAAGGTTTACGGTGGTCCATAAAGATGCTTTCTTTCCTTGGAAAGAATGCAAAAATCTTTTGGAGCAAGAAAGTTTAGTGCTAGGCCTATTACCAGTCATCAGTAACCCCAAGAGTTCCCTCTTTGAGTAGAATAGCAGATGTTCTCTGGACCATCTGTGGCGGTTGTGCCAGAGGTTCCTAATGCTCACTTCCCAAATACAAGATTTCTCTATAAAGTCCCCTCCTTGCCTTTTCATACAAGTCCTAGTTGCTACCTGCATGTGGGCTGTAACATTGCAAAAAGCCTGGATTTCAGACTCTCCCCTCTCATGCCCATTTCAGGGCAACTTCTGCCATGAAAGGGTTAAGTTGCAGTTGCTGAGGTTGTCAGATGGCATGGTTAGACCCCACTGCCCTGTCCCTCATCCCTCCCTGGGGATTTTGTCCAGCTGCAGCTCCGTAAGGCACACCCAGGTGTTAAGTAGACAAGATGGTTCTATACCGCTAAACATACTGGTCCCACCCAGATGCATACATATTCCTTTGTGCTCCTGAGAATTACCCCTTCTCATGGTTGGATATTGGAAGCAGTGCCAAAATCTTTATTTGCTGCTATTAGAAGGTCTGGGAGTTCAAGAACTTCTAATATTATAACTCCTGAAGCACAGAGATTTATGTCTAGCAGTTTGCATTTTTGTGTCCCCAGACCTTTCACTGGCATACAGACAACCTACTCATGGTGCAGAGGCTGTAGCATTTACCCCTTTGCGTAATGATTTCCAGATGCTGGAAAAGTTTCCTTGTATTTCAAAAATTCTAAAAAAAAAAAAAAAAAAAGTGCAATAAAGATAGCCTAATTTAAAAGTGTAAAGAGCTAAAAAGTATTCTACTCTTTAAACATCTTGACAACTGCATTGCTAGAGACAGAGCTGTACTGGAAGTCTTCCAGGGTGGAGAAATAGGATAAGAAACAGGATAAGAGAAATGGCATTAAAGAACCACAAAACCCCATATTACTCACAGGATGCTGGCTCTGAAAAATGTCCAAAGAAAAATTTGCTGAAGTAGTGACACTGGGAGAGGTATAGGAAAGTCAAGCCTGGGGGAAAGAAAACCAGGATCTACAATTCCAGGAACTTCAAAATACTTAGTTATATTGCCCAGGTTGTCCTGTTCTTATGTTGAAGGAAGTCAGACCATGGGAATTCAAATAAGGAAATTTTGAAGCAGTCAGAAGGGGCGCTGAGAAAGTAGATAAGAAATTAAGAAAGTTATTTGGAAATACTGTTTGGCATGATAATGGACAAGTCAAATAACCTTCTGGATGGACTTGCCTAACTCAAATAGGGAAGTGAAACATAAAGTCCTGTAACTGACTACAGACCTAACCAAGATGACTACTGATAAGTATTCAGCACACAGGACTTCAAGTTCATTAAAAAAAAAAAAAAAAAAAAAAAAAAAAAAAAAAAAAAAAAAAAAAAAAAAGAAGAAGAGAAAGCACATCCTAGGAAGATCTGCATGTGTGATCACTGTTTAACCAATCAAGCAGATGAATACATCAAGTGAAGATAAAGTACAATAAAATTCTTAGCATTAGATCGGGCAAAGAACATAAAAACAACCAAACCAAACTTGTTTGCAAGAGAACAGTTCTATTTCTTTGGAATAAGAAATATGAAGAAATCATCATGTGAAACTGTGAAAACAGTTCTAAACTAGCTATACATAGTATATAGCTCTACAGTGTTATTCTGCATTTAAATTAGATGTATGCAGCAGTTAGGAGTTGCAATCAAAACAGAATAAGAAGTCTGGGTAGTGTGACAATTTGCTGTTTCCTATCTAGTTGAATATTTGCTTCACTGTTTTCTAATTTTCATTCTGCATCTCCCCAACTTTTGCCTTCTTCAAAATAAAAATAGGTAGATGGAAGAAGAATTGTTTACTGTGATCTTATTACAGGGTGGCTGTTAAACTGATTAGGGTTTTGGAAACCATCAAGCAACTAATCTATATCAATGCACAAGATCACATAGTCAAATTAAGCTTTGTTTCCTGAGGATTTCAGTGGTTACCTCTGGGGTTTCAAATTAGACTACTAGACAAGTAATCCAGTTATTTCAAGCCTGTCACATTGCAGATAGATATTATTTTAATTGAAGTACCTGTCCACTTAAAGGCACTTTATGCATTAGAATAGCTTCCTGACCAGCACATTCTGAAAAATACCATTTCTTCTCCATAGAAATATTGAAAATTTTTCTGTCTGAGACCTTGATAACAGAGGTTCCAAGAAAATAGTTTTATATTCAATAAACTGAAGTCTATCATTACTTGATACTGTGAAAACAAAAGATAACATTAAAAAAAATCTAAATTCAATTTGTCAATGAATTAAAAGGATTATAGACAAACATTTTAAAATTATTTGTTTGCCTTTCCTCATATTTAAGTGGAGTTATTGCGGGCAACATAGTATCCACAAAATTTTATACACAAATACAAATTTCATTATACAGCGATTATAGGTTATAGTCACTTAGAACAGAAAATGCTACAAATACTGTGACTACTTGACATAACATCAGAGTGAAAATGCATTATTTAATAGCTTCAGAATATTCAGAATGGTACCCATGGAACAGTTATTAAATCCTCTGCTAATAATTCATAATAGGTTTAGGATGGATATATATACATATGTCTATGTACACACACAAAGTTATAACATAGTTATTCTCTGTGAGTGCATGACGAAATAGGATGTTCTCATTTACCTTTCCTGTATGTTCTTCATTTTAAAAAATAAAAATTTCAGGAGAAAAGAAAGGGAAAGGGAAAAGAGAAAAAAGAGAAAATAATAGAGAAAATAATAGAGAAAATAGAGAAGAGTGCATAGTAAAAATATTCCTATGTATTTTTGGTTAGGAACCTGTTAACATCCCAGCCATGGCTCTCATAAATGTTTGACCCTGGCTAAAACTGGAGAAACATGAATTACAAATCATCTCAACTGCCTGGCCAAAATGAGTTTGACCTTTATCTCACTTTGAATCAATTCAGACTACATAATCAGGATCTCATCCTACAAATAAATAAACAAGTAAAAAATGTGATGACCCACAATTATCTGTGCCTTTCTCACAGTACCAAGGAGCCTTTCTGGATGACCCTGTCCAGTTCTCAGGAACGTGAGAATTTGTAGTACTTGTGGGGTAAGCGGAAACAGCTGTGCAAACCTCGTGGGGAAGAAAGGAAATGCTGTGAAGGAGGAGATAAGATGGGAGAACTCTAACAGAGAAGCAGGGCATCAGAGTCCAAAACCAGT
This sequence comes from Hirundo rustica, assembly GCF_015227805.2. NCBI lineage: Eukaryota > Metazoa > Chordata > Aves > Passeriformes > Hirundinidae > Hirundo > Hirundo rustica. The sequence continues at coordinate 83,976,245 of NC_053452.1, forward strand.
TTTTCCAGAAACTGAAGTAGAACTCTGGTTTGAGAAGGCTACTGAAAATAATAGTGTAGATTTTGAAATGCATGGACTTCATAAGTTACCTAGTAATATTCCCATATTTGTAACTTAATACTTTATGAAGTCAATAGTAATATAATTATCTGGGGAGAGGGGGGGAGAGAGAGAGAGCGAGAGAGAGAGAGAGAGAGAGAGAGAGGGAGAGAGAGAGAGAGAAGGGGAAGGAGTATTTCTGTAAGCAAAAATCAATTTCTTAGACTGTCTGGAGATTTTTCCCAAGTTCCTGGATGATCTAAGACTAAATCCAAATTAGGAAAGCAACCTACTAGGAGAAAACATAACTGAATCCCAACAATAGTGCCCCATAATGCCAGGATAAATAAAAATAAACAAATAAATAAATAAATAGTAACTATTAAATAATTTGGGGCGTTTCTTCCTTTGGAACTCCTAAAATTAAGCTAAATATTTTTATAAATTACATATAGACTTTACTGGGAGTTTTTCAAAACTAAAGCACAATGAAATGACAAACCCAAAAGCAGATGTTGAAATATTTCAGCTTGCCACTGGGTGATTAAATAATTACTACGGGCCTGCATTACACAACACCAAGATGGTTAAATTTCACTTTAAAAACCTACTATTAATAGTTGAGTTAAAGTAGAGCGGAGGCACAAAGACCAGCTCTTCAGGAGTCAGTGCAGCAGCTCAAAATCCACAGTAAATTAGAGGAAGATGAAAATAAAGGCTTCACTTAAACTCACAGTGAACCCAGTATGTGAAAATGTCAAGAAGTGTTGTTCAGCTTAGAATGACAAAACAAAAGAATGGGAAGCTGTGTAAAAAAAGGGTCAATGTTTCTTCTGCCTAACACAGCCCAAATTTTGAAACCCTGGCATTTTCACAGGATGTAAGTATCAATTTGCAGTCAATTATGATAAATTCAAGTGCTGCACACTGCTAATCAAAGGATGTGAGTGGAGTGAGAGGAGAGACAGGTGACTCTCTGAGATGCATGTCTCTGAGACCCTTGCCTTATGGTGGAGATCAGAAGACTAAAAAACTCTTTCAACTCAAAGTCAGATTTTATTAAAATATAAACTAAAAATAAGAAGTCTTTTAAAGAGAGAATACTAAGAATAACTAAATAAGACAGAACAGAAATAAAATTCTGTATAAGCAAATCTGTTCCATTTACATATACTCACCGGCAAATTCATATACTCACAGGCAAATTCTTGCTTCTCTGCTGCTTGGCTGCTGCGATCCCAGTAGGTGTTGATTTACAGCCAACTCATTCTCATCCCTAAAGAGTTTCTCTCTGCCACAGCAGGGGTTGGGCTATGGGTGACCCCAGTCACTCTACTCATTCCAGTACTATCTCTGTGGGCTACAGTTCCTCCCTTTTTGCCATGTCTCTGTCACCCATAGACACTTTTTTTCCTTGCCCTGGGGCCAGTGACCATCTCCCAAGCCTCTTGAAGCACAACCTGAGTCCACCACTCAGTTGAAGGGCACATCACATTACAGGCTGTTTGAGAACAAGCTGTCCAGAGCGTGTCCCACAATCTGTTTGTATTTAGTTTTAGAATCTGGTATTTGGACCACAGCACTGTACTGCTTGGCAAGACGACAGCTTTCTGATTTAATGAGTAGAAAAGTATCATGTTTTTGACTATAAGAGAGAAATGTTTCCTCTTTGTGACTCCATTGCCAATATGAATTAGTTTTTAATGCTTACAAGTGTTTTTCCTCTAAGAAACTCTTCAGATGAAATCTTCTAGAAGGCTGAAGACTTTATTTAAGCTGTGTTCAATATTTAACAGCTTTTACATGAGCACAATACATTTTGACTTTTCGGTGGGTACTAGTTTTCTAGTAGCAAATTCAGGGAAAGGTTTAAGAGCTTTCCACTCCAAAGGGGAAGGAATTTCACTTTTATTCAAAGCAGCACAAAGAAAATTGCCTGAACAACAAAAAAAAATAATGTACGTGTTCATACTGGAGATGATGAGAGCATTGATCAGAGCCAATATTCTGTCCATGAAAGGAGGAACTAAACTGAAAACACAGAGACAGAGAGGTCTCCCTGCAGTAAAGAATCACCACATGCAACATCCAGGAAGATATCTTGGATCAATAAAATCTAGATCCAGTTCAGATCACTTAACTGCAAATAGTAAATTAGAGTAAAAGCTGCATTTTTTCTGAAGAAATTGGTTACATATATTTAAATTGTTTCCTTTCTATTGTAGATTACCTCAGCAATTACCTGTAACTGTTGTTCAGAGCACAGACTAGAGCCAATACTATTGTCTATAGACATCCTTAGTGAGACATTCTACATGCAGTATGTTTAAATTAAAAGAAATATTTTCCATTACATTATTCACTTAAGTTTTTCAATATCTGAGTTGAAAATAGAGTCCCAAACTGGGAACATATTTGTGTAGTCACCAAAATTATTTGCAAAATCTAGTATTCATTCACACAGATTTCAATTATAAAGGAAAATTAATGGTATTTCTACATAGGAACAAGATCACTTGCCATCTGATGATGAGACTTGCATATCTAAAATCAGGAATGTCATAGATGGAGAACTTTGTCTCACTAACATTTTGCTCAATGAATGGAAAAACCTTCCATGTTTTCTGAGAATATCTCTGGAATTTCTCAGAGGATGCAGCACTAGTTGAATAAGGTACCAGAATTACTTTTAAATAGATTTTGAAAAATTACATTAGAGTATGAAAGTGACCATGAATTGCAACAATTTGGTTATTTTGCTGTTTTGTGGAGTCATTCAAAATAAAAATGTTGTGTACCAAGTCCAAGTAATTAAAAGGTAAAAAAATGGACATATGGTGATAAAATCTCATGATAAATATAAACAAGAGAACCAGGAAACAAATACTGGAAAAAAAATTTGAAAAAAAGCTATCTGTACAGCCATCTGGTTAAAAGCATTAGTCATGTTTAGAATAAATCCAGTATCTATGATCAACCTGAGCAAACAGCTAACCTGTGCTCCAGGCAAGCAGGTTGTAATTGAGTAAAATGGCATATGGGGATAGATTAGAGAAGCTTCCACTTTTGTTGCACCTAATTCTGTCAAGAAATCCATTATGAAAATAGAATTAATAAATAAGTAGCAGTCTTAGATTGGTAAAAGTCATATTCTTTACTAATTTTTTCTTCTAGTGTCGTTCCACTGTGCAAATCTGGTTTTCTCTGTTAAAATGAAAAATGAAATTTGATTTAAATTCTATATACACAAAGAAAATCTACACATTGAAATGGGAAAAAATTCAATAATAAAAGAGGGAAATGGAGCCACAAATTTTAAAAATGCCTATATAATCAGTTAAAACCTCAAAATCCTTAAATTGCTAGAGAAATTTATTCTCTCTTTGATTCCATTTTAATAATTTTAAAGTCAGAAGGTTCTCTTTAGGCTTTGCTTTCTAGCATTACCTTATCATCTCAGCCTTTATGTGACACCCTCATGTTTCTGTGGGTAGCATCAAAGACAAGATACAGTCACATTCCTGGCTGCTTCTGAGCCCGGATTTGCCATCTGCATCTGACATCTGCCTGAGCCTTTGCAGTGTATTGCCACAGAAAAGTCTCCAGGCTGTTCTGAATAGCCGTCGAGCAGAGGTACAAACTGAGATGCTGTGGTCAGACACATTGGTGTTTTTTCAGAACGACCATCCCATGAGGGTGGAATGGCCATTATGCTTCTGGTTTTAACACCAAGCCCAGATACTTGTGCAGCACTGCACAATGTAGATGTTCTGTTTACTTTCCACAGTCAGTGAGGAGAGAGGTGCTTCCCAAAGGTAATGTACATTATCTGTCTTCATGCTCATCTCAGGATGGGTTGAATCACCCTCTCAAAGACTGTGCTTCACCTCTGGGTCCTCCAGGACTTTTCCAAAAATTAGGGAAGCTTGTCTCATTTGAAAGAAAAGGAAACGATGTGCAGAAAAATTATTCATTTCTTAGAGTGGGATGGAGTAGGGCTCTTGTAATAAGATGTTCTGGCAATTCAAAATGTGGAAGATTTTTAATTGGACAGGAATACAGCAGGGACCTATAGAGATCAGCATACTGGGGTGACACGTTTTGACCAGTTAAACAAAGAATATGAGGATTTGTTTCCCCTTATAAAAGTGCCCTAGTATTATAGATGTAAACTGTAGGCAAACTGTGATCTAACATTTTAATTTCCCACTTGGCAATTTGATTTTTGTTTAGTCTGACAATCCATTCTGCCAGTCTTTAAGACTGTTCAAACCAATAGTTTATAGTCATTAATGAAACTTTTTCTAAATCAACACTAAAGAAGAGTCAAGCGTTTTATACATGCCAGTATGCTTTAACATGTTCTTCAATAAATGAAGAAAAATAAGGGGCCCATGAAACACCTGAGGGGTCCCAAAGAATATCTTTGCTAAATGTTAAAAGTATTTTTCTTACAAGGTTGCTGTAACTGAATGAATTAGTTGTACTGAGTTCTCCCTTATGGCTATCTTGTTCTAAAAGATCAACTCAAGACCATGTGGCATCCCTTTTAATGATTGCACAAATGACTCACAGAGGGGAAGCTTATCCTCTGAATGCAGTAAATTTCCCCAATGCCTATATTTTATGCTGCTTTCTAATGAGAAATAAATCAAAAGCATTAAATTTGCAAAAGCATTAATTCTTATTCAAATGCGATGTCAATGTCTCATAAATACATATTTCTATTAGAATAATTCCATCTGATCTAGTGGGTGACATCTCTGCCCATGGTGAGGGGTTGGCACTACATGATCTTTAAGGTTCCCTTCCAACTGAAGTCTTTCTGATTCTATGAATTTGTAATTTGTGAATTAGTTATGGAGATATATATTGTCCTTTGAAGCTTCACAACCACATGGCTCAGTAAGGGTAGATATGCTAGAAGGGAGATCATGTCCTCTTACCTATCTAAGTCTTTCAAACAGGCAGGAAAATATTTATAAGAGAAGGAAAATTAATTTACATTATTTATTTAGATTTTGAAATTGCCTTTCATAATATTCCTCACATTGATAATGAAATTCAGAAGGATCAAGGTGAGAAGTAATTTGTTGATATGGACTGAAAACTGTCTGAAAATGTGACTGCTGAGGTACAACAAATATATTCATAAGGTTTGTATGGTTGTCTATGTGTAGCAGTTCTGGGGAAGGTGATAAACAGCAAGATAGCAAAATTATATAGGTCAAGAAAACCCATGCCAAACTAGGACCAGTGTGGGGAAATAGGCAGTGTAGTGAGGTGGCAACAAGAAATTCAATGCAACAATAACTCTGGATGCAGTCGTAAATTACTAATCACAGCTCTCTAAGGATCACTGCATAACAGTGAGATGAGAATCAGAAAGTAAAGGCTACAAAAGTCTGGTATGAAGAAAAATAAAAGATTGTAAGCCCATTATAAATCGAGCTATGTCTGCTGTGCTAGGAATACTGTCCCCAGTTTAGTCTATCTCAAAATATAGTTATTATAAGGGTACAGATGGGAGTAATAAGAAAGATTAGAAAGAGACTCAGAATTCTGCACTAAGAAAGTTGAGAACCAGAACTCTATGCTTTACAGAGACTTCCTAACCTACATTGTCTCATCCAAGTGAAGATTGGTGGCGAGGAAGATAGAGGGAATTTAATCTTAAAAATAAGTGTGCTTCTCCTTTTCGTGTTTCCAACACAGATTGTGGAGGAGAAATATGTTTTGTAAGCAAATAAAAAAATGTGATCATCTATAAATATTAAATACAGTCTCATAAGGAAAGCAGAATTTTTTTATAAAGAAGGTGCATTTTGTTTTCTGATGAACACTTAATCACTGTCCCTAAAGTAGATGTACCATGTAGAGCAGCATTAAGTATGAAATATGACAAAGTCTCCATTAGGATTTCCTTATGAAATAGCTGCCTATTTTCCCTGAGGGTGAAGAGGGTGAAGAAACCAAACTTGGACCATGCAGACCAGTGATGGCAGGGAGCTGACATATAATCATGACAGGTTGCACTCTGCCGCTTTTTTACACAGAGCTGATCCTGTGTATTTGAGCTAGATCTTGCATCCCCCATGAGCTCTCCAATACTGCATACACACTATTTCCTGCCCCTGGGTCGTGTCTCTGCCAGCATTCCATGCATGGTGACTAGCTAACAGACTCTCCAAGAAACTCACAGGCCTGATTTCCTTTTCAGCCTCTCTCCCTAACGCCTGCTTATGTCTTCCAAGCCACTTCAGTTTGGTTTACCCTCACACTTGCCCATTTAAAGGAAACCCCTCAATGTTTATTTCACTCAACTCATTTGTTCCCTCCCCAGTTAGCACATAGGTCAGGATATGGTGAGGGGGTTTTGTACAGATGGTCATACTCCTCATATTAGGGGGAATAAATCAAATACAAGAGATCTTGGTGAAGGCATGGAGGGTTAGGATCCCTACTCTGGATGCCATGAGCTGGAGAGGCACACCAGTGTCTGAAAGTTGCTTTTCTTGCTCTCGTACAGTATCTTGACACTTAACTCTGTAATTTAGGGGCAAATCCAGGCTTTAGTTCCTATTTTCTGGCATCATATAACTGTTCAATGGAAAATTAAGCTTCTCCTGAAAACAAACCCAGCTGCATTTGGGTAGAACTTTGGGATAATTCTAAACTAATAATGCTTAATCTTGTTCATTTTGCACTCATTTTATAGTGCAAGAAAAGTAAAATGAAACACATTCCTTTCCCCAGACCAAATTTTCAAGCCTTCCCTCCCTGCATGTTCCCTATTTCTACTTCAAGTCTCAATTAATTAAAATAGCTTCCCCTTTTCCAGAAGAGAAATTCTCCTCCCCAGCCTGAATCCTGAGATTCAGATTACAAAATTAAATGGGAGGAAGATGGTATAAATGACATGGAAAATAGAGTAAGTACATTAATGCTAGGATTCGCTGCAAAACATCTTTATCCTATATCCCTTCTGTGCTTCATTTTCCACTCCTCATTCTGCTGTTAACCTTTGTCCTATGCTGCTCAGAAAGTGCCCATAGTACCTGAGAAGGGCTCCAAGCTTTAATAATTTAGTTATTGGTCTGAGCTGGCAGAAAATGTGGCAGAAATAAGACCAAAATAGATTTGATGGATTTAATGGAGTGCTTGTGGACAAAAGTTTGCTTAA